>NC_090928.1:636049801-636674801 GCF_040938575.1 Ambystoma mexicanum | reverse complement strand
GAGTGCTGAAATATCCCAAAAAAGTATCGAGGAACGCAAGGTTTAGACAAGCACAATTATACACCATTCACAGGGCATACCTCATGCCCAAGAGGATGAACAGAATGAACTTGGGAGACCCCCGCACATGCCCGCGCTGCTCCGAAGAGGAAGCAGACATGATACACATGTTCTGGACCTGCCCAGTGATACAGGTCTTCTGGGATAAAATCAGACATAAAGTGGCCAGAAGTGGACTCCAAATACAAGCAGAAAACCCTGAACTGTACCTGCTGGGCCTGTTCCCAAGAGGAGGCAGACACAGGTCGCACCTTGCAAAAATGAAAGATCTAATATGCATACTAGCCAAACGGCGGATAGCAATGGCGTGGAATACAAAGGAGGGACCGACAATAGACTCATGGTGGGCAGACCTCAGGAAATGGGCAATGGCAGAAACGACGGTGTGGATAGGAGCGGTGCAGAAAGGAGAAGGGGAAACAGGACACAGAATAACAGCATGGAACTCCCTGATGCAGGATCTGTTCGAACATAGAGAGGAAAGTGAAGGGGATGATCCGAGGGGGGAGGAGGAACAATAAAGAAAGGACACTTGAAGAGCCCCTAAGAGCAGGAGGCACAAATCGGAAAAATCTTAAGACTGCCACAGGCGCAGAGTTAGCCTACAACAACACGATCGCCGGATCACTCCGAGATGGAAGATGAGAAGGGATACCCACGCAGAGTGCCAAACAGTTAGTTATGTTATATGTTTTGTTTGTTATGTAATGTTATTATAAAATCAATAAAGATTTTTAAAAAAATCATGGAGACAGACTGGAAGCAATAGGAAAGGTACACATAACATTGAAAAGAAGAGATAGTGAATATCAATTAGAAGCTACCAAAAAGGTGCATGTATGGTAACATAGACTGATATTTTCAAGTTGTATTGATATTAGTCAGCAAAGAAACAAATGGCTTTGCAGTGTGCAATGTATCACAGCCACTGTTATTATACATGAAGCAGAACTATGGCTAGTTAAACCATGAGTGAGACTTTTTTTGGATAATCCCCTGAGAACTAAATCACTTTTACGGGCTGACAACTCAACATTTCTAGAGAATGGCAATTTTGACAGGCTAGGCACCATAAGATTACATGAATTGCCCACACAGTTGTGAGGTGAAGCTGGGATTTGAGCCAATCTGCAATATCTGCACTTGACACATTGTTTCCCAGTTCCTATCATAGAACAAGGTATGTTTGACTTTCCTGAACTAAAATAATACCCTGTTTTTGTAGAACTGATTTGAAAAGTACAGAAATCGCATAATAATCTGACTTGGCAACATTTAAAAATAAAGCTTTATAGAAGCATGTCATGCAAAAGGCATCAGGGCCCCCACCAGCAGAATTGTGCCAGGCACTTGGGTTGGATGTAACTAGGACTGAATCACACACCCATAGCTGTGGGAAGTGTGAGCGCCTGGCAGTTCGGAAATACACTAGACATATGCCCCAGGGATAACCCCTGACTTGTAGTTAGGAATTGGCTCTATGTGGAAATTGTGGCCACATTCAGCTACCCCAGCTGCAATATCTTAATAAGTTAGGAAAAGATTATGGGCCTCATTACGAGGTAGGTGGTAAGGGATTACCGGCACCGGTAAGGACACTGGTGCCGGTAATCCCTTACCACCCTATTCCGAGGTCCCTTAGCGGGTCCCTTCCTTAACGTCTGGTTTTACCAGGCGTTAAGGAAGGGACCCTTTAAGGTACTTCAGAGCTAATAACGGTACCGCAAATTGCGGTACCGTTATTAGCTCCATCCAAGGTTGGAATGACCCGGTCAGTCCCTATTTTGGTAACCCGGACCCGGAATGCGGTAAGGGGGTAGCCATGGTGCTAATTGCACCATGGCTACCTCCTACCTCGTAATGAGGCCCTATGTGTTATTAGTGGGTAACTGGATTTGTTGGGAAGGGAAGGCAACTGGTATATCACTAACTGGTAGCCTATTGTTTCATGGTTAGGACAAAAATGTAAATTTAGTTACAGTTCCCACTGTGTGATTCACTCTCTCTCTCTCTCTCTCTCTCTCTCTCTCTCTCTCTCTCTCTCTCTCTTCCTCTCTCTCTCTCTCTCTCTCTCTCTCGCTCTCTCTCTCCCTCTATTCTACCCTCTGGCCCGACTCACTCTGCAAGGCACACCTGGATGTTCTGGTCTCGTCAGACCTCCCCCTCTCCAACTCTCTCAAAACTCCTCTCTCTTGGACTGACCACTTTCTTCTCTCCTCTCACCTGTAGCTCTCTGCCCCTCAGGTTAAGCCAACCCAGCACTGCCACCCACCTTCACGGTCATCCGGTCCATGAAGCGCATGCCAGTGGAGGCTTTTTCCGCTACTTTCTCTCCGCCTCCTACACCTTTGTCTGACTCACACCCTGACATAGCCCTTTACAACCTTGATCTCTCTATCTCTAACACTATTGATGTGCTTGCCCCTTCATGAGGATCCATTTGAAGCCCACATCCAAGTGCAACTCTTGGTACGATGTCGCCCTCCCCACACGTGAGCGCAAGTGTAGGGTGGCTGAGAGGAAGTGGAGGGCATCAAGCGCATCCTCTGACCAACTGGCCTGCCGCCTGCTCCAAAGGCAATACAGACTCTATCCTCTCTAAGAAGAGAGCCTAAATCTGTCTCTGCGGCCTCTAACAACTCAGCCGCACTTTTCAAAATCTGCAAGGAGCTTGCCAATCCTGCTGCAGTCTCTACCTCTCCTATTCCCTCGCAGCCCCTTTGCGCAGCTCTGGCATCTCATTTCACCACTAAAACTCAGGACATCCTGTCCACTCTCTCTTCCTCTACCTCCTCTTCCACTCCCTGAACCATTCCAGGCCCCTCTCCGGCCATATCTCCTCTTCCTTTCTTCTCCTTCCCCCTGTTCACTCCCGACGATGTTTCTAGACAAGTCCGATCCATGCAAGTCTCGTCAAAGCAGGTGCTCCCCTACTCCCCCAGAGCCATTAAGGAGCACATTGACGCCCTTGCTCTAGCCTTTTGCTTCTCAAATGTTCGCCTCCCCCTTAAGCATTTCCTTGTGCACCACCTTCTTAAGAAGCCCTCTGCCGATCCTTCATCTCCGGCAAACTATCGCCGATCTCCATCATTCCTTTCCTGGTCAGACTCCTGGAAAAGCTGGCCATCTCCCAGCTGAATCTACATACTGAATCTGTTGGTTGTCTCCATTACCACCAGTCTGGCTTCAGAGCAGCCAGAAGCACAGAAACTGATCTGAACACCCGTGAAGACCTGTTCTCCAATATTGACTCTAGCCTTCTTTCTATCCTCATTCTCCTTGATCTGTCCTCTGCTTTTGACACCGTCAACCACGCCATTCTGCTCAATCATCTCTGTGACAACCTGGGTATCTCTGGTCAGTCCCTCACCTGGTTGACCGCCTTTCTCACTGATTGACCCTCCCAGGTCCAACTTGGCTCTTTTCTCTCTTCTATCTCCCTCTCTCCCTGGCTCTTTAACCACTAGCTGGCACCTTTGGCCCACCGCATCTCTACCTTCTGCTCCAACTTTCAGTGTTATGCGGATGACACCCAGCTCTCCTTCAGGCTCCCCTCAGCCTCTTCTGCTCCTTCTCTCATACCAGACTGTCTGTTTGCGATTCAGGAATGGGGTGCATCCACCAATTTCTGCCTTAATGCGATTAAGACTGAGATCCTCCTCATTGGGACACCTGCTCTCATTCTAGCCGCCCACCCTGGGCCCTCTACCTGCTACTTCCTGTGAGGCTAAAAACCTTGGTGTCCTCTTGGACTCTGCCCTCTCCTTCTCTCCTCACATCTCTGACTTATCTAATAGGTCACACTATCAGCTGCACCTCTCTCACTTTTCCCCAGCAGCTCACTGTCTCCAGAGCCCTGGTCCCCTCTAGGCTGGACTACTACATCAGCCTCTTTCTAAATCTGCCTGCCTCTACTCTTCACCCTTTACAACTAATCCAGAACAGGACTGGGAGACTTGTCATTGGCCTCAAGCCCAGGGATCGTATCTCTCCAGCCCTGAAATATCTCCACTGGCTCCCTGTGGCTGCGAGGATCAAGTTCAAGACCGTCTGCATCGTCCACAAGGCTTTCTGGGGCCGGGGACCACACTATATCTAACTTTCTCTTCCTAAAACAGTTCCTTCTCAAGCCCTCCGCTCGTCCCCCTCCAACTCTCTGAGGGTCAGCTGCTTCTCCAGCCAGAGACTGGGGGGTAGATCTCTTTCCTCAGCTGGGGCCTCCCTCTGGAACAGCCTGCAGGACCCCCTAAGGTTCCGGAAGCAACTCACGACCTTCCTTTTGGCTTCCGCTTTCTCTCTCCCTCTCCCTTGCTGATGTCCCTGCTAGGTATACGGGCTACCTGGCTGCCCACTGAACTTACAAGACCAGGCTCCTGCATGACCAGTGGCCCTTGCACTGCCTCCTGGCCTCCCAACCACTTAAGGGTCTGTATCTGCAACCTTACAGTCCCCTGATTCTCTGCACTTATGAGCAACCTCCCGGCAGCACTTACGAGTTACTTGCACTCTCCCATCCCCCCTCATCCCCCACTTGCACTTCTCCCCCACCTTCCCCCCACACTTACACGATCTGAATGACACATGGCCTAGTAAGATCATTGTTTTGTCCTCCTTCTGTCCTCCCCTCCTTGTCTTGTCGCGCCTTGAAACACTTGTGTGCAGGTGCGTTATAAATGACTTATCATATCATATATCACAACAGACATACCTTTTGTTTTGTGAATGGACGCTAGACAGTTTATTGTGTATTGGCCAGCAGTAGAAAGGAAATGCGCAAGCCTGATCATAGAGGAATGGGACAAAGTAGAGCGTAGAAGCTTTGAACATTTTAGAGAGCTTGTTACCAGAAGTTAAGAAAATCACAGATATCCCAAAAAGCTAACAAGTATTAGAGGTAATGTTCAATGAGAAGAAAAGGGCATTGGATGGAGGTAAGGCATTTTAGGTAGCTCACCGTACATCCACTGTATGTACTCCTGATGATATAATGTGTGCCATTAGTAAGGAAGTCTCTGAACAACTCTATATCATCACAACCATGTTCTTCTTCGTACTGCCAGGCACCGGTTCCCGCTGCCGCAGGTGTTGTAGTATGAAGGGGACCATGATCCTCAATACAGAACCCTACAGATCTGCTCGGCACAGTTCAACCCACGACATGTACCCTTCCTTTGTCCTCCAAGTAATGAGTGAGGAATCACATGCTTTACACCAAGAACTGAATGAGCTTATAAAAGTTTGAGATGAAATTGACTAGTGCTTAGAATGTAGTAAGGAGGAGCATTAAAGGCCAGAGGTTGATGGCCCTATTCTTAAAAACCTCAACCTCTGTACCCAATTGAAAAGAAGAAAATGTGCATTACTATTGTTATGATAGTTGCAATAGAAGCCCAAAGGGGGTGCGGGTGGGTGGGGGGGGCGTTGCTGGGGGTAGAAGTACAAACCCCCTAGTCAAGGAAACAAATTAAAACAGCAATCAGAGGGACATGAGCACAACAACATAAAGGGGTGGAACTGCAAGTTTTCCATTGCACGTTGTGAAGAACTAGATTAAATAATTAGGGCACCTGGCAAAACCCTGAAAAACCCAGGTAGGTATATTCGAATAAACAAAAACAAAATTTCAGGGTGAGAGGTCACACCACTCCAACATTCTGAATATATATCACAGTCACTGGTAATACATTTTTTTCACATCAATGTGTTTTAATAACATCTGGAAAAAAACTGATAGGGATAGAGCACCCAGGGGTGTTTGAGAACACAACACAAATAAGTATGATCCAGTGGACAGAACTGGATCTCAATGCAATCAACAACAACAGCAAAATGTTACTCTTGTTCGATCATAACACTTTTGCGGTCACAGGAACGAACATAAACTTAATTTCATGAACATATATACAGTAAATCATAAAAAACGAACAATGCTAGGATTGTACACTGTTCAGGTGGTGTTTAACGTCGACACAACAGTGTTTCGGCCTCAAGGAGCTGTGAAGTGCAGCTTGGTGGACAGGCCTTCATCAGGACTTGTGATGGAACCAATGGTAGTCCCGGGATCTCTATCAAAGACTTATCCAGTGCAAAGGTAAGCGAGAAAATCCATCATAAGTATAGAAGTCTAGACGGCATTGAATGCATCGTAAGGGAAACAAGTGTGTCCTCAGACAGTAAGGAATGTTTTCAAAGTTGATAATGGTGAAGACACTTCCTGCAGATGGTTTCTGCTAAGCCAGATTGTCCCACAGTGACAACGTTTCTATGAATCGAAGTATTCGTCTCTGCTGAGAGGTGCAGCGTCCGCTCTGAACGCGGAAAAGGGGCATGTAAAAATGTGTTTACGTTGTGAAGAACTACATTGTTACAACGCCATCATGATGTCATCCCGTACCCCTTACCATAGTGGTTATTATTTATGGTTTCTAGTGGACTTTGGTAAGGGTGGCCCACTGCCCCTGTAGGCTCCACTTATTGCTGGATGCTATAAGCTGGACTGTGAATGTGCACCTACAACTGCTGACCACTAACATTTGGCCTGCCTCTGGTTACTGAGGCAAAGGGTGTTGAACTAGAAACAATGGATCATGCTGGTTTGAACTGGCATAAACTTCTCATCTGCATCAGAAGGTGTCACGGGGTGGAGGCCCTACGCCCCTCATCTGAGGAGGATGTAACCGGAAGTGCAAGTGAGCGACCATATTTACCCAGAAGTAGACCATCACTTGGCTTGTTACGAACATGGACATTGAGGACGGACTAGTTCAAGCGGGAGGCAGGAATAACATACCAGAAGGCCTGCTAAGTACCTCTCAACGTTTTGGGGGTCAAGAGTCTCAGAATACATGAACACAGTGGGTCTGGAGGTCAAGTGAATCAGTTGGTTGGCAATGGGTTAACAGCTAAAATGCCTTCTGTTTGTCTTACAAACAAGCCAAAATAAATCATTTTGCTAAATTGATTATCTGAAATGTAAGAACATGATTTTTGACATGCACAGATGTAGTGGGAGTCAAGAAGGTGAAGAAGGTGGTTGTAACGAGAGAGAGAGAGAGAGAGAGAGAGAGACAGAAGAAGAGAGCGAAGGGCAGGAGGAGGCGAGAGTCCAGGGAGTGATGGACGAAATAACATCAGAAGGAGGTTGGTTGCAGGAGGATGTGGTAACATCAGGAACAGTCAAGAGGAGGTGGTAGGCACCAGGGTACAGTAGGAGGTAGTGAACCCAACAAGAAAAAAGAAGGCAAGAAAATCAGGCAGAGGGTGATTCCAAGGTAGTAACTTCAGGGGGAGAAAGTGAGATGGAGGTGAACTAAGCAACATCACGAGGTAGTGAGGGTGGTAGGAAAGACATTGGACGTGTAACAAAAGTAGAGGAAGAGAGTACTCAGGCAGAGTTAACGGCTAGAGGGTGAGGTGGCTTAGCAAAAACAATTGTGGGCAGTGAAACCTAAATAGAGCAGATGGTGACATCCTGAGAGGTGGAGCAGAGAACCTTGCAAGGTCACGGGAGTATCGAGGTAAAGAAATGGAACAAAATAATAGGCAGCTAGAGCATGCCAGTCCCGATGGGCCTTGATGGTCTAGGTTGGCAAGATGTTGGGAGGAGGAATGCAATGGGTTCAGAGAGATTATTATAGGGTCAGAGGAGTGAGGCAGGAGATAACAGGACAAAGCCCAAACTAGGGCAGATACAAGGCACCCCTCTCTACCACTTCCTTCCGGCTGTGTCTTCTATCCCATCTGCTCTGAAGACTGTTCATGTCTGGGGATGCTTGTGGTCTCGTGCAGAAGGGATGTGACCTAGCAGTTTGGCTTCACTGCCCCTTTGGGGGTGGGGCCAAGCCTGATGCATATGGTCTTTCCCCTTTTGTAATGGCTTTCCAGGCGAAGAACGATGGTCTGGGGGGTTGCCCAGAGCAATGCCAGAGGTTAGGATGAATTCTAAACCTTCCAGCAATCACCTGCTTTTGTTTTGCTGTAGTCACACCGAGTGGGACGGTATGCCCAGACGTGGGTCCCGTGCCGGCTGGGCCTAGAGACCCAAGCTACTCTTCACTGATGAGGCCCACCAAGGCCAAAACATGTCTGGGGATGCTTGTGTTCTCATGCAGAAGGGATGTGACCTAGCAGTTCGGGGTCGGCTACCCCTTTTGGGGTGGGACCAAGCCTGATTTGCATATGGTCTTTCCCCTTTAGTAATGGCATGGTAGGCAAAGAACGATAGTCTGGAGGGTTGCCCAGACCAATGCCAGAGTTTAAGATGGATTCTAAACCTTCCAGCCATCAGGGTTTCAGGAGGGAAAGCTAGCTGTTCATATTTAAGGGGAACTATCCTGGCCTTTCTTTTGTTTACGAAGATACCATTTTCATGTAAGTTCCCACATCTTTTGTAAAATCCACTAATAACATTTTGTGAACTATAACAAACGGTCCCAAACATCCTCTTTGACAAGTGATGTCAGAAGTGAAATCAAGAAGTCTTACAGTGGCGAGCCGACCCAGTAAGTCAATGCCAAGACCACACCCTCAGTTTCATCCTAGCCCTCCTCACATAAAGCTAAAAGACATTTTTCCTGTGTTTTCCCTGTGTGATAGAGAAGCCCAGCAGACTAGCACACAACCTACCATTTAGGAAAGTGGACCATCCATTCAGCCTCCTTGAACAAGTCCTAGCCTGTACCCGGGGGAAACGCCACTCAGACAGTAAGGGCACGAATTGGCCCATGCTCCCTGGCAATCATTTATGGGGCTTCCTTCAGATCCATGGTGTGGAAACCTTGTACCAACTAACCCACCAATTATGAGGATTGATGATGACCTTCAGGATCAAGAGGTTTCAGGCAGTGATCTGGCGTGGGAGTTGTGGGGCAAGATCCTGAACGAGATGAAATTACTCAATCAGGAGTACTCCAGTAGAGCAGATTCAGCAGTCTCCATGGTACCCACTTCTTTGACCTGCTAGCCCACTTAACCCCACACTCGAGGTCAACCAAAGAGAACTAGTGTATCCAGACCAAGCCTTTTAGACAGCAGCTGCCAGGCCATGCGAGGATGCAAACTGACAAAGGAGTTTCTGCTGGGGGTTAGCTGGAGACAAAGAAGGAACCCCAAAATTGTCCTGTCATCTGATCAATTTGACAACAGGACATTTGGGCATCCTCAGCCACGCAAGAGGCATAATTCTGGTCTCACCGGTGCCCCTACTGCAGAAGTACCTGCAAGGCGAGGATCCTGAGGCATTGTTTCAGAATTCTGAGAGAATAGTGGAGGCTTCCCAATGGGAAAAGACCAGTTGGCACCATTACATTGCTCAGATACAAGGAGAACAACTTCAGGCAGGATATCAGGTACTCAACATCAACGGGCAGACCAATTATGGCACCCTCTGGAATGGTATCTTGGAAAGGATGAGCCAGGACTAATAACATCACCGAAAACACCTAGCAGATATCAATGTGCAGGCCCAATAGAGTGCCAGGCAGATGTTGTCCAAGATTAAGTTCCAGGTTGAGAAATTGACAAGGAGAAAGATGGCAGAGGAAATTAAGGAAGAGCTAGTTCTGGAACAATTTGAGACCTCCCAGCCCATAGCTCTGCAGAAATCGGTGCGGCAGGTCCATAAGCAAACTGTGGAGCTGGACATCCAAACGGCCACAGGAGTCCAGTGAGCACAAACGTGGAGGCCCACCAGAAGACATCACCCACCCTGAACATTGGGGCTGGTATTCAAAAGAAGAGCCACCAAATGTGTGAGAGAACAGCAACCTCAGTTAGACGCAAGCCCGTGAATGTGGTTCCACTAAGTACTCCATGGATACCTGGGAGTGGCAGTGACAACCTGTCTGATGTAATGCCTGTAGTCTGCTGGGACTTATCGTATAATCATCACCAAACGGGAAGGATGCACGCGTTTGTGTCCCAGTGGACGTGGGTGATGCAGTTTGCAATAGAACATCATACCCTCATCGTTCTCTATTTGTAAACTCACAAATGGCCAACTGTACAATAAATCGCCCAGGTCTGACATTACAATTACACTATAAAGCGCTTGTTGATATTAAATGACATGAAGGACAGCTTATAGAAGCTGTGTGGAGTCCACAAAGTCCAAGGGCCTGATTCTCAAAGCTTTGCACTGGAGCACGTCAAGAGATGCCCTGAGCACCTCGTATTTGCTGCTGCTCCCCCATACCTGATTCACAACTGGAGCAGATCTGCTCAGGTGCACATGTGGTTCTTGGTGAATCACATGTGCACGCGAGCCTCTCAGAGATGCAACTCCAGATTCGCCGCAGTTTTAGGCTTCAGAATCTAGCTTCAGAATCGAGCTGATAGTCTCTTTGTTGAAGAAAGGCAGCGTGGATCGTTCATTAACCCTAACATGCCCGCACTTTCCAAAAAGCCTTTATAAACACTGACATTTTTTGGTTGCTTCAAGGCGTGCACTGACTTCTCCAAAGTGGGAATGGGAATTCCCATTATCCGTTTAATATTATATTGCATTTTTTTTTTTTAATACAAAGCAATTTCGAAGTACATAATAAATAACTTTGGAGGCTTGCAGGGAGATTTCAAGGGAAAGGAAAATAAAGGTTGATAGATTCGGCCACGTTTATATGGCAAATAATACCAGCAAATACTACTTTGCTTAGAAACAAGAGGGCTCCACCATGAAGCGCTACATGCATGGATAAGTCTGATAGTGCGCCTCTTGGCAGTGTCATTATTATTTGACGGTCGCTTAGGGCACCTGGAGGAAATGTGCGGAGGGGGGGGAGGGGTCAGGGGGAAATAACCCTTTTTCTTGTGCCACAGATATCCTAGCACTGGCTGTGGAGTTGTGTGCCTGTATGATGCACAGAACTCTGCTGTGGTTTGTAGTTTCCTTTAAGGTACGATTGAGGCCCGGCTGGATTGTTCTGTAAGTGCACGGAAATAACGTATATTTTCACTAGGATCTCTGATGTTGGCTGTTACCATGGCAAATCCTAGTAAAACGGGCATGGTTGTGTTTGAATAGTGAGGCGTATCTGGCTTCCAAAGAGGCCAATGTTATAAGCAGCGCCTGTTTTTATCATGGGTTTGTTCCAAGCAGAGGCGTTGCTGGGGGTGGGGGGGGGGGGCTAGGGGGGCTATAGCCCCCGGTCTTTTGGTTGTAGCCCCGGATTGAATCTCAGCAGCTACAACCAAAAAGCTAGCCCCCAGTCCCGACAGTTCCGACATTAGCGTAGTCCCATGTCTTTTCCAGACCTAGCAACGCCCCTGGTTCCAAGACGCCTTAGTTTAGGCTTCCAAGCAGGGGTGTTGCTAGGTCTGGAAAAGATCAGGGGCTAAGCTAATGTCGGGACTGGGGGCTAGCTAGCCTTTTGGCTGTAGCTCCTGAGATTCTATCCGGGGCTACAACCAAAAGACCAGGGGCTATAGCCCCCCTTACCCCCCCAGCAACGCCTCTGCTTCCAAGACTTGAAGATTGTGGGATTCTTCCAAAGCAGCTGCGTGCTGATCCCGACCATGGAAGCAGAGTCTGCTTCCAGCGCTATGCTCCTTTTTACACGTCAGAATATGGACACGTTAATGTTTGATAGGGTAAATCAACAAACAGCTGAGCACACAATGAACAGTGTTTTGGCAGTCTGTGTGCTCTATGTGTACCACATCGATTGGTTCGTCTTTCGCCTCTTGAGCTTTGAAAGCTGTTGAACTCTTGTCCATTCCCAAAAGATTATCCGTTTGCTCAGAGATTTTCAAGATTGCAGTCTGGTTTTAGTTATCATTTTTAAGGCCAAGTCAACTACAGGTTTGTTTTGGCAATGCTTCGTCCTGGAACATTTAAAGTTTGATAGGGAAGGTGATGGAATTCCTGACAATTTCACTTGTTTCGTAGCTGCAGTGCGTCACACCCCTCTGAGAAGTCCTCCTGCGGGATGTCCATGCAAAGTGGATGTGTTACTGCTTTGTGTAATGGGCCGTTACCACTACAAAGGCCTTTTCAAATGTTTAACGTCCTTAAAGGAACACCGAAGACTGACTTTTAAATACACAAATATGGATCAAAAAATGTACAGTACAAATATATTTTCTAGCTATAATTTACTTTTAAAATGACAATTCTTTATGCTCCCTTAAATATCACTGTGTATGCCCTCACAAGTAACCCACAAAACTCCCTGTTTCGCGGTCGATGCCCCCTTCAAGAACACGCCACACAGTTATTCAAAATGAACACCCATGTACCCTGGTTTCTACTTCCCACCTTTGCTGCCTCACATATTCGCATGCACTTCACCCTACCCCTTTCAGTCAACATTTTAGGGGTGATATTATCCATTAGAATTTTTTTCAGTCGTTAGCAGCCTGGGTGGGGGAGCCAGCCAATCAGGTGGCTAGGAACGCGGGCTGACACTACCAATGAAAGCTCACATACTATGCCGCCTGATGGCTGGCTTCCCCACCCCGCCATCTTCCGCCTCAACCGACCTTGCTTTTTAAAAAAAATCACTCCCCCCAATTGCACTTACCTTTTTGCAGCAGCAGCAAGTCCCACCACCGCAGCTGCTGCTGCTCCCATCCCTGCTCAGGCCGCCATGGAAATGGACGAGGGGCTCCATACGGAGCCCTGATTTTCTAATCCATGGTGGCCATGTTGGTAGAGTATTTTCTCTCCATGAACAGCAAGCTGCGAGGCGTCCCATACACTGAAACAAAATACTTTCCTTTTTAAAAATAAAAAAAAACCTTTTGCATCCACGTAGCATGCTACAAGGGTGCTAATGGCGATAGGCCCCTCAGTGACTGAGACCACCTTGGCCCTTAACTTGGGTGGTGGGCTGTTACCCACAGGTGGGCCCGCCACCTCGGTGCATATCGCCTCAATAGTATCACTGGACATCAAGAGAAAAATCAAACCTCTGTCACCACCAAAATGCAGATCCTCCCAGACCAAAATATCCTGTTGAGGATTTTTTCAGACAAAACATGTTCTTTCTTCCCAACAATGAAGACCTGATGATGACTCTTGGGATATGAGCCTCAGTGACAGTTAAGGAAAGTTTCTGTGGTGAGCAAAGCCAATAGCTTGACCTGTCTGTCCCTGTGGCAGAGGCTTCAGAATGCAAGGACTCTCAGGTTTTGCACTCGGAGACGCTGCGAATCCAACCTCGGGCTGGGCTTCACATACAGGGATTTCCCTTTCTAGCTGAGTGATTATATTTTTCACTCCATTTTTATGTTGTGTATGGGATAATCTATATATGTGATAAAATCTATAGGAAGCACAATCAGACCATCACAAATCAGAATGTATGAACATTTATGATCAATAAGAATTCAAGATGCTGGACAACCCCTTGCTATACACTGGATAACAGAACAAATCAATGAAAATTAAAAAATATGTTTTTGGGGAATCAAGAAAGTCAACTGCTACATGAGATGAAAGATTTGCGAAACAAATTCTCTGACAAGAGGCAAGATGCATTTTCCTTTTTCTCAGTCCTATTGTAGGTCTAAACACAGACCATGAGCTTAACTCTTTTTTGAGATAAAATACAATGGAGCCAGATTTGGAAAACGGTTTACACTTGACATAATGAATTGTTGTAGCAAATTTACAAATCTCTGATTCAATCAGAAATAAACAGGATACTAATCTAGTGCACATCCAAGAACACCTGTAATTAAACAGGAAAATCACCTAGAAATTGAACTCGGGCATTTAATCACCATAGATATATTGTTAATATCGTTACCATATCAGATAACAATAAGCAACAATAAAGGAGACATGGATGAGTTATAACTTGTAACCACACAAATAAAAGGTGCCAATAAATTTATACAATCAAAATAATCAATATCTCCGACTAAGATGGGTTAAGAATAGGTGATACTTCGATAAATCATATTCAGGGTAATGCACATAACGGTTTATAGTGACATTTTTGAATGTAATAATTTCGAATGCCTTAATGTCGTGAAAAAAATGTCGATTTTTTTTTTTTTGCTTTTTTTTTTGATGGGGGTTCCCCCCAACCCCCCGTTTTTTTAAATTGATCCTTTGTTTACTAACTAAACCCAAAAAAACTATAAAATAAAAACATATATATTAAAAAAAAAATCAACATTTTATTTTTGACATTAATGCATTCGAAATTGTGCATTCGAAATTTTAACTGGATACCGCACGTAACATTATAATCAGGAGTAACACATAATCTAAGCTGGTGCCATAGGCGAAGAGATATTGTTCAATGGTACAGTTGGTCCCCCTTATGAAGTTCTCTAACACTTGGTCGAATAAAATGGTGTTGAACGAAACATGTTGGGCAAAGAAGTGTATTGTAATTGAGTGACAATATACAAATCATTCCGATATATCGGATTGGAATCCACCCCAGGGTAGCACTGAAGGGGGTAGAAATGCACTAAATAGATAAATTACGTGTACAGTGGTATCCTTTAGTGAAAGGGAACCTAGTAGCTACCGACCATTTGGTTTCTCGAGGTAGAGTGTTCACCTTTGTACATTATCTA
This sequence comes from Ambystoma mexicanum, assembly GCF_040938575.1. NCBI lineage: Eukaryota > Metazoa > Chordata > Amphibia > Caudata > Ambystomatidae > Ambystoma > Ambystoma mexicanum. Next base: position 636,660,209 of record NC_090928.1, on the reverse strand, counting down.
GTTTTGTATAGGTAGGTTGACACAGGGTTGAGCACAACACAGGTTGTTTTATATATGGGATTTTCTTATGAGAAATTTTGTAAAAGGTTTTTAGGAATGTTTGCAATTTTAAAATGATTTACAGAGTTGTACATTGTTTTGTGATTTATATGAAATTAAAATTGTGATGTTTAAATTGTGATTTTGACTTAGTACCTATTTGTTAAAAGTACTTAGTGGTTTGTTGACTTGGGGGAGACAAGAGGGGGTAACAGGTTGACGTGGTGTGACCCTTGGTTGAAGGATTGTTCTGAATGTGTGCTTAGGAGCCTGGCCACCACGTCATTAAAATGGCTCCATGTCTCTAGGTGGTTGTTGTATTGCCAGTTTACCAAAAACAGTATGAATGAATGAAAATATCAGCATGTTATACTCATTACGACCATAAAGAGACACTACAAGATGTTGGGACAGAGGATATGAACATCAGACTTCACAGTAGTCCTTTCTTTGTGTCCAGCATCGGATATAAATGAAAATCTCAAAATGCCATTGGGTGTTGAAAAAGACACCAAAAACTCCTGGTTATCATGCTCCCTTCACAATAAATAGAGAAGAATACTGGGTAAGCCCAAATGCTATCTTTTCGAAGTCATTCTAATTCTATCACTGAATAACTTGGAAAATAATGTTCTCTTTTCATGATAAATTGGTCTATATTTATAACAGAATGATTATTACTCACTGTAGGATATGAACCACAAACTCCTGATGTTGTTTATATCTATATATTTAGGTTCATTAGCACAGACACCCAGCACAGCTTCTCCCTTGAACGCTGACACCAACCGCTGTGCTTGGAATCTTTTCTGTACAATAACATTCTGTGTGGAGAGTTACATACATCACACTCCCTACCCATCAAGTAACATCATAACATATCTCCCTTCTTTTACCTAATACAACCTCTTTTCACCTCCACAATCCTGTTCTTGTTCCAAACCTGTGCACCACTCACACGCACTGCACCCTTAAGAACAGCTACCATACGTATGGGATCTGAGTATAACAAATCTCCCTTCCTCTTAACCACTCCTTTCTTTATTCTCACCCAATCACCACATTCCACTCTCAGCTCTTTCTTTCTCTGCCTCATATTCTCTCTCATCAACCACTTCCCTTAATTCTCTTCCAACTTCCTCCTCAATTCGTCAACTACACAATCTGACTCTCTCTCTTCTCAACCCAGGCGGGCTCACTTCGGTGTTTGCCTTGCACCCTCTCATTAGTTCAAAGGGTGTCGCCCCAGTCGTGGTGTGCAGAGACATTCTCAAAGCATACTTTCTCTCCTGAATGGCTACCTTCTTGTTCAATCCACATGCACCAGCCATTCGAATGGCATCCATAATGCACCTATTCATTCTCTCGACCATGCCATTTCCTTCCCGATGGTTCAAACCTGACCTTTTGTGCTTCACACCACACATCTTCACATATTCCACAAAACATCTCCCGGTAAATTGTATCCCATTATCCATTAGAATACTACCTGGAATACCTTCTCTTGCAAAGATATCCTGCAGGAAATCGACAATGTTTTCTCCACAAATCTCCTTAACTATTCTGAACTCATTCCAACGTGAAAACAAATCTATCAAAACCAAAATATACTTCCCACGACTAAAGCCTAGATTAACAGGACCCAGAATGTCCATGGCAACATCGTCCCAAACCCTGCAGGGAACATCAAACTCCATAATCGGTTGCGCCTAGGCCTCCACACCTTTACCTCCTTTTATACATTGAACGCAATCAGCTAGTCTTCTTTCAACATCTCTATCGAACCCCAGCCACCAATATTCTCTCCTCAATATTTCCTTTGTCCTTGTTACCCCATCATGTCCACTGTGAGCCAAGTCAATTATCCTAGCTCTAATAGTTTTGGGAACCACAGCACGTTCCCACCAGAATATCTATATGATTTATATCTATTTATTTAGTTGTATGGAGTGTTACACACATCACACTCCCTACCTAGCATAACACACACAAACACTGAATATTAGCGAATTGTTTTTTGTGCTATTTCTCCTCGTCAAAAATGTATTTGCTTGTTTACCTACTTGTTGTGATGTTTAACTATACCTTTGAAAAAAATTACATTAAATAAGAGACAATTGGATTCAGATAGATTCAAATAGACCTTAAAGGTGGAGGTAAAAAATCCAAACTTGCCCCCGAATGTTGTAAATCTTTCTTTTTACTATACAGATCAGAAGCACGGCTGCTTGCCTCCAATAGGGTGAAACGCGTTTTTATAAATGGCCCTGTTGAGGGGGTAAAAAAGGTGGGCATCTCTTATTGCCTCCTCTCACCACCTTACCCATATAATGCATATAAGAGCCAGAATTGACCCTTTTGTGCAAAAAGAAAATCACATTGATGCTCAAATTGCTGAAAGAAAATGTTTAAAAAACCCTTTTTACATTACCACCATCAGAGATGGTATTTCTGAAATAGCACTGGGGCGGACTGACAAAGGGGGGTAAAGGAGCAATTGCTGTGGCCCTGAATGTAATGTTGGTACCACTGCTCCCCATACACCATTGGTCTGCCAACAGCTTAACATGACTCCTACTTGCCAAGTAAGTAAGGGTCCATATCTTATTGGAAGTTGTCCTCGATTTGACTCTGTATGATTGGTTCCCCTATGTTCTTGATCACCACTGTGTTCCTACTAAAAGATTTTAATAGCACCCTGAATAGCACCCATTGATGTTACTCTTATAGTGGCTGTAGAAATGGCTGTTGGATTCTTTGTGGTACTTTTGGACACAGATGAAAACCACACATAGAAAGATATAATATTCAGGTGTTCATTAGCATTCAGAGTTGGGTGGATTTTTTAAGACAGCTGATGAAAGTTACCAGCTCTGACTGTGGTGTTTCTGGTAATCTGCCCTAGTCGAAATTTACCAGCAGCAGAGGTGGTATTTCTGGAATAGGGAGGTCTGGCAACTATTGGACTGCAGGAATAGTACAACATAGTGGTCCAGAATACAGCGGCCCACGGTGCAGTGGCACCAAATCACCATTCAAATACAAAGTAAATTACATAGCCTACAATAATTGTGTGCAGTTCAGCATAACACAGGGAGCACCATTTTCTGATAGGCACACAAACAAATGTAAATAGATGCAGCTAGAATTAAATAATTGCCCTACTGAGTAATACCTTGAAAGTTTGAACGTTCCTTTTCATTTATTTATTATTGCATACATCTTGCGACAACCATTTGATATAGCTGGCTCCCTTGTGAAGCTCACCAGTATAAAAGAATTGGGTCTGTTTGAAACTCTGGTGATTTTAATTCAATGATACCATTGATAGGGACTAATCTTTTATTTGGCTCTAATTTATCAACCTTGCAGCTATAATAACCAATGCTGCTATTACACAGCTAAATCATCAAACTTGCAGCTATGATCGTTCATGCTGCTAATATTTACACAGCTAATTCATCCAACTTTCATTTATAACCAATGCTGCTATTGCACCGCTAACTCATTGAACGTGCAGCTATGATAACCAACGCTGCTATTGCACAGCTAACTCATGAAACTTGCAGCTATGATAACCAATGCTGCTATTACACATATTAATGCTACCATCAATATTGCCCTGCGTAATATCTGAGGCTGAGTCTACTAAGTCTCAAATTCAAATGCTTAGTATTGGCTCAACCACTTCTGTAATTGGCTTGGTTTTCTGTGTCCATCATTTCTATTTTTAGTCTAGATGTCTGCACCAATGCATGCACACACACACACACACACACACTTAATGTCCAATAATGTATTATATTGGTTTACCCTAGATTTTTATCCATATCTTTTTTTCTTATTGTTGTATTCACGGTTTACAAAAAACCTTGCACAACATAGATCAATATATAAAAAAAGAACAAATAAAAATGAGTACATACAAATCTCATAAAAAACATACATAAAATACCAAATTTCAGTTTAATAGGGAAAACAAGGATATCACATCAATTTCGTAATAGATCATGGCTAATTATTTGTATCCAATTCCGCTATCACACGTGTCAAAAACCTGTTTAGGGCTAGGATCAAGGAAATATTCATACCCCAAATGCACCTGCTCCAAAATAGATCAGTGGAAACCTCCACATTTTTATCAAATGTATTCTTGAAACTCATTAGACGTATAGTATCAAAATAAGAACATATGGTAACTAAATGTCTCAGAGTGTCAACAGAATCCTTGTCCCCACAGAATCTACGATGATTTAGAGAAGAATTACTGGCAGGCAACGTAGAAGGGTCCTTCCAATACTTGATCCTCTCATATGTAGGAAGCTGACTGAGCCTAAAACACGTGTAAAGTCATGGGAACATTAGCACAAGGGAATCTGTGAAGATACAGAGGTATGCATTCCCTTGCTGCACAAAATATGAGTATTCCCTATAAGTAGAATAAGAGGCAATCCAATCAACGGTCTCCACCCAGTCAGCCCTAAACAAAGTCCTCTTAACGATCCCTGGTCTTTGCACAACATCTTTCACAGTTAACCCAAGGGAAGCCAGGACACAAAACATCTTTCAACAACACTCTTGTAATGAAGCAAACAATTCTGCATGCACTCACAAACCAAGAGTCTCGTACAGCGAATTCCTAGGAGGATCAGACATTTTCCTGAAGGTAGTAAGTTGCTTCCATACATATCTACCTTTCAAATATACTAGACAGAGCTCATGTCTTATGACTGCATTTGGAATGGCCATAGACAAGCCCAACTGCTCTTTCCAAAGTTTCCCATGTATTGTATTGAGGGTAGAACTCATATCATGAGTGGACAAATCGTGGCCATATAAGATAATGGGTTCACATTTAGCCAGATAGTAACGCCTCACAGGTGTTTATCAATATCTTCCTCCTCCCTTTAGCAGAACTATGGTCCTCCTAGCAGGATAGTCCTGCTCCAATGCTATCACACAACCTTATTTCTCCCCCCTCCTTCATTACCTGCATCTGTGTCCTCTCTTGGGCACTTTCCCATCCTCTTATCTTTCTCACCCTCATTTTCTTTCCTCCAGCAAACTAAGTCTCTAAACGCCTGGCAGGGGCACAGTGCGCCACTCCACAGACAAACCTAGGCGTTCTGTTTCTACTGCAGAGGTGTATGCCATAGCATAAAAACATACTAACAGAGCATATTAACATAGCATACAATTCCAAGTCTAAGGCAGTCATAAAGTGAAGCAATCACAAATATCCAACTAAAAAGCAAAACGCATGATACAGAAATGTGCATTTATTTCCACACCATTTAATCAGAAAATGACACAGGCCACACAAGTCAAGGCAAGTCAGTCACATTGAGACCAATCCAGTAATGGGACAATGTAAATTTATCATGTGGCATTTTCCATGAGTCTCTTTTACGTTCCTCACAGACGTATCACGTTCACCCGCGTGACTTGAATGGTGTCTCACAGTCTTGGGGACCGCCACTGTCTACCACAGCTCATTCAAACATAATTTGCAGCTGCAAACGCAGCACCACTATCATTCATCACAATCTCTGGCCCTAATGCTGAACACCTGGCGTTGTTCACCCACCTACATTTTGAACCGTGAAGCAACACATAGAAGCCCAGGGCATCTCATTCCACCACTGACTGAGGACACCCCTCCCAGGAACTTTCCTTCTTCTGATACACCAGACCAATGCAAGATAAGACCAATACTAATAACAATTAACATTACATTGCATAACTTAAAACAAACCACCTGTTCAAGGAAAACGTGAAACAACAACCAAAGGCAGTTTCAGCACACCCTTACAAAGCTAGTCAGGCGCATCATGCATTGGCTTCAGAGCCTGATGCTATAGTTTCTTTCTTTCCCTGTCAATGTGTTTGGTACTTAAGCATTGGACTTTGAATGAAATAGAGAGGGTTTTTGTATTGCTTTTAAATACACACGAGTGCAAATAAACCAACAGGCATGCCTTTTTTTGGCGCCAATTTTATGTGCATAACTGCAAGGGAAGGACCTGTTGTGGGCATGTTCAATCATCCAGAAAGAGCTTCTTCTTCTCCTTCTTCTTCTTCTTCTCCTTCTTCTTCTTCTCTCAGAAGACTATCAGTGTATGTCCCGAGTGTGTCATCTGTGATGTGTATTGTGCACTGGGCGGAAATCCACTGCATGAACTAAAGGGACGATTCAGGGAGTACAGTGATGGCCGTCAATAGGAACTAATGGGCTTCCAAAATAAGAAGGCACCTGAGGAGAAATTTTGCAGGCCATGATATGATATGACAAGTCATTTATAACGCAGCTGTACACAAGTGTTTCTAGGCGCAACAAGAAAAGGCAGGGAAGACAGAGGGAGGACAAGACAAACAATCTTACTAGATCTTGTGCCATTCAGATCGTGCAAGTGCGAGAAGGAGAAGTGCAAGGGGAAAGGGAGAGGGGAAGTGCAAGGGAGAGGGGAGTGGAAAACAGGGCAGCAATGCTCTGAGTAAGTGCAGTCAGGGCAGTGCGTCTCTGGGTAGTGCAAGGAGAACAAGGGACTGTAGGGTTACAGTTACAGCCCCCAAGTGCGTGGTAGGCACGGAGGCAGTGCAAGGGTGACTGATCAAGAAAGATCCTGTTACCCAGTGAGACTTTGAGGGTAACCAAGCAAGCGGTCGGTATAGCAGACAGGTAGGTCAGGTAGGCCAGCAGGGGAGGGAGAGAGAGAAAGCAGAGGAGAAGAGGAAGGTTTTGAGCTGTTTCCCGGAACTTCAGATGGTCTGACTCAAGTTTGAGATGGGCAGGGAGGCCATTCCAGTGAGAAGCACCTGAAGAGGAGAGAGATCTACACCCCACTCTCTGCCTGGAGAAGCATCTAATCCTTAGAGAGTTGGAGGTAGCTGAGCGAAGGGCTCGAGAAGGAAGGTATTTTGGAAGAGAGCGTTGGATGTAGTGTAGGTTTTGGCACCAGAAAGCCTTGTGGACAATGCAAAGGGTCTTGAACTTGATCCTTGCAGCCACCGGGATCCAGTGGAGAGATTTCAGGATTTGAGGCCAAAGATAAGTCTCACAGTCCTGTTCTGGATTAGTTGCAGAGGGCGGAGAGTAGAGGAACGCAGCTCAAGAAAAAGGCTGTTTCAGTAGTCCAGCCTAGAGAGAACCAGGGCTCTGGAAACATTGAGCCTCTGGGGGAAAGTGAGAAAGGGAGGAGTCAGTTTGATGAGGTGCAGCTGATAGTGGGACTTCTTGGCGATGTCTGAGAATGTGAGGAGTGAAAGAGAGAATGGAGTCGAAGATTACCCCAAGATTTCTTGCCTCGCAGGAAGGCGAAGGAAGAGGGCCCAAGCCGGACGGCCAGAGTGAGAGAGGGAAAGCAGGGGCAGGGGTCCCAATGAGAAGGATCTCTGTCTTACTGACATTAAGGCAGAGATCGTTGGAGGCACACCAGTCCTGAATCGCAGATAGACGGGAATGAGCGAGGGAGGACAGGCGGCTGAGGGGAGCTTGAAGGAATGCTGAGTGTCATCCGCATAACACCGAAAGTTAGAGGAGAAGGTAGAGATCAGGTAGGCTAAAGGGGCCAAGTAGAGGTTGAAAAACCACGGTGAGAGGATAGAGCCCTGGGGAACGCCACAGGTAGAGAGAGAGGTGGCAGAGAGAAAGGGAGCAAGTTGGACCTGGGAGGGGTGGTCCAAGTGGAAGGAGGTCAGCCACTTCAGGACCTGATCTGTGATACCCAGGTGCTCACGGAGTCAATTGATCATGAACGCGTGGTTGATCATCAGACCAAAATGGACTAAAGTCATTTCATAGTCAATATGTTTCAAGACAGTCCTCCCTAAATCTATTAAAAAACATGCACTTCAGTTCATGGCACTGTCTGGTAGCACATGCTTCTAAAAACAGCTTTTTACATGAAAGAAACATATCTAAACCAAACAAAGGCCACCCTTGACTGATGGATATCTATTTGGAATAGTCGCCATCAGCACCCACATCTGGTGTACGGACAGACCTTGACACTGTGTGCAAGCAAAAGCAAGTGCAGATATCCCACCAGCACCAGAGTTCACAGTAGCCTTGCAAACCTAATGTAACGCTCACCTGATTCCCGCAGAGGCGCCGGTCTTGACTGGGTGAATGCCGTATCTTCAAAGGTGATGTGTAACACACGGTTGGCTCTTTGGGCTGGACCTCTGTGCACTGTATGTCTGACTTGAAGAGTAAGATGTCTTAGGTAAGTGAACGCCGAGCTCTCCATCTGCCTCGGGGCAGGGTGCCGTAACCAGTTTCTTCACTGGATAAGGGTGCAGGCCTCTTGACCTCAGAGGACTGCTGTCCGTCGTTAACTGCACGAACGGTAAGTTCTGGGCACTTCAAATGTCTTAAAAGTCTTTTGTAATGATAGCTCTTGTTTTGCAGGGTTCCGGCGATGGCGGATGGCGGGCTGATGAGAGTTGAGGATCGAACCCGCATGAGGAATAGAAGCGCCTGGAAGCACGTAAGTAAGCGCTTGTAGCCTGCTTCACGATGCGCACTAACTGTCCCTTTTATCTTGCAGGTACAAGTTCGGAGCTTTAGAGAAGCTGAAGGGTGCTGGAATACCCACTGGATTCGGCGTGGGAAGGAGTAATGGCACGTGAGTAATAAAGTTGCCCAATGTCTTTAAACGCACCTTCTTTTGTCTTTCAGATGCGGGATGCAGCGCCGAAGGCCTCCGGAGCGTGCGAAGAGTAGGTAAGCCTTTGTCTTTCAGATGCCGGAATGCAGCGCGAGGCGTTGGTGACAGCCGATGGACCAGGTAAGATATGCGCTGCCACTGAAGACCGTAGTGCTAACCTGTTCTTTCTTTGTCTTTACAGGTGCTGCTGAAGACTGGATTCCAGGATGGTAAGCCTTTGTTCCCTTAGGCCCAGGATAGGAAGCAGAAGACACGATGAGCGTTCTGCTGCAGAGAATGCAGAATAACACAAAGCAAGATTCATCCATCGGGTGTGGTTTAAATAGCCTCCTGTAGTGCTTAGGTGTCTCCTTCCACAGCCACGCCTAGGTAAGAAAAGAGTTCCTGCTTTCCAGAAGAGTTCCAGTGTTCTGAACCTAGGGAGTGGCTCCTGCCCCACCCAACAGGAAAAGTAGTCCCAAACAGAAGAGGATCAGGGGTTCAACTGGCAGGTAAGTAAGCAGCATGGTCTGCTGCAGGTAAGTCCACCCAAGCATTATGAGCCCGGCGCTTCCAGCGCTGGGACTGGGCATCTTTATGAGCCTGGTGCCACTGGCGCCAGGACAGGGTCCAAAAGGTCCCAATTGGGACTGGCTTGCACTCGGAACCGGGGTTATGGGTCTGCTTCCAAGGGAGTCGGGCAAGTCCTGATCTTTTGGAAGCAGAGATCATGACAGCACCCCCCCTCAAGGCCCCTCCCAAACCGGGCTTCTCCGGGGGTTTGGGCTTGTTAGGAAATGTTCGATGAAATCTTTTGATTAGACGAGGCGCGTGGACATATTCTGCAGGTTCCCAGGATCTTTCTTGGGGACCGTAGCCTTTCCAGTCAATCAGGTAAAATAGTTTAGATTTGGAGATCTTGGAATCCAGGATTCTTTTGACTTCAAACTCGAGTTCTCCATCAACTAGAATAGGTTTTGGAGATGTAGTTAGTCGGGTTTGAGGTTGCATGGGTTTTAATAGAGAGACATGGAAGACCGGATGTATCTTCATGTGAGGGGGCAAGTCCAACTTGACCGCTACTGGATTTACTATGGTAGTGATGGAATAGAGACCAAGGTATCTTGGGTTGAATGTGCGTGGTCCTTTTAGAGGTAGATATTTGGTGGATAACCAGACTTGATCTCCTACTTGATATTGGGGGGCTTCCTTCCGATGTTGGTCTGCTCCTTTCTTGTATTGTTCTTTAGCCCTTTGAAGGTGAGAAACGGCTTCCTTAAAGTCTTGGGTGATTGTAGAATGCAGGTGGTCTACTGCTGGTGTTCCAAGATCTTGGAGTGGATCCAACTCCGAGGTTCGAGGGTGACTACCGTATAAAAGAAAAAACGGGGTCTTCCCAGTTCCCGAGTGGACAGAGTTATTGTAGGCATATTCGGCTATCCAAAGGATATCTTTCCAAGTTTTTTCAGTTTGTTGTAGCATGCAGCGCAAATACTGTTCCAGAGTTTGATTGGTCCTCTCGGTTTGTCCGTCGGTTTGAGGGTGGTGGCTGGTCGAAAGTCTCACATCAATTTGAGCCGACCGACAGCAACTTCGCCAAAAATGAGAAATAAATTGACTACCTCGATCCGAAATTAGAACTGAAGGAAAACCGTGCAGTCGGACGATGTTTTCGAGAAATTCTCGGGCCAGAGTTGCTGCTGTTGGTAAGCCTTTGAGTGGAATGAAATGCGCCATCTTGGAGAATAGGTCCACGATTACTAGGATCGTATTGTATCCGGAGCATGGAGGTAGATCGGTGATGAAGTCCATAGAAAGCGTATGCCAAGGGCGAGGCGGGATGTCAATAGGGCGTAAGAGGCCGGCTGGTTTTTCCTTTTGACTCTTGTTTTGGGCGCATACTCCACAGGACATTATAAAGTCTCTGATATCTTTTTTCCAAGACGGCCACCAGAAGTAGCGCTTGATCTTTTCCGAGGTCTTGGTCATACCGGGATGTCCTTCCATTAAAGAATCGTGATAACAAGAGATTACCTTTTTCTGTAAATCTGTGCTGGGCAGGTATAACCGTTCTTGGAAATGTAATAGGTTGTCCTTCACCGTAAAGTCCTTTCCCTGCAGATGCCAATTCTGTATGTCTGCTGGAGTTACCAGTAGCCTGGCTTTATCCTTAACTTCCTCTATGGATTGTGTGGCGATTACACCTAGAATTCTTTGTTCGGGAATGATAGGTACAGGTTTAGGATTGATCAAATGTTCTTCCACTCCCATCCGAGAAAGGGCATCAGCTTTACCGTTTTTTGTACCAGGTCGATAGGTAATTATGAAGTCAAACTCGGCAAAGAATAGTGCCCAACGGAGTTGCCTAGAGGATTGAGCTTTTGCGGTTTTCAAATATTGCAGGTTTCGGTGATCTGTAATCACAGTAACGGTGTGTCGGGCCCCCAGAAGATAATGCCGCCAAGCCTTAAAGGCGGACTTGATAGCTAGAAGTTCCTTATCAGTAATAGTGTAATTGATTTCAGGAGGCGAGAATTTGCGGGACCAAAATGCCACGGGATGCAACTGATTGGTTACTGGGTCCTTTTGTGATAGAACTGCCCCCATGGCAAGGCTCGAAGCATCAGTTTCAACGATGTAGGGGAGTTCTGGGCGAGGATGTTTTAAGATCGGTGCAGAGATAAATCTAGTCTTCAAATTCTGGAAAGCTTGTTCCGCCTGGGTAGACCATTCAAAACGTTTGTTTTTCTTTAACAAGGCGGTGATGGGCTGGACTATTGGAGAGAATTCGGGGATAAACCTGCGGTAAAAGTTAGCGAAGCCTAACATGCTTTGAACACCTTTTACGGAGGATGGCGATGGCCATTTGAGAATTGCATCGACCTTCTTTGAATCCATACGCACTCCGCTAGGTGATAATATGAATCCCAAGAATTCAACTTCAGTCACGTTGAAAACACATTTTTCCAACTTAGCGAAAAGTTTGTGTTGACGCAATCTCTCGAGGACCATTTTCACGTGTTTCCGATGTTCAGTTTCCGATGAAGAATAAACGAGGATGTCGTCAATGTAAACAACAACACACACATCTATGAGCTCTCTGAGGACATCGTTCATAAAATATTGAAAGGCGGCCGGGGCATTGCAAAGTCCGAAGGGCATGACCTGATATTCAAAGAGCCCATACTTGGTGCGGAAGGCCGTCTTCCATTCATCGCCCTCTTTTACTTGTACCAAGTGGTAGGCTCCTCTAAGATCCAGCTTTGTATATATGCATGCTTTTCTGACTTGGTCCAGGAGTTCAGGGATCAAAGGTAACGGATATCTATTCTTAACGGTGATCTGGTTCAGGGCGCGATAATCTATACAAGTTCTAAGGTCCCCTTCTTTTTTTGGAACGAAGAACAAAGCTGAGGAAGCAGGGGACTTGGAAGGACGAATAAACCCATTCGCTAGGTATTGATCCAGGTATTGTCGGAGGTGAAGATTCTCAGGCTCGGTGAGGGCATAAATTCTACTACAAGGAGGAGTAGATCCAGGTATCAGGTCTATCTGGCAGTCATAAGACCTATGAGGAGGTAGAGAGTTAGCCTGATCCTTCCGGAAAACATCTTGGAATTCTAGGTATTCAGGAGGTAACTGGGGAGCCTCCGAGGAAATTGCTGCCAGTGCAACACCAGGTCGAGGGTGACAAGTAGAGACACATTCTGGAAACTGAACCGTTCTTGCTCGCCAATCGATCTGAGGATTGTGCTTCTCTAACCAAGGAATTCCTAGAATAATCTGGAACTGAGGGGCCTTGATCACATCGAACACGTTCTTCTCATGGCGTCCATCTTGACTTACTAGCGTCACTTCTTGGGTGGTATGCGTTACTGGTCCGGAGGCTATCTCCGTACCATCCACCGTAGTAATGACGTCCTTTACAGCCTTTGGAAAAAGAGTCAGATTCATCCTCAAAACCATTTCATGATCCACATAATTGCCGATGGCACCGCTGTCGACGTAAGCTTCAATCGCATGTAATCGATCCGGATGTTCAGGGCTAATGAGGACCATAGGTATCACGAAATGCGAGGTCACTGAATTGGTTTTAACGCTCGGCAAGAGGACCTCTATTCTTGTCGGGCGAGGTCGTTTCCCTGCTCAGAGTTTGTGACCCTGGTAACTGCAGCTCCTACTGCCTTCTTGGCTGGTTTCACCGGACAGTCTCGAAGAAAGTGCCCCGAGTTTCCGCAATAGAGGCATAATTGCAGCTGTTTTCTCCTTTGCCGCTCCTTTTGTGTTAGTGGTCCTTTCAGGCCCCCTATTTGCATGGGTTCCCCGGAGTCTACTCCTTTGGTAGGAGTTGGTGGTTTGGAAAATACTCGAGCATCAAACTTGGAACGATCGGCCTTCCTGTTCTGCAGTCTGTGGTCAATTTGAACGACTAAGTCAATATAGTCCGAACAGTCTTGCGGGGGATTCACTACTTGGGCTAACACATCTTTGAGCTCTCCACGTAGACCTCTATAAAACAGCGTAATCCTTTTGTCCTCAGGCCATCGAGTTTCCACTATCAGTCTGTTGAAAGACGCAATATAAGCCAAAAGGTCTTGATTACCCTGTCGCAATGAAAGGAGCTCATTGTCCAAGGCCTGCCCCTGTGAATGTCTTGCAAACAGTTTTTCCATACTGAGCTGAAAAGCTTGAAAATCATGGAGAACCGGATCATCTTGATTAACTAGAGGGATCGACCAGTCTGCCGCATTGCCACTAAGGTACAAAAGCACGAAAGCTACCTTAGCTTGATCAGTTGGAAAGGCTGCTGGCCGGCATAAGAAGTGCAACCGGCACTGATTAATAAATACTGCAAACCTCTTTGGGTCACCAGAAAATCGTTTGGGCGGAGCCAGAGGTACATTCCCAGGTAGGTTGATCTGCACTGGGTTCGTAGAGGATGTTGAAGGAAGATTTGCCCCTGATGCGGGTAACGGAGTTTGTCCGGCTTGTGACTGTAGCAATTGTCTAGCGAGATCGTCTGTTCGCTCCTTGGAAATAATCAGTTCCCTTCTTAGAGCATTCGTTTCCTGACGGGCTGCATGCACTTCTGCTCTTAGTTCCCCAAGTAACTGGGCTAGCTGGTCGGTATCCGAGGTTTCCATAGCGCCTGGGTGGGAGTTTTGCGGTAGGCTTTGTGTTCTGTAACGCTCACCTGATTCCCGCAGAGGCGCCGGTCTTGACTGGGTGAATGCCGTATCTTCAAAGGTGATGTGTAACACACGGTTGGCTCTTTGGGCTGGACCTCTGTGCACTGTATGTCTGACTTGAAGAGTAAGATGTCTTAGGTAAGTGAACGCCGAGCTCTCCATCTGCCTCGGGGCAGGGTGCCGTAACCAGTTTCTTCACTGGATAAGGGTGCATGCCTCTTGACCTCTGAGGACTGCTGTCCGTCGTTAACTGCACGAACGGTAAGTTCTGGGCACTTCAAATGTCTTAAAAGTCTTTTGTAATGATATCTCTTGTTTTGCAGGGTTCCGGCGATGGCGGATGGCGGGCTGATGAGAGTTGAGGATCGAACCCGCGTGAGGAATAGAAGCGCCTGGAAGCACGTAAGTAAGCGCTTGTAGCCTGCTTCACGATGCGCACTAACTGTCCCTTTTATCTTGCAGGTACAAGTTCGGAGCTTTAGAGAAGCTGAAGGGTGCTGGAATACCCACTGGATTCGGCGTGGGAAGGAGTAATGGCACGTGAGTAATAAAGTTGCCCAATGTCTTTAAACGCACCTTCTTTTGTCTTTCAGATGCGGGATGCAGCGCCGAAGGCCTCCGGAGCGTGCGAAGAGTAGGTAAGCCTTTGTCTTTCAGATGCCGGAATGCAGCGCGAGGCGTTGGTGACAGCCGATGGACCAGGTAAGAGATGCGCTGCCACTGAAGACCGTAGTGCTAACCTGTTCTTTCTTTGTCTTTACAGGTGCTGCTGAAGACTGGATTCCAGGATGGTAAGCCTTTGTTCCCTTAGGCCCAGGATAGGAAGCAGAAGACACGATGAGCGTTCTGCTGCAGAGAATGCAGAATAACACAAAGCAAGATTCATCCATCGGGTGTGGTTTAAATAGCCTCCTGTAGTGCTTAGGTGTCTCCTTCCACAGCCACGCCTAGGTAAGAAAAGAGTTCCTGCTTTCCAGAAGAGTTCCAGTGTTCTGAACCTAGGGAGTGGCTCCTGCCCCACCCAACAGGAAAAGTAGTCCCAAACAGAAGAGGATCAGGGGTTCAACTGGCAGGTAAGTAAGCAGCATGGTCTGCTGCAGGTAAGTCCACCCAAGCATTATGAGCCCGGCGCTTCCAGCGCTGGGACTGGGCATCTTTATGAGCCTGGTGCCACTGGCGCCAGGACAGGGTCCAAAAGGTCCCAATTGGGACTGGCTTGCACTCGGAACCGGGGTTATGGGTCTGCTTCCAAGGGAGTCGGGCAAGTCCTGATCTTTTGGAAGCAGAGATCATGACAGCACCCCCCCTCAAGGCCCCTCCCAAACCGGGCTTCTCCGGGGGTTTGGGCTTGTTAGGAAATGTTCGATGAAATCTTTTGATTAGACGAGGCGCGTGGACATATTCTGCAGGTTCCCAGGATCTTTCTTGGGAACCGTAGCCTTTCCAGTCAATCAGGTAAAATAGTTTAGATTTGGAGATCTTGGAATCCAGGATGCTTTTGACTTCAAACTCGAGTTCTCCATCAACTAGAATAGGTTTTGGAGATGTAGTTAGTCGGGTTTGAGGTTGCATGGGTTTTAATAGAGAGACATGGAAGACCGGATGTATCTTCATGTGAGGGGGCAAGTCCAACTTGACCGCTACTGGATTTACTATGGTAGTGATGGAATAGAGACCAGGGTATCTTGGGTTGAATGTGCGTGGTCCTTTTAGAGGTAGATATTTGGTGGATAACCAGACTTGATCTCCTACTTGATATTGGGGGGCTTCCTTCCGATGTTGGTCTGCTCCTTTCTTGTATTGTTCTTTAGCCCTTTGAAGGTGAGAAACGGCTTCCTTAAAGTCTTGGGTGATTGTAGAATGCAGGTGGTCTACTGCTGGTGTTCCAAGATCTTGGAGTGGATCCAACTCCGAGGTTCGAGGGTGACTACCGTATAAAAGAAAAAACGGGGTCTTCCCAGTTCCCGAGTGGACAGAGTTATTGTAGGCATATTCGGCTATCCAAAGGATATCTTTCCAAGTTTTTTCAGTTTGTTGTAGCATGCAGCGCAAATACTGTTCCAGAGTTTGATTGGTCCTCTCGGTTTGTCCGTCGGTTTGAGGGTGGTGGCTGGTCGAAAGTCTCACATCAATTTGAGCCGACCGACAGCAACTTCGCCAAAAATGAGAAATAAATTGACTACCTCGATCCGAAATTAGAACTGAAGGAAAACCGTGCAGTCGGACGATGTTTTCGAGAAATTCTCGGGCCAGAGTTGCTGCTGTTGGTAAGCCTTTGAGTGGAATGAAATGCGCCATCTTGGAGAATAGGTCCACGATTACTAGGATCGTATTGTATCCGGAGCATGGAGGTAGATCGGTGATGAAGTCCATAGAAAGCGTATGCCAAGGGCGAGGCGGGATGTCAATAGGGCGTAAGAGGCCGGCTGGTTTTTCCTTTTGACTCTTGTTTTGGGCGCATACTCCACAGGACATTATAAAGTCTCTGATATCTTTTTTCCAAGACGGCCACCAGAAGTAGCGCTTGATCTTTTCCGAGGTCTTGGTCATACCGGGATGTCCTTCCATTAAAGAATCGTGATAACAAGAGATTACCTTTTTCTGTAAATCTGTGCTGGGCAGGTATAACCGTTCTTGGAAATGTAATAGGTTGTCCTTCACCGTAAAGTCCTTTCCCTGCAGATGCCAATTCTGTATGTCTGCTGGAGTTACCAGTAGCCTGGCTTTATCCTTAACTTCCTCTATGGATTGTGTGGCGATTACACCTAGAATTCTTTGTTCGGGAATGATAGGTACAGGTTTAGGATTGATCAAATGTTCTTCCACTCCCATCCGAGAAAGGGCATCAGCTTTACCGTTTTTTGTACCAGGTCGATAGGTAATTATGAAGTCAAACTCGGCAAAGAATAGTGCCCAACGGAGTTGCCTAGAGGATTGAGCTTTTGCGGTTTTCAAATATTGCAGGTTTCGGTGATCTGTAATCACAGTAACGGTGTGTCGGGCCCCCAGAAGATAATGCCGCCAAGCCTTAAAGGCGGACTTGATAGCTAGAAGTTCCTTATCAGTAATAGTGTAATTGATTTCAGGAGGCGAGAATTTGCGGGACCAAAATGCCACGGGATGCAACTGATTGGTTACTGGGTCCTTTTGTGATAGAACTGCCCCCATGGCAAGGCTCGAAGCATCAGTTTCAACGATGTAGGGGAGTTCTGGGCGAGGATGTTTTAAGATCGGTGCAGAGATAAATCTAGTCTTCAAATTCTGGAAAGCTTGTTCCGCCTGGGTAGACCATTCAAAACGTTTGTTTTTCTTTAACAAGGCGGTGATGGGCTGGACTATTGGAGAGAATTCGGGGATAAACCTGCGGTAAAAGTTAGCGAAGCCTAACATGCTTTGAACACCTTTTACGGAGGATGGCGATGGCCATTTGAGAATTGCATCGACCTTCTTTGAATCCATACGCACTCCGCTAGGTGATAATATGAATCCCAAGAATTCAACTTCAGTCACGTTGAAAACACATTTTTCCAACTTAGCGAAAAGTTTGTGTTGACGCAATCTCTCGAGGACCATTTTCACGTGTTTCCGATGTTCAGTTTCCGATGAAGAATAAACGAGGATGTCGTCAATGTAAACAACAACACACACATCTATGAGCTCTCTGAGGACATCGTTCATAAAATATTGAAAGGCGGCCGGGGCATTGCAAAGTCCGAAGGGCATGACCTGATATTCAAAGAGCCCATACTTGGTGCGGAAGGCCGTCTTCCATTCATCGCCCTCTTTTACTTGTACCAAGTGGTAGGCTCCTCTAAGATCCAGCTTTGTATATATGCATGCTTTTCTGACTTGGTCCAGGAGTTCAGGGATCAAAGGTAACGGATATCTATTCTTAACGGTGATCTGGTTCAGGGCGCGATAATCTATACAAGTTCTAAGGTCCCCTTCTTTTTTTGGAACGAAGAACAAAGCTGAGGAAGCAGGGGACTTGGAAGGACGAATAAACCCATTCGCTAGGTATTGATCCAGGTATTGTCGGAGGTGAAGATTCTCAGGCTCGGTGAGGGCATAAATTCTACTACAAGGAGGAGTAGATCCAGGTATCAGGTCTATCTGGCAGTCATAAGACCTATGAGGAGGTAGAGAGTTAGCCTGATCCTTCCGGAAAACATCTTGGAATTCTAGGTATTCAGGAGGTAACTGGGGAGCCTCCGAGGAAATTGCTGCCAGTGCAACACCAGGTCGAGGGTGACAAGTAGAGACACATTCTGGAAACTGAACCGTTCTTGCTCGCCAATCGATCTGAGGATTGTGCTTCTCTAACCAAGGAATTCCTAGAATAATCTGGAACTGAGGGGCCTTGATCACATCGAACACGTTCTTCTCATGGCGTCCATCTTGACTTACTAGCGTCACTTCTTGGGTGGTATGCGTTACTGGTCCGGAGGCTATCTCCGTACCATCCACCGTAGTAATGACGTCCTTTACAGCCTTTGGAAAAAGAGTCAGATTCATCCTCAAAACCATTTCATGATCCACATAATTGCCGATGGCACCGCTGTCGACGTAAGCTTCAATCGCATGTAATCGATCCGGATGTTCAGGGCTAATGAGGACCATAGGTATCACGAAATGCGAGGTCACTGAATTGGTTTTAACGCTCGGCAAGAGGACCTCTATTCTTGTCGGGCGAGGTCGTTTCCCTGCTCAGAGTTTGTGACCCTGGTAACTGCAGCTCCTACTGCCTTCTTGGCTGGTTTCACCGGACAGTCTCGAAGAAAGTGCCCCGAGTTTCCGCAATAGAGGCATAATTGCAGCTGTTTTCTCCTTTGCCGCTCCTTTTGTGTTAGTGGTCCTTTCAGGCCCCCTATTTGCATGGGTTCCCCGGAGTCTACTCCTTTGGTAGGAGTTGGTGGTTTGGAAAATACTCGAGCATCAAACTTGGAACGATCGGCCTTCCTGTTCTGCAGTCTGTGGTCAATTTGAACGACTAAGTCAATATAGTCCGAACAGTCTTGCGGGGGATTCACTACTTGGGCTAACACATCTTTGAGCTCTCCACGTAGACCTCTATAAAACAGCGTAATCCTTTTGTCCTCAGGCCATCGAGTTTCCACTATCAGTCTGTTGAAAGACGCAATATAAGCCAAAAGGTCTTGATTACCCTGTCGCAATGAAAGGAGCTCATTGTCCAAGGCCTGCCCCTGTGAATGTCTTGCAAACAGTTTTTCCATACTGAGCTGAAAAGCTTGAAAATCATGGAGAACCGGATCATCTTGATTAACTAGAGGGATCGACCAGTCTGCCGCATTGCCACTAAGGTACAAAAGCACGAAAGCTACCTTAGCTTGATCAGTTGGAAAGGCTGCTGGCCGGCATAAGAAGTGCAACCGGCACTGATTAATAAATACTGCAAACCTCTTTGGGTCACCAGAAAATCGTTTGGGCGGAGCCAGAGGTACATTCCCAGGTAGGTTGATCTGCACTGGGTTCGTAGAGGATGTTGAAGGAAGATTTGCCCCTGATGCGGGTAACGGAGTTTGTCCGGCTTGTGACTGTAGCAATTGTCTAGCGAGATCGTCTGTTCGCTCCTTGGAAATAATCAGTTCCCTTCTTAGAGCATTCGTTTCCTGACGGGCTGCATGCACTTCTGCTCTTAGTTCCCCAAGTAACTGGGCTAGCTGGTCGGTATCCGAGGTTTCCATAGCGCCTGGGTGGGAGTTTTGCGGTAGGCTTTGTGTTC
The DNA here is from genome assembly GCF_040938575.1 of Ambystoma mexicanum. NCBI lineage: Eukaryota > Metazoa > Chordata > Amphibia > Caudata > Ambystomatidae > Ambystoma > Ambystoma mexicanum. The sequence goes on along the minus strand of NC_090928.1, from coordinate 636,640,590 downwards.
TGTAACGCTCACCTGATTCCCGCAGAGGCGCCGGTCTTGACTGGGTGAATGCCGTATCTTCAAAGGTGATGTGTAACACACGGTTGGCTCTTTGGGCTGGACCTCTGTGCACTGTATGTCTGACTTGAAGAGTAAGATGTCTTAGGTAAGTGAACGCCGAGCTCTCCATCTGCCTCGGGGCAGGGTGCCGTAACCAGTTTCTTCACTGGATAAGGGTGCAGGCCTCTTGACCTCTGAGGACTGCTGTCCGTCGTTAACTGCACGAACGGTAAGTTCTGGGCACTTCAAATGTCTTAAAAGTCTTTTGTAATGATATCTCTTGTTTTGCAGGGTTCCGGCGATGGCGGATGGCGGGCTGATGAGAGTTGAGGATCGAACCCGCGTGAGGAATAGAAGCGCCTGGAAGCACGTAAGTAAGCGCTTGTAGCCTGCTTCACGATGCGCACTAACTGTCCCTTTTATCTTGCAGGTACAAGTTCGGAGCTTTAGAGAAGCTGAAGGGTGCTGGAATACCCACTGGATTCGGCGTGGGAAGGAGTAATGGCACGTGAGTAATAAAGTTGCCCAATGTCTTTAAACGCACCTTCTTTTGTCTTTCAGATGCGGGATGCAGCGCCGAAGGCCTCCGGAGCGTGCGAAGAGTAGGTAAGCCTTTGTCTTTCAGATGCCGGAATGCAGCGCGAGGCGTTGGTGACAGCCGATGGACCAGGTAAGAGATGCGCTGCCACTGAAGACCGTAGTGCTAACCTGTTCTTTCTTTGTCTTTACAGGTGCTGCTGAAGACTGGATTCCAGGATGGTAAGCCTTTGTTCCCTTAGGCCCAGGATCAGAAGCAGAAGACACGATGAGCGTTCTGCTGCAGATAATGCAGAATAACACAAAGCAAGATTCATCCATCGGGTGTGGTTTAAATAGCCTCCTGTAGTGCTTAGGTGTCTCCTTCCACAGCCACGCCTAGGTAAGAAAAGAGTTCCTGCTTTCCAGAAGAGTTCCAGTGTTCTGAACCTAGGGAGTGGCTCTTGCCCCACCCAACAGGAAAAGTAGTCCCAAACAGAAGAGGATCAGGGGTTCAACTGGCAGGTAAGTAAGCAGCATGGTCTGCTGCAGGTAAGTCCACCCAAGCATTATGAGCCCGGCGCTTCCAGCGCTGGGACTGGGCATCTTTTTTTTTTTTTTTTTTTTTTTAAAATATTTATTTTAAACAGGCAGGTTTAAGCAATACAAAACGATCAATTCCGACAAATGGCATAAAGAAGATACAGTAGATTGTTCACCCCCTCCCACCCTCGTGTCTTAACATTCCTCTTCTTCCCGTTGCCACTGGGAGTTATCTTCCTGTAGAGTCCTCCTGGCTATTTGGGGCTTGTATGTCAGGGCTGGATAATTCCGATCAAAGTCTAGGAGTGGGCCCCAAATGTTTTCGAAGCGATGTAGGCGGCCTGCCCCGGCAGCCGTCACCTTCTCTGCGATTAAGATGTCCCAGATTTTAACCCACCAGAAGGGCATTAGCGGTCCTTCTACTGTTTTCCAAGTGCGAGCTATTACGTTTCTGCCCGCCAATAGGCATTGGGATAGCAGTTTGGCCATATGGCCAGATCTGGGGTAGATTCCGGGGACTGGGGCTCCCAGGAGGATGGGCTCGGGCTCCAGGGGAAGTCGCACCTGAGTGATGTCTGTGATTGTTGCTAGGCATTGTTTCCAGAAAGCCTGGGCCTTCGGGCATGACCACCACATATGAAGGAAAGTCCCTACTTGGCCACATTGCCTCCAGCAATTCGGGTTGAGTGTGGGGTTCATATGGTGTAGCCTTAGGGGAGGATAATACCAGCGGAGGAGGATTTTATAGGCGCCTTCCCTGTTCGTAATGCAAGATGAAGAAGTATGAGCCCGCGACCAAATGTCAACCCACAGCTGGTCTTCGACTGGGCGGCCCAGGTCTGCTTCCCATTGGGCCATATACCGGGTTTTAGAGACTAGGAAGTCAGTTTGGAGGCGTTTGTATAGGGTGGAGATGCTCCCCCTAGTTGGGAGGTCAATTAGAGTCAGTTCCATGGCTGTGGGGGGGCGGGTGGCAGCTTGGCGGGTCTGTGGATGGGAGCACCAGTGGCGCAGCTGAATGTATGTAAATCTGTCCTGCTCACGAAGTTGGAAGAGTTCCTTACATCGCCTAAAGGTGCAGGGCTGTCCTCTTTCGAAAAGTTGGCCCAGGGTCACCAGGCCTCCCGCTATCCAGGATCTGAAGTTTCGGGTGGCCCAGCCAGGCGCAAAGGCCGGGTTCAGGAACACCGGTGAGGAGGGGCTAAGTCCCACTGGGGTTTTCTTTTGTTTCAGCGCTTTGTCCCAGGTAGCCACCGTGTGTTTGGTGGACCTCAGGAGGTTCTGCCACTGGCGGCGCTCGGAGGGATTGATATGTGGGAGAAAACGTAGCGGGAGCGGCAGTTGCGCCTGTTCAAGATCCACCCATCTCGGGCGGTTGGTAAGTATCTGCCATGTTCGAATACAGGCTAGTTGGGCCGCCAACTGATATTTTTGTAGGTCTGGGACTCCGAGGCCACCTAGTTTAGTATTGCCCAGCATCGTGGTCCTAGGGATTCTGGGCTTTCTCCCTTTCCAAATGAACCGTGACATTTCCTTCTGCAGATTCTGAAGGGCCGGTGCCGGGATTGGTACTGGGAGCGAAGAGCAAGCATATAGAAACCTCGGCAGCAAGTTCATTTTACAGGCCGTGATACGACCCATCAGTGAGATTTCTTGCGCCGTCCACCGTTTTAAGTCCGCCACGAGTTCCGTGAACAGTGGGGGAAAGTTTGCCCGGTAGACTTCCCCCGGGTCAGCTGGGATCTGGACCCCTAGATAGCTGATGCTCTTAGTTGACCATTGTATCGGGCATAGTGGGACCAGGGCCTCCCGCATCTCCCGGGAAAGGGCCACCCCCATGGCAGCTGATTTCTGAAAGTTGATGGCAAAGCCGGTGACCTTTCCATAGCTCTCTATCTCAGCTAGGACCTGAGGGAAGGAAGTGCGAGGTTCTGTGATGGTTAGTAAGACGTCGTCTGCATATAGGGCCAGTTTATGGTGTGATGTGTTCGATTGGAAGCCCTTGATTTCCGGGTTTCGCCTGATCCGTTGGGCGAATGGTTCCATGATTAGTGCAAAAAGCAGTGGCGACAACGGGCAGCCCTGTCTGGTTCCACAGGTCAGGCCAATAGGGGAAGAAAGGATGCCATTGACTCTGAGAAAGGTTTTGGGCGCAGAATAGTTAGCCAGAGTCATGGCGCAGAACTCTGGGCCAAAGCCAAAGGCCTCGAGAGTAAGCCTCATGAAGTTCCAGTCCACTTTGTCAAAGGCCTTAACTGCGTCCAGGGCCAGGAGTACCAGTTCCCGGGAGTCTCGGGAGGCCAGCTCCACCAGGTTTAAAGCTCTGCGAATATTATCAGCTGTAGAACGGTGTGTGATGAAGCCGCTCTGGTCGGCGTCGATTATCTCTGGTAGGATCCGGGACAGGCGGGTTGCTAGGATTTTGGAGTATATGTTGGCGTCTATATTGAGCAGAGCAATCGGTCTGTAGGACGCAGGATTCTTTGGGTCGCCGCCAGGTTTAGGCAGCAGGACGGTGATTGATTCTTGCATTGACGGGGTTATAGTGCCCGTGGTTCTAAATGAATTAAAGAGCTGTACCAGGGGTGGGAGGAGTTGTGGTTTGAAAATTTTATAAAATCTTGTCGTGTAGCCATCCGGGCCGGGGGCTCGAGACTTGAGGGATTTTATCGCCTCATCGACTTCTTCGCCGGTGATCGGGGCTTCCAGCGAGTCCCGGGCTGCGTCCTCCAGTCGGGGGAGCGCCGCGCTTTGCAGGTATTCCCTCTGTTCTTCGGCCTTCCGAGGCGGGGCGGCCATTACCTGGGTCAGGTGGGCCGATGCAATTCGAAGCTTGTCGTGATCTAAGTATTGCGTCTTGCCCTGCAGGTCCCGTAGGCCCACGATTGTGTTATTTCTTCTTATCTTAGCGAGTTTAGCCACCAGTAGTTTGTTTGCTTTATTATTTTTGGCATAATAGAACTGTTTGGCTTTCGTCATTTGATGGGCGGTGTGTTCCGCATAGTGGGCTTCAATTTTCTGTTTTGCTGTCCGGAGAGCTCGCTGCGTTTTAGGGGTCCAGCCTTTTTCCTTGTGGGTTTTTTCTGCCCTCTCCAGTTCTTCTTCCAGGGCCTGACGAGTTCGTTGTTTATGTCTATGATAGGCTGCCCCTTTGGCAATCAGTTCTCCCCGCAGCACTGCCTTCATTGCATCCCAGGTGTTAGCTAAGGAGGTATCTCCGCTGGGGTTTTCCTTGAAGAAATTGACGATTGTGGTTGCGATAGCGTCTCTGAGTGGCATCTCATTAAGGATGGGGTCGTATAGTGTCCATCTACGTCTCTGGGGATCAGGGGGACCCTGAACTCGGAGTTCCAAGGTGACCGGTGCGTGATCGGATAGGATTCTGGAGCCTATGGTCACCTCTTCAGTAAAGGCGAAGATTTGCGGGGAAATTAGCAAGAGATCTATCCTGGAGAATGTCCGGTGAACATAAGAATAGAAGGAGAAGTCTTTTTCAGATGGGTGGAGCACTCTCCATGAGTCCACCACCCCCAAAGTCCTGAACAAGCGCAGAAGGGCTAAGGCCGTGGCGAAGTCTCCGGGGGAGGGTGGGTGCGATTTGTCCTTTACGGGGTCCGGGACCCCATTAAAGTCCCCACCGATCACTATCTGGCCCTCCAGAAAGGGAGAGAGAGTTGTGGTGAGCGAATCATAGAAGGGTGCTTGGCCTAGGTTCGGCGCGTATACGGAGACCAGGGAGAACAGCTGTCCTGCCAGCAGGCATTTCACCGCTATGTAGCGTCCCTCTGGGCAGCTTATGGTGTCTAGAATCTGGGGATTCAGCCCTCTCCGGAACAGGATTGCAGTGCCACCTCGCTTGGAGTTGCCGGATGCGAAGAGTTGCTTTGGAAAGTCACGAGAGTGTAGGCGGCTGAAGTCTGCCGGTAGCAGGTGAGTTTCCTGTAGCATGGCCACGGCGGCGGCCTCATTCTGGAGTTTTTGTAGAATTGATTTGCGTTTGGCCGGTGAGTTCAGGCCCCTGACGTTTAGAGAGACGAACTTCCAGGATTGCTGTTCCGGAGCGGGACCTGGGGTCGCTGATGAAGCTTGTGGGAGGGGGGGAGCCACTGGAGGATCAGCCATTATGTCGTGGGAGATGTGACCATCTGTTAACCTGCTTCTGAAATTTTTGCTCAGACCACCAACGGGAGGTCCAAGTTTTAACTGGGGGTAGGGGACCCATTATGGGGTTGGGCCCTCCCCTGGCCAACGGGGCCGTAAACCAAGGAATAGCCAACATGGCTGGAAACGTAAGTGGTTTGCTCCAAGGACTCATAGGTGGAATGTACCTTGAAGCTGGGCATGGGCCGTGGGGAAGAGGCCCGCTGCATCGGGGATGAAATCCATCCTTGTTTTCAAGAGAAGCGATTGGTTCCGCTGCGCCAGGATCGCTGAGCTGGGTCACAGGGGTCGGAGGGGTCCCTTGCGGGGTCGTTCCAGGTTATCTTTTCCTCCTAAATCTCGGAACCCTCGACCATGTATTTTGTTTGGACCTAGGGGAGGCTATGAGGTCCGAGTCAATTGCCGCTTCAGTGGCCTGTGCGGGCGAGGAGTCAGTGGGGGCCGGCTGCAATATACTTCCAGCGTCATCTAGGTGACTGATCCTGCGTATGGTGCCCTTGTAGGAGAATTGCAAGGCTGTAGGAAAGAGCCATTTATAGCGAACCTTTTGGGCTTGAAGGAAGGTGGTTAGTGGGCGAAGGGCTCGCCTTTTTTGAAGGGTCAGCGGAGATAGGTCTTGGTAAATTTGAAGGGGAGCCCCTTGGAAGGTGATTTCATTCTCAGAGCGACTTATTGCTGATATGGCTTCCTTAGTTGTATAGAAGTGCACCCTGGTGATCACATCAGGAGGTCCGTCTGACTCAACTCCACGGCGAGGGTTTAGTCTGTGAGTGCGATCCAGTAGCAACAGTGAATCCGCCATATCTGGGAGGAGAGACTGAAAGAAGAGGCCCACGTATCCGGCAAGCTCTTGGTCTGGAACCGACATAGGGACCCCTCGAATGCGAAGGTTATTGCGCCGGGCTCTGTTCTCCAAGTTTTCCTGCTTATACTCCAGGATTTCGCATTTGTCTTGCAAAAGCCCGACGGAGCGCTGAATCTCCGACAGGGAAGAGGCGTGGTCTTGGGCTCGGTCCTCAATCTCCCCCACTCTTTGTTCTATCTCCGAGACCCTTTTGTCGGTGGTCTCCAACTTGGCCGTAAGTTCCGACATACATGATCGGAATTCGGTTTTAATGTCAGCCATGAAATCTCGAATGTCCTCTTTAGTTGCTAACGGTCCCCTGTTGTCCTGAGATTCTTGTGAGGCGGGGGGAGGGGTGTCCAGTTTCTTTGCTCTGTCGGATGACATTAGCATTGTCGCTATGTCCGAGGACTTGGCGGATTTCGGTTGCCTAGACATGGCGTGGTCCAGCAAGCGTGGGTCAGGGACCACAGGTAGTCTGTCCGCAGTAGTGGCGATAGCTTAAGGGTAGCCTGAGTCCCTCTAGGGGCTAGAATGGGTGTTCCGATGTCCTGGTTGCACGTAGGGGCTTCTGGTGCATTAAGATGTCGTCCCGGTCTCACTGGAATGGTGGGTGTGGGCCGGGGCGCCCCAGGAAGCAAACAAAGGGACGAGCGGGAGCAGATCAGGTGCCGGGGCCCGCTAGTTCAGGCCTAGCTCTCATGAAGGAGGGCGCGGGTCCAGATCGCCACGGGCGCCCGCCGGATTCCTGGTGGTCGTGCTGGCAGTGCAGGGTTGCTCGCCTCCGAACTCTTCGGTCCCAGCCCCCTCCTCCAGAGTGACGGCGGGGCGCAGCGGAGGGCGAGAGCCGGGGGACCGCCGCTGCGCGGTGAGGTGCGCCCCCGGTGTGTTTGAGGTGGCTGCAGGTCTTCCTCTCCCGGGACAGAGGCGGATGCAAAAGGGGGGGGGGGGGGCCCGGGGCCCGAGGCTCCTACCTCGTCTCCCGCCGCCTGGGAAGTCAGCCGGGTCGCCGGTGCGCTCAGGGGTCCATCTGAAGAGCTCCGATGATGAGGCCGCGTCTCGGCCGTCGTCGCTGGGTCCCGTCCGCCATCTTGGATTACGCGGCGGAGGGGCCGCGAAATGCAGGCGGTCCGATCTTCGTTGTCTCGGTAAATCTGGGCTCCGGCAGCTCAGCGGCGGGGCTCCGGACCCTCCCACGTCCCCTCATCGAGTTGGGATCCAAAACGCTGCCTGGGAACCTTCATAAGCTGGGATGCAGCGGGCTTCCCACGGAGGCCATCAAGGAGGCGACTGCATAGTCCGCGCTCCAGGCCACGCCCCCCGGGACTGGGCATCTTTATGAGCCTGGTGCCACTGGCGCCAGGACAGGGTCCAAAAGGTCCCAATTGGGACTGGCTGGCACTCGGAACCGGGGTTATGGGTCTGCTTCCAAGGGAGTCGGGCAAGTCCTGATCTTTTGGAAGCAGAGATCATGACACCTAAGTCTAAGCTATTTAAGCTGTTATTTTGGAATTTCTGTCTGCACGCTTTATCCAGCAGATGAAGGGATATTCATGCGAGTAATGTATAACTATGTCTGCTTTTTGTTATTTGGAATAGGATGCCATGGTTCATTGACCTGTAGTTTAGTTCTTATTAAAAAGAATCTATCATTGGAAGGTATTACTGTAAAGAGGTAGCTGTAGAGCGGGATTTGAGCAGCTGGAGCTTGCAGGGGAGTTTGCTGCAAATTTCTCAGATAACTCATGGAGTGGCACAAACATATGTTTTGAGTCACAACACTGTTTCCCAGCTTGATCAAACTGTGATGAGATCATAAAATCCAGCAACACACAGCAACTTCACTGTTCCCCTGCCACATTTTGATGCATACCGTGCACATATACATTAACTGACAACAGGGGGGTGGATTTCAAGATGTTTATTCTCTTGAGGCCTGGATACAGTTGTATTGCCTGGACAGCTACTGCCATAAGACTATCCCAATCATTCTGGAATCTCACAGCCTTCCTGTGTATTATTGTACGTGCCTTTTTATTTAACACTGAAAGATATGCTCAAAGCTGGAGACTTGGATCTGACCCCCAGCATGGGTATTTTGATTAGGCTGTCCCATCGAGTTTATATAGGCCTAACAAGGAGGTGTGAGTTAATAAACATGAGTCCCATTTCCAGAAATAGTTCTGCCAGAATTTGTCTAAACCATTTTGAAATCATGTGGATCGGACAGGGGTGTCAGCTTCAAACTTGAAAAGCTGTGTTACCAAAAGGGTATTCATGGAATCAAAATGAATCTTCTCTGGGGTCATGGCCGGCGACCAGGCAAGATTGCTGTTTAATCGAAGGCTCGTAAGACAGAGCATATTAAATGGCATTCTGTTAATGAAAAATACGTGTATTGTACTTTTGCCTCTTTGTTACCTGAATATTTAAGGCAACATCATCCTGAGATTAATTTTCAGCTAATTTTGTTGCCTTTGTGGAGCACCTGCTTCCTGCCGCACTCTCCGTGTGAAGCGAATTTTCGAACTTGTGTTGCCACTTCATTTAACCTCGAAGCATTTGCCAGCGTTCAAACTCCCCAGGACAGGTTTCACTTTGGTGAAAGTGAGACATTCCACTATTATCCCGTGGGCTACGCTAAACGACCACGTTCACATGTGATGCTTCGCCATATACCCTGAGAGAGAGACATGGTGTGACGCACTATGTGAGGACATGGTTCCTCATAATAGCGAGGCCTACTCTCTGCTGCTAACCAGTGACCCTCACGGGTATTGCCATCAAGTATTACCATAAAGAGCACTGCTTAATATTCATTCGTAGCTGAACAACTTTCTCTTACCTCTTCAGGAGAATTATCCGCAATTAAGAAAGACATGGAAACAATTCTTTTAGAATGATCTATCATTCAGTTATATTTTTCTGTATTGGATTCTAGATCCTTAATTCTTCAAGATGATGTTACATCTTTTAAAATTAGATGAAGTCATTTAACACCAGGTTGACTGAAATAGAAGGATGTGTCTCTTTTTCGGAAGATAGATTGGAAGGTATGGAACAAATGCAACAAAAACGTCATCATTTAGAGACAGAGGTTGCCAACTTGGAAGACAGGAATAGGAGGGATAACATATGAATTTATGGAGTTCCAGATGATGCGGAGCAAAATGACCCCATTACATTTTTGTTTGGGTGGCTTCCCAAAGTCTTCATCATTTCATTTTCCCCTCCCCTCGAATTCCAAAGAGCACATAGAATTATACCATGCTTCACTACCAGTAATTCTTCACCAAGACTGCTTGTAGCATGTCTAGTGCATCACCAACAAGCTCGACAGATTCTACAAGCTGCCAAAAAAACTCTCTCTGTTGACCTTCCAAGGTAATAAAATATTCAACTCTCCAGACTTTTCAAAAGTCATCAAAGACAAAAGGGAGAGATTTTTGGACATGGGGCCAGCCTTGAAGAGTTTGGATATCAAATATGGCTTGTGCGAACCCACAGGAATGCTGATCACACCTCCCAATGGTGTCAGTAAGGAATACTTAGATCCTGACGAACTATATGCTCTCATCAAGTCTCTTAAATCTTCAGAAGTGGATATCACTTCAGATGCTACATTTCCGTCTATGACTGACACTGTGGTTCATCAACCTCTTCATGCCTATAATTTATCTACCTGCAAATGTTTAAACCAGGGAAACCCCATCATTCCAGAAATAGAGCTGAACTTAACCACCTTCCAATCCATTTGAAAACCCAGACAAAGAGACACATCCAGATCCCCTATAAAGCAAATTGATCCAGAAGAGGGATCCTCAGTCAATGGATTTTACACAGATTAATCACAATTCTTTATACAAGTTCATCATTTGGTCATTGTGACTCCTATTGTATTTGCATGGCCTAACCCATAGTTTTCACTTTTCAGTCTCAATAACGGTCGACAAGGTGGATAGTTATAGAAGTGATGTGTGATAGACAGAGTTTAGTGGACAGTAACTCTCCATTGGTTAGGGAGGAGGTGCTGATTTCACTGATAGAGAGAGTCTCTTTGGCGATAATGGCTACACCGTCACCTCTGGAGTCTAATCTGTCTTTGTGTAGAATGGTTTAACCCTGCAGTATTTCAATGGATAGAGAGGTACATGAGGCATGATGTAGCCCTGTTTCCATGATGGCTAGCAAGTCCAGATTAATTAGGTCTGAAATGTCCAGTGGGTGAGCTGGGATAGACTTGGCATTCACAAAAGCTCCTTTTAATAGGGTGGTAGAAGAGTTAGGTAAGCACTTGCTATTAGGTAACCTGAGGTTAGCAGAGTCGTGCTTCGGCTAGGTAGTGTAGATGGTCCAGGGGTGGGATTACCTAGTATGTGTATGGGGGTTGCTAGGTTGGATTACTAAGAGGTTATCACTGGTACAGGGTACAGAATGCATTGGTTTTTCAGTTTTAGGGGAGTGCTTGGCAGCAAGCATACCTACAGGGGTTCTCTTGATGTGGGTGCCAGTGGAATTGCTCCAGGTCATGTACATAGATTTCTACCGAGCAGAGACTGCAGTCCATCAATGGGAGAGCTTTGGGAAGCGGTGCAGAGTGCCAAGCTGGCCTTCTTTGATAAGCAAAGGCATGTCAAGGCCTATTGGTGCATGGCCGGCATCACAGGCCTTTTTTAATGAGGTCTGTAGAAAACAGCAGAGATCCTGCAACATAACTGGAAAGAGAGGGATTGGAGCAAGGTGGTATGATGAGGGTGGGTCGGCCAGATGAATGGTGCAGGAGATGCTTGCGGCAGAAAGGTAGTCGCTGAGTAGCCAGCAGGAATCACGCACTTTAAGAATAAACCTTCAGAGAGCTCTTCCCAGCCCTGAGAGGGAACATAGCCCTTAGAGGTGGCCCTTTGTGGGGGTCCGGCTTTGCCTAATGGCTCCCTGCATCAATGGTGACTAGGCGGACCGTCGACCAATCCGCTGCAGAGCCTCCATGGTCTGCAGCACATCATCTGGGGCTGCAGCGGCCATCTTAACAGGGGGTTGAAACTCAGCAAGGGTAATAGCAGGCTCCATTAGCCTTACCTTCTGAGGCCCGATCTCGGTGGCCAGATGGGTGCAATGAGAGTCAAATCGCACTCGCTGTGTCTGCAAGGGTGCAGGAGGTGGTGTGGGCCAGACAGGGTCTAGAGAATGATTTTGAATAGGTGGTGATAGACATGTTGAAACCTGATACTAACAATGTTTCCTGTTCAACCATTTACATAAACTTGAACAAAAATGGATACACAGCCTGTCTATGCACATCACAGGTTTGAATGAAGATATTTTTTGGCCAGCAGTGATATGCTGACAGCCCTACAGTATAACAATAATTTGCCTTATTAGAGTAGTTCTTGCATTTTTGCATTTTAGATGCATTTTTATCTATGCTGCCAAAGTAAAATGAAGGCAATATAAATGAAAAGTTTTTAATCTAAACTAAATCATTTTAATAAAAATAAAAAAAATGAAGGCAATTGGGTCTCTAGGATGGCAATCGAGTATGCCACGTTTCGGCAACTATGCTACAGTCTGCATGTTAGCCCCAGAAGCTTTTGCTATTCTACCTGAAACTGCATGAAAAACACAAGTTATGGAATGAGGAATGTAGAAGGAGCGATACAGCAAACAAGCCGGCAAACTTCATCCTTCTTGCAACACATTTAACTCTACATTTAGAAATAAACATATTGGGATATATATATATATTTATATCTAGCAAAAAGGGAACGCAATTGCTTTCTCTCCCAGAGGGGATGGCACACAGGAATTCAGTCGAACGCCAGCAGATGGTTCCTTTTAAAGATTCACCAAACACAGCTGTAAAGTTCTTGAAGTGTCCAGTTTATTTAGCATGGTTAAAATAGATATAGATGCCTCTGGTAAGAAGTTGCAATATCTGGCAATGCAAAGGTCTCCATCTGCATATGATGAGCATGTGGGGCTGGGAAGAAGCATTTAGACGCATTCGCTTTGGTGATGTTTGTTTACTGTTGTAATGAGTGTTTGGATCTGTGCCCATTTGGCTAGAAGACCCTTTGTCCCCTAAGATAGTATTTATGAAAGTAATGCAGTGTATGGCTGCCACCATCTGTCCATCAGGTCAACAAAGATGGCATGCTAGGACTCAACCCTCATAACATAAGTTGAAGAAAAACACATTGGCAAGTACATCTAATCCGCAAAGAGAGGACCTGCAAACAATCCTTCACATGTCGTGCAACAACCCTCTAGAACTAGAACTTGTTATCGGCTCGGGATGCCCCACAATTGATGACTCACAATTCCCCCATTTTTGCAAATCCGTCAAAACGTGGCTTTTTCATCAACACCTGACCAAGGACTAATCAAAATGGATGCACAGAGCACAACTCATACGAATGCGCTACTGTTAAAAGATGCCAACCCAAACACTGGCTACCCACGCCATGTACAGCGCGCCTTTGCTCACGATAAATAGTGCAGCAAGTATACTTTTAACGGCATAGATAAGTGATTAAAATATGACTGTGTTTGTGGTGTAAATGTTATATGTTTCCTTTTCTTTGTGCCTCTTATATCAATCACATTTCTGAAGGGAATTAACCAGTGAAATACTGGATTGATTTCAAGACTATAAGGCACACAAAGCCGGTCACAGCATTGCCCTAGGCTCCCGATCAGCTGACCGGCCGCCTACTTCACCTCCCTGAACCTACTGGTTATCCACCTTCTCCGATACAAGCAATCCGGGGTACATCCCTGTATTTCAAAGGCTCCTCCTTCCTGAACGTTCTCCCTACTGACTTCACATGGCCCCAGATGTCTTGAAATTCAGAAATGCACTGGAAAGGAATCTCTTCCAACTAACCTGGTGACCCAGCACATGATCCAAGTATCCGGTCCAGAGAAATCAATCATTGCTGTGGGACTCAAACAAACCCAGAGGGCTCTCTCATGCCAAAGAGCAGAGCCTGGGTCGGTTTATAAGCGTGGAATGCATGGTGAGCTACGCTATGATATGGCGCTGACGGGGATTTCAGCCGTGTCTCCGACATACATTCTAGTGCAGAAAGGCAAGTCTAACATCTTGCAGCACATATGGTGATTGACAATTCTCTGCATAGTAAGGCTTCCACATGATCGCAACCTGAACCCCAAGTTGTCTACCGTCCAAGAAGACTGCGTGGGAATGTGGAATTTTAGGAATCAGTGTGTTTGCTGATTGTAAGGCTTGAGTTGGCACATACAGTGTAACTAATTCTATGTGGAAAATTGTGATACATGTCTTTCACTTTTAAGACGCAGGCAATGGTTAACGTTGCTATGAGTGAGGTAAGAGGTCATTCAGTCTGTAGTGTGCACGATTTCATTGGCTGATATTATCATCTATGGAGCAACACTACATTCTATTGAAGCATGAATGAGTGAGACTTGTTCTTCTTGACGAACTGAACTGAACGGAATCCCTTCTAGGCAATCTCACTCTTAGACGTTAATGAAAATGAGTCACAATCAAGCAGTGATTTGCCCAGGTGCACACTGTTTGGTAAAGCATGTGAAGCCCAGGTTGCCTGGTTTCAAGAGTATGCAATCAAGCAGCAGGGCCGGAGGGAAATAGTGAAATAACAAATATAGCAGGAAATGAAAGTATATACTGCACAGTGCACAAGTTTGTAGCGCTGTAGTGAGTGAAGGTGTTGCTTGTACCTTCACATTGACATTCCCAGCAGTTGTGCACGTCACCTTTTTATTTGGAATAACCTTGAGTCTTTTTTTGAAACTTTTCCCACCTACATATATTAATAGATGTGACAAACCAGCATACGCGGAAGAGTGAGCTCACATATCCAAAGAGTGAGCTCACATATCCAAAGAGTGAGCTCATATATACAATGAGCTTGCGGTGGGGGGTCTGCGACGTGCAGCTGGGGTGCTGCTGGCTGCAATACATTTACCATTAGCTAAATAGATCAGAAGTGCAGGGATGGCGGGGGTAGGGGTGGTGGGTGGAGTTTTGATGTCATTGACTTTGGCTGATGTCGCCATTTTAATCTGTCTGTGGTACAAGGTTGAATCATGAGACACAGCTCACAAACTGGCCAAGGCTTGTCCTCTCGACAACAGCCCTTGCTCTTCAAAACAGATAGAAGCCACGAGCAAACAATGGCCCTGTCTGAATCCATTTCACTCTATCATAGGAACAGTACCCGGCTGCGGGGCTCTACACTGGGTGCGACTTGGGGCGTGCTGTATGGACACGCCAGGGCAACCGCATGTTGTAACCCACCAGTATCACAAACATGCTTCCAGCTAAAAGTAGAATCACATAGTAAACCATGCAAGGGGGCTTGCACAGGGGAGGCAGGGCACATGGCCTACCCTCAACCTCACACTGTATCTGCTTCACAGATAACCCCTTGCCGGGTCAAACATCGGCCAGACCAGTGCGCAAATACTGGAAAATACAGGGCTGCCCTGCCAAAGAAGCAAGATGGGACTTTGGGTCACCTAATGGAAGTTATGTTTTTTGAATGTTCCTGGTGCCTCATGGGGATGGATCTACCTGGTTAGCCAATAAACCTCCAACACATCTTGGTTTGTGTTTCTGTTTATCTGATTTAAGAATTTCACAAATCCTACAATCATATAACAAATATTCAATACCATCAAAACATAAAATATTTAAAAAATCCTAAATAAATATAGCTGATACATTTAACCTGCGCATTATCCCAACAAAGCTCCGTTACATGGGATATCATAAAATGTCAGGCAATGCCGGCTATTGCCGTTAAATATCATGATGCAACTCATGTTTCCTGCCTCTATGCTCGTATCAGGAAACTACCGCATTCCCAACCCTCCTGCAGTTGAGCAGTACGTTTGAGCAGTTGGACCTGCTGCCTCAACTTAGCCAAATAAACCACTGCACCTGTACAATTTCCACAGTCTGCTGCTCCAACCATGGGCAGGAGACCATGGTAGTGAGGACACATTTTGTTGTTTATACTCACTGGCGTTTTCTTTGAACTTGTATCTTTCTCAAAACGTTCATGTTTTGTTTAAATCCCGTTCCAGGACAACGTTTTTGTGAGATTAACGAAAGGTTTGTGGAATAAATTCATTGACTAAGCATTGCATGACCCGGTCAGCCATGTTTGTGTGCTGTTGTGACCACATGTGTTGCTTATTGATTTCCGGCAATACATACACAAGGCCCTGACGGACTGTGTGAGACCTATATCATTAATTAACTATGACACTGGGGGTAATTACAAGTTTGATGGTATCCTGCCAGTAAATCTGACAGGATACCACCAAACTGTATTACCGTTACCAGCACTCGGTCCAGTGGTATAACCGCCAGATTACGAGTCCCAGCAACTGAGGTAAATCCCCATTCCATGGAATCCCATAGGACTCCATAGGTGGATTTCCCTGTATTACTGGTGATTATTGCCAGTAAGGCCCCTGAATTACATCCAGCTCTTAGCTGGAGGTAAATCAGGCACCTCATTAGCAAACTCGTAGTTGGCCGGTGTGATAACGTGCCGTTGTTGGTGAGTTCAGGTATGCCAGAGCTCGGGGGATTACTACAAGCTCACACGTTCAGCTCCCAAGGGCCTAACAACCCTGCCCCCAGAACAAATGGTGGACTTAGCCAAGGACAAGTTAGAACTGTTGTTTATTACAGAAACCGACAGGGATCACACAGGACATTCAACAATCTCCGGAATCACCATTTCCAAACCCTGCTTACAGTGCTCTGTTGTACACCTGACATGGTCGTCCCACCTGCTGAAGTTGGGGTAATATTAGTAGGGGATACAGCGGCAGCACTGGATATAAAGGATATTCGCCAGAACAGTAAAGTACAAAACACCACTTGAAAATAAGAGACAAGACAGGATGAGCATGTTTGTAATAACCTTTTCCATTACCTGTGCTGCTTGGATCATGGTGCAACTTGAGCTTGATGGTATAAGTTGCCTGCCTGAAATGTGCAAAAATGCGATTTATTGTGTTAGTGTTGTAGTAGTTCAAGCCCTGTTGATCATGTAATCTGGCATGGCAAAAATGAATAGTTGTTCCCACACAGCCTTAATTCTAGTATCCCTAAGGACTGCAAGGACAGATGGGTTTCCTCTTTCTAATTGTGGGCAAACTTGGCCCAAGTATGCTATGAAGACAGGGTAATACACATTAGGATGGCATGCTCGAGACCTGTTGGATCTTCTAATAAATTGGACGAATTGGCCTTGGAAGTTACCAGGTCGGGGATTACTGGGCTGCATGGAAGAAATGCAAAAAAAACAGTTGCATTTTCATGATGAATGTAAGCGGAAAGAAAAATAACAGACAGTGTACCTTCACTCTGGATGTGTAGGAAGTCCTTGTCCTAACTCTGCTGCCCATGAGTGAGTAACCATTGGGTGTCCTCTGCTCGGCACTGTTGATTCCGAATGATTTCTTTGCTCTTCTTGCTGAGGATCATTGGCCCTGTCGATGTCAGTGCCAGGTGAGGCCACAGCTTTGAAGGGCTCGATGCCACCTAAAGGGTTCCAAAAGTTTTTTCCAATCGGCTTTACAGCTCTTTCAGTTATTGCTTCGGTGTGGGGCCCCGTGAGCCTGGGCGCATCCCACCTTCTGCAAAAGTTTCTGAGGAGAACTTGGTGTCCTGGGTATACAAGTGGCTGCTTAAGTAATCCTCTTGGCTTTCAATGCTGTTGCTGTCTTTTCCGGCATCAGGCCTCTCCTGGTGTCTTTACAGCTGGCAAGAAATAAAAGAGGTACTAGCAATCAAGGAGGTTGTATATTCATACATTTCCTGACCCAATGCATTTGCTACAATCTCAGCATCTTTGATTGTTCTAGTGGGAGGAGCCAAGGGAAGTTAAATGCGCCGTCCTGTTACCACCCTGTGTGGGGTTAAATAGTGGTCAGACCCGGGCTTGTTACACAGTCTGAACAGGGCTAGCGATAGCCAATGCAGTCAACTCTTGTTTAAACTCTTTCTAGTCATCGCTATTGCTTCTTTGAGCAAGCTGTTAAGACATTCACGCACGCTGTTCACTTGTGGGTGATAGGCACAGAAGTATTTGTGTTGGATTCCCAACAAGGCTGTAATGGGCTCAAACATCTCACGGGTGAAGTGAGCGCCATTGTCAGACCGCAGGACCTCACACATGCCCCATTTAGGCGATACTGCCCGGATCTGGAATTTTGCCGCTCTACGGGCATCAGGATTGGAACAAGGACCGGTTCGATCCAATGGGAAAATGCACACACAATCACTATCATGTAGCGGTACCCTTGGCAGACTTGGATCATGTTGACATAGTCAACATGGAGGTCTTGGAATGAACCAACTGGGTGAGGTATGGCTCCTCTCACTACCCTTAATGTATGACCTGAAGTATACTTTTTACGCATCAAATAATTAATCATGAAGTCAGCCACATGTTCTGCCAAGTTAGGACAGAACCATGTTTCTCCAATATGCCTGGCAAGCACTTCCTTTCCTGTATGGGTGTAGTTGTGTCAGTGCTGTGTGCAATAATACAAGTGGCATTACCACTTTTCCTGTGCTGTTTTGCCGCCATAAGATGTCCGTTGGAGATACTGTACATCCCCTCCTAAGCCACAGTTCCTTTTCCTCCCTGGGTGCAAATCATGCAGCTCCATAATTCGTGTCACTAGTAATATGTTGTACCCCTCTTTTAGTATCATGATTCTTGCATGATCGCGCGTGTGACAAAGCCTCCATTTCTAAAATGTCCCCAAAATAGGCAGTGTGTTTTGCTTCTGCATCTGATGCTTTGTTTCTCCTTGAGATAGGATCCTCCCCTTTTGTGGGCACTTGCCATTGCACGATTGCTATTTGCTCTGGGGGATCTATGACGTTTACTATTCTGCCCAATATGAGTGTGTGCTGCACCAGTGACCCATCAGCATGTCTGAAGCCCCTCTTCATCCAACGTGACAGCCTAGAATGCACTGTGGATGCCACATAGGCTGAATCTGAATAAATCATCACTTCCTTTCCCATGCTGTTCTCTAATGCTAAGATTAAGGCCACTAATTTGGCTGCTTGTGCTGAATAATGTGATGGTAGGCATGTGTTTTCCACTACCTCACTTATCCCGTCCTCTCTCAGTCTCACTAATGCTGTCCAGTATGTCTTTCCCCACTCGTCTGGTCAACTGTTGAAGACCTGTCAATATAAAGAACATCTCCCCCCTCAAGTGCATACTCCTATACCTTGCGAGTATCACTGAATTCTTGTAGGTTTGCTGTACAGTCATGTGCATAGTCACCCTTCTCTAAAATGTTGGCGAGAAATGTCACAGGGTTGACAAGTCGGCATCTGACTATCTTGAGAGCTGGGTTAGAGAGGAATGCCTCATACCATGAGGCCCTCTATGTTGTCAGTGTGCTCTTCGGTCTTTCCAGTTTTGCAAAGAGAGCATGCTCCATGTAAAGAGTGGTGCTGCATCCCATGGTAATACTCCCTGATTTGTCCACTGTGAATGCGGCTGCAGCCAATGCCTGTTCACATGGATAGTGCCCTCTCATTACTGGGTCTAATTTCCCACTGTAGTAAGATAGTGTCAGTACTGCAGTCATCACTACTCTGTCGGAGTGTGAGAACAGAAAGAATTCCTTTTGATAGTCTGGCTGTCAAATTTAGTCGCACCAACCCTTTCCAAACCCCGATCCTCCTCACCTGATTCTTCAGAGGATGACTTCTTCCTGTGTCCCTTTTTCTTCTGTGTCTTTTTTTTGTGAAGAGGAATGGCCTGTCCCATATGGAAGCCACTCTGTCTCCCTAGTGGAACAGGGATTCAGGTGACCCCCTTCCGGAAGGACCAGAGAGAGGAAAAAAGCGTAAGCTAAAAAAAACCTCTCTCGGTGAAAGTCCAGGCTGATGTGGATCCGTGGTTGGTAATAGAAAGGGTCGCTGGATAGTGGATTATCTGGTAGGTATCCACGTTTGGTAAGTGTACTGGTCTTTTCAGTATGAGAACTCCGTAAGAAGGGAGGAGCAATGGTACAAAGGAGCAGACAGAAAGAAAGTAACGGGAAGCGACCCGTAGAAGAAGAGAGAGCGGAACGAGACCCGTGAAGAGAGAAAACCGGAAGGGATCCGGAGAAAGAGAAAGCGGGTGAGCCCGTGAAGGGGGAACAAGCCGGAAAGGACCCAGAGAAAGAGAGAGCAGGTGACCCCGTGAAGGGAAAGAGAGCCGGAAGGGATCCGGAGTAAGAGATAACGGGCGAGCCAGTGAAGGGAAAGAAAGCTAGCGATAGGGGACGAGACCCAGAGAGAGAAAGCGGGGCAAGACCCAAAAAAGGGAGAAAGCGGGCAAAGCCCGAAGCGAAAGCAAAAAATACTGGAAGGCAAAGGGAATGACAGCAGCTGGCTGCGTCAGCACCAGAAGCAAAGCAAAGGGTTGCAACGTGCCGGAAAAGAGGAAGGGGCGGGTTTAAGAAACAGTAACCCAGCAGAGAGCAGAAAGACTAGACCGGAAATTAGAAAACTGGATGGAAAGAATCAATGTCTGACCATACGCCATTGTTGCCACAAGCGCCAGCACGGCAAACGAGCAAGGCGCGTGACAGTATGCCCTCTCCTAAGCGAGCATCCTCCGGGTTTGCCTGGATTCAACCGATGGAACCTTTGGACTAACTTGGGAGCATGGATATGCGAAACTGGTTCCCAAGAGTCGTCCGTAGAAGGATAACCTCTCCAATGTATCAAGTACTCCAACCTTCCTTTTTTGTATCTGGAGTCCCTGATCTTAGCCACTTCAAATTCTTCCGGTGCCTCATTAGTTAGCGTGGGTAATCTAGGCAAGCCACGTCGATAGGAATCCTCTTGGTATTCCTTCAACTGAGAGGAATGAAATACCGGATGAATATGCTGCATGTTCTTTGGCAGTTGAAGACGATAGGAAACTGGGTTGAGGCGATCAAGAATCACATAAGGACCAAGATATCTCAGAGTCTGTTTTGAAGGATGCAGCCACCAAGGTAAATATCTAGTGGACAACCACACCCTGGTTCCTCTGGTCCACTTTGGTGATGGTAGGCGATGAGGGTTCTTCTGCTGGCAGTAACGAGTCTGACTTGTTTGCAAACAATCAGAGGCAATCTTATGGCCTCAGATATGGAGGACAGACAGTCATCTACCGAAGGTATGTTGGAGGCTGGTAAGTGGAGACCAAGAATAAACTGGGATGAAAGCCGTAGGTGCAGTAGAATGGACTGAGTTTGGTGGCACTATGCTTGTCATTGTTATAGACAAATTCTTCCGTGGGTAGAAGGGATACCCAATTGTCTTGTTGAGTGTTAACAAAACACCGTAGGTATTGTTCTAAGGAAGCGTTGGTCCTTTCAGTCTGCCCATTTGTTTGTGGGTGGAACCCGTATGACATCGCCCTTTCCACTCCTAGGTGTTGGCACAACGATTTCCAAAAGCGGGAGACGAATTGTGATCCCCGGTCAGATGTAATCTTCTTGGGCAGGCCATGCAAACGAAAGATATCCCTGGCAAAGACAAAAGCCATTTCTGCAGCAGTGGGAAGACCAGGAAGTGGGGAGAAATGGGCCATTTTAGAAAAACAATTGACTATCACCATTACACAGGAGCACCCATTAGAAGGGGGTAGTTCTACAACGAAATCTGTAGAGATGACACTCCATGGTCTGTCTGGTGGGGGTTCTTGTTGCAGAAATCCCAAGGGTTTGTGTGTGTCATATTTGGCACTGTTACAAACTGGGCAGGTCGAAACGTAGGTTAACGTTTCTTGCTTCATGTCAGGCCACCAAAAATGTCCCCTGAGTAGTTTGATGGTATTGGAAACACCCCTGTGTCCTGCAGCAGCGTCATCGTGACACCATTTTAAGGCCTTTAATTGGGATTCTTGATCAGGCAAAAATAGGCGGTGGTCCCTAAAATAGAGTCTGTTGGACTTGTGAAGACAATGATAGGAATGGGATGGTGTTAATATTTGGGAATTCCTGCGTACCGCCTCTAGAAAGGATGAAACTGTGCCGATAACCTTTTGTGCCAAGATTAGGTCTGGCATTTCCTTGTGGATGAGCCCGGGAAGAGGTCTTCTAGACAGGGCGTCGGCTAGGATGTTTTTGGTACCAGGTAAGTAGGTTAGGGTGAAATCATATTGCGAGAAAAAATGGGCCCATCGGGCTTGTCTGGAATTAATACATTCCATACGCTGGATAACCTTTAAATTCTTGTGGTCGGTCCTCATCTCGAATGGATACGAAGCCCCTTTTAATAGATGACACCATTCCTCGCAGGCAGCTTTCATGGCTAATAACTCTTTCTCAATTACAGAATAATGTAGTTGGCTTGTGTTAAGAGTCTTTGATAGATAGGCTACTGGGTACTCCTTGCCTTCGTGCTCCTGAAGTAGCACCGCGCCTATGGCTTCAGCCGAAGCATCTGTTTCTACAATAAATGGAAGTCCCTGGTCAGGCTGTCGTAATATAGGGGTCAAACAGAAGGCTGTTTTCAGATGTTGAAAAGCCTGGTCGGCCTCGTCAGACCAAAAGAAAGGTGTGGATGACTTCTTCAAAAGTCTAGTGATCGGTAAGACCACCTCAGAGAAGCCAGAAATGAATCTTCGGTAAAAATTAGCTAGACCCAAAAACCTCTGGATGTCCTTGATAGATGCTGGAATGGGCCAGTGTAGGACCCCATCAACCTTGTGGGGATCCATCTGAATGCCCTCCTTGGATAAAATAAATCCCAGATAAGGTACACTAGAAACATGGAATACACACTTGCCAGGGTTCACCAACAGATGATTTTCTTTCAGTCTTTGTAAAACTTTATGGAGATCCGTAACATGTTGTTGAGCAGAGGACGAGTAGACCAAGATATCGTCCAAGTAGACAATGATACAATGGAATTGGAGGTCGGAAAAAATGTGATCCATAAAGCGATGGAATATAGAAGGGGCATTAACCAGCCCAAATGGCATCACCCGGTATTCAAAATGCCCGTAAGGAGTCTTAAAGGCGGTCTTCCATTCATCTCACACGCGTATGCGCAAGAGATGATAAGCTCGTTGCAGATCAAGCTTAGCAAAAACCACGGCTCCATGAACAGCCTCCAGAACATCCTTGATAAGGGGCATGGATACCGTTCCCTTATGGTTATTTGATTAAGGCCCCTATAATCAATACATGGCCGTAGCTCGCTAGTGTCTTTCTTTGGGACAAAAAATAATGAAGCCCCAGCAGGCGAGCGAGAAGGCTGGATGAGTCCATTCTGGAGGTTGGCATCAAGGTACTCTTTTAGCACTTCTTTCTCCTTTTGAGACAAGGAAAACATGCGCCCAAATGGAACAATGGAATCAGGAAGGATGTCAATAGCGCAATCTTCTGGACGATGTGGTGGGAGTTCCTGCGGTACCTTGTCCACAAAAACTTCATTGTATTGGTGAAGTTCAATGGGTAAAAAATGTATGCCTACGGGATGTGACGATAAGTCCTTAGTGGCCTGTACCTTTCAGAAATGGGATTCAGACATGCAAGTTCTGAGGCAAAACGGAGAGGAAAAGGCTATCTGATTCTTTTCCTAGTCTATTGCAGGGTTATGTCTGCGAAGCCAAGAGATACCCAAGATGAGGGGGAAATACGCTGCTCTAATGAGGTCGAATTGAATGGTCTCAGTGTGTTGGAGGATCTTCATTTCAAGAGGAGGGAAGGTGTGAGTAATGAGACCGGAACTGAGCGGTTTGCCATCGACTCCTTCCACCTTCTGGTCAACTTCTTTCTCTTGGCGCTCAATTCCAAATTTGTTCGCCCAAATGGTGTCCATGAAACACCCAGCGGCCTCACAGTCAATTAAGGCAAGAACATCCACAGTCTCTTGAGGGAGGGTAAGCTGTACAGCAACAACCATAAGCCGATTGTCCTCCGATGGGGTAACAGATGCTATTGACATCGAGACATAGGGACTAGGTCTTTCCCCTCAGCAACTAGTCCCTAGTAGTTCCGAGGGCGAGCGTTTCCCGACCGCCTTGGTGGGACTTTGGGGCAGTCTCTTAGTAAGTGTTGATTTGATCTGCAGTACAAACAGAGATTGTTGTCCTTTCTCCATTTTCTCCCTTCACTAGTAAGTCGACCCCTCATCGTGCCAATCTGCATGGGTTCTTCCTTGGGATGTGAAGGTGAGGAAGATGACGGGGTAGGGAGGTCTTGAAGGATAGGAGGGTTACGACCCTTCCGCCGTTCTGAGCGTCTTTCAGCAATGCGGAAATCTAGCTGCAAAACGGTAGATCAAAGATCAGTGAGGGTAGCTGGTCGAGGTAGACGGGCTAGTTCATCCTTAAGTTCTTCTCTCAATCCATGCCGAAAGACAGTGTACTGTGCAGACTCTGGCCAACCAGTTTCTGCTGCTATTCTTTTAAGTAAAGAGATGAATGACAATAGGTCGTTACCCTCTTGACGGATATCAAGTACATGTTCACTGGCCACTTGAACGGTCTCCTTCCATTCAAAGGTCTCCTTGAATTGGGCCACGAATCCGTTGTAGTCCTGCAGTAATGGACTCGCACTGGTGACCAAGGGAGTGGCCCAGGCCAAGGCATTGCCTGTAAGATTCGATATCAGGAACCCTATGCGGGCTTTGTCAGTTGAGAAGGTCTGTGGTCTAAATGTAAAGTGAATTATACAGGCTTCCATAAATTCCTTGAATTTATGTGGTGAACCATCATATTTCCCTGAGGTTAAAGGCAGGGGGGGTAATTCAGTCTGGATTCTCTCTTGGTTGTCCACCCTTTGCCTAAGGGTGGCATTCTCTGCCTTAAGATTCTGAACTTCCTGCAAAAGGCCTTGTACAGCCGTTAAGAGTTCTTGGACTTGCTCAGGTGAGGCCATGTTAGAAGTGTCTTGGCGTGGAAGTGCAATCAGTCGCACCAACCCTTTCCAAACCCCGATCCTCCTCACCTGATTCTTCAGAGGACGCCTTCTTCCTGTGTCCCTTTTTCTTCTGTGTCTTTTTTTTGTGAAGAGGTATGGCCTGTCCCGTATGGAAGCCACTCTGTCTCCCTAGTGGAACAGGGATTCAGGTGACCCCCTTCCGGAAGGACCGGAGAAAGGAAAAAAGCGTAAACTAAAAAAAACCTCTTAGTGAAAGTCCAGGCTGATGTGGATCCGTGGTTGGTAATAGAAAGGGTCGCTGGATGGTGGATTATCTGGTAGGTATCCCACGAAGAAACTTTGGTAAGTGTACTGGTCTTTTCAGTATGAGAACTCCATAAGAAGGGAGGAGCAATGGTACAAAGGAGCAGACAGAAAGAAAGTAACGGGAAGTGACCCGTAGAAGAAGAGAGAGCGGAACGAGACCCGTGAAGAGAGAAAACCGGAAGGGATCCAGAGAAAGAGAAAGCGGGCGAGCCCGTGAAGGGTGAACAAGCCGGAAAAGACCCGAAGAAAGAAAGAGCGGGCAAGCCTGTGAAGGGAAAGAGAGCCGGAAGGGATCCGGAGTAAGAGATAATGGGCGAGCCCGTGGAGGGAAAGAGAGCTAGCGAACGGGGACGAGACCCGGAGAGAGAAAGCGGGGCAAGACCCAAAAAAGGGAGAAAGCGGGCAAAGCCCGAAGCGAAAGCAAAAAATACTGGAAGGCAAAGGGAATGAGAGCAGCCGGCAGCGTCAGCACCAGAAGCAAAGCAAAGGGTTGCAACGTGCCGGAAAAGAGGAAGGGGCGGGTTTAAGAAACAGTAACCCGGCAGAGAGCAGAAAGACTAGACCGGTAATTAGAAAACAGGATGGAAAGAATCAATGTCTGACCATACGCCATCGTTGCCTCAAGCGCCAGCACGGCAAACGATCAAGGCGCGTGACACTGGCTTCCCCAACACTGGAGCTCTGCATATTGTTTCTTTCAGCTCGACTAAATCCCACAGTCATTTCTGTCATCCATCGTATTGTCTTCTCTCCTCTCTGTGTTTCCCTCAGTGCACCTAATAAGGGTCTAGTGTAAATGCTGTAATCGAATACCCATGCCCTGCAGTAATTGCATAGCCCCAAAAACTGCTGCATTTCTCTGACTGTTGTGGGTTTTGCTGTCCTGCGTATTTCTGGTGTCGCTCGTCGGCCATTTTGGGAGATCATCTGTCCAATATATAACACTTCTGTCTGGCAATATTGTAGTTTGGCCTTGTCCACCTTGTATCCATTGTCTGCTAGTACTGTTAGTATATCTACTGAGTCATGTCTACATTGTTCTTCTGTCTTGCTGTAAATCAATATGTCGTCTATGTACTGTATAACCGTGCTTTCCATCTGTACGCTGCCTAGGTCCATTTCAAGGACCCTATTGAATATAGAAGGTGAAGCCCAGTACCCTTGAGGAAGTCTTGTATGTTTCCACTTCTTATTTCTATATAGAAATGAAGTTAAGTCTTGTGAGTCTGGATGTAAGAGTATTGAGATGAAGGCATTCTCCTAATCTATGACCGTGAAGTAGGCAGCTTCCATGGGGATGCTGCACAAGATTGTCATGGGTTCTGAACTAAAGGATATTCTGCTTCTACAATATGGTTAAGAGGGCTACCGTCCTGTATAAAACGCCATGACCCCCTGTTGCCTTTTTCACAGGGTGATTCTGATGGCACTGGGATGCCCTGCTTCACTAGTGCTGCAATGGTTTCACAGATATCCTTGTCTGCCTCCCTTTAGAGTAGGTATTGGTAACTTGCGGTAAATTTACTCCTGGCTTCAGCTTTATCTTCACTGCTCCTATCCCTTTCAGGAGTCCCACATCATAGGGACTTGTGGTCCATAAGATGCTGGGTACCTTTGCCAGGTCCTCCTCGAGAAAGGTCAGCAGCGCTTTCAGCACCATCGCCAATCGCTGTGGTGCTGTAATGTATTTTCACCCAATATGTGATGCTCACTTCAAACGCCATCTCCTGGTCTGGTCCGTTGTCTTTGAATAGCTCTTCGTCTGTGACTGTAGTCAACCTGTATCCTTCTGCTATGGTGATCACTGCTCGCCATGGTCACCCTGTATCATCTGTCCCGTGCACTGTTATACTATCGTCTCCTACGATTACTGCCTCTAATTCTAGTGGCACTATCATCCCTTCTTTCTCATCTAATGGTATCTCTGGCCTGAATAAGTATTTGTTTGGAAGGTGTCATGCATGCTGGACGCTACGCTCGTAGAACAGCTAGACCGTTCTATTCCAAATGGAGGTTATACGATACGTTACCGGGAAAACGACGTTTGCACTTTTCACGTCGCTAACTTCACGTGACTTTTGCTTCATCACGTGAACTACGGTATTACGTATTTAAGCAGCGTAGAAACTTCACTCGCTGCTTCTGATCGAATCTATTGGCGTTGTGTAGCTGAACCTCTGATCTGCATCCTGGCATATTTCTACAGCTACTTCTGGGCCTTCAATAGCGTGTGTTCCGCCACACGCTGATTCCTGGAGCTATTCCTTCGCGTGATAATTCACACGCGTTCTCTGTCTTCAAGCGTGGCTGGTCCGGACTGCGGGAATCCTGCCCGCGTGTACATCCACACGTACACTCTGTCTTCATACGCGGCTGGCCCAGACTGCGTAAATCCTGCCCGCGTGTAATTCCACACGCGCACGTTGTCTCTAAACGCGGCTGTTCCGGACTGCGGGAACACCGCCCGCGTGTAATTCCACACGCGCTCTCTGTCTTCAAGCGCACCTGGCCAAGGCTGCGTAAATCCTGCCCGCGTGTAAAATCCACACGCGCTCTCTGTCTTCAAGTGCGGCTGGCCATGGCTGCGTAAATCCTGCCCGCGTGTAAAATCCACACGCGCACATTGTCTTCACTCGCGGCTGGCCCAGACTGCGTGAATCCTGCCCGCGTGTAATATCCACACGCGCTCTCTGTCTTCAAGTGCGGCTGGCCAAGACTGCGTAAATCCTGCCCGCGTGTAAAATCCACACGCGCACGTTGTCTTCACACGCGGCTGGCCCAGACTGCGCGAATCCTGCCCGCGTGTAAAATCCACACGCGCACGTTGTCTTCAAACGTTATTTTCTTCGCGGCTGTTTATAACCGCGTGTACTTTGTTTTTCCTTAAAAAGAGCGCTATTTCTAACTCCTGCATCTGTGGAATTAACAGAAGGATTGATCCCTATAGTGGGAAGGAAGCTTTTCAAGGATTATTGGAAGGTGACATTGAACTGAACTTTTGGACGCTATCCTGTGGTGAATTCAACCCGTATCTAGCGTGAGCCTCGTTCCGTTCAGGATAAGTCTCCCTTACTAATTTTCCCTTCCTTGTCGTTTGTTCTTCATTCAAATCCATCAAGAGACTTCTGGATTATTCTACCCTAAACTAAAGGTCAGTGTGAACATTCCTGTCATTATCTAATTCATCATACTCAGGTTGGAGCAGTTATTCATGATACTTTAATTTGTCCTAGGCTGGCTTTCTATACCTTACCCACGCCCTTTCCAGTGATCCATCGCTCTGCCTGTTTTATCAGCCAGAGGGTTGTATCATTTGGAAGGTCTTCAGTTGACTTCACAACTATCAAATCGTGTGAACAGGGATCCGGAAGACCCTACCTCCTGTATCCTTTTGAGTATTGTATCCTTTTCAGTTAATACTTTGGTACATTCTGACAGAATCAGAAGCCATGGAGGGTACGGATCCTTTAGCTGTTTTGACACAGTTGATCAGCGATTTGAGAAATGAAATGGTTACAGCACAGGACATGTTACGGCACCGTATGGACGTTATGCAAGACGCCCTACATGGTAGTCCTCAGGGAGCACAGGTGCCGATGGCTACTGCATCTGGATCTGGGACTACGGCACCCCCACAGGAAACTATTAATGTGGTTATGCCCACTCAGTTTCCCTTGGCCCCTCCGGAACGGTTCACGGGTGATCCCAAAACCTATAGAACCTTTGTAAATCAGTGCCGACTCCATTTTCTTTGCCGTCCTACATCTTTTCCCAATCTAACCACAAAAGCAGCCTTCGTGCTTTCCCATTTAGGGGGCACAGCTGCTGCTTGGGCTAACCCTTTGTTGGAAACAAATAGCCCTTTGTTGTACGATTGTGACGATCTCTTGACTGCTATGAGTAAAGTCTTTGACATGCGTTACTCTACTCAAGCCACAGATTTAGAGTTGCTTAACCTACAACAAGGCAGCCAACCCCTTATGTCTTACGTTGCCCGGTTCAATCAACTGACGGCGGAAACCCAATGGCCTGACAGCAAGAAAACGGCTGTTTTCTACAAGGGTCTTTCTGAAGAACTGAAAGATGCCTTATCTACAGTTCCTGTGGTTCCTACGGGTTTTCCAGAGTTGCTCGATTTGGTTCTACAAATCGACGCCCGAAGGAAAGCTCGAAAGGGAGAGAAAAAGCCCTTCATGCCAGTCTCGGGGCGGTCAGAGACACCAGCAGTCATCTCTAACGACCCTGAACCCATGCAGATTGGCGCCGTGAGAGGCTGATTGTCCAATGCAGAACGGGAGAACCGAAGAAAAAACCACTTATGTATGTACTGTGGTTCTTCCGAGCATTTATTGGCAACATGTCCTAAAAAACCCATCAAGCGTGCGGGAAACGCCAAAACTCGACAATAGCAGGAGTCCCTATGTCGAGTGTTTCATCGGACTCCAGTACCATTCCTAAACATGCACCTGTAATAGTTCAGGTGACGTTACGTTGTGATGAGCGAGAAGTGGTTTCCAAGGCCATGGTTGATTCTGGAGCCACCAGCAATTACATAGACATCACTTATGCCAAGAACTGTTCCTTACCCCTTGTAAACAAAAAAAGACCTGAAACGGTGAACACCGTGGACGGATCTGTTTTGACTTCTGGTATGGTAACCCAGGAGACGGTACCTGTTCAGATGACCTTATCGAATAATCATTCAGAAGAAATCATCTTCGATGTTATTGCTGCTCCACAGTACGAGATCATACTTGGTCTTGCATGGTTAACCCTTCACAATCCTGCTGTTGACTGGGTTTCGGGATCGCTCCAATATCCTTCGATTCATTGCAATGAACATTGCTTTACCAGTCAGGAGGTGTCAAATAAACAACACATATTGGCCTCTATGGTGGAGGATTCAACTATCAGCGTTGTACATCAATGCGACAATATCATACCATGCGAATACGCTGATTATGCTGATGTCTTTGATAAAGGCCAGGCAGAACAATTACCTCCTCATCGACAGTACGACTGTCCTATTGAATTGATTCCTGGTGCCAAAATTCCTACAGGCCGTGTTTATTCACTAACACCTAAAGAAGATGTTGTGTTAAAAGAATACATTGATAAAGCGCTAGCAATGGGCTTTATACGGCCCTCACAATCACCTGCTGCATCTCCTCTATTCTTTGTTCCTAAGAAAGAGGGAGATCTCAGACCTTGCATTGATTACAGGGCACTTAATGATATCACCATAAAAAACCAATACCCCTTACCACTAATAAACGTTCTATTGGATCAATTAGGCACTTCCAGTTATTTCACCAAATTGGACTTGCGAGGTGCATACAATTTGGTTCGCATTCGTGAAGGCGACGAATGGAAGACCGCTTTTAAGACACGGTATGGTCTTTACGAATATTTGGTGATGCCTTTTGGTCTGTGCAATGCTCCCGCCACATTTCAATTCTTCATGAATGATATATTCAGAGACATAATGGACCAATTTGTGGTTATCTATCTGGATGACATTCTGATCTACTCATCATCTTTATCGGAACACGTCAGACATGTTTCTACAGTCCTACAAAGACTCAGGGAGAACCATCTTTATGTGAAAGCCGAAAAATGTGTCTTTCATTCACAGGAAGTGGAATTCCTTGGTTACGACATTACCAATCTAGGTGCTCAAATGAGTCGTTCCAAGGTAAAGGCCGTCTTGAATTGGCCGATTCCGCATAATGTCAAGTCACTACAGTCCTTCTTAGGCTTTGCGAATTTCTATCGCAGATTTATCCATTCCTTTTCCAAAACAGTAGCTCCTTTGACGGCTTTAACTAGTTCTAAAGTTCCTTTCTGTTGGAACCAACATGCCCAAGCAGCATTCGAAAAGCTGAAGGAAGCATTTACCACTTGTCATGCATGCTGGTCGCTACGCTCGTAGGACAGCGAGACCGTTCTACTCCAAATGGAGGCTATTCGATACGTTACCGGGAAAACGACGTTTACACTTTTCACGTCGCTAACTTCACGTGACTTTTGCTTCGTCACGTGAACTACGGTATTACGTATTTAAGCAGCGTAGAAACTTCACTCGCTGCTTCTGATCGTCTCTATCGGCGTTGTGTAGCTGAACCTCTGATCTACTTCCTGGCATAATCCTACAGCTACTTTTGGGCCTTCGATAGCGTGTGTTCCGCCACACGCTGATTCCTGGAGCTATCCCTTCGCGTGAAAATCCACACGCGCTCTTTGTCTTCACACGCGGCTGGCCAAGGCTGCGTGAATCCTGCCCGCGTGTAGAATCCACACGCGCTCTTCGTCTTCAAGTGCGGCTGGCCAAGGCTGCGCGAATCCTGCCCGCGTGTAAATCCACACGCGCACGTTGTCTTCACACGCGGCTGGCCCAGGCTGCGCGAATCCTGCCCACGTGTAAAATCCACACGCGCTCTTCGTCTTCAAGTGCGGCTGGCCAAGGCTGCGCGAATCCTGCCCGCGTGTAAATCCACACGCGCACGTTGTCTTCACACGCGGCTCGCCAAGGCTGCGTGAATCCTGCCCGCGTGTAAAATCCACACGCGCTCTTCGTCTTCAAGTGCGGCTGGCCAAGGCTGCGCGAATCCTGCCCGCGTGTAAATCCACACGCGCACGTTGTCTTCACACGCGGCTGGCCAAGGCTGCGTGAATCCTGCCCGCGTGTAGAATCCACACGCGCTCTTCGTCTTCAAGTGCGGCTGGCCAAGGCTGCGCGAATCCTGCCCGCGTGTAAATCCACACGAGCACGTGGTCTTCACACGCGGCTGGCCAAGGCTGCGTGATTCCTGCCCGCGTGTAGAATCCACACGCGCTCTTCGTCTTCAAGTGCGGCTGGCCAAGGCTGCGCGAATCCTGCCCGCGTGTAAATCCACACGCGCACGTTGTCTTCACACGCTATTTTCTTCTAACTCCTGCATCTGTGGAATTAACGGAAGGATTGATCCCTAAAGTGGGAAGGAAGCCTTTCAAGGATCATTGGAAGTGACTTTGAACTGAACTTTGGACGCTATCCTGTGGTGAATTCAACCCGTATCTAGCGTGAGCCTCGTTCCGTTCGGGATAAGTCTCCCTTACTAATTTTCCCTTCCCTGTCGTTTTGTTCTTCATTTCAAATCCATCAAGAGACTTCTGGATTGTTCTACCCAGAGATACAGGTCAGTGTGATCATTCCTGTCATTATCTAATTCATCATACTCAGGTTGGAGCAGTTATTCATGATACTTTAATTTGTCCTGGGCTGGATAACTATACCTTACCCACGCCCTTTCCAGTGATCCATCGCTCTGCCTGTTTTATCAGCCAGAGGGTTGTATCATTTGGAAGGTCTTTGTTGACTTCACGACTATCAAGTCGGGTGAACAGGGATCCGGAAGACCCTACCTCCTGTATCCTTTTGAGTATTGTATCCTTTTCAGTTGATACTTTGGTACATTTCTGACACCACTGCACCCGTGCTTCAACATCCGGATCCTGATCGCCAGTTTGTCGTTGAAGCGGATGCATCCAGTGTCGCTATTAGTGCAGTACTCTCACAAGTTTGCACAGAAACCAAGGAGGAACACCCAGTGGCTTTCTTCTCTCGCAAACTCACCTCATATGAACGGAACTACACCGTCACTGAGCGGGAACTACTGGCTATCAAAGATGCTTTCCGAGAATGGCGTTATCATCTTCTTGGGGCCAAACAACAGGTGTTGGTGTACTCTGACCATAGAAATCTCCAAGCATTCAAATCCATGAAATGCCTTACGGCCCGTCAGGCCAGATGGCATGTCTTTTTTGCCCAATACGATTTCCAGGTCACCTATCGTCCTGCCCGAGAACATGTTAAGTCGGACGCTTTGTCCCGTATGAGTGAAGAGGCGCAGGAAGAAAAACAAGTACAGATTCAGCTGTTGGCAGATCATGTAATATGTAGTTGTTCGGTTCAACCATCCCTAAAAACCGAAGTACAAGAGTGGGTAAAAATTCATCCACAAGTAGTCCAGGATATGAATCTGGACGTACATAACGGTTTACCATTCACACAAGGAGTACTTTATCTACCAACTCCTTCAATGCGGAATAAAGCCCTCAAATGGAATCATGATTCCTTGATTGCAGCCCATCCTGGACGGAAGAAAACACTGGAGCTGCTCAAAAGGTGGTGCTGGTGGCCATCCATGGCAACAGATGTTATAAACTATGTATCTTCTTGTTCTGTATGTATCCAATGTAAAAATACTCCTGGTAAACCAGTGGGCTTACTCCAGTCCCTACCTGTCCCTAACAAACCATGGGACATGATATCTATGGACTTTGTGGTAGAACTCCCCCCAAATCAGGGATATGATACCATATGGGTCGTAGTGGATTATTTCACTAAATTGGCTCTTTTTATTCCCTGTATTGGTTTACCAACTGCTGCTGTTCTGGCTGAACTATTCATCCAACATATATTTCGTTTCTTTGGTCTACCATCAGTAATCATTACAGACAGGGGCTCACAGTTTGCGTCACGCTTTTGGAGAGCTTTAACATCTGCATTACTGATTGATGATAGAATGTCCAGTGCTTATCATCCTCAAACTGACGGACAGACCGAAAGGGTCAATTGTACTATGGAACAATATCTGCGGGTCTGTGTTTGCAATACCAATCGGATTGGCTCACGGTACTGCCGGCGGCTGAATTCGCCTATAACAACTCTTATCATAGTGCCATAGGCACTTCACCGTTCTATGCTCTCTATGGACAACCCCGCCAATCAATACCTCTGGATTCCGGTCTATCCTTGGACACGCCTGCCGCAGGCCGTACTTTTCGTGATCTGAAGAGATTACAGAGAAAGGTGAAGCAGCAATTGGAGCAGGCTAAACGACGTGACAAGTTCTACGCCGTTGCTCATAGAGTACCCGCACCTGTCTATAAGGCTGGTATGAAAGTCTGGCTGTCCACTAAGAACTTAAGAATTCCAGGCAAAAAGAAATTGTTGCCTAAACACATCGGTCCGTATGTAGTGCTCCAAGTTCTTAATCCTGCTGCTGTACGTCTGGCTTTGCCACAACGATGGCGAGTGCATCCTGTATTCCACGTGTCACTCATTAAGCCGTTTTCTGAAGCTACTAGACTGCCTGTACGGCCTGTTGCTATTTCTGTGCGGGGTTCAGATGAATACGAGGTACAAGACATACTGGATATGAAACTACGTTCTGGTAGACCATATTATCTGGTGGATTGGAAGGGCTATGGTCCCGAAGATAGGTCCTGGGAACCTCTTTCTAATATTCATGCTCCTGCTTTATTGAAGCGCTTTCACACAAGAAGGGGAGAGGTTGTCCCTTTGGGGGATGGCACTGTCATGCATGCTGGACGCTACGCTCGTAGAACAGCTAGACCGTTCTATTCCAAATGGAGGTTATAGGATACGTTACCGGGAAAACGACGTTTGCACTTTTCACGTCGCTAACTTCACGTGACTTTTGCTTCGTCACGTGAACTACGGTATTACGTATTTAAGCAGCGTAGAAACTTCACTCGCTGCTTCTGATCGAATCTATTGGCATTGTGTAGCTGAACCTCTGATCTGCATCCTGGCATATTTCTACAGCTACTTCTGGGCCTTCAATAGCGTGTGTTCCGCCACACGCTGATTCCTGGAGCTATTCCTTCGCGTGATAATTCACACGCGTTCTCTGTCTTCAAGCGTGGCTGGTCCGGACTGCGGGAATCCTGCCCGCGTGTACATCCACACGTACACTCTGTCTTCATACGCGGCTGGCCCAGACTGCATAAATCCTGCCCGCGTGTAATTCCACACGCGCACGTTGTCTCTAAACGCGGCTGTTCCGGACTGCGGGAACACCGCCCGCGTGTAATTCCACACGCGCTCTCTGTCTTCAAGCGCACCTGGCCAAGGCTGCGTAAATCCTGCCCGCGTGTAAAATCCACACGCGCTCTCTGTCTTCAAGTGCGGCTGGCCATGGCTGCGTAAATCCTGCCCGCGTGTAAAATCCACACGCGCACGTTGTCTTCACTCGCGGCTGGCCCAGACTGCGTGAATCCTGCCCGCGTGTAATATCCACACGCGCTCTCTGTCTTCAAGTGCGGCTGGCCAAGACTGCGTAAATCCTGCCCGCGTGTAAAATCCACACGCGCACGTTGTCTTCACACGCGGCTGGCCCAGACTGCGCGAATCCTGCCCGCGTGTAAAATCCACATGCGCACGTTGTCTTCAAACGTTATTTTCTTCGCGGCTGTTTATAACCGCGTGTACTTTGTTTTTCCTTAAAAAGAGCGCTATTTCTAACTCCTGCATCTGTGGAATTAACAGAAGGATTGATCCCTATAGTGGGAAGGAAGCTTTTCAAGGATTATTGGAAGGTGACATTGAACTGAACTTTTGGACGCTATCCTGTGGTGAATTCAACCCGTATCTAGCGTGAGCCTCGTTCCGTTCGGGATAAGTCTCCCTTACTAATTTTCCCTTCCTTGTCGTTTGTTCTTCATTCAAATCCATCAAGAGACTTCTGGATTATTCTACCCTAAACTAAAGGTCAGTGTGAACATTCCTGTCATTATCTAATTCATCATACTCAGGTTGGAGCAGTTATTCATGATACTTTAATTTGTCCTAGGCTGGCTTTCTATACCTTACCCACGCCCTTTCCAGTGATCCATCGCTCTGCCTGTTTTATCAGCCAGAGGGTTGTATCATTTGGAAGGTCTTCAGTTGACTTCACAACTATCAAATCGTGTGAACAGGGATCCGGAAGACCCTACCTCCTGTATCCTTTTGAGTATTGTATCCTTTTCAGTTAATACTTTGGTACATTCTGACAGAACGTGCCACATTTTACCCTGAATCCTTGGAAGCCATGCTATTATGATTTCAGTCCCATATTGGAACAGCTCCTCGTCCACTGGCACCCCCTTTGTACCCTTCATTCACAATAAGCTTGAATGATTTCCCTCACATTTAGAAGGTGAATCCCTGGTGTGGAGCACACTATCCCCTTGTCGGTGAATGAAATGGTCATGTTAAGTCTGCTCATAATGTCTCTCCCCAGTATATTTACAGGTGTCTATTGGGAATAGAGTAGGGGCAAAGCTAAATCATGCTCCCCTATAGAAAGTGGAATATCATCTGTAAAAGGAACCAATTCCGTCGCTCCAGAGACCCCTTGAGCGCTCATGGCATCGCCTGACATACTATATTTCCCTTCCCGGATGCAGGATTTTGTCGCCCCTGTGTCTACAAGAAAGGAAAAAGTCTTGTCACCTATTGTCACCCCTATACATGGTTCCTCCGCAGAGTTGGGTCCAGTCATTAGGATGGAACATATCAAATCTGTCTGCAGGCTGTCCTGTTGAGGGTATAAGGACATCCTGTTCCCCAAAAATGAGTTGCCCCCCAGTATGGTGACCCCCCCAGTTTCCTAATGGTGGTGTTGTCATGGAGTCTGTGTGTGCCATGATCCTGTTGTTTGGTTGTGTGCTGTTCTGCATCTGCAGTATTTGCGGTGCTGTGTATGTGTGTTGTATATTACCCTGAATCTGTGGCATCTGTGGTGCCTGCGAATACTGCTACATAGGCGTCTGGATTTGTTGTGCCTGGATTTGATGGGCTGGTGTGTCTGCGGATAGGTGTTCAGTGCATGTCCTTGTTGTGGTGCCTCGTCTTGCGTGTAATATTTGTTCTGTTCCCGCTAAAATGGTGGCTGGTACTGCATTCCCCCATTCTGTTGCGCCCATCCCATGCTTCTGCATAACCTTGAGATATGTCCTATCTGCCCCCACACCCAACCCTGGGGTGGCTCCCTCCCCTGCCCTTCAAACCCCCAGAAAATCCCCATAGGCACTGCTGCATTTGTTGTCCATATCCTCGAAACCCCCCTGGGAATCCTGCATGCATTTTATGCATCTGGTGGCCATACCTGCATCCTCTAGGTGGCCCCCCTCTTCCTCAGAACCCATGCTGCGCATTCCCCCGCCCCATGAATCCTCCTCCTGTGGGCAGTGGTGGATACTGCATCTGTGGTGCCACTTGCGCTCCCGCACTCGTCAATACTGCCCCTTCCATGGCATATTTAGATAGCTTCTTCTCTACTAACTTTGCTTCCTCTTGCTTTCTTTCCTCGTGCTTTTTCCTCACATTCTCTTGCATTAGCCTACAATAGTGTACAATCGTGGGCTGTATTTCTGACCAAGGCTTTGCCTCCATTCCCACTAATTTCTTGAGTTGCTTTTGCAACTGCTCTGGCAACCCTTGGCATAACATGTAGTAGAATAATGCTACTGTTTTGTCCCACAGTTCTCGTGTTTCAAGACGCCAAAGCTCTTGAATCATCTGAATATATTGTAAGGGGTCTTCATCTTCCTCCATTTTGCGTGCCATAATTGCACGAATGTCTGATGTGTCAGGGTACTGTGTCCTTAGAGCTTGCCATACGGCCACTCAGCAGTTTGCAAATGGTGCACCATCAAGCTTCTTATCCTGGGTGGTTACTCCTGGGTACCCCACCCTTTTCCATACATCATCAGCGGCTTCCATGAGGATTGCCACTAATAGCCCCTTTACTTCACCCACTGCTACTTCTGTCCTGCTGTCATCCTTCCCATTTCATATATCCATTTCCCTGCACCCACGGTTAACGAGGGTAGCCTACACCTCAAGTTTTCCTTGTCTATGTGCTTCCACGGTATGTATTGAGGTTGTCTCCCTCCCTTCTCCAATATGGGCAACTGGGTGAACCCAATCTCCCCATTCACCCTTTGTATCAATTGGATCAGCGTATCTGGTCTCCCAGCGTCTTTAATGTCAGTACATGCCTTGACCGTCTCCCCCTTCTTTCTCCCTGGAAGATCCCTAAGCCTCTGCATGTATGGGATCAGATAGTCCAGACTGTGCGATGCGTCTCTGGACTGTTGTGATCGATCATCCTTGTCACCCCTAAATCCATGTGTCCTCTCCTACTTCCCATGTCACGCTTCTATCTGCGATTTTCTCTGTCGGCCGATGCTTGGGTCGCCCTCTTCCCTTGTCCTCACTTCCCTCTGCGTCCCGGTCTGTGTCAGTGTTCATATCAAGGCAGAAATCATCCATGAAGCTCAACCTCCTAGAGGTTGTGTCTTCACTGGGCTTCCCTCCAAAGTCAGATCCTCACTACCGCTTCCCCCGCAGGACCCCAAGTCTGTCCTGTCCGATGGAGTGGCTGTCCTGTCCTGTGTAGTAGTGCTGTATGGCTCTGTTCGCCTAACTCCTTCCATTTTGTCATTTCCCGTGCTCATTGCCCACTTTGTTCTTATGTTTCTTATGGCATTATCTTCCTCCTCCTTTCATATGCACTCTCTTAAGGAAGGCATGGTATCGAAGTAAGACAGACAGAAGTGACCACAGATCAAGGGTGTTTATTGAACTTTCACAAAGGGGTGAACAACGCCTATATAAACCTAAATCTACAGATGGGAGTAAACTACGACCATCAAATAATAATAATGCAGTCCTAGTCTTGTCAAAATATAAGGACCTATACTAAAACACATATTGCCAATCCTTACCGCTAATTTACAAATAGTGTGGAGGAATGTTCATGCAAAAGAAAGCAGTGTTTACAAAATGATAAGTCAGGATGATTGGGAAGTTGGCCTCCCTTCCCCATGTTTTCAGCACAGGACAAGGTGGGTCACTCGAGCAAAGCACACACTCTGGCTCCTTTGACACAAGGATACGGTTCCAATTCCAGGACCAGGGCCTTCTGTGCCCAAGTCTCCTTTCTCATCAAAGTTTCTTGATTCAGAGGGCCTGATGTACAAAACAAAAACAGAAAGTAATTTTCTTCTTATAATTATGTGATTCAGGTGTCTCACCCTGGATCCCCCTCAGCTGGGCTCAGATTCCTTGTCTATTACAGTGGATACCCCTCTTCTAAGTGCAGATCCCTTTTATTTTAAGGTTCCAGAAATATTCCTTTTTGGGTGATTCACGGTTCAGCGTGGATCCCCTTCAGCCAGGCTCAGATCTCTTCTCCACTTTTAATTAGTCTCCCTCAGCCAGGCTCCGACCAATTGCAGTTCACTTTATACTTATCAAAGACTTTCGAATGTGCACAAGGTTTAGCTTGACCTATTGCAGGACCACTTCGATACAAAGTTCCTTTTTTACAATACAGTCGCCATTCAGTTGGATATCTAACAGAGACCTTTGAATGAACACCAACGTGTTGCCGGACCACTCTATACACAGTGGGCCTCATTACAAGGTCAGCGGTAAGGGGTGGTTAACAGTGCCTGTAAGGATGCCGGTGCCGTTAACCCCTTACTGCTGCATTATGAGGTACCTTAGCGGGAGCCGCTAAAGGACCAGGGAGCTAATAACGGGCCCGTTATTAGCTCCCTCCCCATTCCCATTGAGCCCTATGGGGGCTCGAATGGGAATGGGGATGGGTATTTTGAATGAGGAATTACCGGGTCCTCCAAGGTTGGAATGGCCTGGTAATTCCTCATTCAAGGAACCCGGACCCAGACTCGAGTTTGGAGGCAGCTATGGTGCTAATAGCACCATGGCTGCCTCCAAACTCGTAATGAGGCTCAGTATCTTATTTGACTTTTTCAAAGTACATTCACTCCTTTCCACTTGTTCACGCCTCTCATTACATGCACTTCAAACAGTGTCCTTTGTGGATTTCTTCATACAATGTTGATACTTGCAACCTTGGTTCAAACACAAATTGATTTTGAATCAGTTTCTCCAACTCACCAGCTGTGCTGCTTTTACTGGTGCAGCTTTCTTGCAGGAGCCAAGGGTGGACCACAGCGGCAATCACTCCTTCGGCCTGGGTTATCGACACAGAGGTGCCCCGAATACCTTTGATGCGCAGTGTAGGATTTTTCATCTTCAGTTCTCGGTCTTAGACTTCTCATTTTCCAAGGCTTGTGACAATAAAGGTTTCTAGCGGTCAAGGGACTTCTCTCCTTGCAATCCTCTCTGGTCTTGCAGCCTTTTTTCTTGTGTTAAACTGCCATCTGGGAACTACTGCTTCCTTGTGTGCTTTCCCTCGTTCAGAGTGTGTTTTTGCACTCCGTCTTTAATCCGTGTGGGGAAGTGTGATGGGAGTCAGGTGTGTGTAATGATCAGTAATTGCCTGGCCTTGCCTGACCATGGAGTTGGGACATGTAAGGTATACGGCTCTGGTGTTAGTCCGTTGTCAGTCATGATGAACTGTCTGTGAGAAATTGTTCATGTTGGGAAAGGGGTGGGGTTGAGCTTCTAGGTATCCAACCTGGTACGATGGGGAAAAGGTGTTACAGGTAAGGGGATAGCACATCTCACCCTTCGGTGTCCCACTTCCACTCCCCGAAGACCCTTCATCCAGGTGATGCTCCCCAACTAGTCCACCCCCAGGAACTCGTTCCAATAGTGATGGCCATGTCCTGGCCACCTGGATGACAGATACCTGGGGACTGGTGGGTGAGACAACTTTAGGTTTCTCACACTCTATTTCCCACTTTCTCCGCTCCTTCTTTACTAAAACTCTCTTTGCCTAGTTTCTACATGCTCTCCTGCGTCTCTCCTCTCCTTCCTTCTCCTTTCTTTCTACTTCTTCCATTATCTCTGCCCATTCTCATGCTTTGCTGCTCCCCTTATGACCTTCAATTACTTCCATCCCCCCGCTGCTTCTCCCGTTGTTTTTACATCCAATTTCAGAAGTATCTTCCCTCCTACCTATTCGTTCGATGCTATGCCTTCTAGCCCCTCCTTAGTGCTAGTCTGTGTCTCGCCGCATGCTCCCTTCCCACTGTCTGTCTGTCCAGCCCCTTTCTGCCCCTCCTCCTTGATGTATGGTGGAGGTTGAAATATTGGATTTGTGTACCCCTCCGCTGCCTTTAGTTCCCAAATAGGGTATAACACCTGCTCATCTTCTGTACATCTTCTGTATCCCCTTCTTTCTCCCTTGAAGGAGAAGGTGGGGGGCGGGGATGCTGGCTCCAGTGTCTCCTGTTGGCTCAGCATCCATTGACGCATCGCTACATCCTCCTCATCCTCCTGGAACATTTTCCAGAGTTCAAATATCACCATACAACTAGCCAACTTCTTCCCCTTATAGGAGTCGTGTATGTGTGTCTGAAGTGGTTGCTGCACATTTTTGGAGAAACTTCTGCATTGTGGCCATGGCTTAGTCAATTTACCCTCTGTGCTTTTCGGCCATTATGCGCTATATTTACAAATCTTGTCCTTATAGCTTGGAGAGGCCTTACACAAGTGCTGCAGAGGCGTGTCCCCCCACACTTCCCTTGATACATTGCTTTTATACTTACTTGACCTCAAGTCGAGGCATTCAGCACTCTGTTATTAAACAAGCACAATGAATATTTTCAGTTCAGATTCATGAATATCACAAATCCAGTTCTTAACAATTCTTCTCAAACCTCTCTGGCCCCAAAACAGCCTGTCAGGTGTGCTGCGCACACCGCCCTTCTGCAACTCTCTGCCTCCTCAGGCACAGAGACGTTTTTATGGGAGGGCAAAAGGGGAACTTGCCCAGGGCCCCCACCTTGGATGGGGGCCCCACAAGGCTAGCTGATCTGAAGAAGTAAGATTCCATTGTTCACCATTATTATATAGCACACGTCAGGATATTTTATGGGGTGCTGCTGAGGCTCTAAACTCATTGCCTTTCTGTTTTGACAAGTACATTCTGCCTTGATCAATTCATCATGTCTTGCTTTCTGTGTTCACTGTGGTATACATAGTTTGCGTGTTTCTTACGGCACAACTCTGTAGCATTCTTTCCTTCCTGTCGGAATTATGTTGATCATGTGCAATAGACAATGGTGAAATGCATATTGATAAATTCAGTGCTACAACGGAGCAGGAGTTAGCTCAGTGTGTGAAGCACCCATTGCAGAGATATGTGTTCATATGCAAAATTAGAATATCACATTCCAGCAAGGCTGGCTGAGCCTTTCCTATATCTCAAGTTTATAAACCTGCCTGCATATGTACTTGGTTTTACAGAACAACATCTGCTATTATCAACAATGTACCTGCACCAGATAGGGGTTGCTATAAAAACGAACATAGCCATATGGTGAAGGTCTAGAAATTGGTTTGTTCAGATGGGGTGTTGCAAAACCTAGGTAATCGCCTCCAACGATGGCATGGAAAGTGTCCAAATTCAAGACTATGGAACAAAACCATTCATGCTTGTATCCTGGATTTGCCAGCAGACGGTACAGTGATCCTGGTCAAATCATCTAATATTTCTTACATTACTGTGCTGTCTTCTGTGAGGTTTGCCTTCTTGCATGCTGGTGGTATTGTTTAGCCCATTACTTGATCTTTCTTCTTATGTGGACCATTTGGGTGGAAGGGGTGGTAGACCGAAGAGAGTGGACCAGATGTTGGAGGCCTCAGGCAAGCATACTTTAAGGTCTGCTTGTTTGACACAAAAACGGTTTGCTTTTTGGTAAAAGACAAAGGTTTTTATGCACATTTATAAATGAGAATGTCACAAGCCATTGTTTTGGAAGTATTTAAAGCTTTAAAATACAAAAGACAAACCCAGATTAAATTTGTTAAATCACATCGATAGGTATGCTGGTTCTTATTTACTTCCCTTGATGATGTAGCGAATGAAGCTGGAATCATTCCCATTTTGCATAACACTCTTCTATAATATTTTGTTTAAAAATTGTCATGTTTGGTAATGTGATTTGTGTACTTTCCAAGTCTGTTTTTTTAATAAAAAATTAGATTGTTTTAGTTAATTGTAAGAACTGGAAAAGAAAGTGTTCAAATGCAGAAATTGCAGAGCTGGCACAAGTCCCAGCTTCACCCCTTCGCTCCTTAACGAATGTATGATCTTGGGCATCTAATTTCATCTTGTATTGCCTAACCTCTCAATATTGCCAGTCCCTAAACCTTTCAAAATTGTCAGCCCTTCCGAGTGATTGCCTTCTCATGGTATGATCTTCAAAAAAGCATTATTCATGGTTTCTCTGTGTTAATAGTGAGCATATTTATATCGCACACCACAGGCATTTGTTCCTTTGATATCTAATGGCAACACTATTTGAAAACCATATCCCACTTCTAATTTCAGTCTGACTGTATAAAGACTCCTTCCTGGTAGCTTCTAATCTGCCTCCACTATCCATGCTCCGGTATGTGTAGTGTTTTCCTTCCTTCCAATGGGTGGTCTCTATCAATGCATGAGCACTTTTGCATTCTGTGAGGTAACTAATGTAAGTTCTCTGTCTATTATGGTTTACATGTACCTTTTACATACAGTTCTGCATTAATACTACATCTACCTTCCTGGATGTTATTGATAAAATTATCCTGTGTGTACTAGAACAGTAACCTCTTCTTAGACTGCTAATGTTGGTCTTCAAATGCTACTTGTTCATCATTCTGAATGAAGAGGGTAAGGGGACTTAAAAGGAGTAAACGGGCTTATTATGCTGCAAGACAGCATATCAACCCATAGGTTGTGAGCGTGACGGGTGGAGGTGTGGGTGTTGGCGCGACCAGTATTCTTGAACCCTTAATTCCTTTGGTTTGGTGGAGGGGGGCCCCAAAGATGTCCGTGCCCAGGACCCCAAAAGTGCGTAAGATGGCCCTGCTCAGGCACACCCACCAATCTCATGCCTGCACCTTTCGCACACCTCCACTGACCAGCCTCATCTGTCAACTTTAAGTTTCTCAACACCAACTTCTGTTACACCTTGTGCTCTCCGAGTCCTATGCACAGACCCAATGGGTGTCTTCACCACTTCGCTAGACAAGGCAGTGCTAGAGATCACTTAGAATGCTCACAATGCTAATGTACTGTTACACAAACATTTTACACCCCCCCAACATGTACCCAAAGCTGTCTTCCTGCCTCCTAACAGGGTATACGAATATTGTTTTTGTTCATTCTGTATCTACAGCATCATCTTGCAGATAAAACGCCTCCTGGAGATTTAACCAGATGAACACCTTCCGCAATCTAGGCTAGCTCCCTTTGCTAAACCTTATACGGGGATACCATCATCCATGACCCGAGCTAAAACACCCAATCCACAGGGAATCCACTTCTGTCATCCGTGCCCTTAAGTCAATAGTCTAGGTTATTCACCAGAACCTTTTCGCTTAAGACCGAATGTGCCCTGACCGCAGAAATCACATCTACCTCCTCTCCTCTGCCTACTAAGCTTCACAATACTTGACACTACTAGACAACA
Source organism: Ambystoma mexicanum (assembly GCF_040938575.1). Lineage (NCBI taxonomy): Eukaryota > Metazoa > Chordata > Amphibia > Caudata > Ambystomatidae > Ambystoma > Ambystoma mexicanum. The sequence goes on along the minus strand of NC_090928.1, from coordinate 636,597,020 downwards.
CTCAACAATACTTCAAAGATACTAAACAATACTCATTACCACCCTCGCACCCCCGTTACTTTCCCACTCCCCTTAGTTGTAGTGTGGCTGAGCCAATACTTACACTCTGTGATCCACTAACGCTGTTTGGCTACCGGCTCTCCCAAAGCTGCCATGCAACCCTTCTGGTTCGCTGGACTCCTCACGGACCGCGGGCAGGATATTCCTAAGCTGGCTCCTGACGGCCTTTGTGCAGGTGAGCACTTCCCCGCCTGACTCATCCGCGAGTCGCCCTGCAGCCCTCCAGGCACTGCGGCAGAAGAGGCGGCTTTATGCTGAACGGAAGTAGTAAACCATCCCTCTGCTACCAACATGTTGGTGAGTTCAGGTATGCCAGAGGTCTGGGGGTTACTATGAGCTCACCGGTTCATATCCCAAGAGCCCAACCACCCTGCCCCAGAACAAACGGAGGACTCCGCCAAGGGCAAGTTGGAACTGTTGTTTATTACAAAAACCGACAGGGATCATACAGGACATTCAACAATCCCCGGAATCACCATTTCCAAACCCGTGTCAACCCTTTTTAATACTAAATGGCATCACAACCTGGGCTCTCCCTGAAAAACCTATCACACTCTTTCATTGGGTGCTCGGAGTGGTATACACTATAGATTGCCCTTATAGATCTTACTCAATTGGCCTTTCCACGTCAGGTGGCTGGCCTGCCCCTCCCCCAACAAACTATCTATTACGTTGTTGCAGGGTTGCAGGATTACCATTGGCCGTTGCCCCCTGCCATCCACCCCTGGATTTCTGTCCACTGATTGGCTAGAACTAGTGTCCCCAGGACTGGGACCCAGCTCGATTCTCAGCGTTCTGTGCACCTCTTTAAGATGGCGAGAATGACTATGTGTACCCAATGTATCGGTTATAAGTACCACTTTTTCCTGTGAGAGTGCTCTCCATGTTGCAACGTTGTCAACTTGTTCATGTTTCACTTCATGTCTGTGGTGCTGAGAACTGTTTGTCTTCTCACCGCGGATGAATACCCATTGTCTAGCTCGGTCGCATCACGTGGTTGAGGACCTCGAAATTGAGCTCTTCTGGTCTGCAATTATGAGGATTTATTCAGTTTTTCTACAGATGGCCCCTTTGTCGTTTAAGGTTTGCAATGTGCTACTTGTCTCTGACCTTGGCTGTGAGCCCTGGCCTTTCTGCTCTGTGCAGTCTAGGTCTGCTTTTTCTCTCGTCTTTCATCCTGCAGCTTGAGGCCTTACGTGATCTTTTTTATACTATCATTTCTGCACCCCTTTGTCGTGCAATGTTTCCTATAGGTTAGTTATATTTGGTCCTGTAAGGCTCCTTATGTGATCCGGTAGTTCCATAGGGTTAGTTGCCATAAGCATCTGCAAGTTTGCTCAGCATCTCTTCCTTGCCTTATGTTCGGCGTTTCTGCATTTGGCTAATGAGAAAAATAATAAAAGCTGTTGACAGTATGTATATGTATCTGCCCTCTGTCTACAGAACTGTGTAAGCATGTTCTTCGTATATACGAGTGTGTGTGTACCGTTGTGCATGGTTGCAAGTGTGCTTCATGACTAAAGTGGCTACGTTGTGGTGTCACTAATGACATCAGCACAGTGATTTCTCGTCATTAGTCAATGTCATCCATCGAGTCATGTGGGTCTATAACTACTGTTGAAGAACCTGTATCCATAAAGACATTGGGGGTCATTACGAGTTTGGAGGTAGCCATGGCGCAATTAGCACCATGGCTGCCTCCAAACCCGGTTCCGGGTAGGCGGAATGGGGACTTACCGGGAAATTCCGACCTATGCGGATCCGGTAAGTCCCCATGCCAAATACCATTCCCCATTCCCATTCGAGCCCCGATAGGGCTCAATGGGAATGGGGAAGGCGCTAATAACGAGCCCGCAAATTGCAGGCCTGTTATTAGCTCCAAGGTCCCTTAACGAGTCCCGCTAAGAACGGCTGGTCAAACCAGCCGTTCCTGCTGGGACCCGCTAAGGGACCTCAGAATAGGGCGGTAAGTGTTTACCGGCACCGACATCCTTAACAGTGCCGGTAAACCCTTACCGCCCAACTCGTAATGACCCCCATTCACTGGATAAGATTTGAATGGCTGTCTGAGAGACATGCGTGTCAGTCACTGGTGCTCCTGGGGGCTGTCTGAATAGTGAGTGACTTTGTGGGTTCTTGACTATTTAGGCTGTCATGTTCATAGGGATGAGTGGGGGGGCATTACTGGGACCCTCTTTTCACCGGTATGTGGTAATGCCAGCACGTTAATGCCGCACCGGCCAACTTGTAATAAGGCCCACTGAGTTATTTCCTAAAATCTTTCAAAAGCCCTTAGCCAGACTTACCCACCTCTGAGTCAGAAAAAGCAATTGAACACATTACAAAAGAAATCTGTTTAGCTGCAGAATTATTTCGGTGGATATTGCATACTGATATTTTGGCTACAAATTCTCATGATACACTTAACTTCATCCATTTAGATACCTATGGAAAGCCAGGGCTAAAATAGCCAGTGGTCAAAATATAAAGATTGGCTGACGAGGATCAAGTCCATCATAAACTACACTCAATCCAGCACTGCAGGAATTAGAGCCTCTTCTGCATAGACGTTGTGTAAAATCAGAATAAGTGAGGAATGAAGATTAACCCTGCTGGTTGCTCAGGGAGGCTTGATTCTATTAAAGACATGCAGGCGAGCATTATGCTTCAACTTCTTTAGTACTACTCTTCAACAAAAATAACTGAAAATTACCTCTTTTACACATTTTCTATCTTTACTTTCTGTTTACTGTTCTTTGCACTACTCTGTCCATGCTACTCCTGTAGTCCTTGGTCTTCCTTCCATGTCCATATGTCACTTCCTGTCCTTCCCTCCTCCTCTTCTTTGGATGCTCTGAACTGATTCTCAATGGTAACTTTGAACCCAAACGAAACAATCTCAACAACATCTTGTCCTCCCAACTTCCTTGGGTACGATGCTAGCTGCCCGTGCGTATGCGCGATTGCTATTCTGCCCAGCTGTCCCTTCTCGTCTCTTGCTCAACCTGTCTTCTGGTCTTCTCCTGCGGAGCAGAGAATGGAATTATCAGTGGTGTGGGGGCAATTGCACTGTTCATTGTAATTGTAATTGATTATTTATAACCCACTTAAAACCCAGAGGATTCAAGCGTGGACCCGGGAATCGAACCTGTGTTGTTCCACGTCGTCAAGCTTCCAAAATGAGCACGTTGCCCCTGATCTATCCTCCCGATACATCTCAATTCAACATTCTTCGTGCTCTGTTATAGTGCAAGCGCCGGATGGGAAAGTAATGCTCGCCTCTGTGTCTTTAATAGAATCAAGACTCACTGCGAACCAGCAGGGTTAATCTGCATTCTATGTCAAGACCAGAGGCGAGCATTATGCTTGTTCAAAGCTCCCCACCATTGCTGTCACCAATGATTGAATTAGCTTAAAGATGAATGTCTTAAATGCACTATCGTTGGCCCAGTCTGCTGCTTGTAAGTTATCCTGTAGCGGCACTACAGCTGCAAACGCCTTAGAGTCCATGGCGCCTCTTACTGAATGCCCCTTATACTTCATTGGACCATTTCCCTGCTAGCTGCATGAGCTTGCACACTCATCCTGCAATGGTGGCTGTTCACACCACTTTGTATGGCTTCCTATGCGCTATTAAGAACTGATTAGCGCCTGCTGGACGCATTTCCGCTGTCCTAATCTCATACTCTCTCATACAAGCTGCTGCGCACCATTTCGGGTGCTCTGGTAGATAGAGGTAAGAGATGGACGCAGAGTTAGTCTGTGTCCTCCTAGTGAGTGTGAAAGCAACTCTGTCTGGTCCAAATACTTTCTTGTTCACATCTAGGACCTTGGTGTCAGACACACGTCTGCACGACACTAGGCATAGCTGCATACCCAGTTTACCTGACAATTGGTTCAAGGATAGGTATTTGTTGGTAGCCCAGTTCGCAAGGAACCACAACACTACTGTGATGTCCCACAACTGTAAATATTTCAGATCTGGTGGTGCTCGAAATCGGGCTCCTTTTATGATCTTATTACCGCCGGGTTTTCTCTTATCGGTATTCCGTCCACTGGCAGGTGGACCGCTGATATCGCAGATCTGTAAACCCCTATGGTCCTGAAGGCTTTTCCATCTTGTAATAGATTGGCTAGGAAATTGGGGACTGCTACTACATGGGGCAGAAACGGGATGAAAATGTCTCCTTTTGCACCAACTCGGCCACTTACTCCAAGCTGCGTCGTAGCTCCTCTGTGTAGAGGGTGCCCAGGATTCTGCGATGAGCTCTGCAGCTTGTTTCGAAATGCCTGGCAGTGCCCAGCACCTCCTGATATCCTGCACGCCATCAGTGGGAGAGTCCATTTCCCTTTCAGAGGATGAAATGACCCAGTTGGGTCCATGAGTAGGTATTCTCCTGAGGGGAGAATCTGCAGAAAATCTGTGACCAGCTCCATTAGAGTCGGGAACCACACTTGCGATATCCACACCGGGGTCACTAAAATCAGTATCACCCTCTCTCGGCGCATCTTCTCCAGAACTCTGCTCAGCATTATGAATGGGGGAAGGCATAATGCAGGTTCCCTCTCCAGTCTTGGAGAAAAGCATCTGCGCCCTGGGCTGTTGGATGTAATCTCCAGCTGAAGTAGCTGCCCTTCTGTGCGTTTAGCATGCATGCAAACAGGTCTGTGTGCACTGGCCCCCATAGCTGTTCCAGCTGCTGAAACACTTGTTTGTTCAGTTTCCAGTCGCTGGAGTCTGCTAAATATTGGGAATCTCAGTCTGCCACTACATTGAGTGAGCCCGGTAGGTTCTCCGCTGTCACCAAAGTCCCTGATTGTAGGCATTAATGCTAAAAGTCCTTCGCTAGTTCTGCCAGGAGTTTGGATTTCGTACCTCCTAGGTGATTGATGCATTTGACTGCTGAAATGTCCATTTTCAGCAGAATGCATGAGTTCACCTTCCCTTTCGTGAATGCTCTGATCGCAAAGGATCGAGTTAGTAATTCTAAACAATTTATGTGCAGCTGTAACTCTTTTGCACTCCATTTCCCTCCTGGCTCCAGTGAGCCGCACCACGCTCCCCAGCCTACTCTGCTGGTGACTGACTCTATCACTAGCTCGGGCGGTCTCTGAAAATGGCTCGCCCATTCCAAGCATCCATATTTTGTAACCACCATTCTAGCTCTGTGACGGAATCGTTGTCTGGGGGGATCATCTGATGGTATCTCAGCCCTTGATGGAGGTGTCTGATCTTCAATCTCTGATGGGCCTGGTAATGTAGAGGCCCCAGAAATATATATTGAATTGACGACGCTAGGGCTCTCAGAGATATCATCTGTTTATCAAGACATGCTTTGATCTCTCTCTTGATGTCTCGCATCTTTCTGGTCAGCAGTTCCAGCGTCGCTGTTTTGGTGTCTACAATAAAACCTAGGAAGTCTATCCTCCTCGTCGGAGTCATGTCTGATTTCTCCTGGTTCACTAGGCACCCCAAGGATGTGAGGAGTTTCTTCACCCACATCGTCTGATATTTCAGGGTTTCTCTGTCGTCTGCTAAAAGCAGTATGTCATCTAAATATATGATCATGCGTATTCCTTTCTCTCTGATTGCTGCTGCTACTAGTCTCATGAGCTTGGTGGAGGCCCATGGCACTGACGCTAGTCCGAATGGCATTGTTACAAACTGCCAAAACAACCTGTCCCAGATGAACGATAGGTAAGTTCAGAAATTTTCTTGCGAGAGTATTGTGAGATACACGTCCTTTATGTCGATCATTGTTAGCCAGTTTTGTTTTCTTAAGGTATCCCTCAATTCAATTCTTTCAAATGTATGACTGGTCTCACTTTCTCTCTTCTGTGATCCAGGAACATATTGCTTATAAACCTTGCAGTGGCCAGGCATCGTTTGATGGACTCTTTTTGCTTGAGCTGTCTCAGCGTGTTGTGCAGGCTCTCCCTCTCTGCTAGCGCCATATGAATCGCTTGTGGTCTGCTGCCTTGCTTTGGCTCTTGAATAAATTCTAACTGCAGCCCCTCGGATGTCTGCAGTAACCAAGCATTGCTGGAAAGCGCATGTCAATTCTGCCAAAATTGTAGCGTTTCCCTCCCACTGGTGGATATATAACGGTTCTCACCTGTGACAGGGCCTTGTGCTCTTCCTGTGCCTCTGCTCCTGCGACTTCTGGGAAATTGTCCTCTGGAGGAAAAGAAGGAGTCTTGTTGTTTGTTCTCCCAGCAGCGGGCTCTGTTGTTCTGAGGTCTCCTTGCTGCTTGGAATCAACAGGCTGCTTGACCTCTGTAGCGGCCGGTCCTGGCAAAAACTCTGCTCGGGAAGATTTTTCTGATGGAGGCTTGTGCTTTTTCACGGGAGGTGTAGGACCCTTCAACCCTCCCTATCTCCTTACCAAAGGTCTCTCCGAAGAGGAGACCCTGCACTGCTTCGACAAGCTTTGTGCGTGACTAGGTCACCTAGCTTTGCATCTATTTTCAGTAGGAGTCCTCTCCTTCACTCTGATGATATCGCGGAGCTTGCGTTACTGAGCAGACATACTGCTCTCTGCGCCCAATTTGTTAGCGTGTCTGTGTCTACCTCTTCTCCAGTGTCTTTGGCTCGTTCGGCTAGGTCCATGATTTTCACGAATGGACATGCCAGGTTGAGTACCTTCTCTTGACAGCTTCGCCAAGACATGTCCATAACCTTGCAAGGGTCTTTCGCCGTCTTGGTGAAAAAAGCTAGAATCTTGGGATCTAGCTCAGGCGCTTCTGCCACTTTAGCAGGCTGGTCTGGGCGTGGGCATTCCGCCTTCATGCGCTGCCTTGTGTTTTTGTCTAGCACTTTCCTAAGTCTTTGCGTCATGTATTTGGACACCGTGGGGGATGGCTGCCAGTCTGATGATCTGGGGTTTCTGATATTCTCTGGGCTAAACATGTCTGTTATCTCTTCCCCGTCACCCTCTAGGTGTTTCTCCTTCTGAGCTCTTTTGCCTCTGGAAGGCTCTGCCCAATCTTCTTCTAGTTTGCTCTCCTCCTCTTATGAAGAAAATGTGGCTTCTGGTGGCTCTTCTTCCGAGTCTGGTTCTCCTTCTCCCATATTGTCTTCCCCTGAGGTGGGGGTCATAAGGCTTGGCACAGCTTATTTCTCAGCTTCCCAAAAGCATCAGCAGCCTTGGGGGCTTTGTTGCGTACCCTGCAGTTGCGACCAAGGGGGTCAGTAGAGGCCTTGCTCTTGCAGGTCTCGTTACTCCCCTGAAGATCTCTCTTTGAGATCTTGGTGGACGTGCTTTCCAGAGGCGTAGACAGGGTAGGCCCTGAGCGGACAAGGCCCACCCAAAATCTGTTAATGCTCACTCATCAGCACTGTGTGGGGATTTACAGATGTTAATGTCAGTGTGGTGGGCCCAACCACATTAGCTTCAGGCCCCACTGTCTAGACAATCCTGGCTACGCCTCTGGTGCTTTCATTCCTCTCTGTGCTCTTATGTGTCTGGCTTAGAATGCTTTCTTACGTAGCCAGTCTGTCTTTTAAGGGTTTCACCCCTTGTGCCACTGCATCAACCCTTCAAACTTCATTGGCTGGTTCCGGCTCACTCTCTAGGCTCAGTTGCCTTTGCACTCTCAAAGGGAATCTTTATGCATTTCCAATTACAAAACTCAAAAGTTGCCGATGGTGAAGTGGCTAGAATGTGTTAGGGGTAGGATATAGAGTTGGGTAATATGGGGTTGGAGGTGAGGTGGGGTGGGGCAGAAAAAGGACCTTTCGCCTGGAGCAGCAAAAATCCTTACACTGGTTCTGCGCTCAAAGCTTACTAAAGGAATTTCATGGAGGAAATAAGTAAGCAGTTCCATAACTCCCTGATTTCTCGCCAGCACTAGAGCTAGTACTCCATTAGGATTCACACCCCGGGCTCTCTGGCACTCCTCAAGACCTTGCTCCTTTACCCTTCCTCTCAATTGTACAGTGCCCTGCCACTCCTCTTAGTTGACCAACATGACATACCAACAAATTGAGAGATGAAGCACCAATAAAAAAGGACTGAAACAAAAAAATGGTCTAAGTATGATGGGGTTAATTCTACAGCAAGGGAGATCTATGCTGCTGCCTGATGCACACGCAGCATGAAGCACAGGGGTTTCCATAGTGACAATGCAAACAACCGGCCTGGCCCCACTGCAAGGGAACTGGGTCCAAATTGGCAGCCCTGGAAATACTTTTCGGACTGTTTATTGTGAGTAATAAAGACCTCTGTAGGTACTTAACCGTTTTTTTCTGTCGTGCCCCAAGAAGACTTGGTTGGTTTGAAAACACTAGAATGTAATTACAAAGAAAGAGCAGAGAGTGGTAATTTCTTCATGAAACTGCACCTTTGGTAGTCACTATTAGTAAACGGGTATTTTCTACTGGAGTGAGACCACTAGCCTAAGTACCTGGAATTGAGCACAAAAAGAATTCATTCGATTCGGCACTCATACATCCCATTTACATTTTCCAAAATGGCAGCTTCCAAGTACATGCCACAGTACTATGGACAGCTGAACCGAAGTACGAAATGAGATCAATGCCTTAAGCCTGAATTGAAAAAGAGCCACATATGTTTTGTGTGCTCGGTTTCGTTCGAGATTGTGTCCATCTTTCAAACCAGGATAAACATTTAACTGACACACATTCTTTTTGACTAGTTATGGATTCAAGGATTTTTGGTGAAAAAATTCTAAATTCATGGTTCTCTGAATTTGTGTTTGCCGGCATGCAAATTACAAAGGGGTGTATACATGAAAAAGCTGGTTCGTGAATGAAACGTGCCTGCAGCTTACCCAGCTATTGCTCCAAGTCAGTTTACAAATCCAACATCTTTCTTCTGCAATCAAAGCAACACATGCAATGTGAATTTCACTTCTCCCCAAAACAACAAGGTAATACATTTAGAAACCGTTCAAAAACTAGCTTTTTTCTGCTAATGGACATGCTTTTGTACTGTTAGTCTATTACTTTTCTCCTTTCTTAACCCTTTTGTTTGGGAAAGCTAGACAAAGCTCTGATGATTACACTGATGGTTGAAGAGGTGGTTACGGGTACTGCAACCTTACCAATGTTTTATTGAGCAACCCTACATGCACATGAAAAAAAACAAGTGGAAGCCTGTAAATGTAAGTTAATGAGGTCTTATAAAGCGCCTTTCTGCGAATAATGTTGGCTACGCTACATGTGGCTCTGTAAGAAAAACTGGCGGGGTGTTCCCCGATAGCAGAAGATAGATGCAGAAACCTGTGGCATTGGCGGATGCAGGTCGGAAATCTCTTTGTTGTTTGTGGTTGCAACAGACCAGGCAGGTTAGCAGTATGGGCAGTCCCCGGATTGTGGAGTGTACAAACGGACAGAATGGTTGTTAGTAGAAGCTGGATAGGGTCTGAGTCTGAGAAGTGCGCCAGACATGGTCGGTCCTCTGAAGGACTGTGGGTAGTGTAAGAATGCAAGATTTTTAGTAGTGCAGAGTTAGTTGAAGGATCAGAGGGGGTGGAGGGAAGGGTTTTAGGGTGATGCTGCTGGGCTCTTGTTTGTACATTTTGCTGAGATTCAGGTGCAGGCCATTGTCGTGCACTAGAGTATCCATCTATCAAATTGGTTTCCTATAGATAGTAGTGTGAAGGGTTTTGCAATTGCTTGTCATAAAGTAGCCCAGGTTTCTAGCGCACAGTTTTTTGTCGATTGCTATTATCTTTCATTTGTTTCGAAGTGATTGTTCGAAAATCAAAGTCTTGAGCTGGTACCAGAAGGTCGGGTGGTTGACTTCCAGGCAGAGAGGTTTGGGTAGGGTGTTCCACAGTTTTGTGGCCAGAAATGAAAAAAGAGGATCCTCCTTGCCTTTACATGTTGAAGTTGGGAACTAGTGCAGCATTACTGGACCTAAGTGTTCTGGAGAGAGTATAGAATTGAAACTTACTTCTGAATGAAGATGGCCCCCTGATGGTATGAACGATGGGTGATGCACAAGGTTTTGAAATGAACCCTTTTTTGATAGCTAGCCAGTGGTGAATACATAATGCTGGTGGGATATGTTACAATCACTTCATTCTGAGAAATAGACTTGCCGCTGTATTTAGAACTCTTTGAAGTTTCCTCATTAGGTAGTCTGTGAGTCAACGGCAGAGGTTCTTCGCATAGTGTACTTTGGATAGTATTAGACAAATAACGGCCATGGACCTGTGGGTGAATGTGAAGTAAGGTAAGATAAGCTGTACCATGTGCAGCTGGAAAAACAGCTAATGACTATGATCTGCAGATCTAGAGTGAGGATGTTGTCTGTTGTGGTCGCAAGATTCCTTACTGTGGTTGGCGGTATTGGGCAAGGACCCATCTCATCGGGCCAAGGGATTGTGGTGGAGTTAGAACCTGTAGGATTGCAGGGCATCAGTTGTGTTTTGCTAGGGTTGAGTTTTAGTCAGTTTGCTGTTATTCACACGCCCACCTATGCAAAGACGTTTTTAATGTCTGGAGCGTGTGGTGATGGGTGGCACACAAATGTGTAGATTATTTGTGTGCCATCTGCGTAGTTATAACTGGAGATACCAGATCTATTGATAATGTCTAGAAGGGGTGTCACTTAGATATTGAAAAGTAGAGGTGAGTTTGGATCCTTCGTGTACTCCGCAGGTAAGTGGTTGAGGCCAGGAATAGTAGGGGGCGAAGATAGTGCTTTCTTTTCTAGCCATGAGGAAGGAGGTGATCCAGTGTAGAGCTGGAAAACAAACGTATACACAGTTGGACAAAGTCTTTTTGTGTTCTCTTATAGTGCCTCGCTCCAGTCCTCATGAGCCGCATTGACGCCAGGTTTTGTGAATAGCCACTCGCTATTTAAATAATTCCCTTTTAAATTAATTGTATTCAAATGGATCCTGTCTTGATATATTGTAACCATGGAGTGAATTTGATTCTCAAGGACCAGACTTGGAGACCCTAATACTCAGTCACCAATATCTCATTCAGGTTGCTTTCACAGCTGTCATGAGGGTTATGGTATGGTATTACGATTTATACTACTCACTGCTGCCATTTTCATGGTCTCCTGGTGTTTTGGCGGATCTGAAAAAGGGGGGGTGCTTACGGTTATTGTATAGAGGGGGAACAGGCAAGAAAGCTTTGTAGTTTTGCTGATGCATGCAGACCGGAAGTACCTTGAGCTCCACGTGCCGGTCTGTTTCCAAGTGTCACATGTCGAGGGCATTGGGGTATTTGTGTCCACAGGGGAGCCTTGAGTGCCCATGGTGCTAGGATGCATTGGCTGGGATTGTGGTACATATGTTGAGAGTAGAGGTGTAGTGTTCTATTGTTTGATCTGTTGTCATGTTTTCATTGTATTGCTGTGTGTGATTGGCTTAGTTGGTATGAGAATAGTGTTTTTGATTGTAGCGATTGAAAAATTAGTGTGGGTAAGTGGAGGGCTTGGCGGGCCATTTGGAAAATCTAGCCGTTGTGGGTTTGAATGAGTTGCATAGGGCTGGTGTGGGGGAATGGTGTGCCCTTCCCTTGAGGTGCAGTGGTGGCTGGCACGCATTTCTCCTGAAGAGATTGTTGAGGGTCAGGCGGTGGGCAGCTGTCTTCTTTTTGTGCTGGGTTGTGGAAAGTTGTAAAATTATTATTGTAGAAAAGCTACTGCGACATGCCTCTCTGGTGTAGCATATGGTCACTATCAGTACATCACTGCTGGACCGTAATGGCGTTGTCAGGTGGTATTTGGTGATTTTTGCGGATATGAATCTGTCTCCTTGGCCCGGAAGAGCTCTGTCTGTTGGCAATACAGAGTGCTTTGAAGTGTACCCTGCTTTTAACTGGTAGCCATTGAAGAGTTCTTAGGGCTGGAGTTTTATGTGGACCCTCCTGTTGAGTCTGAGTTGAAGCCTTTTTGCAGAGTTTTGTATGTGTTGAAGTTTTTAGTGAGATAGAATGGCATGTCAAGGTATTAGCCGTTTGCATAATCAATTTTTGATAGTCCAGTGCTATCATGGTTAGGACCCTGTGCAGGAAGGTGAGGAAAAGCATAGTCCGTCAATGGAGCCAAGATGATAGAAGCATTTCTGTGTTACTACGTTGATTGTTGGTTCCAGGGTGAGCCCATTAACCATAAGCATCCCTAGATTATGTACTACTGTGGAGATTTTCAGAAGGTGCTCCATAATGAAGGCCAAAGTAGTGGTACTACTGGTGCTCTATTGGGTGAGAAAATCATGATTTCTGTTTTGTTTGGGTTTAGTTTTCAGCTGTTTGATGTCATCCATGTGCCCTCCTGTACGAGGCAAGTGCTGAAACTGTTGTTGGTCTCATTGTTACTGGGTAGTTAGAAGATGACTTGTGTGTCGTCTGTATAGTTGTAGCATGTGAGTCTGGGTTTTTTATGAGCCTTAACAGTGGGCCATGTAGATGTTAAACATTAGAGATGATAGATGCAATCCCTGCGTATGTCCACAGGTTATTATTCCCAAGTTAGAGCTGACAGTGGGGAGCCAGGTGCGTTCTGTATTGTCTGTGAGGAAAGATTTAATGCACTGAAATGTTGTGTTCTGTAGTCCAACTTCTTTCAATCTTCTGATAAATGATCTGTGGTTGAGAGTATCGTACGCTGCTGAGTTATCCAAGAGTATATATAGCCGAGCCGGTGTTGCTGTCTGCATTAGGTTTTGAGGTCATGCGTCGATTCAGTTTCTCTACATGTCCTGAAACCTACTTGTGCATGATCCACCATGTTTTGGACACAAAGTGTTTCGGGATGTGGTGGTATACATAACTTTCCAAAGGGTTTGCTGGGAAGGGTATGCTTGTAAAAGGTAAGTAGTTTGTCAGATTATCTGGGTCTCTGGTGTGGTTTTAGAGGGGTGCTTTAACACATTCTGTCTTGAAAGATCTAAATATAATTGCTGTTTGTAGGGACGAGTTTATCAATTTGTGAAAGTCATTACTAGTGTGTTATTGCTAGATCTTAGTGTTCCCAATGGTATGTGATGCGGGAATTTCAATCAGGTGGATTCTGGCTCTTTTTCGTAGTAGGAGCCCTGGACGATGCACAGGGTTTTGAAGTGGATACTCTTCTAGATTGGGAGGCAATGGGTGGGCGGATTGCTTTCATGATGTGCTTGTATCTTTTCAGTCAAAGTAGTAATGTGGCTGCCTTGTTTTGGACCCTTTGTAGTCTCTTGAGTAGATCATTTGTGAATCCAAGGTAGTGTGTAACCCTCTACCCATAAATAGCAGTACATATGAATAATAATAGGAGATAAACATGTGCTTTTAGCCAAAAATGGTGCACGCCAGGATCCACCTGGATGTACCTAGTTAGATTGTCTCTGCCGCACGCGTGCCGCACTGCGCTGTCCATTCTTCACCTGGGCCACTGCAGCAAAGTGGCCCATGTCTTCTACTTTTTGCCAGTTCTCTGCCTCTGCACCTCTTCACCCAGGCTACTTCCCTTAAGCAGCCAAGGACATTGGCTCTACCCAGGCCGTCCACTATCTCTGTGACCCAGGCCTTGAACTCTGCTGGTCTGCCAGCTTCAGACTTAACCTGGGCTGCCCTGTCAGTGCTTCACCGAGCCACCCCGCTCAGACACACACACAGATAGGCTTGGTAGAACTTTTATCATGACTTATGTGTTTTTAACCTTTTTATTCAAAAACTTTGAATGAACTCTGGTGTACTGAGGGAGGCTTTGCCCATAATTCATCCAGAGAAAAGCTAGCAATCATATCCCAAAAGAATAACTTAAGAGCATCCTATCTAAAATGTTCTCAATGCCTGTGCAAGAACTAGACAAGGGTTATCCAACTCCAGGCCTCGAAGGCCAGAATCCTGGCAGGTGTTCAAGATATTCCTTCATGAGAAAAGATGTTCATACATTTAGAATCATTGTATGAAAATGTATCTCACAAATATTTATGAGGGGTATCCTGAAATTCCACCATGTTTCTGGCCCTCGAGGCCTGGAGTTGGACTACCCTGCACTAACAAACTAGGCAGCTGCCTATGGTGCTGGCCAGCAGAGCCAACCAAAGAGCAAGTATTCCCCTCTGCCCTTATGACTTGCCAAAGTGATGTAAATATATCTGAATTAAAGTGGCTGCATAATGTCTTCCTGCAATTAACGGATGCCCTGCTGCAAATCACAGTGGTCTCCTTTCTAGGAGTCTCTAACCTGGCAGTGGAAGCCAGGCCATTGCCTATTGACACATGCCTTTCAGCAGTACAGTACATAGGGGGTCATAACATGTTTGCTGGTCCGGGAACTACGGTACCAGTAGGCTTGCCAGTACCGCTGTGCAAGTTCACCAAAAAGGAGGTAAAGGGCCTTATCTATATAATGCCAGAATAGGTCAAAGAGTGCAGTGCTTGCAGCACATTTACTGGGAAATATTTTCATTAGCATCAATAACCTGATGCATACAACATTTTAAGCAGTGCTGGAAGGGCTGACTCTGAGTACTGGCCCCACAATTGACTTGTTGCAGCATTTGTTCTTAAGTGGAAGTAATGCATATTTACACATGCAACTTTAAAACTACTTCATGAATGGACTTTATTTTGTGCACAGTTTGAAAGTTGAATTTCTTTATATTTGGGTGAATTCACAGCTGCAGCATTACCTAGCATTTCGTGGAAAGTTAACAAAGATGTCAAATTAATGAGCAATTGTATGTGCTATACGTATGTGCTATACTTTCAAAGCAATACTGAACCATACGGTTAAGCCTTGCTGTCTTTGCCAGTGCATGTACATCCATTGCAGATTATAAATGCAAGATAGGTATGCTGGCTTAGAATGTGAGCATGTTACTGGTAAGTGCATAGCACTCAATACGTCAACGTTTTATGTGGGTCTTCTGATGTAAAACTGCTGGTCGACTTTAAACATACTGTGAAAATTATTAAACAAATTACACTATTTGGATGGTCATATTAGCAATTTGATTATGGAAAAAAAGATCTGACTAGCAGAATGGATGGCACCTAAAAGTAAGGCTAGAACAACGAATAATCCACTGGGGTTGCCACTGCACACAGAGGACGCTGATGGCACCTTGCCTGCAGTGCACTTGCGTTCCAAAGACCGCATATGCTCCAGCCCAGCTGTACTGCCCTGCAGTCCAAGAACATGCTCCCTGGCTGTCCCCTCCCACCTCCTTGGACAACCTGAGATTGGCTAGTGGGCATACAGGGCGGACTTGGGAAGAGAGGCTTCTTGCAATGGGCGTGTGTATGGGTGTGTGTGTGTTGTGTAAGCCCATCTTCTTTACCTTGCCCTTCCACCCACAACCAAGTCTGGTAACGAAACAGAGTGCATAAGGCAGGCACTCCTGTACCTGTACCTGTCCCACCTCTCAGCCAGCAGACAGTCAGAGCTGCAGATTGGATTACAAGGTGATAGAACAGGAGCTCTCCACGTGCATGGGTGATAGCAGGCTGCATGGATCTAGGGCACATGCAGTGCCTGCTCTTTGCAAGCAAAACCTTCAGTGTCACTGTCCATGTTGTGCAAATTGTCTGCTGAGGGAGCTTGCCCTTGCTCTGACCATGCTGTACCTGTACTGGTTTAGGAATGAAGCCTGTACTGGCCTTGCACCTCATATACCTGTACCAGTGTTTGAGGGATGCTTGCACTGATCCTGTTTGTGACAGAAATGAACCAATGTGAGTGAAGTGTGGACAGGCCTTTCCAATCAGTTGCTCTGCCAATGCTGTTCTTGTGCATATTTGTAAGGGAAACATAATAGTCCTGCCTTGCTATGTGAGTACGTGTTTGGACAGGAATTGGACTGACCCTGCCCATGTTGTACCTGTTTGTTAGGGAAGCTTGCAGTGACCCTGCACATACTGTGTCTGTTTGTGAGGGAATCTTGTCTAGCCCCACACATGCTATTCATATTCCCATTTCTTAGGGAAAGCTGTGATATTATTTTTCACTGAGATTGTAACTCTTCTATACGTTGGTGCTGGATCGGCTAATAGCCCGTTGTCAATGACAGTCCGTTTGTAACTTCTTGAATGAATATCCAACACTTTTTAGATTTAAGAAGGTTTGGTTTATTTATAATTGTGTCAAATGGTCACGCATGTTCCTTGGTTAGCATTGGTTGTCACTTGTGTGACGTACATTCTAATGTGTACGTTGTTTACAATGCAAGTCATCAAGCTACATGCTTAGGATTTAAGAGTGCCGACACATGTTTCAACCAATGGTTTTTATCAAGGCTGTGCATTTTAGGTGAGGTGGTTAATTCTGTTAATTCTGCTCCACTGCGGTTTCCGTTCTTTGTGACCCATACTGTGCCTTTCCTGTATGTCAGAGAGAAAATAAAGTGTTCTTCAACTTCTGCTTTAGTGAGTGAGTTAAGGAAGTGATGTGCGCACATTCATGAAACCCAATTAATAACTTTACGCAGCAAACTGAGTAGTACCAGGAGGACCTTTTTTGGGCAGTTTGTGAGAAATTAGACATTTTGAAAGACATTAGGCCAATAATTACTTAAAACAACATTATTAAGAACACCTGGTGAAAGCACGGCTTTAGCCACATTGTCATTCCATTTCATGGCAGCCTGGCCGGAAGGCAGAGCCACTGCCCCATTTTCGGACCTGGCTCTACTGACAGCCCAGTGGCAGTCATCAACCTGGCCAAATAATTTTCACCAGGTGGATTTCCTGACACACCAGATGGTGCCTTCCACCTGCTTAGAGATGGCAGGGGATAGCTCACTTCTGTCCTCCTCTCCTACTTTGAGATGCTAGAGAAATTCCCTCCACACGCCTTCGAATGCAGATGAGAAAAGGGTATTTTTCTGACATCTCTAATATCTGGTAAGAGGATGTGATGGGGCTACCACTAAAACAGAGCTAGCAGTGGCAGTAGCAAAGGTACTGACAGTCACAGCCACTAACACCCTCTCATGTTCAGAGACTCGAGTAGTGGTTTCTGCCACTCTCTTTAGTGGAGGCTTAATGGAGGCAGGGCAGAAGCAGAGATGTGGCAAGCATAGCCAGTGGTAGTTCCATGTCCAAATCAGGGGTACTCGCAGAAAGCCAGTTGGGTTGGTGCAAGGAAGCAATAGCCCCATTGCCGCTAAAAGCCAGTTTTGTCCTATATGATCTAGGGATTCAATTAGGTCGTCTTCTATCTCTATACCAAAAACAACCAGCTATGTGCTTAGAACTCTTTCTATATGATCTAGTTCCCTTGTCCATCATACGACTTCCCTCCAGTAGGTTTATACCTGCTCACATGCCCACCACACATGCTAGTGCGCTCTATCCTTTCCCCTCACTCTCTGGCCGGCCTCCCTTGGCCCTCCTCCTACCTCCACCTGCGAGGCTAAGAACCTCAGGGTCATCTTTGACTCCACCCTTTCCTTCTCCGCCCACATCTCTGAGGTCTCTAAAAAGTCATATTTCCGACTGCACCTCCTCAGAGGTACTCTGCCTTTCCTCTCCTTCCCCCAGAAGCTCATGGTATCCCAAGCTCTGGTTCTCTCTTGCTTGGACTATTGTAACAGCATCTTTCTAAATCTACCTGCTTCTACTCTCCGCCATCTGCAACTAATCCAGAACAGGACTGCGAGACTTGTTCTTGGCTTCAAGCCCTGTGGTGGTATCTCTCCAGCTCTGAAATCTCTCCACTGGCTCCCAGTGGATACAAGGATTAAATTCAAAACCCTCTGCATTGCCCACAAGGCTTTCTAGGGCCTGGGTCCAAAATACCTTCAGCTATCCCTCCGCAAATACCTCCCCTCTCGAGCTTTTCGCTCCTCTACCTCCAACTCCCTCAGGGTCAGTCATTTTTTAAAGAAACAAGCTGGGGTAGATCTCTGTCTTCGGCTGGGGCCTCCCTCTGGAACAGCCTCCCTGCCATTCTAAAACTTGAGGAGAACCATCTCTGGTGCTGGAAGCACCTCATGACCTTCCTCTTTTCTTCTGCCTTCGCTCCCCTTCTCCCCTGCTGATCTGTTCTCTCTTGGCACTGTGCACCTGGCCACCCTCTGTCCTCTGGGCCAGGTACCTGCTCACCCTGCCATCCTCCGGCACTGCCTACGGGCTACCCCTTGCACTGGGGTCTGTATCTGTATCCATACAACCCCCCCACTTTTTCTTCCTGCACTTATCAGACCTACCCTGTCTGCTGCCTTAAACCTAGCACTTGCAAATTGCTGGCTGCACTAAAACTGTTTGTTGCCTTTATTATTTATTTATTGTTATTTATCTGTTTCTCCTCTGCTTCGCACTTTCCACTTCTCCCCCCTTCCATGTGCTTCTCCCCTCCCCCTCTCCCATGCACTTGCGCATTCTCAATGTCACTGGGCCTAGTAAGATCGCTTTTTTGCACTTGTGTACAAGAGCGATAGAAATAAAATATCCTATCATATCACACCATATCTTGCATCCCCTCCAGTAGGCAGGACTGTTCTTGGGGTACATGTGTGAGTCTCCCGGGTGGATATTGACAGCGGTGACGGAGTTTGAAGGCATGTCTTCTGGTATTGTGCAGCTATTGACGTTTTGGCCAGCCCCTTGCTCAACCTGTTCCATAATGCTTTGTCCACATCTTTATCCAAATCTCATTGCCATTGCTCTCTCCCCTCCAATGGTTCTTGTAGTCCTGTCCCTAGAATCCCTTTATACATTTTGGAAATCCTTCCTCGCTCCCCTCGTAGTGTCATTAAGCTACTCTCAAAGGGTCTTAATTCCCTCCTTAGGTTTTCACCCTATTTCCCGTCACTAAGCACTCCCTTCACTTGTACGCATATGAAGACAGAGAGGGGCTTATATTTAACAGTTCTTCCAGGTGTTGCAGTAAAGAATAAGCCCCTTTCATTCATGTTTTGGCAGACTCTTTCCAGTCCCCCTTCATACCATACCTGGAAGCTATTGGAGTTGGCAATACCATCTCGAATAGGCGATGCCCCTATACAACTCAGGAGTGAGGGCCACGTAGATAACCATCTCGTGTCCGCCTGTTCGCACCAAAGATCCCAGAATACACCTAGCACCAGGTGTCAAAGAATCCCACAGGAAATCGTATTATGTGGAACACAAAGCCAGTCCCCAACACTGACTGGATGCATCACTGCGTTTTCAAGTGGGACCCATTGCTTTCTAGCCAAGTGGTCCAGATGGTCAACAATAATTTCTAGCTCTGCTGCCCTGTAGTACGATTCCAGATCTGGGTATCCCATTCCAACTTGTTTCCTGGGAAGGATACACATTGTATATCTTATCCTAGGCCTGAACTTCCTCCACAGGAACTTCCACAATTATTTTTGACCATGTTTAGGAAGCTCCTTGGTACCACAGTCAGTAGCATTTGGAAACGATATAGGAACTTGGGGAGTGTATTCACCTTTATGATATTTAGTCACGCTATCCAAGAGAAGAAGGTCTTTGTCCCCCAAGCCTCCAGATCTTTTTCACATTTACCCAAAGGTCTAGGTAGTTTTCGTAAAGATCTCTTTTAGACCCCAGGTCAGGGCATTTGATACTTTTTTCCACTTTTACAAATTTCGTCTCCTCTAGTAAGGTCCTAGTTCAATGCGTAATTTTCGCTATAAGAAGGATTGTTTATTTAGCACAGTTTATCTTAATCCCTACATTTTGTCCATAAACCCTAATCTCTTCCAGTATGCATGGCAACGATTCCAGTGACTTTTTGACATACATCAATATATCTTTGGTGAAAAGGGCCAACCTATATTCATTGTCTTG
Organism: Ambystoma mexicanum; assembly: GCF_040938575.1. Taxonomy (NCBI): domain Eukaryota; kingdom Metazoa; phylum Chordata; class Amphibia; order Caudata; family Ambystomatidae; genus Ambystoma; species Ambystoma mexicanum. Next base: position 636,577,246 of record NC_090928.1, on the reverse strand, counting down.
CACTTGAAACCCTCATATTTGTACATTCCCCCTCGGCCTGACCACTACCGTTTCCATTGCAACAGCATAAAGAAGGGGTGGCAGAGGGTATCCCTGCCTCATTCCGCTCTGGAGTGGTGTCTCATCAGATTGGACCCCATTGACTACCACCTTTGCGGTTGGGATTGAATACAGCTTGCCAAAGGGACCAGCAAGTTCTGACTAAACCCACATTCTCCCAATGTCTGTTGTAGGAACGTCCTGTTTACTCTGTCGGATGCTTTTTGAGCATCTAGTGTGAACAAGACATAGGGCCTCATTACACAGTAGGTGGTAAGGGGTTACCGGTGCCGGTAAGGGCACCGGTACCGGTAAACCCTTACCACCTTACTACGAGGTCCCTTTGCGGGACCCGACCTTAATGGCTGGTGTATACCAGCCGTTAAAGTTGGGACCCGCAAAGGGACCTTGGTGCTAATTACAGTACCGCAATTTGCGGTACCGTAATTAGCTCCTTCCCCATTCCCATTGAGCCCTATGGGGCAAACATGGGAATGGGGAAGGGCCATGGAGAAAGGGGGAATTACCGCCCCGCCAACCTTGGAATGGGGTGGCGATTCCCCTTTTCTCCATGGTGGTACCGGTATGGTTCCAGCGGCAACCATGGTGCTAACAGCACCATGGTTTACTGCATTCCGTGTAATGAGGCCCATGGTCAGCGCAATCCCTTTTAGCATTAGATTTAGAGTTTTTCTTAGTTTATCAGCTCGTCATCAATCTTTAACAAATCCTATCTCGTCTCCATGGATTATGTCCAGGAGGCATTCTTCTAGAGGCTAATATTCTTTTAAAAATGTTAAACATTGACATTCAATGAAGAGATTGGCTTGTATGAAGTGCACTGGGTGTTGTCCCTCAATTCATTTGGAATTAATGAGATCACAGTCTGCAGAAACGAGGGGGGAGGTCCTCCTCCGTCAGCAATCCACTGTAGACTTTAGCCAGAAACTGCGCCAATATGCTGCTGTATATTGTATAGAAACTGAGCGAAGATCCATACTCCCTGGGGTATTACCCCCATTCCCTAGGCAATCTACCTGTGCACAAGTGAGTCAGGGCAGCTCTATGCCTCTGAGGACGTCTGCTATGACATTTGGGCTTTCATTCTCCTCTCTGGTGTATAATGTAAGGTAGTAGGTTGCATAACATCCAGCTATATCTGGGGGGCATGTCCGATCCTTCCAATTCTCATCCACTATCCTTCTCACCCTCCTCCCTACCCTCAGGTTATTCAGTTTGTTAGCCGGCATGGAGCCTGCTTTATCCCCCCTTTCATAATATTGCTGCCTAACTGCTCACAACTCCTTGCAAATTCTCCCTAGGTTTTGTTTCTGCAGGCCCAGTCTCGCCTGTTGGGTTTCCTGTGATAAGACTCGCCTCTTGCCCCATTGTCCCCATATTCTTCTTCCAGACACCTTATATTGGTCTTCAGTTTATCTTCCAATAGGGTAATTGCTTTTTTCTTCCTATACCCTTATGCAATGATAAGCCCCCTAATGGTCGCTTTTGCTGCTTCCGTCACTATTCCTCTCCGCATCTTTCCTTAATCATTTACACAGAAAAAGTTTTTCATTTTCTCTCTTAGGGTATTCCTAACAGGTTTGTATTGGAATACTGTATCATTACACTGCCACCTGATCTTGTTGTATAAGGGGGTGCCCAGTTCAATTTCTGTTACAACCATATCATGATTCGACCATACTATTGGTACCATAGATGCCTCCTTAAGGAGATGTTCTTTCCCTTTCTCGATTAAGAGGTAGTGTATCCTCGTGCACGTCTTGTGAAATCTAGAGAAAAAAGTATAGCCCTTCACTTCCGGTTTCCCTTCTCTCCAAAAGTCACACCAGGGGTGTATTTGAAGACATCCTCTGAATCTGGACTCTTAATGATCACCCTCAGTCATTGGCTGCATGTTTGTCACTAACCTATCTAGCCCCAGGTCTCTAATCGCATTGAAGTCCCTTCCTATTATCATGGTGCTCCCTGACCGGCGAGACTTTGGGCCTCATTACAAGTTTGGTGGTATTTTGGTGGTACATTTTGTAACAAGTGGTAATTGCACTTCAGGTTGTTGGATCCCCTCCATGCAAGTTTCCATATTTGCAAAACTGCATCTAAAAACAGACAAAATAGTTTTTAGGCCTTGCTTTGACACTCCTTTTTGTCACAAAGTATAAATGCCATCTGCCATTAATGCGTTGCTGACAGCATTTACAATGGATTTCTATGGAATCCGCCTTCTCGTGGCAGGTACTAAAATAGGTAGATTCCATAGGAATCCATTGATTTTGTCAGCACAAAAGTCTCACGCTGGCGTAAAACTGTAAGGCATTTGAAGGTAGAGGAAACGATAACTCTGTTTCGCTCCCCTGGCCACAGACACACAGGCAAAATAAGTTCCACAGCATGATATGATTTATAAAGCGCTTAATACCCAGAGGTTTCTAAGCGTGGACCCGGGTATCGAACTTGTGTTGCTCCATGTCGTCTTGCTTCCAAGGCGAGCACGTTGCCCCTGAGCTATCCTCCCGAGCATGATGGACTAAGGCGGCCACATTATAGGCAGGCCGCTCCGGTATTAAAGTACTGGTATTCACGTACATTGGCGCTTTACCAGATCGGCTGACTACATGTTTGCCATTGGGGCACCTGTGTTATCTCCAGCTAGGAGCTTGAGGTGAAACAGGCGGCCTACTGGCAAAAAACGCTGTCATTATCAGCACCAGTATTGCCGGTGCCGGTAAAGAAGGCAAATCCCCTCACAAGGTTCTATGGGACTCCATGAATGGGGATTAACACTGTCACTCCGGCACTCATAATCTGGCAGTAATGCCGCTGGACCGAGTACCGGAAACGGTAGTTAGAGTTGACGGTATCCAGGCGGAACTACAACCAGGATGCCAGCAGCTTTATAATGACGCCCAGGGACATGATGATCATGCTCACAAGAATTCCTCGTTTGGCTTCCTGGCTACTGATGCTGCGGTATACCCTTCCCACTAGGAGACCAAGGGCCTCATTACAAGTATGGTGGGGCGGGAAAAAAGTGGAGGTAACAGAATTACTGCCACTTTTCCCACACCGCCATTCTAAGAGTATGGCCCTGGAGTGGGGGATTTACCACCAGCATGACAGAGTTAAATCCTCCCGCTTTCTGATGAAAATCGGCAATCCCGCAGACTGTAATTCAACCAAAAATGCCCCAATGGACCCTATAGAAATGGGGATTAACTCTGCTACAGCGATTTGTAATCCGGCGGTAATTCCACCGGACCAAGTGGTAGTAATTCAGTTGGGCAGTAGAATTCCAGCAGATTTACCGACGGATTACCGCCCAACTCGTAATGAAGCCCCAAAAGTGTAGTGGTTAACTGTTTCCCAGCAGCTGTTGTCCGACTCACCCAGTGTTAATTGGCACAAACCCTTCCTGTAAACCCAGAGGCCCCACCCTGCACACAGCAACTAGCACAGCGTTCGCAGGCCTGGCCTCTCCCTGTCAGCTGTAATGTATACGGGTACAGCACGATCCCCGGGGATGAGGAGGTACTCTTAGATACACACACACACACCCACAAAAGAACGACACACACGCAGAGTATTAAACTGTGTACTGGTGACGGCGGTGCGTGGTCTCAGTCGTTTATTCATGATGCATGATCACGCCTGCCAGCTTGTGTACATGTCAGTATGCCCCAAACATGACTATGGTCAAATGGAAAGCTGAGATGAATACATATGCTTAATTATTACCCTGCTGTAGATATTATAAATACAATTGCATCAACACTGAAGAACACAGCATAGTATGCGTTTCTGCTTTTCTGTCCATGCTCCTGACAACAGTAATAATGACGACTGTGGCACAGAACACTCTGGTTTGGAGAAGTGTGGCTCTACACACCGAGGCTTTCTCGCCTTCAGACGGCAAGGCTGGAAAGACTGTATTTCTACAGATGTTCCAATGGGAGATGTTGTAATGCCAGAGGTATTTACAAGTGTGTGTCAGCGACAGGAAATTATGAAAGGCAAGCTAGCATACGAGAGCCTGCAAGGGATAGGCTTAGGCGGGGCGATATTGCAATCATAGATTCGGGATACTTGGAGTTTCGGAAATTCTGGGAACTCTGGGAGAGAGATCCTATCGGTTTATAGTGGAAAAAGAACACGCGGCAAGAAAGGGAGTTTTCATCTGTACAAGTGCTAAGGGCAGTGGGCGAAGTGTGCCGAAAAAAGTAGTCGGGCCGTGGTCTCGGCAAGGGAGCCTAGTGCACATGTGACAAGGTGTTGTGGCCAGGGCATTGCAATAGTCTAAATGGCTAGTAACCAAGGCTCCGATTACAACTTTCTCTGTATAGAATGGTGAATATGGTCGTAAAAAGTAGAGGAATGGTAAACCGCCAAAAACGAAAAGTAGTGGCACACCGCTCCTGATCGTTCCTGCTCACTTCGATCACTGGCTAAGGGCGTGTATTTCCGTCCAATTGCTCAGTGCTGAATAGACACACGTTGCTTCAATCGCCCCAAAAGACCATCCATGTCGATGGCATGTCTCTCAATGTTGGCACTGAAGTACTGGGCGAACTTGAACTCGTCATTGAAAAGCATTGGCTTGTATGAAATTGTTGAGCATCACAGCGGAGCATTAGTAATTGGGCCTCCACACGTGTGCAAATGTGCGGCTGTTGCATCAAATGATAGTCACTCGAGTCAGGCTCTGCACTTTCTTTGTCAGCCTGGCTTAGGTAATAACCAAACGTGTAATTCTAGAGCTCTTCAGCAGGGGTGTCATCTTTCGAAGGAAAACCTAGGTCCTTTTGTTAGCGTTGCAGGCCGCTGGGTATCCAATGGCACACACTTCTTTGTGTGTGTTCGCGTTGCGGACATTCTGTCAACATATGGCTTGCAATAGATTTCAGATTACTTTAGAAAGATCCCCAAGACCCAGTGAACATTTTACCTGCATTTTTCCCATTGGAGTATTGTTTAACATTAATTACAAAACAGGCTTTGATAACTGCACACCAATGTTTAGCAACGTTTAAATAATGACCCTTGCATGTGATGTTGTATTTTGCACTGCATGTGATGTTGTATTTTGTACTGCATGTGATGTTGTATTTTGCACTGCATGTGATGTATTTTGCCACTGCTTGTGATGTTGTATCATCAGATCCATTGCTCCTCACCAGGCATGCATCACTGCTTCCACCCTCCCATTCCTCCCCCCGGTAATGTTTCAGTTGTTAGTCTGCTGGGATCATTACGAGTTTGGTGGTAAACAGTAAAAGTGGTGGTAACGCAATTACTGCCACATTTACCGTTCCGCAGAATTATGAGTTGGCTGTAATACAATTGACAGCAGTTCTGCTGATGGTAATTCTGCCAATAGCAGATTTACCGGTGAGAACAGAAAAGCTATATCACCGTTTTATTAAACGTTGGGACACGGCAGAAATGCAGTCAAAATTCGGCGGTAATAACACCGAAAGCACAGCGCAGTTAATTCCGCCTTCCAGATGCAGGTAAATGCAGGTGCCACAAATGAAGCCACTGATGCACCCAATCTACTCGAGAGGGCTACATAAGCCACATGCCTTCCCATAGCACACTTTCCAACACCATGCTGCCCCTAGCCAATGCAACCTGGGATATGAAGCGACGTAATTTGGGGGTCGCCAGAGGTCGCAACTGCAACCCCTGTGCGTCACAGTTGAAACCCCTGCAACTCCCTTGCGACCAAATAAAAAAAATAGGTTTCGGGGGGAAACAAATGTTGCCCCCCACAAAAAACTGGGGCTCCTGGTGTTGCAGGCTCTCCCACGGCACAGGTGGACCTGCCACATCAGGTCTGGTGGGTAACCAGCCCAGGCCTCACCCATCAGGGACCTCAGTAGGGGTTGGAACTGACCGTGACATGTAGCACATGTCACATGCCACTTTCAACTCCAACCCCTTCTCCCTCAGCTTCCTTGCAGCTCACATACAGGAACCAGGAAGCTTGGTGCAGTCAGTCTAGCCATTGCTTACTGTGGCATGACATTTATTACACAGGCATCTTTAAAAAAGCAAGCATGATAAGTAGTGTTACCTTGCTAGACTGATGTTTTGGCGTAGCGGTCTGTATATTCTTCACTGTAGCATGACTTTTTATTAACTGAGCATCTATGATGAATCGAGCAAGATAAGTGTCCTTATGGCTCTGTGCTGGCTTACATTGGAACCAGTTTGGACAAGTTTTCCTATTGTGACATGTCACTTTCAATGGCCAAACAAAGGGAGTATGTACTTAACATAGGAGTACTGGCCTATATTGGCAAAGCCAGTTTTGTGGCCGGTGCCTGTAATGATACTATAGAAAAACATCTTAAAACAAACACAAATATGGTCTTATATGGGAATACTAGCATATGTTGGTGGAGCCAACATGGAAATGTACGGGCACAGCCAGCATACACATACTGGCATATATTGCAGGGACCGACATGCATCTATTTTACACCCTACAAAACTGATTGTTGGCCTTTTACCCACGTTGTTGGTCTTTTGCCCACATTTTCCAGAAAGTGTGCTTTGTAATGCACCATTTTAACCCATTATTCAATAACATTTACTCTCTGGAGGCAGAAGAATCCCACCGGCACCCCCCAACCTATTTTCGGTATTTCGAGCTCCCTCGCTATGCTCAGTTGCAATCACACACTTGTGGAAAATATTTACATCCTCCAAAAAAACAACTCACCAGCCACCAATGGTGGCTGGTATATTTGTGGACCAGGGACCGTCCCCTTCCCTTTGTTACATTAAAGATTTAAGCTTTGATTGAAAAACTATTTGCTTCTTTCACTTGCAGTAGTGCATGCCCCTGCAGCAGTATAATCTTCATGGACATTCCGCACATGTGCTGGTCTGAACCTGCCCGGGGTGTGGCGTGCCCTGTGCTTTGTTAAGGAGCTTGGGAGGGCCCCCACAGCATGGCTCACAGGGGAGCTGCCAAATGTTGTGCTATGCCATTGGGCACCACTGGGTCTGACAAAGGGGTAGTGTGCAGTGCGCGCCTTGAAGTCTGCCAGTGAGTCCCCGGATAAAAGCAACTCATGGGTGTTTTCAATTTTAAATAACTGTGTGGTGCTATGAATTCATGTGTGCAGCAATGCTATTACATTAAATGGTGTGTTTTTTTTAAAGTCCTCTAGCACCCAGTATTACGCTTATATATTAAAAACTATTGGGGGGGTCTTGGGTACATTGAAAGACACTTTCACAGGTATTATATTGCAGCAAAGATAACAGTATCAGCTGCACTCCCCTCTGTGCACGCAGACCAGTCTAATAGGTTTCTTCTATCATAGAGGTAGCTGAATCATATATTTATAACCAAGGAATTTTGTTTATACTAAATCCTGGTCAATGATTTAATTTTCAGGCCTTGCTCGTGCAGCATTTTCCTCCTGGTTAAACAGCAGCGCACGCCTCCCCAGGTCAGTGATTTTTTGGCTTAACCCAACAACGCCAGAGACAATACATACTTCTGTGTCCATTGTTCTACAGATGTTTCATACACTAGCTGACAGATTTCAGTTACCCTGTTAGAAATACTGCATTATATATGTTTTACACAAAGACCCCACGTTGAATCTGAAAAATGGCATTCCCCAAATGTATAATCGTAGACAAATCATGCCTCCCTCTGTGCCCCGGCTCTTATATCTGGCTGAAATGAGAGCACCTGGTATCACGGGTGCTAGAAACATCTAAAAAATCTGAAGGTCGTTTGCCATTACTTCCTGTAATGTCACTTGGGGGCGTGGTCAAATTACATCTCTTCCTGTGATGTCCTCAGGGCTCAAGAGTTGTGTGATGTCACTTCCGCTACCCCTGGCATTTTGGTGAAATGATGTCCCTGGGGATATGTGGCTGCTCACACTGCTCATGGAGCTACAGAGGCAGGAAAATCAGCCCAGGGCACATGGTGCAGAGAGGCGGAGGAGTAGGAGATGCCATGAAAGGCGAGTGCCCATACCCAGGGTCAGGCCCTCACCCTGGACCTTCACGGACATCCAGCTGGTAACCCTGTACAGGCGCAACAGGGAGCTCATAGGTGAGCTGCTCACCATAATTGAGGGCGACATTGAGGGCAGGATTAACAGCAGGACAGCTGTGGCCCCACTGCTAAAGCTAGTGTCTGTCCTGGGAACTGGCACCTTTCTGCACACCCTGGCCATGATGCACGGCAAGTCGCAGCCAACCTTTTATCTGTTTTATTTTGTTTATTGGCATTTTCAACATATATAAACATTCCCCCCCCCCTTTCGCACTGTCCTCCCCACCCCATGTCCGATTTCTAGTCAATTAAGACTGTGGCCATTTATCACTTCCAGCCTTAGCTTATTATCTAGATTATGTCCAGTATTTTCAAGTTTTGAGGACACCATTGTTGCATATAATCTCCCCGTAGAAAGTCCAATATCATTACCCAGTCTTTCCGAAATGTGTCTCTCTCCCCCTGTATCCCATAGGTCACCCATTCCATGGCCAGAATCCTCCAAACTTTATGCAGCCATTCATCGTTTGTAGGGGGTGTTTTTTTGTTTATATTTTCTGGCCAGTCCTAGCCAGGCCGCTAGCAATAGAATCATGAATGCTTTCTGCAGAGGTTTCATAGGGATTTGGAACTCAGGATCAAAAAGTCTCTACATCCATTCCTTTGGTGAATATGTTGGGGGGGCTTATTTCTTCCCAGAATCCCTTCAATATCGGGCACTCCCACCATACATGCCTCCAGTCTCCTCACCCAGAACACCCTCTACAACATTCCTGTGTTACGCCTGGGCACATTGAGTGTAATCCTTCCGGCCTATAGTTGCCACTGTACCATCACCTTGTACCAAGCCTCCCTAGTGTAGATGGATTTAGTTAGTTTTGGAATTTGTTCCCATAGGTTCTCCCAATGTTTTGTAGGTATCTCTTCCCCTAGAGTCTTTTGCCAACGTGTCATGTATGTCCAGGTGTGGTCCGGACCTTCCCCTTGTAAAATCGTATATAGCCTGGAAACCAGTTAACCAAGAGTTCCACCACCACTTTGTCTGTCAAAATCTCCCGGGGGAGTGACCAGGCCCACAGCCCTCTATGTGGTTCCCCTCTTTTTATGGTAAGTATCATTGGTGCATGATCCGAGACCAATATGGATTCCAACTTTATTTCTCCCACCTCTCCCAGGAGGGCTGCTGACACCCTTAGATAGTCTATCCTAGAAAGAGTCTGATATACATGTGAGAAACACGTGAATCCCTCTTCCCCCACCCTCTTCTCTCACCAAACATCCTTCAGGGCTATGTTGTTGAAAGCTTCTATCAACGTTTTGGACGGAGGGCTTTCTCCATGGTTACTCCCTGAGCTCCTGTCCTTAGTGGGATCCCACGCTAGGTTGAAATCTCCAGAGAGAATAACTTCCCCTATTGCACATTTTTCTAGCTTCAGGAGCATTTCACGGAGGAAAGTTTCCTGCCCTGTATTTGGTGCGTAAAGTGTTCCTATCATAACCTTCTTGAGGCCTAGTTGCACCTGTAGAAAAATAAACCTCCCCTGTTTGTCTTCTAACGTGTGCAGTACCTTCGCCTGGAGTGAGTATCTAAGACCAATCAAGACCCCGCCTTTTTCTCCTGTGAGTTTGACTGATATAGCTGTGTGAAGTGTTGGAAGCGGGGAATAGCTCTGCCAGATTTCTTAATGTGGGTCTCCTGGAGTATTACTATGTCTGCTCGCAGCGGTCCAGCTGTCCCTTCACTTTCTTGCATTTAATAGGGGAATATAATCCCCTTACAGTATGTGATATTATTGTGAACGACATTTTTATGGATACTGGACATCCCCTCCTTCCCATCCCGCAGCTTTCTGTAATTTACTGTTATACCAACTTGTTCTATGCCTCTGGGTCTTCTTCCCACCTTTCACCTTTTCTTCCTATTCAGGCACTTTGCCCTATCACCAACTTCCCCAAAACCCAACACCCCTCCTCCCTAACCCCCAAGATTTTAACTCCACCCTCTCGCCTCCCCTTCCCCGGTCAGGGCCATTGTTCCCAAGAACTACCCCAGATACTATCCTGGGGCGGCGGTCCTGGTTAAACCCCAGGGACTTCCACCCCAGGGGCAACCTACACCCCTATTGGATTCTGTGATGGCCTCCGAAGTCCTTCCCTCTGTCTGGCCTCTAACCTTTAAGGCTCCCCCCACCCCCTCCTTTGGGAGCAACTTAGTTTTTAGAACTTATGTACCCCAAGATGTCTTGAAATTACTTGTTTGTATCACAGGGCCCCATGGGCATATCATTTTCCGTCCACAGGATTTGCTCTTCCTGGCTTGGGAGTGGGACCTCTCAATTGTATACCTCTATTGCCCCTCCTACCCCCATCCCCGAATATTCCCAAGGTTTAGTGCCTCTGCTAGGAGACAATGATCTGGATGCTCGCAGCGAGTGCCTTTCTTCCTCCCCTGGGTTCAATACCGACAGGCCCTCTTCACATGACATCACTCTGTTGCCTGCCTTCCCACAAGAAGAGAAGCCCGAACGGGCATGTCCATTTTTAAGAGATATTTTTAGCAATTAGGACCTTGGTCACCGGGTTCATAGAGTTCCTTTTTTGAAGAGTGATTAGTGCCAAATCCTGGTAAAGCTGGATTTGATTTCCATTCATTGACACTCTGGGGTGGGCTCTTGCTATGCAGAGAATGTCTTCTTTCACTGTGTAAGATGATAGGGCAACCAGAACATCTCTTTGTCTCGCTCCTGGATCTCGTCTCTTCGGTCCTACTCTATGTACCCGGTCTATTTTCACGTCTTCCAGCTGCATCCCTGTCAGCAGGCTTCCAAAGCATTGTTGTACAGTATCTCTCAGGTCTGTATCAGGAATGCTCATGCCTTTTATCTGAATATTTGACCTACGAGACTGGTTCTCCAGGTCCTCTGCCTGCAGCTTGAGGTTATGGGTGCTCTGGCTACCTGTTCCAAAGGGTCACTGTTCTGCTTCACCTATTCCGCCACTTCCGATAGGCCCCTTTCAGTTATGTCCACTCTGGTGCCCAGATCTGTGACTTCTTTTCTGACTTCCTGTAGTGTGCTCCGCAATTCCTCCCTCATTTTAGTCATTTGGTCTTGGAAGGAACTCATCATTCTGTCTTCTGTACCTCTAAGGCAGTCCTGTAAGTCCTCTTTGTTCAGAGCCATTGTGTGTGATTCTCCCTCCTTGAGCCCACTTTTCGGTTGACTCCTAGCTTCCACTGTCGAGGCTTCTTCTGTCTGCTGATGCTTACAAAGTTCCAACTGGCCTCCTTGCAGGTCAGATGACCCCTTAAGCTTAGCTGGGACGCTCTTCCCACTGGCATCCAGAGGGCCACTCAGGGGGTTCTCTACGGTTACCCCTACTTCACTGTTCACAGAGCTCCGTTTATTTCTTCAGCCTTTGCCCTCTTCTCTCTTCTGGGTTCCTTCCTCTATCGATTTGAGTGCACGGTCTGGCAGTGTTTCTGGTCCAGGGAATGAGGAATTGGGGTCGCTGGGTTACCCACTGGTACTCCAACACTCTTCCCGGAGACTCTTATCTAGTTGGCCCCAGGAAGTTGCGTCCTACAACATTATTATGCCTGATTCCTTCCTTTTGCAGTCTGTCTCAGGGTCACTTTCTTAACTGAGTTCACTATGCACTATATTCACCTCAGGGTGCAATTGGGAGGGCTTCTTCAGCTCAATACTCTGTCTGTGAACAAGTGGCAGTTCCTTTTATCCTTATAAACCGTCTTTATGGTGACGGTTAGCCCCGGGGCCTATGCCTTTATATTGCCCTTCAGCGGGCTGCCAGGCTCTTATTTGTGCCCCCTGTCAGTTGTGGCTCATCTCCTGTGCCGCTAGGAGGAAGAGGCCCGACCCACCTCCTGTGTGTTTCATGCCAAGATTACCTATCTCCTGTTTCATGTTACTTAGATTGTTGGAGCTGGAGGGAAAGTGGTGAATTTCAGTATTTTAGCTGTTCGGCAACTTAGTAAGGTCTCAACGCCAGCGTCCACCACGTAGAACCTGGTTCTGCACGCTTCCCCATTGTAAACAATGTCACCTTTACATGATCCGTTCACGGGAAGGGAGGTTTCACTCTTGTATGCATAAGTGGACGGTTCTGCGTTGGATGGCTGTTTGGATGTCCATTGTCTTTAATTCACGGAGCATCACCTTCACTGTTAACCCAGTGTCAATCACCACCTTGGTGGGTGTGTTGTTTATGAGTACCATGCATGTTGGGTGGGATTTGCGTGACTTCTTCCTTGCCATGTGACTCAATCGCGTAGATGAGATGCACTCTTTCATCTTGTCGTTTGCGGTGTGAGGCGTGCTGCTCTCGGGACGATTCATCCTCTGAATCTATACTTCCATCACTGTCGCTGATGCCCGTCCGCTCGACTGTTCTTGCCTTGCCTTTGCGATTCTGTGTTGGTAGGACGGGGTGCCGTCCTGGTGGTCGTCCTTTGGTGTCCACAGCGGCTGTGGCAGCTGAGTTTTGTTCTGGGATGGTCCATAGGCGACTGATGGCAGCCTCTATCACGGCTACTTGGTAGTCAGTTCTCTCCGTCTGGGGTCCCATTTCCAGAATGCGGTCCAGGGGGATGTTGCGTTCTGATAGAATGTTTCTCCAGAGTTTCTGACGATATTCTGTGAATGACCTGTGCCTCACAGAGAATTCTTAATTTGGGAACTCACATCCTATGGCTAGTTCACGGATCCTTGAGTGGAATGTAGCAATGCAGTATTGTCATCAACACACCTGAGCCAGCAGGTAAGTTATCTGGGTTTATTAGTTAAGTACACAGCAGGAAAACCCGCACATCCTTGCCAGCCAGCTCTCTATCTCCAACTGCCCCCCATGGAACACACATTCAGATGACAACACTCTAAACACAGTGACATCACCTAATTCCACTGACATCACCACTCCAGGGAGGTAAATGGATAGGGGGAAGACACAGGAGGGAAGACACTCATTATAACACTTCTCCCTCCCTTCATTTAATAATAGGAAAACACCAAACATTGGTAGAGTCTTAGTCATTCCAACACACAAGGTACCATCCTACACAATACCGATACAAATACGTGTGGCTACCATGTACCTGCCCCAGCAACACCGCTCATATGTACAAGAGACCCATCCCCAGGAAATGGTCCACATGAAGCCCATTCACACACCAAGGCCAACAACAGAGCACAAATACTCCACACTACCAAAAAGGTACAAAGGCGCACTGACACCACTGAAAACTAGCTCCCCGCTAATAAAACCCAGAAGCACAAAGTAGGTGGCGACACCCTTGCTCAACAACACCTACCCAAAAGGAACACAGATCCAACCAACAACACTTTAACTACACACTGTCCACCAATAAACTCACAAAAGAGGAACCCACCGAAATGCAGTAAGGGCTGCACCTCCCTTCAACTGAACTGGAATTACAACTCGAGGAACAAAACAATAAAACAAGCACTCCACCTGCTTCAAGCTGCCCCTTGAAGCCTAGGGCCTGCCACACCCCAGCGTCCCAGAAACGGATATACTACTTAACAACCACGACCCTTCAGTGCACCTGCACCTTCCACCCTGGTCTGCACCCCAGGGTACCAGGGCTGCCACCCCCGGGCACTAACCCAACTCAAATGAGCAACAACAAGCACAACTAACATCAGTTCCGAAAACTCCTTAAATCAGGGAACACATTAACTCTGGCCACAACCAAACCTGAAAATACTATGCAAATCTAGTCCATGTGAAACAACGCACAAAAAGGATCCACAAAGACCTCAATATCACGGTGCAAGCTAGACACCACCCTAACACCACGGGACCCCTAGTCCCTGCCACACAGAACACCTCTACAACCACAGGACCCCTAGTCCCTGCCACACAGAACATCCCTACAGCCACGGAACCCCTAGTCCCTGCCAACTGTACCGCGGTATAACACAACCGATCTACAGCACAACTACACATAACCGGGACCCCTAGTCCCTGCTATCTGTACTACAGTATTCCACAACCGCATATACGGTGCACCTACACATCCCCAGGACCCCAGGTCCCTGCCAACTGTACCACAGTACCACCACTGCATCTACAGTACACCTCCACTCCCAGGACCGATAAATCCCTGACCACCGTACTACAGTATATCACAAATATACCTGCAGTACACCCGAGCATAATTGAGACCCCAAGTCCCTGCCAAATGTCCACACTAATGGAGTGCATCACAGCAACACAACACTCCCACTGCACCACCGCAGCTCATTGCACCACTCTTAAACCCTGGACCCCAAGTTCGTGCCTAACCACAGGACAGCAATATAATCATAACGCATGTAGCCACAATATCTGCCCATGGCACTTCACCCTCCACACGACCATCACCGCATTAAAGTGGCAGATATAGACAAATGAACAAATGCCAACATCATTACATGACAAAGTCCACTGTGCGACGAAAGCTACAATTACTCTGTGGAAAAATAATAGGCAAACATAGATGTGCAAGAAATAATAACAATGCACATAACCCACGAGTCCTTCCACCCACCCGTGAGTCCATCCAGAAAATGTATTCAGCCCCCACCTGTAATAGAAAAATGTTAACACACAATAAAGTTGAACCCGCCACCCACGAATCCGAGTACCCACAGTAAAAACCAACTGTAATGACTTTATATCTTGTTGGACAACATAATAAATGACATCAAATACAATTCATGTTTAATTTCCAAAACTCTTAAAGAGTAGGGCCACAACACAAACACACATACTCATACAGGCCCTTTACGTTGAACACTCCGGAGCAGAACACAAGTAGACAACAACACACAAACGAGACACCACTCACACGGCCTTACAGGGACTTAACTCAGTTTTGCAAAAACGCATCTTGTCCTCTTGAGTTGGCACATCTGGTTGAAACCGAATGCAGAAACATAAGTCTACTCGAAGTAGACTCCAACCAAACCTTGCACCCATAGTCACACCGGCGAAAACTCACGTCTGCCAACCCAAGAACACCTGAAACTTCCGATTCCTCCGGAGACCTGCGCTTACACTGCAATCTTCATTTCCATTTCTTCGGAATGCAAAAAGATTCCCCACAAGACATTTCCAGGGAAACCGATGACCTCCAGGTCCAGTCCTGCTCCCCAGCCATGTAGATTAACACAAATAGAAAGCAAGGAAACCCACACCTCCTTGTTCCTTACGTGCCCCGTTCCACGTCCTACATCGGGAGCGCACCATAACTTGCGTCGAATACGCAGCGTTCATCGAGTCACTTCCGTGTTCTAGCGCCATCTGCTGGGACATGTCACAAAGACCCTGCTACGGGCCACATGACTGCAGGGCAGCGGTCATCCATGCCTGCCAGGAATGCTCACGCTCTCGGGCCAGACCACGGAAACCCTCTCACCTCCAATGACTCCACTCGACCCTCCTGCTCTGGACCCAAGGACCTTCACTTCGTGGTCCCTGCTACAGACGGCGGACAGCCGCCCACGGAGATTGCTGAGTGCCTCTGGACCTCGTGGCACTGAGTGCGCCTCCTTAGAGCGCTCAGACAGTCCAGGCTCCCTCTCAAGATGTCTCAGGAGCCACTTGCTCTTGTTCAACACCACCTGGCCTGTTGACCTGCAGACTCTGGTCCGGACCTCCAGAGCTGCACAGCTGGCTGCTTGTCAGGATGTGGACATTTGGAGGGCGGTGTTCTGCTCAGCTGCTGTCCCCTCCTCGACAGGATACCATCCTCGTTGCCAGTGTAGCAATGTAGTATTGTCATCAACACACCTGAGCCAGCAGGTAAGTTATATGGGTTTATTAGTTAAGTACACAGCAGGAAACACCTGCACATCCTTGCCAGCCAGCTCTCTATCTCCAACTGCCCCCCATGGAACACACATTCAGATGACAACACTCTTAACAGAGTGACATCACCTAATTCCACTGACATCACCACTCCAGGGAGGTAAATGGATAAGGGGAAGACACAGGAGGGATGACACTCATTATAACATGGAACTCATCGATGGATGCAGTTGGCCATTGTCTCGCTAGACTCAGTTGGTAGCGTTCGTAGTCTGGATTTAGCTTGGGGCAAAATTTGCCATGGAGTACGTTCCTCGCTGTTTGGTATTCATCTTCTGTGCCTCTATTTTGGAAGCGTGTTGAAAAGCTGCAACGCGAGTGTGCCTAGGTTCAGCATTAGTAGTGTGCATTTTGCTTCATTATGGGAGCGATGGTTGTTGTTAAAATGGTACTGCCTGGCCTTCGTTTGAGTGACCGTGTTCGGAGTGGGCCCCTGTAGTTCACTGAGTGCACTTTAGCTTTCCATGCAGCGCTCGCACGTTGTGCATGTTTTTTTTGTCCACCAGGGGGTGCTGTTGTCAGGGATCACTGCCCTCACCTGTAGTGTGGCTCTGAGGGGCTTGGATGAGCGGTCCGCCGGGGCACAGAAGTTAACCCGTGGGGTGGGGGCCTTGCCGCGCTGTGTTTTCTTCCTTGCCTACACAGGGAGTGCAGGCTACAGCACTGCGGACTCTGCTCTCCTGCGCAGAAGCTACAGCTCAGGAGCTGGCACTCCGTGGCAGGGAGAGCAACTGCAGGGCACGGCTAACTGGGTTTGGGGTCTCATTGTCGCCAGTGTGGTGTCAGGTGGGACCTGCCGTTCCTGCTTCCAGGAGGCCAGGCCCGGTGGAGTTTGTTCGGGGCAGTAATGAATAAATGACAAACACGCAGCATTATTGGTTCACTCCCGACTGTCCCGTTTTGGCGGGCAGTCTGCCTTTTTGGCTGGCACGTCAGAACGCCTCCGGGCCTTTCCTCTGGATGCCACACACAGTAAGGCACGCATGCTTATATACATTTATATATTTGTTTGCGTATCTTCCTATGGTTTGTGTACTTTTCAGGTCACGCCCATCATGCAAGACACACCCCCAAATGATGGCCCCTTCAATTTCTTACCCCACTTAAAGCCCTGAGTCCCCACCTGTGTCACAAAGAGTACAAAATACCTTCCTGCATTATCCCATAGTATGGGACAACAAATACCAGAATGCATTTGAGCAAATTGGAAACAAGGGCTTTGTGGTTTTACATTTTTTTCATGACGTGCAACTGCTTGTGATGGGTGGCAGGGTCACCACTTTTAATGCGCTTTGCCCAACATCAACGGCCAACAGCCACCTTTACTAAATCACCATACCATTGAGCCGCCCCCCAGTCACAACTCTGCATGGAGATCATAGAAAATAGCCGTTAAGCTCTCTCGGTGATAAAAACATACGAGCACCCTTCCACAACCGGCCCCCCAACCCCCATGTTAGACGCCCGGGCACCGTGATTGCAGCAGATGGGATCTTCCCTAGCCTCAGATATTAAAACAAGCATAATGATAAGGCTATTATGTCTCAAACACACCCCAGGTAAACCTTCTCTCTCAGTGCATTCGTTTCCTAAGCTAAGTGCCTTTACACAAGTGGCTTGTGGCATTTGTAGCCCCCCATAGCAGATGCCCTTGGCAATGCCGGTGTTGTTTGATATTCTGACGCATCCCCATGGCAGAATTATAAGGGGCGTTCGGCAATCTTCGGAGTCACGCCCACCCACCCAGCAGCCCGCCCTTGGCACCAGCAGGTAGGCGTGGCTCCATCATTCTGCCATGGAGATGCAGAATTACCATGCAACATGGTTACTTATTCTCACCCTGATACCCACTGCGCATCACACGTGCGCCCAAAACAGCCTCACAATCTTTCTCTCAGACGAAGAGGTACTAATTAACCAGAGCACAGCCTGCAGTCGCTCGCCCGAAAGTTGAAACACGAGGTAACAATTCCGAGTTCCCGATAAACGTAGCGTGCAAGATCTCAGTGCACCCTTTCGTTAAATGATGCCCTTAACCTTTCATTTCTTTTATTCTCACCGATCACATTTAATACGCCATTCCAAAGGCCGCTAAAATGGTGGCGTGCTTCTGCATCCCGCTCCCCCCTGGCCTTACATTTCATCTGTCACCCGTGCCCACAGAAATGGGGAATAGGGAAGGTCACATTGCTGTGATAATGAAACTCCGCTTAAAATAGTACTGTTATTCTTACAGATGTGGGCCAACTTTGAAACACATATTATCGAGTGCGTGCTGAGCGCACAATGCCTCATTCTGTTCGAATGAGCGTGAAGCTGGGAGGGCACTCATGAATAAATGACAGTCTGCACGAGATAAAGGGGCCGGGGGCAAGTGGTTCCTGCCTCGCAAAGGAGCAGGGGCACGAGAGCGGTGGCAGGCCTGGCACTGAGGTGTAGGGGTGCAGTAAGTGCCAAGCAGACAGGGAAGCTGCCACAAGGGGGGCGCAAAAAAAAAAAGCATAGAGGGAGACGGACAGGGCTCAAGTCGAGGGTGCACGCAGGGGGACGGAGTCCACCCACTTTATTCAGCTAACATGTGAAACATTGAATGTCCTCTTTAAATGTATGAATTAAAGGTGACCTCAGGGATCAAACAACTTCATTGGTTTGTAGACCGAACACTTCACCACTGCACTATGTAACCTGATGAAGAATAACAAATAACTAAAGGTGAAATGTCCCATTTCGATACTGCAGGTCCCACGGAAAACATTTGGATTGGTTCTTGGAGTTTAACATGTACACCTTTTAACGTTTTCAAAAACAGTATTAGAAGAACATATCCTCTCTTGGTTTTGTGTGTGTGTGTGTGTGTGTGGATTTTATGAAAGGGAAATGCTATTTGTCCTTTTGTGCAAAGCCAATTTAATGAAATGTGCATATTTCACCCTGATATGATAATTTCTGGCGACGTCACATCTCATTTGTCTGTTGGTGAGTCCGCACTTTTTAATTTTTAGGACTTGACCCCTGGAGAAGGGGGGAGATGATAAGGGAGAGCAAACAGGGAAAAAGAGAGAACACGCTGTACGAGACAAGGAAAGCGGGGGCCAAAGGAAGCAACGAGAGGGCCGGAATAGCTGCCAGGGCCGGAATAGCTGACGGCCGCGAGGGGCTGAGGGTGCGGCCGCCGCCGCCGAATGGAGGAGGATGGGAGAGCGGGAGGCCGGGCACAGGGGCCCGACCTGCTGCGGCGTGCGGAGGAGCGCAGCTCCCCACCCCGCTTCCACACTCACTGACCCCTGGCTTGGGGGAGTTCGCCTTCCACGGGCGGCCCCGTTTCCCTTTGCGGGGTCCGCGCGTGACGTGGCTGCCTCCCTCCCTCCGTCCCTCTCTCCCCGTGGGCAGGAGCAGGCCCGGCGGCGGGCGTCCTGGCGGCGGCGCTGCCTCCAGCCCCTCTCCTTCTCTCCCTGCGGCTTTTCAGGAAACGTCCCCGCGCGGGAGGGAGGGAGGAGGGGGCCCAGGATACGTGCCAGGCGGCATTTCTCCCGCTGCTCTGCGGAGCCGCCCCTTCCATTGATGAAATGCGGGCAGCGTGGAGGGGCACACCCCCTGGCCGTCCAGTCCTGCGTGCGGAGGAGGAGGAGGGGGTGTGGCGAAGCCCGGCTCGGTGCAGCCCTCGGGACGCCAGTCCCCCCCCCCCCCCCCGGCCCCCAGCCCCCCAGTGCGGGCACTTGTCCTCTGTCATGGTATGCGGGAGCATGACGGATTGATACCTGTGCATGGTTAACTCTTTCAGCTCCTCACCCCACACGTGACGCCTGTTCAGTAGGTCGGTCACTGAGAAATACCCATCTCGCTGCGCAGCCACAGACATCCCTCTGCACATCTGGAGCCAACAGCTGTAGCCCGAGTCTCTTGCTTACTCTACCACCATGTCGAAATATACAGAAGGTAAGCTTTATTTTTTTGTTATATGTGTGGTTTGTTCGTACGTATGGAGACTGTACACACCAACCCGCTGGTTATTAGAAATCATTTCAAAATGTGCATATTAACAGTGGGGGGGGGCATTCGTGTCTGTTCGATGCGCCAGTTATTTCCGTGTGTGGTTTTCTGGAGTATTCCAGGAAGCGAGAAGCAGGCTGGAGTGCCCAGTGGGCTCCTGGAATGCAGGAGGAGGGGAGCGCGAGGCACCGGTGTGCAGTTCCCCCTTCTGGCAAGGACCTTGATGGGTGCCTGGCTGCCATGGTCCAGGCGGCTGGCTTGGGCAGCCTGTGAAACTCCTCCGTGTGTGGACGTGCTGCCTGCAGCTTGAGGCACGCAGCCCCCGCACGCTTGCACCAGCAGGGGCCCTGACTTTGCTGCACTGCTGTACGCCACGACAAGGGTAAAGCATGGCACACTGACCGAAGGCCACCAACCTGCTACCCTTCCTCTGCAGCAGTGTCTCCTTTGGGTGCTGCTGTTATGCGCCTGGCGGCTAGCACGCCTACTGTCATGCAGGCACTTGAACTGTCATACGCGATCTTAATAATAACAATACCTTGTTATTTATACAGCGCTTTCATTCAAAGCACTTTACATAGAACATTTTTACATACATTATTATTACCCAATCAGCGTTTTCTTCCCAGGCAAACCATCAAAATCATATCCATAATGGTTGTCTCGGTTCGTATCCATTTCTCATATATTGTTTTCGTGTCGCTGGAGTAATGGCTTCATTGATACTTTGTTTAGTATGTTTTGGTCTCTAAGTAATTGAATTGCAGAGCAGTGGTGCCTCTAGGAATTATACTCGTGGAGGGCACACAGGGGTCAGCATGGGGGAAAGTGGTGGGGAGGTGGACACAGCTGCCGGTAAATAAGTCATAAATAGAAAACGCACACCTGTGCGTTTGTGTGCGCAATACCACCCTGATTCGTTTCCCGTGTGCAAGTTCTATCCCCTCGCTGGCATTCACGAACAAAGCCTCCTTCTGCTTCAAACAAAGTAGTCAGAAAAACAAGCATTGGCAATGCAAACAGTTTGGGCTTTTTTGTAGGCATGGGAAAGGCATTTGCCAGGCACTGCCGCATTGGTATTAACTGGCCAGCTGCAGAATGGTGCGAGTCCCTGGCATATAACTGTCGTGCCTGGCAAATGAATAATACTTATACATGATGCAAATCTGTTGGCTTTGCCCATGCTTGTTTTTGAAAGGACTTCAGTGCAAGACTCGCCAAGTGGTTATAAATCCAGTGGTCGAAGCCAGACCTCGTTAAGACATTTTTATTACACCAATAGCATGTTCACCTCTCCAATTAAGTACATTCTCAGAAGACTACTTTGAAAAAACACTGGCATGCACTTCGAGCACAAAGCTTGATGGTAAGACTTTTGACAGTGTGCTTGTCTATATAGACCAATACTACCCTCCAGTTGCAAGGTTGCAAATACAGCTCATTAGAGAAATCCCATGCCTGGGGGTTTTGACGTGGACATGTCATGCTACGGATCATATTGACTGCTCATGGAAAGGCTAATCCCTATGGCCCTTTGCACCCAGTTCCTGCCCAAAACACCACCTCATGAGAACTCTTTGAGCAGCTTTAATCAGCCTTACCCTCAAACGTTTGCACTCTAAGTTTCAGCCAGTGTTGTTTAAAGCATTCTCCTGAGAGTTAATAACTTAATTGGAGCTATAAACACACTATTGGTGTAATACAAATGTCTTAATCAGGTCTGCCTTCAGCCGGTCAATAAAATGCCTCATTACGACCCAGACGGTAAGGGGTTAATGGCGCCGTAAAAGGTGGCGGTGCCGTTAACCCCTTACCGCCTAATTACGAGGTCACTTTGCGGGTCCTCACCTTAACGGCTGGTTTTACCAGCCGTTAAGGAAGGAACCCGCAAAGGGACTTTTGAGGTAATTACGGTACCGCAATTTGCGGTACTGTAACTACCGCCTTCCCCATTCCCATTGAGCCCCATGGGGGCAAAAATGGGAATGGGGAAGGGCCAATGGTGAATGGGGAATTTCCGCCCCGCCATCCTTGGAATGGGGCGGTAATTCCGCCATCCACCATGGTGCAATCGGTAAAATACCGGCTTCAACCATGGCGCTAAAAGCGCCATGGTTTACGCCTGGGTCGTAATGACCCCCTTCACAAAAGTCCTGTTAAAAACAAGCCCTGGCAAAGCCAACAGTTTTGGCTTGTGTTTAAGTATCGACACTGCTATTAGATGCCCAGGCACTCCACCATTTTGCACATGCTGCCATTAATGGCAGTTTAATACCCCTACGGTTGTGTCTGGCAAGCTCCTTTCCTCTGCCTACACAAAAGCCCAAACTGTTGGCATTGCCAATGCTTGTTATTTCTTAGTAGCTTAACGCAAGTGGGAGTTTGTTTCAGAGGCAATTTGCCTTTTCTGATAGTGTCCTGCTTCGTTTCTTGAATTTTGAAGAGCGGTGAAGTAAGACCAAGGTTCTTTTGTGGTTTCTTCACTCTGACATGTTTCAGCAAGCCGAACCAGAGGCGGTTCATCATTAATCAATGGCTGATTTGCAGACCTGTTCAAAGGACCATTTCTATTTCCGATTCGCAGATTTCTCTTGTGGAGTCAACAACCATGGAAGCCGAGCCTTGATGTAGGCTCATCAAGTGCATTGTCTCTGCTACCATCCTAAGTTATAACGGGAGTGGAGAAATTACACGTGGCGTGTGCCCACTTGACGCCTCGGTGTCGTGTGTGGTGTTCTTCCACGGGCTCCCAGGGAATCATGGGATCTAAATCGGAACTTGAGCCCTTTCAGTGTCACGCGCTGGCTCCGCCCCCGAGCGTCTCTCCTGCCGCTTGCTGGCCAGCTGCTGTGACTTCGCGTGACCCTTTGCGGTCAGCTCATGATGAGAAGAACCTGTGGGCCATTGCCCTTTACCAAGGTCGCTAGTGCGACACTGGCGAATGCCAGGCGTGAAGGCAACTCTTGCAAAATAAAGATCTGTAAATGCAAGGCAAAATAGGGATCAGATTTTGTATCGCATGTAAACTTGTTGAGTAAGATTTGTATCCTCTTTTGTGTGCATAAAATTAATACCCGTGTTTACGCCATATCTTACTTAGCAAAAACCAGCCTTTGACTAAAAAAGTGCTCTTTCCGTTGGATGCAACATGAACTGCAATTGCACAGTGTAAGTAAGGATCGCGGAAGCCACTAAAAAGTTCTGTGCGGCCTCCTACTTTCTACACGCGTAACTTCAAGCTGATTTTTGGCATTATTATGAATCGTACGTTATCCTTTATAGTTCCCTGTGATAATGGTGTCCTAGTGCTCCAGATAAGATTTTGAAGTGGAGTATTTGGGAGTAAAATGATTTTTTGGGTAGTAAAAATGTACGTCTGGTTCCCAATGACAGTATTTTATAAGTGAGTAAAAATATGTTTTGACTGGGAAACAGAACTGTTTTTTTAATAATGATTTCTTTACACCTAGTTATTCATACACATTAAAAGATACATGTTTACTTATTTCGATCAGGCAGTAATAGCAATTCCTTCCTGTGCGACTATCTGCACTGCTGGTCCAAACATATCCATGGAGCTGTGGGAGTGAAAGCAGGGGACATGGTCATGCATGTTTGTTTCCCATTTTTTGATGGCTGTATTTTTACTCCCCTTTTAGATTTTTTGGGAGTATTTGCCTATTTCTAGAGAGTAAAAGTGGCTAATACACCCCTTTGCTGTAGAGCTGGGTGTTCTTCTCTACATGGAAGGAAAAGGTGCCTTGAAGTTAGGTGAATGTTGCAGTGTCTGGTGAGCCGGCTTGTTTTTGCAAAGTGGACTTTGGTGGCTAATGCAGACGGGTACTTTTTCTCAAAACAAAGGAATAGATTGAAGCTCAGACGCATCTTTCATGAGTTTTATTTCGAGGCAGTAATGGTTCTGACGTCATGTCTACAGCATATAATCTAAGCAATCCATTGTGAGGTAGGAAATGCAGGATTCTAAATGTGATCATCTACTGTATTCTTTAAGCATATTGCAAGATGGACTGTGACTGTGACAAATCAATTTCCGGGGCACCAGTGGTCCAGTGATGAATATCGGTTTCTAAACCAAAACCATCAATCAGCCCCACACCTCTTGTACATCAGAAGGGATCCAAACAGATTGGAAACACAAGCCAATTATACACCTGCTTGTCCAATTTTGGTAACGTGGACAGACGAATGGCAGGCTCATCTCCGCAAGGTCGTGGATTGTTGGTTAGTTGGAACACAGTATACAATTACTACCCAATGATAAAAGGGACTGTCCAGTTAAGGTTGTATACAAACATCTGCTTTATCATTATTACAACAGACAGTTCTAGCACTCTACAAAATACAGCCCACCCTGTAAAGGAACACAGAGGACAGTTTCACAAAGGAAAGGGATGCACTCTGGATACTGACAGGAGGGTAATCGGTAAAGCAATCAGTCTTAACTGTTCAAGGATATTTGGTTTCAGCACCAAGGGAGCAAGGAGGCGCAAATGTCACTAGGGGCCTTCGGAGAAGAACCAGTTGGACAGAACCACAATGTACCTGATGCTTGAGATGATGCTGATGCTCAAAAGCGTTGAATCAGTTCCAGGACACTTTGCAGTTGCTGCAACAGAGTTCAAGATGGGAGACAGCTGCGGGTATCAGGCGGCAGGCAGTTCGGCAAGCAAGGCTGGACGGACAGCTGCAGGCTGGCCTACACAGTGACTCGGGGTCAAGAATAGTTGTGTCTCTGCTGGTTGGTGGACCTGGAACGCTGGTTGAGGTGTCTTGGACGGCTTTAGGGACTGCAGCATGACAACAGTCAGTGGTGCAGCCGGTCACGGTCCAAGTGCTCGAAGCCCTCGAAAATGTCCTTAAAAGATGGACACTGGTTGATGCTTGTTGTGGGACTCCACATAGCTTCTTCATAGGGCTTGTGCCGTCCTTTAAGGTGGACAGCCCAAAGCTGAGGAGAGTGTTTGCAGGCAACAGCATTGTCCTTTGTTCAGAGACTCAGTGACACTTCCCACCTAGGAAGCTTTCTGGCAGAACCTAGCTGGGCACGCTGTGTGCTGGCTGGGTACCGGTTCTGGAGCTGCTGGAGGGGTCCTCTGAAGTCGGTATCTCCCTCTGTTCTCTGGGAGATGTTTAGGGGAGGGATCTTGCTTCCCTCTTAGAAATCCTGGCCTTCCTTCACTGGCAGAAGCTCTGAGACAGACCGTACATTCAGCCAGGGTCAAAATGATTCCTTCTTACTCCTTTCAAAGTCGTTGGATGATCTGCTGAAAAAGGGTCTCAGCCCTCCTTTAAATCCAGATGGGCCTCAATGATTGGTGCAGGCTAAGCCTACCTTAATGAACCAATCCTGGGTCCCCACCAACAATCTTCTGCTATGCGTGAGGTTATAACCAGAGTGCTTTGCAACAGGAAAGGAAAGGGGTGCACCCCTACCTATTTTGTCATGCTTGTTATCGTGCACACCTGAAGTAGCCCCCCGTTCCATGAGGTGCGGCTTTCCCACAATGTGCACCCCTACCTATTTTGTTATGTTTGTTATCGTGCATACCTGGGGGAGCCCCCTGTTCCATGAGGTGCGGATTTCCCAGAAAGTGCACCACTACCTATTTTTTCATGCTTGTCATCATGCACACCTGAAGTAGCCCCCGTTCTATGAGGCACAGCTTTCCCAGAATGTGCACCCCTACCTATTTTGTCATGCTTGTTATTGTGCATACCTGAAGCAGCTCTCCGTACTGTGAGGCAAGGCTCTCCAATGCATCATGTAACCAATCTATATGTACCATGCACTTCCTGTAACTAGTGCCTAGATGCCTGAGGGGTTTGTGCGCTGAAATAAATGTAAACATAAATAATTAAATGAACATGTACTACTAAGTCCCACCCATCTTCCTGTCTATTGTGGATCAAAGTGTCTCTCTGGTTAATCTAGCTCTCTGTGACTCCTGATCAAAGCGCAGGTCTCCCTTGAAGTTTGTGGCGAGAACAGACTTTGTCTCCCTCAAATCGCATACTTCTTCCATCTGAAAGGGGTTCGCCCTGCAGGGGTTGCCTGCTGTAAACAGTTGTCCCAGGCATGACATTTGCTGCCCTTCATACAGAGGGGTTGGATCTAGCTTCAAGTTGACACATTGCATATCAAAAAAGTGTTGGGGTTTCCTGCCCTTTGTTAGTTCAGTGAAAAGGCCTCTTCGCAGCGCTGCTTCAATTAACTCACATCAGTATGCACTGCCACCACACCGAATTTAACAATAGGCAGGGCGGATCCATGGAGACTTTGATATTTTAATTAGGTTGGCCATGGCCGGAGGAAGGTGTTGCCTTCCTCCTTCCTGAGATAATTTTATGTACCTGTGGCTGTCACATTCCAGCTTAATGTGACAGGGGGGACTGCGCCTGTAGGCTATGTCCCCTCAGAGTACACTTGACTATGTGTTTTTTGTGCAGCGAGCATAGAAAAATGTATGCAGGTTAGCCCCACACATTTTCTGAGATTTATCTGCCATCATTCTATTTCTTACAACATTTCAAAAAAGTCCAGGCGAGTGCACACTCCCCGTGTGAATGGTCTAATTCCTCACAGTGACCCGATAGAGGAACAAGGCTGAGCTCCTTTGTTAGGACACAAGACTTGCAAGGTGACTTTCAAAACCATTTTGGGGCATGATAGTGAGTATTTTATTCCTCATGACACAAGGTCTCTCTCTCACACACACATACACACACCACCTTTGGTACTTTACTTTATCTCTTTCTCACTGTAAACTAAAGGGACCGTACACATGTTATGTCAAATATAGAAACACAGTAGTGGGAAAAAGCAACACCATATAACAGAATAAATAAATAAAAGATACCTATTTCCCGCTTGTAATGTGTTTGAAAACAAAAATGTTAAATCAGTTTGATAAAAAGGCTTTTCAAAACTGACTTGCTTTAAAGTGTTTGGTACTATTCAGCTTGATTCTTGTTCTTCGCCACTAGATTGCAGTTCACAGAATAAACACACTTCCATGCATGTCTCCTTATCGGCCAATGACCTTTTGATCAGAGGAAGTTCGTTCAGAAATAACGATCTGAAAAGTTAGTTATTACTTTTGGTTAGTTGTTTTTAGAGGTAGCTCGAATTCTGCCTCTGACACTGCTTTCTCCACAGACATCGCAACTCATAATTCAACGTTATTATTAGAAATGAGTATTGGTGTCATTTTCCTATTACAAATAGGTAGTTTTGTCACCACTTGACAACAACAAGAACAGTAGCTACACATTTTTTCATATTGCTATTGCAAGCTCCCAAATATGAACATGTCTAAAGTATCATCTAGCATACAGTATATGAATATTGTAAGTCAGAGGGGTGCCTTCTGCAACAAGGCCAATGGCCCTCTTCCTTTTATGTTGTCACACACAGAAGGGGCGTGCTGCGAGATCCTTTTTATGCACTATAAAGGAGGGATTTTATTCCTTATAATCTATGTTCACATACTGATTCCTTGCTCGCTCTGATGCAAGAGATCATGTTGGAGTCTATGCTTTTGGTAACATGCGCACATATATGCGTCTTGTACTGCGTCGCAAAGCATCGCAAGCATTTTTTGAGTACTTTGAAAAAGTCCCTTTACAGCTGACATTGCATTTTGAAATAAGAGGGGCATGCGGATATCTTGTTGTTCTCTATGCTAAGTTCCAGCAGTGCACTTAATAAACCTACTAGCATGCATGCCTCCTTATAAACAGACTTCATTGTGATTGAAAGAAATCTTAGAAGAAAGCCATCCGTAAAACTAGTCATGCCTACAGATAAGGTGTATTAGCCACTTTTAACTCCGTAAACATTGACAAATACAACCAAAAAAGTAAAAGGGGGAGTAAAAATACTCCCAACAAAAACGAGGAAACTGACACTTAGGAGCTCTCCTGCTGCTTTCACCCACATAGCTTCATGGGGATGTTTGGGCCAGTAGTAGACGGTGTGCAGTTATAATGTCGACTGCAAAAAGTGGAATGACAAAAATGTGGAAAAAAAATTGCCGAATTTTTATTTTCTCGAATATGTCAGTTTTTATTTTACATGTTTTTTTTGTTGCTTTCGTGCGTTTAAAAAAAGGGTTTAAAAAAAAGAGGGTGTTGGGGGTAACACCCCCATTTCAAACTGAAAATTAAAAAA
The DNA here is from genome assembly GCF_040938575.1 of Ambystoma mexicanum. Lineage (NCBI taxonomy): Eukaryota > Metazoa > Chordata > Amphibia > Caudata > Ambystomatidae > Ambystoma > Ambystoma mexicanum. The sequence goes on along the minus strand of NC_090928.1, from coordinate 636,549,089 downwards.
AGGACATTCCAAATTTTGTTTTTCAGACATTTTTTTTTCGACATTTTGACTTTCGACATTTTGTAATTCGACATTATCACTATAAACCGTAGTAGACGTAGAGCCAAAGGAAAACACTACTATTACTGCCTGATCAGAAGAGGGGGAAAACAATGCACCCTGTTAATGTGCATGCATAACTAGGTGCAAATATATTACAAAATCATTTCTGTTTTACAGTCAAAACAGTTTTACTTAGAAAATACTTGCATTGGGGATACGGTATGATATGGCATTAACGCGCCTGTACACAAGTGTTTATAGGCGTCATAAGACAAGTGAGGGAAAATGTAGAGAGGACAAGACAAACTATCTTACTAGGCCTTGTGTCATTTGGATTGTGCACGTGCGACAATAGAAGTGCAAGGGGAAGGAGCGGGGGAACTGCAAGGGAGCGGAAAGGGGGAACTGCAAGGGAGCGGAAAGGGGGACGTGCAGCCAGGGCAGCACAGCTCAAGGTAAGTGCAGGCAGTGGGGGGCTGTAGGGATTACGCTTACAGCCCCTAAGTGCGCTATTTGCCAGGGGGCAGTGCAATGAAGACTGGTTATGGAGGAGCTTGGTACCCAGCGAGATTCTGAGGGAAGCAAGCAACCAGTCAGCACAGCACAGGGGAGTTGCTAGGTCTGGAAAAGACCCGGGGCTAAGCTGATGTCGGAACTGTTGGGACTGGTGGCTAGCTAGTCTTTTGGCTGTAGCTCCTGAGATTCTATCCGGGGCTACAACCAAAAGATCAGGGGCTATAGCCCCCTTAGCCCCCCCTAGCAACGCCCCGGGTGCAGCAGACAGTTAAGTTAGCAAGGGATAGAAAGAGAGAAGCCAGAGGAGAAAAGTGGGGTCTTGAGCTGCTTCTAGAACTTCAAGTGGTCTGGCTCAAGTCTGAGAGTGGCAGGGAGGCCGTGACAGAGGTAGGCACCTGCAGAGAGAGACCCCCCGTTCTCTGCCTGGAGAAGCGTCCAACCCTCCGAGAGTTGAAGGTAGCTGAGCAAAGGACTCTGCAACTGAGGTATTTTGGAAGAGAGTTGGATGTAGTGTGGGCCCTGACCCCCGAAAGCCTTGTGGATGATGCAGACGGTCTTGAACTTGATCCTTGCAGCCACCGGGAGCCAGTGAAGAGATTTCAGGACTGGAGAGATACAGTCCTTGGGCTTGAAGCCAAGGATAAGTTTTGCAGTCCTGTTCTGGATTAGTTGCAGAGGGCAAAGAGTGGAGGTAGGCAGATTGAGGAAGAGGCTGTTGCAGTACTCCAGCCTGGAGAGAACCAGGGCTCTGGAGACATTGAGCTTCTGGGAAAAGGTGAGGAAAGGTGAAATACCTCTGAGGAGGTGCAGCTGGAAGTGGGCAGTGATGTGAGGAGAGAAGGAGAGGGTGGAGTTGAAGATGACTTCCTTTTTTATTCGCTACAAAATCATTTTACTCCAAACTTTAAAAAAATAGGGAGTAAAATATTCCCACTTCAAAATCATTTGGAACAATGAAGCTAGTCATCTCAGTAATGTTGTGCTAGTTTAAACTCTGTATAAAGAGCTGCCTTTCACTAGGCCCCGGAAGTATGTATTCACTTCACATCACATCAACTATGTAATATTTTATTGCACTTGACAGTGATGTCCTTTTCTCATGGTGGGTCTGTAGTGATGTCATAACTAATCTTTAATAAAATCAAAATACAGTTTTCTGATAGACATTACATGGTTCCATCTTGAAGTCACTGAAAAGTTCTCTGCAGCCTTGTGTTTGATGCAGTCATAGAATTGAGAGATAACTTTTAATATTCTTATTTCATTTTGGGGATAGGTTAAAAGTAAACAAAACAAAATAGCAACCTTCTGACAATTTCAGTGTGTAATTTGAGATAAAGCAGTTTTTTGAATAGTTCCTAGTGAGGTGCTGGACTTCCCTTCAGGGTGGGGAAGGCGCTCGAGATGGGGATGGGCCTCAATAAGGGGTCTCCCAATAGGGTAAAGTCAAGGATGGCGCCGCTCCCCGGAGCGGGAATGGACTTTTCGGCATGGAATGAGATCTGCCGCAATGCAGGGATGGGGATGGGCTGAGAATGCAATCGGGATCAGCGTTGTGCTGCACTTGAGAGCAGTTGGGGATCTCTGAGCAGGGATGTGCTTCTGGTGGGAATGTACCACTTAGGGGAGCATTGATGCTTTATCGTGGATGATGCTTTGCTTAGGGTAGGGTTGGGAAGGGATGACTTTTAGGAGAGGAGCAGGGGTTGCCCTTGTGTGGGGTGCAGGCATGGGCCTAACTGAATACTTGTGGTTAGAGTGGGGTGTGTGAAACAATGATGCAGTGTCTCATTAAAAAGTGCTGATGTCGGAATTATCTGATCACAATTGAATGTACTAGATGTGACGTTATTACTGGATGATAACGTTCTGAAGTGTAAATCACATTGGTACACTTTGTACTAATGCCCTAATGAGTGTATGTATACCATTTTGGCAATATGTTGACTATGCAGTCTTAATGAGTGATAATAATAGTGATAATAGTCTGATGATTTTATGCATATCATTTTGGCAATAGGTTGACTAAATAGTCTTAATTAGTGATATTAATAGTGATAATAGTGATAATGTTCTGATTATGTTATGTATATAATTTTGGCAATATCTTGACTAGTCTTAATTAGTGATATTAATAGTGATAATAGTGATAATGTTCTGATTATGTTATGTATATAATTTTGGCAATATGTTGAATAAATAGTCTTAATTAGTGATATTAATAGTGATAATAGTGATAATGTTCTGATTATGTCATGTATATAATTTTGGCAATATGTTGATTAAATAGTCTTAATTAGTGATATTAATAGTGATAATGCGCTGATGGGTGTATGTATATCATTTTGGCAATATGTTGACTAACTAGGCTTACTTTGAAAAAAACACTTTAGCTCTGTTACAAATAATTTTATTTCATACAGGAGAACTACAAAGATATTTAAAATATGAGAAAGAAAAATGGTATTAGTGTTCTGTTGTGCTGTATCGTTAAAATAACTTCTCTGGGAACTCGTGGAATGGGGTTGTACCCGCTTCATGGGAGTTTGACATAAGGCTGCTCGTTTAGAAGAACATGTAGGTCACCCCCACTGGGAGACTAAATGAAGTGACCATGGAAAAAATTTTCCCTCAAACGCACGCCAGAATCAATCAGACTCTCGTTCTCTTGCGCAATAAAGCCATATCTACAATTTAACAGCTGCTGTTTATTCTTTGTTTATTGTTTACTTTTATTGAACTATGTTAGTTTTAATTCCCGACACTACACTTTTGTAGGCACATGTTCTACAAGTATAGATGTTGATTCCAAAAATTGTTCAGGCTTTGCCTGGAAGATCCTTTGGTCATCTCAAATGATAAGAACTGCATGCAGTGTAGTGCATGCAGTGTCATGCATCACCAATTATATCGATTGATAACTACACACGTTTCGTGCGTGACACAACCTGTCGTCATGCCACTTCTACTGGGAGATGTTACATTGCCATACAATAGCTTTCAAATGTACACTATATAAAATGTGTGAGGTCCAAATCCTATTACAGAAATGTGAGAAGCATAGGGTGCTGGCTGCTGTTCGCTGGTTATTATATCAATGAGCAGAACTAATTATCACGTATTTGTGGTTTGCTGTCTGCCAATGACAAGCGTTCATGCGTGTACTATTACCTATCTCACAATACTGACGCAGCACATGCATGTGTTGTTGCCATCTGGTGATGGACATTAACATTCACTAATGTAAGGACAAACCTTTATCAAGCTTACTATAAAAAACCGTTTGCTACATTAATCTTGTTTTAATAACAAAGCATGTGCAAAACGTGAGTATCTGAATAAGGAATTGAGGATGTGAGTCATCTTGCCATGTTATGTGTGTGATCTGATACTTCATACGACAACGTTCCTTGAACATTACTGGGCTTTTTACTTTTTCAGTTACTATGCCATAATGGACATTGCTCTAGACATATTTCTCTGCCACATTATAATAATTATAATGCGAGTAAACCAAATGGCCCTTGTGCACAAACAGTACATCAGAACTTGTAAAGTGCTGCAGGTTGTATTCGGTTTATTGCCCATGTGGAATATATTGTGAAGTCATGACTTCCACACTGAGATTGCTTGCTGGCGTGCTTGTGTTTAAGCACGAAACACATTGAACAGTGAATACATGTGTTGATGTGTGGCATTACACGTGGTCCATACAATTTGACGGAGCCAAATGAAATTTCAGCCAAAGCATGAACTCTTTTAGGATTCAACATTTGATACTTGCCATTCATAAAAAGTGTCTACATTGTGAGGCCTGCTTATAGAACACGTGTCGGCAAAAGTGTAACATATCAGGAATTCCAACCAACACATTTTAATAAAAACAAAGCACATCTACTGTATTGACTATATATGCCCTTACTGTACAAGAAAAATGAGCCTAAATCGGGTGCAGGTTTTAGAGAATTTATTTTTCCACGATCCATGAAACTACCTTGGCTTTTCCTTTATAAGATTCTTGTATCAATTGTGCACGTTTATTTTTATTTTTGCATGTATTCAAATTGAGGAAATCGGACAATGCTTTTCATGCCATCCATCATGGCCCATCTCAGCACCGTGTTCATAAAGCATTATCCCAGTAGTGGTGGGGTTATGCCCATGCCTCAATGGCTGCCCATGAACTGCCATCGCATTGCCATGCATAATCTAACTTTCTGTTTGGCTTAATACAACAATTCAGACAGACAAAGCAGCTCGGAATGGGTAGTTATTGTCACATAGACATGTTTGTTTGGCACCTGTTCTGGGGAGTCGAAAGTAGGTCATGGTAGCTGTTAGTGACAAGCTAAACAATCTCTTCTAGACTACAAGCTCTCACCAGTTTTGAAAGCTGCAATCCATTTTAGCAAGACTGCCTTTAGATAAAAATGTCCTTCCACTTTAACTATACTCCCAATTTGGGCAACATGGTATTGAGCACATGAGTACAATGGGTTTAGCCTGTACACTGGAATAAAATGTTGCTTTGCGCATGCATGCACTTCAAAATAGGCTGTGCATCCTAACATTCATGTCTTCTTAGCTGGGAAAGCATCGCAAACCCACAAAAGGCCACTTTTAACAGTACAGGAAGTAAACTGTATCAGTGGTCATCTCTGCCCTAGATTATGTGTTCTGGGCGAGTTCACTTATGAGTAAGTAGACCTTCCATCATGGTTCTGAAAATATATTCCAGAAACAAGTCCTTTCAACTTCAGTCAACTCCTTTTCAGGAAACTGGAACAAATATTTGCAATGAGTGATGTTCTTGAGTGTGTCTGTTCATGTACGCCCTACTGGTTATTTTCCAACTATACAAGGCCTTACCTTGTCACACTCGGATCCTGTTCTCCACTACCGCTCCCCTGGATAACAGCCGCTTCAAGCTTTCTCTGCAGTGCAAGCTCTACAGCTGTACATGCTGCTAGCCATTGACTTGATGGTGGTGGTTTATGGTTACACTACTAGAATGGCAAATGGAAAGTGCAACCTTCAGGGTGTCCTGCAGCAAAAAAGCTTAAATATTAAACTTGTATGATGTGGATCAATTGTTAAAACTAGCTAATATTTGTAGACTCTGGGTTTGAGTTAAGTCTCTTGATAGTGTAAAGAAACAAAATCTCCCAAGAAACTTTCAAAGTGGAGTTCGGATTAGCACCTGAACTATTCTATCAAATGTGTTGATTAGAACACATTTACAGGGCTGTGTGGTAGCAAATCCTGGACATTGGGTGCGTGGCCAAGCAAAAAAAGCAAGCACTAGCAGTGTTGGAAATTAACACCTATTTGCTGGTATTGTAACGGTTTATTGAGAGGCCACCCTTAACACGGGGAGTTCCTTCCCTCCCCACTCAAGGTGTCACGCAACAAACTGTTTAACGGATTCTTTTATTCAGCCTTAATTCAGGCACATTTCATGCCCCTTGGATCGCCCTCACCACCTGAGCTAACAATGAGCCAAAACCAAGCTGGTGTAATATATTTGTATGTATTTAAATTAAAAGTAATAGAAATTCGCAGGAAAATGTCAAACACCACTTTATCCGTGGCACAACACAATACATTTCTCTCAACATAGAAAAATCACAAAAGTGAGCTGAAAAGAACACAAATCACAATTGTTTACTTCCTGCAAACTTCACTTCAAGAAATAATTAGCGCCGGTCAGTGAATACATTTATAGTTGTAGTGCTGCACAATTTCAATTTTCCTGTGGGCTTAAAATGCTAGCAGTCTGAGTTCAAAATTGGAACAAATACATATGGCAATTATGATTTCACCCACACTTTTAGTTTAAAATAAAGGGTGATTTAGCGGTTTGTTTTTCCCCCAACCCCCTGGACTTTGGTCTGTTTTGGGGAAGTCGGACAGGAAAATTGGAATGATTTGGGGAATTTCAGATTTCAGACCCCCCTCTACTGAAAGGCCTGTTTTAGGGGAAAGTTGGACAAAAAGATTGCACTGATTTAAGAACAAAGATACCCCTCTCCCTTTAAGAAGTCAGGGTCAACAAGACAAAAAGGATTACCCAATTAAATTATAGGCTATACATTTTCAGCGCACACTAAGAAAGTGAGCTTTGTTAATTTTGAATTTTAACTAAAATCACAACGTAGTGTTCCACCAAATGGGGAATTAATTACATGAATATTTTTAGTTAAATAGGCTCAGTAGCCACAGAGTTTTGCACCCCCCCACCTTATATAAAGGGAAAGGATTTGAGGCAAGCAGACTCCCTACCTTTTGGTTTCCCAGGGATCAGTTCTACTTACATAGACAGCCTCTGTTTAGAGCTCAGGACAACCAGCTGCATGTCAGGACCCTCTGGAAAGATAGGGAAAGGATCTGGTCACACCACTCTCCACCATAGGTCCCAGTCAGTGTTTAGGCCTTCCTAGCAACAGGCAGCACACAGAGGCACTCTCAGCAATCTCCTCTGGTGTATCATTTCAGCTGTCAGATTGTTAGTTGCAGCAGCACCCTTTTGGGTGGTACATTTTAGCAGCTCTGTCCCTTCCTACTAGTACAGTTCCCCCCTATATAACAGCAATGACACCACCAATTCCACAGCGAGTACCCTGCAATAGGTCACACAAATAGGATTGGACAGTTACCATTCTCTCTCCTCCCAAATCCAGCCCAACTCAACTTTTTGGCTAAAGAGTCCGGAGCAGACATATGGCAGCCCCATTTGTTCTCCTGTCACATTTTTGGGAAAAACTAGTTATGTAGCAAAACTTCATAATTTTACTAGCAACTGCCATAACATACATATTTTCCTTGTCAGTTATTCATGGGGAATTAAATAACACGACAGCCTAGTCTGCACTATGTTGAATGGCCGTTGGGCAATTTTGCGGGTTTCACAGCAAGTATAACAGTTATGAACATGTAATTTCCTATCCATATTCCTAATTTTACCCTTCGCCAGTTCGCCAACTCTTACATTCAGGAAATTTTCAGATCAGCCAGGAACCAGGTTTAACTGGCCATTACAGTTCCCTAACTCGCCGGTGCATTGATTTTATATCTCCAAAATCGCCTGGAAATTACTGAAACAATAGTACATAAATGAAGAAAATCCACCTTATGGTTGCTGGGGAAAAAAGGCCTAAATTATAATCGTCTTTTAAAATTTATAGTAAATCTTTATGTGTGAAAAATGGCAATTCCCCTGCCTCTAGTCCATCTGTTCTCCCAGGGTCTGCCTATAACCAGAGTTTTCATTATTCTCTTTGTGTTGGCAGCTTGCTCTTTGAATTTAGTTGCATGTTTGAAGTTGGAGTTTCAGCCTACCTTTCACACCTACAGTCTACATTCTGGTCATGCTCCAGCCAGGGCCATTTGCCTCTGCAGAGGGCCCGGCCTTCAGGGGCAAACCTTTCAGGAAGGCCACATTTTCTTGCTGTTGCAAATACTAGGATGCCAGCCTTCCAGTGGGGGAGTTTCTGCTGACATGTGTCCAACAGCCAGCAAAAGGGTTTGTCTCTTGCTACATGTCTCTGGGAGTTGAGAGTAAACATGCAAATTGACATTCTGTACATCCCTTCCTGCACACAGAAAAGATGTACCACTAGTATTTGTCAGCGGTACACAGTTACAGAAGCTTTGACCTGTGTGTGATCCAGGCCACATCTTCAGCTCCTATAAACCCTAAAACATAGGATGTTAAAGGAGGTTGCTGAAATCCCTGCAGGTGCACATCAAGGATCTCGACACGACATGTAAGGGACCTGATGCAAGTGGACTTATGCCAATATTGAAGTCTGCACTACTATCTCCCTGGCTTGACCCCACATCCTCTACTGCACCTCTGACTCTTTGCTTTTACATAATGATTAACCTTTGTCTGAACCAGGCCATTTTGCTTTATTGCATATTTCACGTGCACTGATGCAGCTGGAATACAGATATATGCCTTTACCAGCTGTTTTGTAAAGATCATACTTGTGTTTCTCCTGAGCAGCACTTGTCGAGTCTTCCTTCATGATGCTCTTTTTAAATAGACGCAACTCCACTAGATTTTGCTCCTTTTTGTTAAGCTTTTCTACCCATAGTGTGGAAAGGAGGCAACCTACAACTAACAGATTATTCTTGCATCTTTTTATAAGATTCGTGAGGCAGACGTTGTACCTTTTCTACTTTGTATTACCTTCACATGTCACCTCCAGAACTGCACACATTAGCCTACCCCAGTAGAGTCCACATGGTTGTCCAGCTCCATGCCTCAAGGGCCGCATCCATGTCGGATTTTCAGGATACCCCTCAATAGTCATGAGATACATTTGCATACAATGATTCTAAATGTATGCACATTTTCCCTCATGAATATTAATGAAAGATATCCTGAAAACCTGTCAGGATCCCGGCTCTCTAGGTCTGGACTTGGACTACCCTGCACTAAAGCATAGAGAAACATGCCTGGGGGGAAGCAGATCCGGATTGCAGGGAAGATGGCAGAGTGACTGCTTTCGGTGGATTCTACTTCCTATAATAGTAGCTAACACAACAAAATAAGAGGGGGCTGCACTCATATACCCTGGGACTGTAGTTGTGCCATGACGGCTAGCCTCAGAAGGAACATGAATGCACCCTGTACCTAGAAGAAAAGGCAGTCAGAAGTGCTGAACAAACAGGTCAGGACGAGGCATTAAAAGAAGTATGTCCCCGAAGTGACATTTGACGCTGCAAATATTTACCCAGAATGAAAACCTTCACCTGGCAGTAACTGAAATGTCAGTGTAGATAATCGGCTTCATTGGATTTTGTTTAACAGCACTGATCTCTTAATCAATCAACCTCATTGGGTGTCATCCATGAGGTGTAGCTTGGGTCTGTAGGCACAGCAGTCACGGAACCTAGGTCTACACATACCAGTCTCACCACTGCTGCTATTTTCAAAACTGAAGGTTGATCGCTGGAAGGTTTTGAATTGATCCTAATCATTGACATTGCTGTAGGCCACCCACCAGACGATCCATTTTCAGCCTGGCATGTTATTGGATGAGGAAGAGGGACTTGGAGGCACTAAACTGCAAAGTGCAATATAGTGGTTTTAGTGACCCACACCTGAGCGGGACTTTTCAATAAGGCCTCATGTGCAGGCCATTAGAACAGCAAGGAGGAGTTGTAGAAGTTGCCAGTTGCAGGAACAGAAGAAGGGAGGTGCCAGAGCCGCCAATGTTGTTAATGCGGATGTCGGTCCTGAGAGGGTCTCCGAAGCTGAGGGCCTTGAATGTAGAGGCTGAGCAGCTGGAAGGGGCGTGGTAACACGCTTTCCCCCTGGAGAGAGAGGCTCTCCAAACTGCACATTGTATCCCAGAGGCTGGCGAGCACTGGAGTGCGCTAGGAGCAAGGGAAGCACCTTGCCTGGTCGGCACATGCTTTGGGAAATCCGAAGCAGTCTGCAATGTGAAAGGCAGCAGAAGAAGCAGAAAGAAGTGTGGCGGCGGATCGAGTGGAGGCGTTTGAGTTTACCATTGAAAGGTAATCCGGTACGTTCCGTGATCGACCGCTGGTCACTGAAAGCACTTTTCAATACGGAATTAACATAAGGAAGTCACGTTGGCATAATCAGAACATTTTAAACAGATGAGGAAGGATAGGTTACAATCCTTGCTATCTAAGCCATTACTATTGCTACGACAAAGAGGGGGCAATACTGAAGCCAGACAATTACAAACACCAGTGCCAAAGTAAATAAGGGGCAATACTGAAGCCAGCCAATTACAAACACCATTGCCAAAGTAAAGATGGGGCAATACTTCCAATAGCGAATAGAGCATATTGGCTAAACAACAAGAGAGCACTGTTACAGACGGATTATAAACATTGTTACCAGAGTGAGGAAGAGGCAATAGTTAAAGAAGACATCAAGACATTAACAAGCATTGCCAAAGCCAAAGAAGGGCAAGGGTGCTAAAGAAACATTGTCAGCAGTTATTTTATGTGAAAGTGGGAAAACAAGAGCGGGAGGAGAGGCGCCCCCCGTTAACGCGCAACCCGGACAAAAGAGATCCTTAGCTCTCCTTCAGTGCTGGTGTTGGTGGCCCTCCATGCACCGAGAGGCTATCAATTACATTGCCAATTGTTCTATCTGTGCCCAAAGTAAATATCAGAGAGGCAAACCATGAGGTCTCTTGCAACCCATGCCCATACCTCATAAACCCTGGTACATGGTCTCGATGGACTTCATAACAGATCTACCCAGGGTCCAAAAGTATGATACAATATGGGTTCTGGTGGATAGCTTTACTAAGATCTACACTGGTTGGCAGTTGAGGAGAGAATCACATTCAAGTCCCTCACCATGGTCCATCGATGCCTATACGGTAAAGCCCCAGCATATTTAAAGAAACAATTCAATTGGCATGAACCAATCAGAAAACTAAGATCAGCTAATAAAGGCCTCCTCCATACTATTCCAGCTAAAAAGCAGAACGGTCTTGGCAAGGCCTTCTCGAGCAGAAGCATCCTTAAATGGAACGAACTACCTGCGACACTGAAATTGGAATCAAACTACATACGATTCGGAAGGAAACTAAAGACCCTGCTATTCAAATAAGCACCTGACCAGACCACAAACTCAAGCACATCACAGAACTGACTTATATTTTTGTTTTGTTGTCTCGTCATTTGTCTGTTTAGGTCCTGTCTCTTTGGCAAGCGCTCTGATGCCCGCAGGCTTTAGTGCTATACAAACAAATAAATAAATAAATAAGATGGCCTGTTTCTATCGTCATTTTTTTTGCCCATTTAGTCTTCCTTCTTTCCTTATCTCAGATTGGGGCTCTCAGTTTACCTTTGCGTTTTTGGAGAGCATTGACCTCACTGTTAGGCATCGATGCATGTTTTTCCTCATCCTATCACCCCGAAACCGATAGGCAGACGGAACGGGTAAACCAGACATTGGAGCAATACTTACGTTGTCTCTGTCTACAATATCAGGAAACCTGGTTTTGTGTACTCTGCACAGCAGAGTTTGCTTATAACAGCACACCTCATTCATCCAATGGCTTCTCTCCTTTCTATTCCTTGTTCGATCAACACCGCCGCATTTTACCAATACAGAATGCGTCTACCACTCCTATCCCTGCTGCTAACACTTGTGTTAGGGGCATTAGAACAATTCATGAACAGACCTTTGGTCATCTTCAGGAAGCCCAGACTGCAATGTGTCATGATGCGGATGCCCATCGTCGTCCATCCCCGCTTTACGTGATGGGTGACAGGGTTTGGCTTTCAACACAGTATCTTCATATCCCGGGTTGTCATGAATTGCTGTCTCACTTTGTGGGTCCTTATAAAATAACAAAGATCATCAATCACGTCTCTTTCCGTCTGACAGTGCCAGCTGCCTGGTGTATACATCCTATGTGCCAAGCATCTTTCCTAAAACCATGCCCAGCCACTACTCGCATTATTGTGCCTCCTATTCCTCTGGCTCAGGGGTCAAATAACGAATACCAAGTTCATGCCATCCTTGATTCCCATTATTGTAGGGGACACCTACAATATCGAATTGATTGGATGGGATATGGCCCGGTGGAGAGGTCATGGGAACCCACTGAGAACATCAATGTTGACAACCCGGTTTCCCGTTTCCATCAGGATCATCTCTGAGCCCACGAGGTCGTGGGCCATTAGGGGGGGTCACTGTCATGATCTTACCGCCCCCCCCCGGCACCAGAGTCACGCACCTCCCTTACGATCGCTCCGGGCCGGGGGTCTCCTCCTCCTCTTCACGGCAGCCGCATTCTCCACAGGGTGGCTGCGGAATCCCTGCTGCACCTACCCTTGGCAACAGGCCACGGCGCGGCGTTCCCAGCACACCTGGAGGTTGCCATGGTGCCTCCTCGACCAGAGTGCGGGGACGTTGCGCCACTCATGTCACGTAATCTAACCAGGAATGCCGTATAAAACCTCTGCTGTAATGCAGAATGTTGCTTCTCAATGTTTCCTGTGAATGGCATGTTATGCATTTATCCTGCTTACCTTCTCCTTTTGCTTCTGTGATTTTGACCCCTTGGTTGTGTTCTACCGGATTTCCTTTGAATTACCCTTCTTCTTTTGGAATTTTGTGAATTGACTTTTCTCTTCACTGGCTTTTTGACCTCAGCTCTGCTCTATTGCATGTTCGCCTGGATCACCCTTCTGTTTTGGTACATTGGATTTTTTCTTGGGCACTTTGAACTTCTCTTTTGTTTTTTGGCTAATTTTTGATTCCCTGGATTTTGCCCTTGGATCTGTTATCCTGCTTGGAACATTGACTCTGGACTTTTTCTGGAACTCCTTTCCTGGAACTGCATCCATCAAGGAACTGCAACCCTCAATACTCCCCTCCTTCCTAAGGAAGGCACGTCATTGCTTTATCTGCAGCTGGTGCCCCCACTAGGTGGGTCCTTTTGCATAGCTCTCTGTCATTCGATATCCTGCGCCAAGAGTGGGTTTAACCTTATCCTTTTTTTCTTCTCTAGTTGTTTGGGATCCACTGCTGCAGTTCCAGTTCCCCCCTGTGGCCTCAATAACTGGTTAGGGAGCCTGTATTATCTCTCTGACTGGTGCTTGGGGACGGAGGTATAGCCCACCCGATTCGCTTGCTGAATCCTGACAGATTGAGAAGCCTCCTTCTCCCGCTTGGGCTATGGATGTAGCTGGGGACCCAGTAACTGCCCTAGTACAGGCTATCACTACTTTGTGAGCAGACATGACAGCCGCTAAGGCAGCTATACACCAGCATTTGTATGCCATACAGAAAGAGCGTCATCATCTTCCCCCAAAAGGGGTATTCAGGGACCCTGTGGGCCAGCAACCACCGCCTGGCGTTCCTCATACAGAGGCTCCTCTCTATGTTTCCACCCATTTCCCCAGGCCCCATCAGAGAAATTTCACAGCGATCCTTGGAAGTTTCCCATTTTTCTGAATCAGTGTAAACTCAATTTTCTCTGTAGGCCTCAAGATTTTCCTAATTCGACTACCAAAGCTGTGTTTACCTTATCACATCTAAGCGGTATGGCAGCTAATTGGGCTAACCCGTTGATGGAAGGCAATAGTCCTGTACTCTGTGATTTCGATCTTTTGGTTCCCGAAATTACCAGAGTCTTCGACACTCGTTTTAAAGCCCAGGCACGAGATCTCGAAGTTCTGTTGAACTTTTTGCTATGAGTCGTCTAACTCAACTGTTGGTTAAAGTCCAAGTGAAAGACTTTTGGAGCCATAAGATCTTTATGATCCAAACTTGGCTACAAAGAGGAACTTGCTTATTTGAACTTTATGAGTGAAAATCCTGGTTTGAAGCTGGGGTAGGGGAGCAGACACAGGTTACAAGGATTTACAGTTAATAGGTCAATGTTGAACTTAACTGTTATTTCTGTTATATTTGAATTGCCAAATATTTCCTTTATTAGTTTGATGTATGGATATTTGTGAGGGACATACTTAGAGTGTTTTCTTTAGTTTATTTGATAGGCATGGAAAATCCTCGTTAGGATAGGGACAGTGAGGTGTTTATCAAACCCATTTGAGTTAATATAATGGCTTCTTGTGAAAAAGCTTTACCAAGTTATCCGCCTCACATTTCTGACCCCTCGCACGCCCTGATGAGGGAGATTTTAAAACTATGGAACATGCAGTCAGTGGAGCTGGTGCCTCATCTGGGTAGGGGCTCTAGTTAATATTCCTGAATTGTTGCAGTACTCAAGAACAACCAGATGGGCCTGAGGGTAGTTCTGGATCTTTCTTTCCTCAATCTCTCACTCCCTCTCGAATGTTTTAAGAAGAAAACGTCAGCTCAGATAGCAGAGTCACTATGCAAAGGAAACTGGATGTGTGCCTTAGACCTAAAAGATGGCTATCTGCATGTCCCCATCTTCCAGCCGGACAGGAAATTTCTTTGGTTCACAATTATGACGCTCCATTTTCAATACAAGGTGCTGCAGTTTGGCCTCCGTTCTGTCCCTGCCCGTGTGATTACCAAACATATGAACACAGTTGGAGGGCCACCACCTGTATCCATATCTCGATGATTGGCTGGTGAGATCTAGCTCACCAGAGGGGGCCCTTCACTCTTGCCACAGGTTGGCAAATGTCCTTCACAAGTTATGCTACTCCCTCAACCAGAAGAAGTCAAAGCTTCGTCCCTCACAAGACCTCTGGTTTCTGGGGGGTCAGGTAAGACACAGTGGTGCAGAGGGTCTTCCCTGCGGCCAAGAGGTTGAAGTCTCTCTGGAAGGTGGTTCACTATTTCCTGACCAACTCTGCGACATCAGCATGGTGATTTCAGCACTTGCTGGAGCTCATGTCCTCTTGTGTTCTGACTATCCAGCACACTAGACTCAAAATGACACGCATTCAGCTTCATCTGGCGTCATCCCGGAACCAGTAAACAGCATCTCAATCAGACTTTTCATCCCACTTACACTTTGCCCAGATTTACAATGGTGGCTCTTCAACAGCAATGTGTCAGTGGGAGCTCCGTTCTCACCGCCAGAGCCCTCGATGGTTGGGGGGGGGGTGTCCCTGAACGCCCATTCTATTCATGGCTCATGGTCCAAGGCAGAGTTCAGTTCCCACATAAATCTCTTGGAAATCAAGGCTGTGGGCCTATTACTCAGAGCTTTCCAGCTGGTACACAGGCCACATCCCATCTGGCACTTGAACGTGGTTTTATCAGGCTTCAGTTGATATGAAATGGGTAACGCTCAAGACTTTTCTGCTGGTGCCGCTAACCTCGGCGCGTAGTATTAGTGAGCTCCAGGCTCTATCGGTGTGCAAGCCTTTCACTGTTTTCCACAATGATAAGGTGATTCTTCTGCCTCATCCCAAGTTGGCCTCCCCTTTCATGTGAATCAGGAGATCTGTTTGCCAGGTTTCTTCCCTAATCCTCAATCGAAAGCACAAAGATCCCTGCATTCCTTGGATCTGCGGAGGGCGTTCATGTTTTACCTTTCCCGGTCAAAGCAGTTCAGGAAATCAGAGCTGTTGTTTGTCAGGTTTGATTGCACCGCCCCGGGTACTCGGGCATCTAAGTCCTTCATCGCTTAGTGGATGGTTCTGGCCATATCAGAAGCACGCACAGCCATGGGTAAGATGTTTCCTACGTGTATTCATGTGCCTTGGGGTATTTATGCGGAGAGGGCCAAGGCAACGGCTGTAGCTTTTCAAAGACATGCCTCCTGGGAGTTTATCAGCAAGGCAGCGACTTGGGCCACAACTTCGGTTTTCTGCAGACACTACTCCTTGGACACCCAGGAAGGACATAAAGTTTGGACAGGCAGTTCTCAGGAACGTGTTTGACACCAGTTAGGCTTTCGTTTCCCACCCAGTTTAGTGTTTTCGGTGGAATCACCCACAAAGATGGAGGAAAGGGGACGGGACATATGAGTAATAAAGGTTGCTCACTTTAGTGACTAGAGTACTCATAGTTCCCTTTCCTCTATACGTCCCACCCTCCATCCCCAGCTAGTACACCAGGAGGTGAAATAACAGTATAGCCAGGTTTACGAGTGTCCGATGTGTCGAAAAGGGACTGAGGTGAGGTGCCATGTGTGCCTACACCCAGGGCTGTGACCACACGCGTGTTACTAAATTTAAAGGGGAATCCAAAAGGTTCCGGTACCATCCCTGTGTCTGGGGACGGCCGCAAGGATGAAGGAAAAGAGACTTAGGACAATGGGCCTCATTCCGAGGCTGGCGCAAAGGGATTACCGGCACCGGTAAGGACAGGGGGTAAGTGCTTGTATCCATAAATCAATTAAAGCAGAGTTTCCCCACTATTGTGACTCGATTAGGATTCGTTTGTCAAGCTGGCCAGCGCTCAGTGGACAATACTCCCTGATTTCACCCTCACTGTTTTAGGCCAGCGAGCTTCCAGGCCTTTGACCCAGAATGGAATTAGGCCCGCTGTATTGCCACCGCAAGGTTCATCCTTTGTGTAGCACTCCATTCGTATGCAGACTGCCATGACCGAGATGCCACAGTCTTTCAAAGATCAATGTTTATGGGTGCACCAAGAGTTTTAAAATTGGAATTCACTCGTGCGGTAGAGCGGAGGTGCGGGAGGATCTGACCTTCACTGCTCTCAATCTCCAGGGTCCTTGCGCCCATGGAAATTATTCATTATTCCTGCACGCCACCTCATCCCTTTCACTCTGGGTCTTCCTTGCTGCCACAAGGCTATTGACCTATGGCACTGAGGGAACAAGAGCAGCCCTCAGGGGCTCTTGCTCTCTGTAAGTCATCCATGTCCGGCTGCCAGCCGATCTCTTACATTACAACATTACACAGAGGGCACCGATCACAAGTCTGGTGAGTCAGAGAGATATTCTTATGCTCACGACCTCATCTACAGCACTGTCCTATAACTGCCATCTTGAGAGAGACTGGGCACAGAGCACAGTCTATGTTGCAGTGGCAGAGATACCCACTGCCTTGGGAGGGCATAAGGCCTCCCAAATTGAGGAAGGGTAAGGCATCCCCAGCTAGTACACCAGGAGGTGAAATAACAGTATAGCCAGGTTTACGAGTGTCCGATGTGTCAAAAAGGGACTGAGGTGAGGTGCCATGTGTGCCTACACCCAGGGCTGTGACCACACGCGGGTTACTAAATTTAAAGGGGAATCCAAAAGGTTCCGGTACCATCCCTGTGTCTGGGGACGGCCGCAAGGATGAAGGAAAAGAGACTTAGGACAATGGGCCTCATTCCGAGGCTGGCGCAAAGGGATTACCGGCACCGGTAAGGACACCGGTGCCGTTAATCCCTTTGTGCACTATTCCGAGGTCCCTTTGCGGATCCCGCTAAGGCCGCCTGGTTTTACCAGGCGGCCTTAGCGGGAGCCGCAAAGGATCCAGGGAGCAAATAACGTTATTTGCACCTTCCCCATTCCCATTGAGCCCTATGGGGGCTCGAATGGGAATGGTATAGTCAATGGGGACTTACCGGTCCCCCAAATGTCCGACTAGACGGGTAAGTCCCCATTGAATGAGGGCGGACTCGGTACCGTTATTGGAGGCAGCCATGGCGCTATTAGCGCCATGGCTGCCTCCAATCTCGGAATGAGCCCAAATGACTCTAGCCAGTATGGTGAGTAACCTTTATTTGTCAATTGAGGGGACAGTCCAAGTTGAAAGCATCCTAAATCACCTAGCGTTATTATTCTAGTAATTCTCACTACTAGGTCTGCAGTGATGTCAACCCATGGCGTGAGTCAGGAAAGGTCGTGCAAACCCAGCATTTCAATGTTACCAAGAACACTCTAAATTCTGTTGGCCCGAAAGCTTCCACTATTCCTAAAGATAAGCCACTTATCAGCCACTTTTCCTCTCTAAAAAATAGGCAAATACTCCCATCACCTGTAGCCACCCTTATGCAAACACTGAAAGCTAGAATGAAAGAGCACTTTCAAGTCATAGGGGGAAGACAAGGTAAGGGAAGCAGAATTACAAGACAAGGGGTCAGCTAACAAAGGGGGAGAGGAGACACATTCATTTCCCCATAGTAAAAAAGTGCTTCGATTGAACAATCTTAGCATGAAAACTGCTGGACGGATTAAATAAGAAAGAACTTGGACACAAAGCATTGCGTAAAGGCGGGAGTACACTTGCAGATCAAACCATGGAACCAATCTGACCTGTGAAGAGAGTAAACATCTAACACTTCAATGCTCACGTCCATGCTACCAACCTCAACATAGAGACCATGGCTAATCCAGACCTTACAAATTAAAAATGACAAGATCTCCAGATTCCCTAGCACCTCAAATAAGAAAAAGATATAGCCCGTGCCTCCACTATAAAAGAAGTAACAAATGGTTTGGTGAAGTACGAAAAATAGAATATCAATCCATCTAGAGAGAACATGGAGAAAAGCTCAATCCGAAACTTCATTGAGAAATAAAAACCAGAGGGTACCATGCTAATTTTGAAAGAAACACCAACGAGCAGCATTGGTGCTGAACTGCACCTCCTGAAGTGTTTAAGGTCTTCAGAGAACTCAGTGCTACCCCAAATCTGGGGAGAGCCCTCAAACCCTCCCAAGAGCTGGCTGACAAATTCTTGTATACAACAAAAATAAAAACTGGGAAAAATACCAAACCACTATTAAGTGTAATGTTCATCCCACCAGCCAGTCAGTCCAGCGCACAAGGACACCCCTAGCTTTGCTACAAACCATTTAACCAATTTCCCCCACAGGCAATGACAAAGAAGTACCTTGGCATACCTCTCTAATTAAATATTGATACCTGCGTTCTGTTATGTCATGCCTTGGTTGGTGGTACGTATGAATGTTTTTTCCATGGGCAGTTTTTGGGGGCCTGGTGAGCTGTTATGCTTTTGTTGTGTAAAGTTGTGCACCATTTTACTAATCAGTATGAACCTGTGGATCTTTTACTGATGAATGCCACCACTATCACATTTGATTATGTAATGCAGTGTTGGGGTTGCGTGTGAATGAATGCTGGTGCATGGGTATTAGGATTGTAATTCTTCGTTATTGTGTGTGGGTTGTTCAGGGTTGTTTTCTGGTGTGATGATGCAAATGGGTTTGTTCAGTGTGTAGTTTTTCGTAGAACGCCTTTGTGAGGTATTATGCATTGGTGGTGTAAGATTTCTGATCAATTACTGTTTCTACTTGTAACGTATATGTAGTTGTGTCCTCTTGGCTCATGTTTGGGGACTTTCTACTGATGAATGACGCATTTATAACGCGCTAAATACCCAGAGGTTTCTAGGCGCGGACCCGGGGATCGAACCTATGTTGCTCCGTGTCGTCTTGCTTCCAAGGCGAGCACGCCCAGTGTGTTTTGAGGGATTTGAGTGAGTCATGGGGGAAGGCGATGAGGATTCCCTGTTCTTCGGTTAAGTGTGTGTGGTGTTCCAGTGTTTTCGGTTTCACTTTGATGTGACGTCTGTTTTCATATTGCACAGATTTGAATCTATTTGCCCTCCCCAACACTGTACAGGATGGCTTATTTTGGTGTTTAATAACCTAGTCTGTGGGTTCAAATAAGGCTCTATGTTTAAACAAGTGTCTCTCTCCTCCATCCCTCACAGTGAGTATCCTGTACTTCAATTGATTCCTCCTTCTGTAGATTTAACTCCCCTGCTTCTCAAGGGAGACCCCTTTGACTGTATCGGGGGCCCTCCATGCGCCTGCAAGTTAGTGCTGTGTAGTGGTGAGAGCCAAGGCTGGGCCATGTGAAATTGATCCCCAGTGCTTCCTTCAGAGGAAGCCCTAGGCTCGCCTCCGAGGCTTCTCTGCTGTTCTAGTCGGGGTGCATTATTCACCTCACTTTCTTGAACTTTTGACTGAACCCAACATGCCCTTGTTTAGCTCTGTGCCTCGACCAGCTGCAATAATCAGATGCCTAAAGGAGCCTTCCCTGCACCATCCTGTTTCTGCCACCTTGCAACATCATAGTATCTCCATCCCTCCTCCACTCGCATCCTACTCAGCCTGGGGGTTTGTGAGCTCATCTCCTGATGCTCTGGTCTTCTCTTCCTAATCGCTTTTCAATTCTCATCTCAACCTCCTCCTTAACAGAGGGGAAGAGGAGAAATATATTGTTGCCTCTGCCAATGTCCCCTCCAATCTCTGCTGTATGCTCTCTTTATAGCTCTCTAACCACCTCGCCCCTTCTGTTCCTCCTCACCACCTTCTCCTATACCTTCCGAGTATTTCTCGTCATGTGCTCCTCATTTTATTCTCGGTCACATTCCTCCTTATTCTCCTTCACACTCCTCCTGATATGCCTCCTTAGCACCTTATTCATCACCTCCAACCCCTTCTTCTGCTCTCTGGCCAACTCGTTCCCCCTGCTCCAGCTCCTTCTACTCTCAGCTGCACCTTTCACCATAGCTCCTCTTCTGCCTCCAACCTCCCACTCTACACCCCGCCAACTCTGCACTTTGGAACTCACTTTCCCTGCTGTGATGGGAGCTGGATCTTATATAGAGCTTGGGCTGAATGGCCTTTTCCTGATTGGGTGGCAGGGTCATGCAATCAACTTGGTCCTGCTTAGTTCCTGGAAGCCCCCATAGTTCTGAGCTTTGGGAGGAAGTCTGCAAATAGCACAGCCACAATTGTATATCCCATTGTATAATATTCTCCCCCACTGAATGGATTTCATCAGTAGGGGCTCTCTGCCAGAGTGTTCCCTTTCCACTGATGTTCGTTTAGGCTCTCCCAAGTGGTCAGCAGGGAAGTTTGTATGGTGTAAACATTCCCCTTCAATTGTAGTCTGGTGTCATTGATCTTAAAGACGGGAGGGGCGGCCCTCAACACTCCACACTCCACACTCCTTCTGCCACTCTACTTTTCAGATAGGCGAGGGCTGTAAGATCCATAGGTCTACCTTTCATGGGGATAAGGGTGGTAAACACTTCTGTGGAGTGTTCAGGTCCTCTCCAGTCTTCCTGCCCCCAAATCCGTAAGCAGGGTCGGAGTGGGGCATAACATTGTCTCAGGCACCAATGAAAATGTGGCCCACATTTTCAAATAGCAATTCATTCTTTTTGTGACAGACCGTTGGAGTAGTACACAAAGGGGAGTATTTTGATAAAATGTGATGCAAATTGTGCATTTGAACGAATATGTATTCAGTAACACTGGTCAAAACTACTAGCCACATGGTGAAGTAACGTATCAGTCTGGCCCACATTGGCCAAAAAAGTGGCACACTTTGACCCACAAAACTGGCACACACTAGCATTTTGTGTTTTGGTTTGGACATTGACCTACTTCCTTATAGGCCAGTCCGAGGCTGTCCTTAAGTATGTTTTTCTAGTCTGGACCGTTTCTTTTCCTCTGGAAGAATGGGATGATGGAGATTTAGAATGCTTAGATTGGTCTGTTAGCTGGTCTGGATAACATGAGCTTGAAACAAGTTTCCTCCCAACAGGTGTTGCAAAATCTACTTGCCCACTAGCACATTAGAGTCGTTTTTTCAATGTAGAGTACCATTTACATGGTACTCGACCTTGCCGGAGAGTAACATGAAATTCTGGGATGTTTGAAATCTTTTTGACATTTACTGCAAACAGTTTGTATGCAGTAAATGTGAAATAAAGGTTTCAATGTGCGTTGCTGGTCTCCGGGTGGCAGCAGTGCGCCAAACTTCCGTATACTTGAAAGTGGCATGACTTTGGGTGTGTCTGTACCTATCAAATGAGTACCATATTGTATGGACCTTGTGCAGATTGTGTGTTGTTCAGAAGTATAAACTGAATTTCATTTAGCTCTCCGCACCGATCTACTGTGCATGTCTCGAGAAATCAATATGTTGTAGCCTTAAAAGTGAATGTCAAGTTTGGCTAGTGCGACTATTGTTTTAAAAAGAAATTCGGCGAACGCGAATTCAGCTTACGCTCTATGTTTGTGCAGAAAATCAATCAAAGCTGACCATTTTAAAGTATATTGTGGGCTGAACATTAGTTTTTTTTTTTGTTGCCAATTTGAAAAGCCCTGTGTGGAAAAACTTTCATCAACGTTTTGAGATCTTGGGCACATTTATCATTTGTTCGAATTTTACCAGATCAGTTGCATACATTTAGTGAACGTTCATGGGTAAGAACCAATGTTCGAGAAAAGCATGTTTGCATTTTTCATATGTGAAGTTCGATGTAACAGCTGTACTGCCGCCACCGCGATGTATTTTTATGTATACCTTGTGCATTTTTCATATGTGTATATGCTTAAGATGCTGTGCCCTACTTTATAAAGGAAAACTTAAAAGGGTGCAAGTCAGGATGTCTTCATAAACAAGAAGCGTCCTCTGTCCAGCATCCCGGTCTGCTGCCCCATGATCCGTGTGCCTGAAGGAACCCGGAACCAAGAGAGGTACACGTGTCCTTCATGGTACTCCGAGCACGAACGATCACCTGGCAGGCTTCTCATTGAACACGGTAGGGTTGCATTGTCCTCGAATGCACATACAACTATTTGATGTGATTTGGTGAACCCTATTGGAATAGTTGTAGGAAGAAGGACAACTCCAAGCCCTGAAGATAGATATGTTTTATCTGAGACACGTCGGCCATTCCAAATGCTGTGTTTGAGTTGACTGTATATAAATAAGCAAGTAGTACCTGGTGTATAGGCTTAGTGCAGTGATACTTTCCTTTGGATTCGTAAAGATTATTTACTCCTTTTTCTATGTAATATTAATTTAACGCCCAGTGACGGGTTATGCTGGTACATGAGAAATGAATGGAATGTTGTTTTGTGAATATCTGTGCTTTTGAACATTGAAATTGACTGAAACACAAATTGCTTAAATCGGAAAGGGACTTTTGTCCGATTAGATTGCAAATGGGTTACCTGTTGGTGGCAACAAGCTGTTATATATATTGGTGGTTTTGAGTCCCCATAGACTTGGGGGCTACACCCATATGCACCAGAAGCATGAGTTATAAACCATTCAGAACCTATAGGTGGTGGCCCACCCTTTAAATATTTCTGTACCTCATGCTATGCTAACCTGTGTTCTTACCCTACCACTACCCAGAAAAAACATAAATTCAACAAAGGTGCAATTGGGGCACTTACCCAATCGGAAGAATGATGGCTGCTTTCAGACCCCTTCGTGGGTGTCTCTGCCAAAAAGGGGCTCCTTGCCCAGATTCACTGTTCACCCAAATACACTGAATGTTTCTTCAACCTTGCTCTCCTCGGGTCTGTTGCCAGCCTATGACTGATCTCCCTTTTCTCTGGTCTACCAGGGTTTTATCTCAGTCTCTTCTCTTCTTTTCCCCTTTGTTACCCCTGGCACATAGCACCCCTTTGGGTGTTCTTGTGTTCCCTACCATGGAAACTCCTTGTGCTCTCTCCACCTAGCCACTTCCTGATCTTTATCCTGCATTGGGGTCTTGTACCTCTCACCCAGCCTTGGCGTCTCCTTTATCTCATCCAGGTCTTGTTTACCCCCATCCAATATTCCCTGGGGATCTCGTTTGGACTCATCCGCCACTCTCCTGGTTCCCCGGGGCCACCTGTATCTCTGGTTTCAAGCAGTGCTCCTTGGGAGAGTCTGTGAGTTTGCCGATATGGCGCAGCTTCTCTGCATTGTTTTCCGTGCTGGGTGTATTTTTTTTTTTTTAAATGTATTTTATTTTATACCAACCACACAGTGCAACAGAACATAAATAGAACACATCAAGCCACAACAAAGGCCAAACAACAGATATGAAAAGGAAAAGAAAGAAAAAACAGAACAAAATTAACTTAACAATCCCCTTCCCTCCCCCCTATGAGCCTGTAGGGTGTCCACCATCATTGTCCGTTCCGTGTGGTGGGGTTCCGTCGCTCTCAGATCCAGCCGAGGTCGACCCCGTACTAAACAGTTCAGCCAATAGCACCTTCCATGCCGTGAGGGAGCTCACCTCTTCCTCCCCTCCCGCCCTGCTGGCCTCCCACCATGCTGTCGTCTCGGCGGCAGCCCATTTCTTGAGGTCACGCCACCATACCTCCACCCGTGGCCTCTGACAATCCTTCCATCCCATGGCTATTCTGCGTTTGGCAAGTACATAAGCCAAATCTTTAAGCTTCTCCACGTGCCGAAGCTTGCGCGCCCTGGGATACCCTCCAAGCAAACAGGCCCAGGCCGAATCTATCTTAAGTGCAATGCCCCTCCCTGCCAGCTTCTGCGCCACTTCACTCCAGTAGGTTGCAATCACAGGGCAGGCCCAGAACATGTGAATCATATCAGCGTTCTCTGTGTTACACTTGGGACACGCCTGGCGCCCAGCGTCTCGAAATCTGGAAATTCTCAGGGGGGTCATGTATGCCCTATGCGTGATATATAGTTGTATCTGTTTAAACCTGGCATTCCTCGATACTTTTTTGTGGTACCCCAGGGCGCGCTCCCACTGCCCATCCGCCATCGGGGCCCCCATCTCTGTTTCCCATTCCAACCTCAGGTACCCCAAATCCTTCCCAACCTTTGCCATCAGCATCTCGTACAGCCTGGAGACCTCATGCCCGCCCTCGGATGCGTCATACATAATCTCCAGCGTCGCATCCGGCTCGTCAGCCAATACGGTCTCGGGCCAAGTGCTCCGGACCTCCCTGACCACTCTGTGGAACGTCATGTATTGCCCCGCATGCAGCCCCGCCCCCGCCTCTAGATCTGCGAACTCCGCCAAGGCCCCATCCTGCCAAATGTCACCCAAAGTGACCAGCCCCACTGACTCCCAGTATGTTCGCAGGATGGCCCTAAGCTGTCCGTCTTCCCCTGCCAAGGCCACCAGCGGCAGCTGCGGCATGCACGGCAGGGGATCCCCCATCATCCGGCAGGCTCTTCGCCACATGTTCCTGCCCAAAGCTAGCATCTTAGGACGCCCCCTCATCCATGTGCTGGATACCCAAATAATCTCTCGCAGGTAGAAGGGGGAGCAGTCCATACCCAACAGTCTATGTTCCGGGGTTTCGTCGTCCGAAAGCCACTTGGCCACGTACTGCAGCTGCGCTGCCACGTAGTAGGCCTCAAAGTTCGGCAGCCTCACGCCGCCTTTCTCATAAGCCTTCTGCAATTTCCACAATGCGACCCTGTTACGCGTGCCCTGCCATAAGAAATCTCTACATACCCTATGTAGTCTAGCAAAAAACCCCTTGGGTATCATGTATGGAATGTTATTGAAATAATGCAGCAGCCTAGGTAGCACGACCATCTTAAGCATAGCACCCCGGCCCATCATCGCTAAGGGTAGTTTCTCCCAAAACCTCATGCACTTCTCGATCCTCCCCACTGCCAATTCAGTATTGTGCCTGTGTTCCTCCCCGGACGTGTGGTACACGTCTATGCCAAGGTACCGAAAGGTGCTTGTCGCCCATGGGATTCGCAATACTGGCAACCTCTCAGCCGGTATCCCCACATAGCCGCCCAGCGGGAACAGAGTGGATTTCCGAGGGTTGACCGCTATGCCAGAAAGCCAAGCAAACCTCTCCATCACCTCCAAGACATATTGCAAGTTCTCTTCAGGGTATTGGAGGTACAACAGCAGATCGTCGGCATACAGGGATATCAGATGGCTCTTCCCCCCCACCTCTATGCCCACCGGGTCATACTGTTGCCGGAGGTAAATTGCCAAGGGCTCAAGGGCCAGGATGTACAACATTGGGGACCAAGGACATCCCTGCCTGGTGCCTCTACCTAACTGCCACCTATCCGACACTACTGCCCCCGTACGAACTCTGGCTAGAGGCGCGCTATATAACAATTCGGCCCACCTCCTGTACCCTGGCCCCATTCCGAAGTGATCCAGTGCCGCCAACAGCCACGGCCAACGAACAGAGTCGAACGCCTTGACCGCATCCAGCGCCACTATCGCCATTTCGCCGTCTCTGCTACATCCCCATTCGACCACTCTGTGTAGGCGTCTATGGTTGTGGGTAATGTTCCTGTCCGGGACATAGCCCGTCTGGTCAGGGTGAATCAGCTTGCCTATCACTCTCCTCATTCTAGCCGCCAAGACAGCTGTTAGGATCTTGCTGTCCTGGTTCAGCATCGACAAGGGTCGATAGGAGCCGCAACCGTGTCCCGGTGTATTGTGCTTGGGGAGTGGCACTATGACCGCTTCCCTGAGTGATTCTGGTAGCTGTCCCAGCTCAAACGCCTCATTAAACATGTCCAGCATGGGTGGGAGTACCTCCTCCCCATACGCCTTATAAAACTCGCTGGGGAACCCGTCCGCCCCCGGGGCCTTGCAAGTGGGCAGTTGTCGCACTATCTCTCTGAGCTCTTCCAGAGTGATCGGAGCATCCATCTCCTCTCGCTCCTCATCGCTGATTCTGGGCAGGCCTAAATCCCCGAGTACTTCATCTATCTCCTCGCGGCTCCCCCCTTCCCGATCTTCATACAATGTTTGGTAGTATTCTGCGAATGCCCCATTTACCCCTTCTTGCGTATCGATCTCCGCACCCCCTTCGGTGATGACCGATCGGATCGGAGCCCTAGGGGTTTCGCTCTTATATAGCCAAGCGAGGAGCCTGCCTGTCTTGTCCCCACCCGCATGCAACCTCTCAATGTACTTCGTATAATTCAGGTTACAAAGTCTGTCCCAATGCCCAGAGCACCGCTGCTGCAGCTCAGTAACTACTTCCATATCGGTCCCACCTTTCTCCAATTCTTTTTCCAGCTCGATCTCGGCCTCTCGCAGGTCGGTCAGGATTCCACCCATTAATCCCTTGGACTTCGCAATAGCAACTCCCCTCATCACCACCTTAAAAGCCTCCCACAAAGTACCAGCCGACTTGACACTCCCTGTGTTCGACTCAAAGTACGCGACTATCTCCTCCCTCATATCCTCCTTGAATACCGGATCCCGTAGCGCTTCCGCCCGAAGGCGCCATGTTGGAATCCGTGCACGTGGGGGGCGCAGCCGCCAATGCATGATTAGGGGCGAGTGGTCCGAGAGGACCCTCGCCCTATAGTCAATCTGTTCACACTCCGTAAGAATGTCTGGAGTGGCAAAAAAGTAGTCGAGCCTCGTGTGCAGTTGGTGCGGAGCCGAATAGTGCGAATACTGCCTCCCACCCGGGTGTCTCGCTCTCCACACGTCTACCAGGCCTAGATCCGTTAGCAGCGACTGCAACACCTTGGCCGCTGGGCTGGGCCTAACCATTTTGTCATCCGACCTGTCCTCCCTGGGGTTAAGCACACAATTAAAGTCTCCACCCCAGATTACTGTGCTCCCCATCCCTTCACCGAGTCTCGCGCACAGTGTCTTAAAGTAAGTCGCTGTGTCCTGGTTGGGCGCATAAGTGTTTATGATACAGACAACTCTACCTTCCACAATCCCCCGAACCATGGCCAGCCGCCCGTCCGACTCCACAACCTCCCCCAAGAGCTTGAACGGGACATGTGGTGCAACCCAAACCAGCACACCCCTGGCATACGCAGAGAATGTGGATCCAACCACTGTCCCCCTCCATTTTCTCCGCACCATTTCAAGTTTATCCCGTGTCAAATGCGTCTCCTGTAACAAGGCCACGTCTATCCTCTGCCTCTTCAAATACAGCATGACCTTATTACGCTTCAGGTAGCTATTCAACCCTCTAACATTCCATGTTAATACCTTAAGGTCTCCCATGATTTATCCGTAGCTCCCACTTCCCCCTCTGGTCTGATCGCCTCCCCCCAGTCCCGACTACATCCCTTCTCAGTTTCTTCCCCAGGCTCACATAACAACTAACACCCCCCACCCCCCTAACCCAACCAACTGCCCAGCTCCATCCCTGGATCTCAGGCATCCCCGTGTTCGGTTCTCTTCGGAAGCCCGTGTAGAGAACCTGACAGGGTGTCACACCCCACACAGTGACTAACCTAACCACACACTGGGGTACGAATAAAACGGCCTTCGGATGCCCCCTACACATTTATATCCGCGCTCGCGGACCATGTTCGAAACAGTTAAAAAGTGCATCCCCATCACAAAGTAGCAAAGACTATATTCCAGTCCAAATGTTCAAAGTCCGCCGGGCCCACTGTTTCACTTAACTCTCCCTGCTCCGTCCGCCATCTGCTCATCAGGCTCCTGAGGGCAGTTCTGCGCATCGAGCCATTCCATGGCCTCCTCAGGGGTGTCGAAAAACAGCGTCTTAGCCTTGGAGAAGACCTTAAGTTTGGCTGGGTAGAGTAACATATACTTGAAACCGGCCGTCCGCAGGCGCCTTTTGACCGCCCCAAAGTTCATCCGACTGCGCTGCACTTGTAGAGTGTAGTCGGGGTAAGCAGTGATGGTTGCCTCCCCTCGCCGTATGGTGCCCCCTTTACGAAAATGTTCCAGAATCTTCTCCCGGTCTTTGTAGTTGAGGATCTTGGCGATCACGGGCCTGGGCGGATTACCCGGCGGTGGCCTTCTGATCAGGGCCCTATGTGCCCTCTCCACTGCGAATCCCTGCGTTAGGGCACCTCCGGTGATCTCCTGCAGCAGCAAAGTTTCAATAAAATCTGTGGGATTCTGGCCCTCAGCTCCCTCCGGTAGGCCCACAATCCGGATGTTGTTTCTGCGGGCCCGACCTTCTGCCTCTTCAGCCCTGCTTTCCAGGTTGCCTACCCTCTGCACCAGGGCATGGATCTCTCGTTTGTGCGCGGTGCATTCCGCCACCGTCGGGCCCATCTCCTTCTCCAGGGTCTCTGTGCGCTCGGCCAGGGTTCGCACATCTTGCCTCAGGAGGTTCACGTCCTCCTGTACCGCCCCGACCTGAAGTTCCATCGCAGTTTTCAGTTCGGCCACCTCAAGTTGGAGTTTGGTCTCCCATGTCGCCTTCAGATCTGCGATCGCTGCCAGGACCTCCTGGTTCGTTCCTCCTGCGGCCATCTCCTTGGGCTGGGCCTTCTCTTTGCTCCTGGTCCCCTCGGTGCCAGGCGATGTCTTGGCAAATTCGTCGAGCGTGGGCTGTTTATTCTTCGCCCTCAGGAGCTTGCACGACATATCTTCGATCAGGAGCGTCCCTTCGATCTCGCTTAGGCCCCAGGCCTGGGGGCACTATGTCCCCCCGTCGCCACACAGTTTCGGCTACCTCCAGTCAGGCTTGCTCTCGCTGGATCGCGCTGAACGTGAACTGAGGGAATCGCCTCCAGAATCCCGGTCCCCGATCCTTTGTCCCAACATCAAGCGACGGCAGCCATTTTGTCTGCCGGCGAAGCTCCGGCCCCAAAACTTCACGCGGCTCCTGAGTACACAAGCGCTGCACAATCCCGTATGAGAATGCATCCACATGTGCAGCCGAGCTTCGCATTTACAGTCATCACCGTCTATGCCACATCGTAGCGGCCGTTGCGCGGATTCAGCCGGATAATGTTCGGATCAGCGGGAGCTCCCGTTCAGGCACGTCCTTTCACATGGCGTCCAAGCCACGCCCCTCTCCGTGCTGGGTGTATGTTGCCCTCGCTGACTTCCAGTGGCATTTCGGCCATGGCTCTCGGCATACCGGTTGTCTGTTTTTCGGGCGGCCTGCAGTACTCTTCTGGGATGGGCACTTCCAGCTCCTGACCTGCCAGGGGTTGTGAGTGTTTCTTGGGTTTGGCCATGACTTGGTCCACCACACTTGGCGTACGCTCCTTCTGTCCTGCCACACCTCCCAGGAGGAGGTCTCTGGGCATCTCCAGCTCTTCCTTTCTCACTCTGCTAGGTGATGGGACTATCCATTGTTCTCTCATTTTAGGCAAGGAGGGTGAATATAGAAGGTCATATTTGAAACCATACGAGCCATATACGAGTAGGATAATTTATATCCCTTTCTGGGCATTTACTGTCCTCTAAATGGGGTCCCTCCCAGTGGGATCCCTCTTGCCCTGTCCCCTAAGGGGTGTTAAGTTTAGCAGCTTCACTGCCCCAATTGTCTCAAAGGGGGTGGCTCCCCCTTTGGTAGAGGCGATGAATGGCCTGGATTCGCCACAATACCAACATACTGTTATCTCCATAAGGAGACCATGGCAAGATCACTTCCACTGCACTGATATGAGCAGCTGTGGTCTTCACTTAGGACAACCTGTTGCGGCCTGTTGGGAGCTGAGTCGGGGTGGTGGCAGGGTTTCCTTAAGTAAACGTTCTGATATGTCACATTCATCAGCACATTCTATGCAAAGAATGCAATCTTATGACCTGACTTCTGTGTCTCTTTTCCTAATTTCATTTTATTCTAGCTTTCAGTGTTTGCATAAGGGTGGCTACAGGTAATGAGGATAGTTGCTTAGTTGCTAGTCCTCACGCATGCCTTTGAGTAGCTAGAATTGTTACGTTCTTTACTGTAGTCTATAAAGCAGTCTCCATCACTGGAGTAGCCTCCGTGCAGTGAGCCACAGTTTTTTTTCTTTTTAAATAAAAGTTTGAAAGTATTTACAGGAAAGGTTTTGTCAGTGAACAAATGAGAGGCAGCTAGTTGTCCACATAAATCGGATTAAGAGAATAAAGAGGCGTGGGCCAAATTGATGGATTTGAATAGGACATGCTAATCTATGGCCCTCCAGTGGAGTTGTCTCCAGAACTGGTTCCTCTGATTACACCCACCAGTAATTGAAGTAACGTCCTTGTGCACCCATTGGAAACCTGTGTTATTTAGGGAAGGTTCTTACTCTAATACAACACAGTGGCAATATAGTGGCATAAAGCACTTCAGATCATTACACGGCTGCGAGAAACCAATCATTTGTTTAGGTTTAGAGCCAGTGAGCAATATGGGCTTCATCCTATCACCCTGGAGCATCTGCCAGTCTCTGAAGCCCACTGATTTGGGGTCCAAACATCAGGAAGAGCACTGACCACCAACACCTCAAGCTGCACTGCATTTAGTTTCAGCCATGTTCTCCCCTGCTACATAAAACCCTTCTCAGAAATGGATTTGATCACTCACTCAGCGGTTTCAAAAAGATGAATTTGAGCACTTTGTAAACAGATATCTAATTTGCTTTGTGTAGAGCCAAATGCCCTGCCACCATGGAAGCCCTTTGAATAAACAAGACATTTAATCAATGTTTAACAACAGTTGCATTTGTTAGTGGTGTCCAGAATAAGGCACCCTTGCATTTCCAGAGAAATCCAGTAGTGTGAGCTGTTTCCCAGGACCTGACTCTGTTGGCCTGCACTGGTTGTCATGGTGCTTCTTAAAGAGCAGAGAGACTGGCCTTGTACTCAAAAGGGATCTGCCCCTTATTTGAGCCCTTTGAGCTTCAGTGGCTAGGAGATCTGGTGGGTCAAGACCTTCGATGTCTTTGTGGAGCATAGTTGTGGCAAGTTTCTCAAGACATCTAGTACCATTTTGCCCAGAATGTCATGTAGGTTGCATTTGTTCCCATGCTCCACCTTGTGCCAGTAGTGAGAGTGTATGCAGATTGTTTATGCTGTTAATTTGTCATTATAAGGCTGCCTGGTTCTTTACACTTGTCTCTTTTTAGCTCCTCAATGTTTTATTTTATTTGGGGTGGGGCTCATTTTGCATATATTCAGGCAAGGAAACCGTCTCACCAAGAGGAATAGAGGTCTGGCTAGTTTGATTTGGTGGTTGTATTTTGGGATGGGGCACACCTCTCGAATCCTGGACATTTGGAAATGTAATTTTAATTATTGGATTCCAATGAGGTGGTGCGTGTACTCAGACCGATCCCTGTGTTCTTCTTTATTTGGGCCACTATTGGGGCCACTCCCAAGAGTCAACACCATTTGCAAGGCAAGTTTATTTTCCATGTCTTGCCCAAAACCATACGAATTTGTAGAGTTGGTAGATGCATGTGTTCTCAAACCAGTCTTCTTCCTGATTAGAGCTCTGTACTGAAAGGTGGCTCATATTTATCTAATAATTTCATCTTTAAGGCTGGATAAAACTGATGAAAGCAGTGTTAATGGTTGGAAATCAGATGTGGAAGTTACACAAATATACATAGAATTGTAGAACTTTGATTTCTGAGTACTGTGCAATTTCCTGATTTCTATTCTAGGAATAGCTGTATTGTTATTATTATTTTATTACTTATATGTTTATAATGCGAAGGCAGCTCGCAGGCATCGGGGCCCAACAAAGACACAAAGGAACAACAAAAAGATGAGACAATAATCAGTTAGGAAGATCAGATATCATGTAGAGGCAAGACTATCAAAAGTCCAGGGAGTTAACAGAACAGGTGTGTTTTCAAGGTTCTCCTAAAAAGCCTCAGATTAGGTATCGCTATAATGGTTGGTGGTAAAGTATTCCAAAAGGCCGATGCAGTGACCGAGAAAGATCTTCTAAGACCCTTTGATCAAGTATATCCTGGTCCCAGCAACTGGGTCAAGGTAGCCGATCGCAGTATTCTGGTCACGTGGTATTGGGGTACCAAGGATTTGAGGTATTCCAGTGCATTGCCATAAGGGCAATGGTGCACGGATGCGCCCATTTTGAAATGGATTGCTCCTGTACCGGGAGTCAATGATGATCTCTCCTGAGGTTAGAGGTATGAGATCTTCTGGGGACGTTTAGGGTCATGTGGACCGTGTCATTTTCAATGATTTGACGAGCCTGGATTTTGGATTTAGAGGCTCCACCAAGCAGGGCGTTGCAATAGTTCAGCCTTTTTAAAATTGTGGCATGGGCAATGGTCACAGAATCTTTTCACACAAAAATGGGCAGATGTTCTGGAGAAGCCTTAGGTAGTAGTTGCAATTCTGAAAACAGGTGGTGCACTTGGTCATCAGAATTGAGGGAGGCCTCTAGGTATACCTCTAAGGTTTTAACTTTTTTGTGGATCATAATTTTGTTATCTTGGAGGAGGAAGTTGTCATAAGATGGGCCAAGTGTAGAGCGAGCTTGGGGAGAGCCGAAGATAAGGAGCTCGGTTTTACTGCCATTGAGACACAGCCAGTTCTCAGACATCCAACCCTCTAAGGACTTGTAGATGTTATTAAGAGCTATGGAGTCCAGAGCGTGATCTCCACTGAGCTCGATGACCAGCTGAGTGTCATCAGCATAGTTGATAAAGAATACAGCCAGGTCCTACAAGAGCGAACAAAAAGATCTCAGATAAAGATTGAAGAGTAGAGCGGAGATGAAAGCACCGTGCAGGACTCCACAGGCGGTGGGGGAAACAGCAGAGGAAGCCCAGTCCCATTGGATATTTGATTCCCAGTTGGACAGAAAGGAATGTACCCAGTCCACTGCCTCTTTGGAGCAGTTGCCTTGGGTCTGTAGGCACTGCAGGAGGCGCTTGTGGTCGACAAGGTCAAAAGCTGTGCACAGATCTAATAATATCAACATACCGGCTTTCCCTATCACCATGATTTTTATGAGATGGTTCTGTAAGTCGCCCAGAGCAGTTTCCATGCTAAAAGAGGGGTGGTAACCTGACTGACGATTGTGAAGATTGTGGTTACCTTCTGTGAAAGATTGCAATTGGGAAGTCGTCACTTTGTCTAGGATTTTCAAAAGGAATTCGGCTGTTGGTGATGGGCCTTAAGTTACTGGGATCCGTGGGGTCAATGTTAGGTTTTTTAGGTATTGGTGAGTTGGTAAGTTTCTTAATTTCCATGGGGACATGGCAATCTCTAAATGAGGCATTTACAAAGTAAGTAAAGAAAAGGCCAAAAAGATCTTTTTGCTCCAGGATAAGTTTCGGAAGCAATAGGTTACTGACATGAAGTTGCATGCATTGAAGAAAGCGTTATTGTCATGTCTAGGAGGGAGATCTGGAAGAAAGAGAAGGCAGGAGATGACAAGCCTTTTACAGTCAGGTGATTTAACTCGCCAATGGGGGTGGAAAGACCATGTGCAAGTATAATCTTGTTACGCGTAATGGAAATGTTCTCGCTAAAGGCGACTGATGTCCGATCACAGTAAAGATTGGTAGGTGTAAAGGGAGATTTAGTAGCTTTAGGTTTTTCCAAGGATTTCAATATTTCAAAGAGCTTTGCCGTGGAGTTTGAAGATTGTTGTATTTGAGTGTTGAAGAAGTTCTTTTTCGTGTTGAGAATTAAGGATTTATATGTTTTATCCATTTGTTTCTAATCTAACCTGGAGGCGTCTGAAGGATGTTTTGCCCAGATAAGTTCGAGAGCACGCTTTTTCTTCTTTAACACCCTTAACTCTGGCCTAAACCAGTTTTGGTGTCTTGAGTCATCTCTAACTAGTTTAGTTTTGATTGGGGCCGTTGTGTCTAACATTTTAGTAAAGGTGTTTGTGAAAGTGGACACTAAGTGTTCCAATTGGTCGTTAGGTGTACAGATCAGCATAATGGACTCTAAGCAGAGCTGAAGGTCAAGGGAGAGCACCTTTTAAAATTCCGACCTAGGACTAGTTTCGTGGTGTTAGGAGGACGAGTCATGGGAGCAGGGAGTTGAATAGTAAAACTTATAGAATACTGGTTGGACCATACACATGGTGTGTTAATCACCACTTGAGATTTAATCTTCCTGGTCACAATCCAGTCCAGTATATGGAGGTTAGCCATGGTTGGCTCAGAGTTGATAACTACATGATCACTATCCAATAAGGCGGATTCCAGGTCCGCAGCTTCCTTATCGCTGATGTCCCCTTTCCAGCGATTTAGATCACCCAAGAATATGGTGGTGGAGTTAGGACTGATGAGGTTATTTAGGAGTTAAAGAATTTCTCCGTTGAAATCTGGCATGGGACGGGGGGGGGGATAAATAAGCACAATGTTGACAAAGTTCTGCGGTGAGGGCATCATTGTAAGATGGAGAATTTCACAGCCTGCACATGAGGCTGCTGCTGGGAACAGACCTAGCTCAGATTTTGCAATTCTAGCAACTCCCCCACCCCGGCCATCAGTGCGATTAGCATTAAAGAAAGTGTAACCCAGGGGTTGGGGGAGCCAAGAAGATAGTAGGACCACTTGAATCTTGAATCCAGGTTTCAGTGATACAAAGAATATCAAGATTGTGGCTCTGGATATAGTCATGCAGATCCTGCACATGTTTAACGAGTGAACGAGTATTGAGGAGGGCGATCTTTAGCAAGATTTTATTTGTATCGGATTGAAAAGGAATTAAGTACGTTAGCAGTTTGGGCAGAAAGGGGAGAAGGAGGTGGATCAACATTCTCAGAAGGAATCGTATCTGGAGGAGAAGGAGAGGAAGACAAAGCATCATTAAGTCGGCTAATTTCCTGTAAAACAGTGGGAGTGTAATATCCGGTTTCTTTTAAGATGTTTGGAGCGGTTGGTGGTTGATCCGGTAGAACTGGATCAACCAAGGATGGAGGGAAACCATCTAGTTTGGTATGTTTCAGCCTGTCAATGAGGGCTCGGTGATTAAGGCGAAGGGCTGCAATCGATAAAGGTTCAATCTTAGGGAAACCCGTGGTTCAAGGGCAAAAGGCAAGCCGGGTTCAGGAGCGCTTACCGCCAGCAGAGTGGGCCTCCCCACCGACAGATGACCAGCAAAGACCGGCTTGCTGCAGAAGCTCTGCTGCTGAACCTCCTGAGGGTTGAAAAAATAGAGCCCTAGGGTACCTGGGAAATGGAGTTCCAATGCACGTTCCACACGTTATTCTGAGGGCAAAAAATTATGTTGCCAATGTTACAAGAAACACAACCTAGCAAAGCTAATGGGTCACAAACAATCAAAACTAGCTATACTAATGAGAGTGCTTTCTCTCTCAGCCGTAGGTTGTTAAGTTCAATTAATGTTAAGTTCAATCAGATAACACGCAAGTATAAAGTATAAAAGCACTCGATGGCGGCTTTGCGAAGTCTGCAAACAACAGAGCG
The DNA here is from genome assembly GCF_040938575.1 of Ambystoma mexicanum. Taxonomy (NCBI): domain Eukaryota; kingdom Metazoa; phylum Chordata; class Amphibia; order Caudata; family Ambystomatidae; genus Ambystoma; species Ambystoma mexicanum. The sequence continues at coordinate 636,513,297 of NC_090928.1, read as the reverse complement.
TGCGTTTGAGCAGCTCACTAGCAGCAATTACCTGTGTACCTCACATAGGAATATTGTACTTGAACTGCTGTGTCAAGTATCCATTTAAAAAAAATCTCAAATAATGGTCTAGCTCTAATAAGGAGCTTGTTTGGAAAGATGAGCGAGACATTGTGATCTTTTTCTTTGTATACTCTATTGCAGATGTTCAATGTTCATGCATGTGCCTGAATTGCGCTTTTGATGCACAAACTGCCACATAACAGTGAACTCGTTCTTGCAGTTTCTGCATCATTGATACTTTGTACAATTGTGTTCCCCTGGGGCCTGTGGCATAAACTTGTTTTCATCGCATAAGGGAGATCACTACTGCCTTTTCAGTTTTAGCCATTGTGTGCCATCGATAAGCCAATTCTATTGGAGTATAACTAGGAGGGAAATGATATGCGAGGAGGACACACTGCGTGTGAGTGTTATTCACCCACCCATTGACTGACCCTGGCCATGCTAATTCCTTTGGCCATTCCTACCCATTGCCTGCCTCTCCATGTTCAAAATGCAACTTCCTTTGATCTCTTTGAGGCAGCTCTATTAAGCAGTTACATCAAACATGACCTCCCAGTGCTATTTCGAAGTAGGCTCCTTAGAGTTAATAGATTATTTGCAATTGTAAATGTACAAGTGGTGTCATAAAAATCTTAACAAAGTGTGCCCTGGGCCATTGATTTACATCTGCGCCTTGCTTTGAAGTCCTGCTACAAACAAGCGGTGACAAAGCCAACAGTTTTCGATTGTGTATAGTGATAAGATGGGCGTTCGCCAAGCACTGCTATCACATACCCAGGAAGTGACAGCATTTTCCACTTGCTGCCATCTTGTGGCCAAGTGGTAAAATGATGGTGTTACCTCGCAACTTCCTATGCCCATGCCCTTGGCATGCTTGTTTACTACCGGAAGGGCAAAGGGAGTAGAAAATAGCTTTAGCTTTTTGTCTGTTTCCTGGAACGTTCCCATGAGAAGGGTGTTAGGTAATCACTTGTAAAGGACCATTCTAGTTGTTTTTACATTTGCAGGACACCCTCGCTGTCAGTAACTGGTGGCATCCGATTGGCTGCGTGACTCTTCTCGTAGCGTGCCTGCAAGGCAATTCTTCATTCGTGTACTCCTACTCCTGTCTTTGGGCTCCTCTCTGGCTTCCTTTTTAGAGTTAATGTTTCCAGGATTGCGCGCTTGTCTAACCTCTCTGTGATTGCCGGCATAATGGCCTTTTCCTCTTCTTTGTTGCTTCTGTCACATTGGTTCTGTGGCAGATATGTAAATCAGGTGATCCTTTGCCTTATCATTAATGAAACGGAGCCCCTCTTGGTAGCAGAGCGTTTCTTAAAAGGCGACTATTGTAGTGGCCATGCAATGAGCTGATACTGACCTGCTGATACTAGCTTCATGGGGGGTGCTTTTAACGATTGGATGCGGTTAAGTGACAAGGCAACGAACTGAGTCAAAAGTGGCTTGCCTCTGTTGCTGGGAGATGGACTGGCAAGGAACAGCCAGAGATTGGTCTGGGCACGGCTCCGGGATTCTTTATCTGGGAGGGTACGCGTGTGCAGTTGGGAGGGCCCAATTTCTGTTGGCCGTGGGTGTAGCCTAAACCGCCAGGAGTTTATAAGCTTCCAAACATGCACTTCATTACAAAGGATAGGGTTTGTTTGCATACAGATACGGTTGACCGTTACTCAAACAACATGAGTTTATGGAGCCCAGTACTTAGCAGTCCCAGCAATAACCTTTGGCAGGGCAGGCTTCCACGCAGACTAAAACTTTCTATTTAGTTGAGAAACATTACGGTAGGCACGCTGTACAGAAAGAGCTGACAGCTTCCCATACTCACAATCCTAGCATTGGCATGTTCTGAACATATACTTTGAAGAGTCTTACAAATTCTATTCTATCAATGAATGCACCTATTGCAGAGATCTGTATGCAAGCTGCAGGTCCCTATTATGTAACTTGGGTGAGCCAAAAAGCATTTTATCATTCGGAGGCTGATAAAACGAGTAACACTGAGATGGTTTATACCCTACTGGCTTGCCAGGGAAGCGGTAACATGATAATGGGCATAACCCTTTTTCTGGATGGTGGAAGAAAAATGTGTGGCAAAAAATGTCTGGCAGATGGCAAGCATCCATAGACACCAGGACAAGTCCCCCTTACAAATCAGCTCATAAGCTGGTTAACTGACGTGACCCCTTAACCAAACGCCCTAGCCTAGTAGTTGGTATTAGAAATCATGCAGGCAGACTCCCTCCAGGATTGTCCAGCTCCAGGCCACGAGGGATGGGATCCTGATGGGTTTTCAGAATAGCCCTCCTTAATATTCATGAGGAAGAAATAGGTTACATGTAGAATCATTGCATGCAAATTATCTCATGTATATTAACGAGGGGTAACCTGAAAAGCCAACATGGATCTGGCCCTCGAGGCCTGGAGCTGGACAACCCTGCAAGACTCATGGCCAAGGCAAGCCTCCTCTCCTGTCGACCTTTGTAGCACATCACTGTAGTCCCCCCCCCCCACTAATATTTTACTCTACTGTGTTTTGCTCCTGGGGATCCCCGCTGTTACTTTCTTGTGGATGTCGCCTGCCATTGTTTTTCTCCACTGTTTTACCCTCACTTTTGCCTGCTGTCCACTTATAGGGGTATCGGCACCCACTTCAGAGCACTCTCTGACTCTCCCCACAGTCACTCTGATCTGGGTGCAACACTACCTAAGGCCTCTGCTTGGCTATGCCAGATAAAATGCTTCAAATGTTATGTTAAAAAGCTTTTATACTGCACCCATCACTGCCATAGTGGTCCTAAAGTGCAGGGGTTTATCCAGAGTATTGTGTTGTGTCCCCACCTGCGGTGAACCAGAAACGGCCTGTGCTGGAAAAGCAAAGTGTGAGCTGATGAGAGATAGGAGTAAACAGACAAAAAATGCAAAAGGGAACAAGGGGAGGGTGAATGCTTGTGGTAGTAGAGGTGTAATCATTGTTAGTGGTTGAAATGAATGTTTCCAGTACAGTGATAGAACTACAATTGGGTTGTGCTTAGTTGTGTGATGGACTTGAGATGTGCTTGAGTATGCCCTTGAAGTATGGAGGATTCTTCACCAGATAAAGGTTTACCATATCTATCCTCCTGATTTACCAGGACAAATCTGTGGATGCCAATACACCTGGCAAAAGTACCAGAACCGATTTGGTTGTCTAAAGGTTAATACATGGGACACAAAATGAGACACTGGAGGGGAAGGAGGGGGCATCCTAATCTTCTAAGAGGAATGCCTTCCGGGCAACTTAATGAGGGCTGAGATTGACCAATTCATTTTAGAGGATGTTAGAAAAATGTGGTGTCTTACTTGGGAGCAGGCTGTCAAATTGTAGTGATGTGCACCCATCCATAGTGAGAAGATCTACCCTGCGCTCCCTATCCAGGCTGGGTTCATTCAGCAGCCTTCTAGAAGGCAGCCTCTTCAATTTCATCACACAGAGGGAACACTCAGAGGTTTTGAGAGGGTAATAAATGGACCACGTATTTCAACTTCAACTAGAACCGCAAAGTAGGCAGTTTTACAGTGCCAAGTATGGGATATCAGCCTACTTGCTACATGCATTACATCACCACTTTCAAAGCGCTGAGGCTTGTATGCAAGGTGTGTAGTGTTGTGCCCCTGCTGGGGACTCAGGACCATAGTCTGCGGACGGAACAAACAAGGCAAATGCTGGGGTTCAAACGGAGGTGGGGGCAGGTTAGAACAAGGCTAGTCTTTGTGATAGTTTGGGTGCATGTCGCTTCAACCAAAGTTAATTGTAGATCAGAATTGTGAAGAATTCTAAGGTGTCAGAAGGAGGCTGGGTTATTGGTGTGACTCAGGTTTACCTAAAGTAGTTTGTGGCCGTGTGATGAGCTTGACATGTGCTCCAGCAAACACTTTAAGCGTGTTGGCTATTACTACCAGTAATATGTTTATTTCTCTCACTAAACAAACTCCAAAACAGTAATTATGGGCCTGCCAAGCCGATTAGTCGGGAGTGGTGAAGTGCAGAAACAGATTGTGAAAGACAGATGTGGATGGTGTCAAAAAAGGTAGATACGGTTAGATGTCTATCCTCCTATAAATGTTCCTATATATGTCTTTGGCTCAAGGTGGGCAGGCTTTGAACAGTGCCACAGTGTCACTGTGAACCTGTGTGTTGAAAACACACACAGGGAACAGGCACACAAACAACCTTCTGCTTACTCCTTGGGCCACAAATAGCCAGGTTCCATAGACCAGGAAGATAGGAGGAACTACGAACATTTAAATGAGTGTGGGTTTTGAAGTGTGGCTCCTCTGAGAGTTCAATACCACAGAGTAAGTTCCCAAAGATGTGGAAGCTCCTGTCCCCTGCACACTGTCAAGGGCCAAAAATCAGCCAAAACATTACTATATATATATATCTAGACCTATATTATGAAGCAATTTCAAAATTGTCTTGGTTAGGTTAGTGTTTAAAACAAGCATTCTTCGGAAATTTCACAGGGACACATTAGATTACGCAAGGGACATTGTATAAACTTGGCAAGAGTTCTACAACTCCCATAGACAAATACCAGTGAGACCACAAAGACCTGCTCCGAACACTCCCGCCACAGACAGCAGCAACATCATTAGTGGGGAGGGTGAGAATCATCCCACAATCACATTAGCTGTACCTGTTACCAATATCGAGACACATTTGACACAACCCACAACTAGTACAACACGGACATCAGTAACTCATGCCCCTTTTTTAGAGCCAGGAAGACAAGAAGAGGGAAAACTAAAGCAACGGATCGGAACAAATAGTGAAGTCCTTAGTCATGAACATCTCCTCTAGAGTATTGACAACTTCACAGATAGACACATTGAATTTAGGCCTACTTACATTCCAGTGGAAACTAGTTCAAGCTTTGAAGAAGAGATGCATCTCTTTAGACTGATCAGAAGAATTGAGTTAAAGGTCTTCTTTGAATCCATACCAGAAACAGCAGAGAGGTCTGTCTCTTGACTACTTGGAGATCAAGCCGAAAAGTTCATTTCATCCACAAATGAATAGTCCCATCATAGTTATGTTCAAACTAAGAACCACCAGGGACCTGAGGAAGATTAAGTTTAATCCATACACACGTAACAACCTATGCAAACACCAAACACGGCTACTCAAAGAATTAGCTGAAGATTCTTCTATTATCGTGAAACCTGCAGATAAGGGAGGTGCTTTGGGGATAATGGACTCTACCTTTTACAATCAAAGCTCTCTAGTACAGGATACCAGGAAATATTTAGAATTAGATCATGATCCAACTAAAACAAATGGGACCCTAATACATACAACTATTACTAAAGCAGAAGACATAGAGTGGATAGCACCTCAAACCAGAGAATACTTGATTAAGAAACATCCTATTATTCCTGTATTTTACGCACTCCCCAAGATACACACAAATCTAACTAACCCACCATTCAGTGCCATTGTCCCAGGCACAGGCAGTGTCTTCAATCCTTTGATAGTTTACCTTGATACCGCATTACAGCCATTGGTACAACTTAACTCCACTTACCTTAAGGACACCTTCCACTTTTTGCAGTTATTTAGGGAATTACAACTCATAGACACTGATTTGAATCAGTTTTTCCCTAGATGTTAGCAGTCTGTACACCTCAATTCCCCATGGAGAAGAAATAGAAGCCAGGGAGTGGTCCTTACTAAGACACGAGAATGTAAGCAAACACAAGGTTCTAGCGATCAAACTCATCAACATTATTCTTTACAATAACTATTTCAAATATGAAGGCAAATACTTTCTGCAAACCTAAGGTACCTCTATGGGGTCAGCAGTGGTACCTAGATGACTTTTTTGCTATTTGGAAGGGAAACAAAGCTGAACTACTACAATTATTTGAATATCTAAACATATGCCATGACCATATTAAGTTCACACTTGAGGTGGGGGAACCACAACTACATTTTTTGGATATCATGATCACCCTCACAAACAACTAATTTTCGACTACCATTTACTGTAAGCCTACCGACGTGAATAACACCTTGCACTTTTGGAGCTTTCATACCATACATCTCAAAGAAAGTCTCCTTTACAGCCAGTTTCTGTGACTAATGAGGATAGTTTCTAACACAACCACACTCCAGAATGAATATGATCTGATGTTTGACAGATTCAAGAAACAAGGTTATCCATCTGAAGTCCTAGATAATGCTATTGCTAGACTTGAGACCCACAGAGGGATGATTCATTGAGGCCAATTCCCAAAAGGGAAAACACAAGGATGATACACACGCTGCGATACTCGACACAGAGCCACCAAAAAGCCAGGACAATCAAGAAGAATTGGAATTTCATTAAACTGGATCCGTTCTGTTACGCTCACCTGGCTCCCACAGGGGTGTCGGTCGGACGCGGACAGCTGCGGTCTCCACCCACGTGATGCGTAGTGCAGCGATGACTGACTGGATCTGCCCTCCTAATCTTTTCTGCTTAACCCGTAGAAATATTCTCCTGCAAGTGGAGAGATGGATTTAGCCACTTGTGGATTCAAGTGATGGCACCCCCGCAGTCCTCCCCAACTAATCACCTCTGAAATGCCCTCACAGCAATCTCACCTTATATTCTTGAAAGATGAGCTCTCCATCCTGCGTGGATTTGCAGGGGCGCATCGATTCCAGTTACTTCACTGGTTTGAAGGCTCGGGAGAGTTCCGGAGAGTATTGACTCTGAGGTTCCTGGTGAGGACCAGTAAGTATTAAGTTCATAGAGTTCAATTTGTCCGACGTTCACTCTTGTTCCTCCCTTCCTTTCCTGTCTTGCAGCTGGCTCGTGAAAAGATGCTCTTGTGGCAGCTGGTGGCTCTCAGGTAAGAGTCTGTATTATCCGGCGCTGTCCGGTAAATGTTGCATGAGGAAAACGTGTTATTTTGTCTCTCTTTACAGATGTGGCAGGTGAAAATATGGAGAGTCACAAAAGGATGCCTCCGGTGGTAAATCAGGTAAGTCTATGGTGGTAAGAATTATATTTGTTGGTTCCCTCGGCTCACCTTGTGGTTTTCTTTTGTCTCCTAGGTGCCGAAGTTCAGCGAAGAAATGATGGAGGCAGCGCCGCCTCGAAGGATGCTGTGAAGACTGGTGAGTATGGCGCGGTGCTGCAGCTGGAGGTGTGGCGCGTGCAGAAATGATGTTCTTTACAGGTCCGGAGACAAGATGGATCCAGAATCAGGTGTGGAATAGAAATAAGTTTGTTTTCGAACCTTGTCCCTTTCTTTCCTCTTTGTTTTAGGAACTCCAGATTCGAGGCAGGCGTGGCGGAAGACTGGATGCAGGCTGCAGGCACGGTGAGCGTTACGCTGCTGGATGCAGAATAACTCAAAGCGTGTGTTGCTGGTCGGGTGTGGTTTAAATAGCCTCAAAAGTAGTCCCAGGTAAGAAGTCCCGGGGCTGATGGGCTTGGTCCGGATACCTGGGGATAGGCATCATGACACGTTCCTAAATACATTTTTCCCGGAACCACTGATTATGGCATTCAAAAGAGGTAAAGGTTTCAGAGACATATTGATCAAGGCAGAATGAATCAGAAAGCCATTACAGAGGGTATTACTGAAACAGAAGTTGGGCACATTCCCCTGCCTCAACTGCCAACATTGGTCCAACATAATCAGGCGGGGATCACGTTAGAAACCTAAACACAGGTAGAAAGATCTCACCATGTCGCTTTGCAACTTGTGACACACGAAATGCCATCTATGCCCTCAAATGCCCCTGTGGGAAATATTATGCGGGTCAAATGATAAGGAGAGCAAAAAGACAGATGGACAGAACATAAGTCCAGTATCAGGACAGCCAATAATAAATCACCAGTTTATAGGCACTTCAAGGAAGCAAGACACACAGTGGCTCAAATAAGATGTGTGATACTGGAGGTGATCCACCCCTTACCAAGGGAAGGAAACTTATTAAAGAAATTAGCGCAAAGAAAGCTATACTGGATCTATCATTCGGATGCTATTAGTCCCTTGGGCATGAAGGAGGAATCATACCTGGGTCCCTACCTTTAGTTACACAAGGGCCATTTAATGGAGGACGATCCATTGATTTTGGGCAGGCATCAAGGTTGAAACCACATGCACAATCTATCTGATGAAGTGATACATTTGTACTTTCCATCATAAACTGATAACTGTATGTACCAGTGACTAGTCATGCACTGTTGCAAGACACGACGATTGAAGCAGATTATTTGAATGTAATGATGAAGTCAGGTACTGTCTTATGACATACCAATGTAAGTGGACTGATTAAATGTACTTTCGACCTGCATCATGTGCATTATGTACATGAAGTAGCACTCTAAGCTTGCTCATTCACCTTACAGCTTATTTTTAACTTTAATGGGCGACAGAAGTATAATGATGGTGCAGAGGATCATCTAGAACTAAATATGGGGCAGTGGTTTTCTATACAATATGGATCCCGATACACTCATACAATTAGATAAGGGGTCTTCTTTAGGAGCACTTTCAACAGAGTTGAGGAGACGGTGGCCCTAGACTCGATACAGACAGACTTAACTGAACCTTCTGTGAACTCCTTAAGCGGCATCCCTGCATTGTCATGCTCCTATAAGAGATTCTTCTTATAGGTATATACACAGGTTACAGCTACACCAGGGGTCCCGATCTATTGATGACAATGGACACTTAGGGCCTCATTACACGGATGGCGGTAAGGATTTACCGGTACCGGTAAATCCTTACCGCCTTACTACGAGGTCCCTTTGCGGGTTGGGGGATTTAACGCCTGCTTTTTGCAGGCGTTAAAAACCAACCCGCAAAGGGACCCAGGGAGCTAATTGCGGTACCGCAATTTGCAGTACCCTAATTAGCGCCTTCTCCATTCCCAATGAGCCCTATGGGGCAAAAATGGGAATGGGGAAGGGCAATGGTGGAAGGGGGAATTACCACCCCGCCAACCTTGGAATGGGGCGGTAATTCCCCTTTACGCCAAGGCGGTGCCGGTATTTTACCGGCATGAACCATGGCGCTAATAGCGCCATAGTTCTCCGCCATCCGTGTAATGAGGCCCTTAGACTCTTTTACATCCTTAATGACATTCTAAATACAAGGGGTCAGAACCTAGGTGACATCCTAGTTATATTACATACTTTTAGTGGGAGATGCTGGTATCATATTCCTAATGTGTCCTTGTGATATGGGGACACATCATCTCATGATGATACACAGACATCCTTCTTTTTTTTATTCCAGATTTCCATCATTGGAGGAATGTCCAACATGTAGCTATTGGTTATAGGGAGTTCTCTATAGCACACTCTCGAGTACCCACAACACTAATACACATTTTTTAATATTATTTTTTTTTATAACACTATGAATAAGTTTGTTAATCCCCCACATGATGATCCATTGTGTGGGAGAAAGTATATTTTCTTTATACAAATTTCAGGATTATCCACTACATATAAGTGATCATCACGGGTAGGATTACGAAAATAAACCTTGCAACGACTCGCAGCAATGGGCGCGATGACGTCACCGCATCAAACGCACATTTATAACAGCGGCCAATTAGGTCCGCGAGTTTGTTTCTGAACATGATTCAGAGCCCGGAGTGAACGTGAGGTCACACTGCACTATCATTTTTGGTGAGTGGAATAGGCAATTACGACTGGAAGCATTTTGGGGCTAATTTAACCCCATCACCCATAATGTTAGCAATTCATTGATTGAGATGGGATGAAGTGTGTCTTTTAGGAGGACATTACTACAAGATGCCTACTTCCAATAGGATCCTCACTATACCCACATGATTTCTTATTATGACATACAGGTGAGCCTCTCATTATATAATTGCAGCATCACTGAAAACACAACACACCCTATTGCTCACATTGCAGCATATAAGTGCTTAATGTTTAGAGTGTGATTTGGGAGACATTATTCGCCTCTCCACATATTTGGATTTACTCCTTAGAAGAATTGTCATGTATTGCAGCATTATACAACGCAAATGTGGAGACTAATATTTGAGTGGTAAGATACAGCTCTCACTTTTTAACTTGTATTCCTGGACATGGCCCCCGAGTAAGGTTGGGACCCACTAATTTAGAGTTAGACTCATTAGTTATAGTTTTCTTTATCCTAATTGTTCTCCAGATTTATGGTCACACCAGTTGGGAGATACTTGAATATCTGTTATACACCATACACACAACCAGAGGATTTCTGGATTTTTTATTTAAAAGGTGACTTATCAAGCTTAAGGTGATTTGAAAATGTAAGGTATCATAAGATAATGGCTTTACGTGTTTTCATTGGTGCTCTTTTTTGTTAAATTTCAGCAATCTTCACAGTAAAGCACCCTGATGAAGGGTGTTTTATATGGAAACACGTTGGGTTTCCAATTAAATCAGAACCTGTGAAGATAAAAGAACGTTGTGAAAATTCCTGTCTTGAAGAATGTTTGTTTAAACACTTAGCTAACTAAGACCATTTTGAAATTGCTTCATACTATGCCTAGATATATGCAGTAATGTTTTGGCTGATTTTTGGCCCTTGATAGTGTGGAGGGGATGGGAGTTCCCACATCTTTGCGAACTTACTCTGTTGTATTGTGTGTTTGTACAGTTTATGTGCCAGGACTGGGTTTTCTCCCATGCACTTTAAGTTTCATGTACTATTTGTTGAATTCACGTAACTCACTAGACAAACAATTTAAGCTGAATATCCTAACATAGGAGTGCGTTGTTGACTATCTTGGCTCCTCTGGGAGTGAACCACTAGACTGGGCTTCACTTGTATCATTTATTTTCGTGTTTTGTGGAGTGTTACCTGTTACCTTCTGGTTGCTTTAAAGCGATTGTCGGCCTTGTATGGAACAACATGACACTAATGTGAGATGACCTAACAAAACATGACATATGCTATAACATGACATAACCAGCTAACTTGCATTATGTGCCCAAAACACAAATTGAAAGGGGGGAAATAAACAAACACGAAAAAGGGCACATTTCCCTTATGCCAAAAAAGTGCAATGTGGTTACAAGCTTGTGTTTGGGGGGAAGGTAATTTCCAAAAAGTAAAAATATGAGTGTGGAGCACGGTTAAGTATAGAAGTAGTGGGGGAGGAAAAGTAAGTCCAAATAGAGTTGTGTGGGGGTGTAGATCCCCCTAGAGGCAAAAGTAGGTGGGTGAACATAAAAAGCACGTGTCAACATTTCCAGCAAAGATGCATTTCGAAGCAAAACACATATCCTAACAGGCAAACTTTGCAAATCCTGCCCTAGAAGCTTAAACCTGACCAGGAGTCACATAACGTCCCATATCCTATTGCAGTATACCAAAGCTAAGAAAGGTTGAAAAAGCTTGTGATCCAGCATAACAGCAGATGAAAGGTAGCCTGCTCCAAATAGGATATAAGAGTGGGTGCTACATACACAGGCACGCCCTTCTCCAGACTCCCCCCTTTCAGTTTTGGTGCTCCCAGAGCCTGCACACCTTTTTAACATGCTCAAGTTCTACTTTCCACCCCCATAAGACCAACGCAACTACCCCGCCCACCCACAAACACACTGGAAACGTCAGCATTACACCTCTCCCACCAAGTGGTATAGCACAATTCGACCCACCACCCTCTTGCACTGTGGGCACCGGTCGCTCTCTTGTGGATAACACTTCAAGTCCTTTTAACAAAAAGAACCTAGAAACACACCAACACACACCGACGCAATAGCAGAGCTATGTTGCATGGTCCACCTAGTCCTACTACCAATAGAACCCAGCCCCTTCTTTTTAGGGCTCGTAGCTCCATGAGACCACGCACAAGCTGTGCAATGTGGTATAAAACCCAATAACATAACGCATTTCACTTTCTGGTTAAGAGAGAACCATGGCTCCCAAGGGATGGAACAATGAGCAAGTTAAAGGACAACTCATCCTGTGGCGTGTACTATATAAATGATCCATGTTATTGTTTCTTATATATGGTAGAGCCAAACCTGTGGTCCTATTAAACCATGCATGTAAGGGTGAGCGAGTTTGTGAAGTGCTCAGCCTACCAGAATCACTTGCCTGTGATCAGAGATGTGGCAGTCAGTGAAGCTACCCCTTCAGGTAGAGTGATTTGCCAGAGTCTGAGGTTACAATCAGAAAACCCTGGCCTCACAGCCAGGCTTCGCCACTCGACCAGAGTTTGCAATTCCGCAGGCTTCTGATCATTCAGGCTTCCCACTGGATCATTCGTTTTCCAACATGTCAGTATAGTTGTAGGGCAAGAGTGATACTAGTTCTGTGTGCACAAGTACCAACTTCTAGATTTTTGGCACAACCTTTGAGTCAGAAGAGGCACCATGGGAAAAGCCCATCTTCACTTAACATGTTGCGGTAGGTTTAAAGGGTGCAGGGACGATATGTGGCTGGGTTTAAAAATGAGTGTTTCTTTTTTCTTTTTTATTTTTTCTTTTTTTTTTAGATCTTGACCTAAAAATATTCTGTGGTTCACCATCTCGTCATTGCCAAATATGACAATACTCTGGAAAACCTAGAGATTAGTCAGGATATTTCTACTATTTTCTTTTTTTAAATCCACATAACTACAGCCCCTCCAGTTGCCCTGGGTAAGGGGTGAGAAGTTCCGCAAATACTGACAGCTTAGCTCCTGTCATTACTTTTTCCTGTACAGCATTTGTAGTTTAATTTTTCCAACTAGAAACCCAGGAAAACAAATAGCCATATGCAATGTTATGCGATCCTAAAAGCCAGGACTGGATAAACTTATCCCCCTACATGGTCCAACTCGAGGTGTATTCAATCTGGGTTTGAAAACCGTGTTAGCCTCACCTGCCATCATTGTTCGATAGTCATGCAGTCCTCTCCTGAGGAATAAGATGCATAGTCATGCAGTCCTCTCCTGAGTAATAAGATGCATAGTCATGCAGTCCTCTCCTGAGTAATAAGATGCATAGTCATGCAGTCCTCTCCTGAGGAATAAGATGCATGTTACATTTCCACAAAAAATGGCCTTGCAGAATTTAACTGCATCAGTTAAAAAAATAGGTTGACTTTGGGACTGAGTGTATTTTTTTCAGAGTTTGGAACTGGGAGCAGAACAAACAGTGCAGTTTGCTGGTAAAAAAAAAAGCAGAAAGCACAGGTTCCTGAATGGAGATCTCTGTGCGACAGCAGTGTTGCCTCATTTAGATGTGCTAATGGGCCATCCGCTGTTCTTTGTTTGCTGCTGGCCATGAAGCATTGCACAGAGCAAACAGATCACATCAGGGCCTTTGGAATGCAACCTTTTTCGTTATCAATGGTGCCTTTCTTTTTGCAGGTCAGTGGGGCAGCCAAGGTAAGAAAAGCGCCGGCCCCCACTGTGTCATCTTCGCTGGTTAGGCCTCCACGGGGTAGTGGATGGGGGCTGGGTCAGGAGAATGTTTTCGGTGGGCCATGTCGACCCACTTGGCTAACGTCCGCAGCATTCACCCCACCACACCCCACCCCTCAGCCCTGGGTCTGGTCCTGTTGCTTCTGTGAAATGGGACTATGGAATCTGTGACGCTCCTTATAATGTTTTATAAGTTAAAAAAATACGGAGCTCCCAATTATCCCGACGAGGTAATGGGAGAGGGCCATTCAGTCCTGCTTTAGCTTGGAATCCTGGGACTTGCAGTTTTCAAAAATGTCTAATGGGAAAGAAAAAACGAAGAGTTCCAGTTCCAAAGGGGAACACGGCAGTGGATGTCCTTCTCACGCATGGCCACGTGACATCTGAGAGCTCTGAAAATATCATGTGCCACTACTTAACGACCGCAGTTTCCTGCTCGTTTTCCTGTGGGGAATTTCCTCTGCAATGCCTTGCTTAGCAGGGTTAAATATGCCACCACAGATTAAAACATGGCATCTGAACTGTTTTTTAATGGCCAGTCAATTTTAATGTTTGTGTATGTTTGTTTGAAGACTGTTTTGTGGATTACTTTGTTGATAAAAAATAATCTTGAATTTAGTAAATAGTTTAACTTGCCCACCCGGTAGTAGAAATAGTAGCTTCACCAAGTCGTAGTAATTGTAGGGATTTACTGAAGCTGGAGTCTGAATTGCTAACCCAATCTAAAGCACACATGTGTTATTCCCAGGGCTTTAAGTGGGCCTGGGCCACGCCCTGTCAGTCTCCAGAGAGGGCTCTCGAGCCGGGGCCCTGCCGGGGCCCACCCTGACTAGCCCCTGCCATGCCGACACATCAGGCAGCTGTTTAGCCAAAGTGCTGCAGTTACATGGACTGCTGGCAGATGTCACCACTTTGGAAGTACTGACATCTGCAGACAGCCAGAGTAATAGTGGTTTCGGCTACATGGCTGCCAGATGACTCTGTACTCCGAAACAGGAGACGGGCTTGAGGGCCCAGTCTCTCCTTTTTGTTTCTGAGTAAGAGTCATTATGCAGCATGAAGCCTTTTAAACAAGGCTTTATGATGCGTGATGGCTCTGTACTCGGAAACAAAAGGAGAGTCTGAATCTGGGGGAACACGCAAGGATTAGACAGCTGGAGCTAAATTCGTGCCTGGTCCGGAGGTTCTCACATCGGGGGCTAAAGCCAGGCGTGCTCCCGACGATCTATATAGGGGTGAAAGCAAGAAAGTCTCTCTGGAGATGGTCAGCGGGTTTCATTGCTTGGTGTTGACACTGTGGCTCCCCGAATTGTATTAACCTTAGTGGTGGCCTCTAGTTATTCCCATGCCTCACAGGAGAAAGCCCTCAAGGATCATCAAATTGGCTGACCAGGTAAGAGAGCCAGAACCATTTCTAGCACAGCTCATGTGACGCAAGAACTGCGCTGCCCTGCGGAGTGACTGAGATACACGATTACCACGCTAGAAGGGATCCATTTATTATTATGTACAATTTCTGCTCCCACACATCCTTGCCACCAGCACAGTCTTCGGGCTGGTTTTTCTCCACTTATTTATACCAGTACTCAACCCCCAACTATCAAATCTAATTTGACGGCTTCACAGAGCCTGACCTTGATAGGATTCCAGTGGGACAGCATAGTTGCCTAGGTATTCCTCACTCCAGAGAAAATGCAGGCACGTGTACTGGCTTGGCATTTCTTCCTGAACCACAGCTTGGTCATGGTATGGGGTTGCAGATATTACTGATCCTCGTGTCCTCTTGCCTAATTCCAGTTCTGCACGCACAGTGGTAGATCAAACTCCTACAACGTCACCTGGCATTTGTGTTGAGTCAGTCTTTTCATCCGCAATATTCTTTGCTTCTTATCTTTCAGCATCCTCACAGATCTCCTGTGGTGGTGCAATACTACAGGAATTCTGGTGTGACTGGGGGTCCCTATTTCTCCAGTACATCCTTAAGCCAATATGACCACTGGCCCTCTTTTGGTGTGGGGGATCTACCCTGAATGATCTGTCTTTGGGCTCCTCAGCAGCGCCTCCTGAACATAAATATTCCGGAACTTCAGCCTCATGCTCAAAGCATTTCTGCCGAGCATCATGGGCTGTTTGGTCCAGATTTTGACCTACTACTCAACGGCCATATTGTTATAGAAAGCGTTTGGAGACCAGGCTCCCAAGGTAGCTATGCTTGCAGTGGAGTTGTGGGAATGAGTTACACATTCAGGCCCTGTACCTTACTCTAACCAGGTTGGACACGCTGAATCACAAGTGGGAGCTTCACCCTTTGGCAGCTTGGGAATTGGTCAGTCAGTGGGGGCTTCCCTTCTGTGGATCGATTCAACACTGTGAAGACTTCAAGTGCTCACAGTTGCATCCCGCCTAAGCAATGGTTGGAATTATCTGGGAGATAACCTGGAGATCTTTTAGGAAGGGCTCTGCATTTCCTCCATTTTCTCGGAATCACAGGGCCATTTGGAAGTTTGAGAATTGTAAGGGTGCAGAAGTAAGTGTGAGGGGTCAGAAATGCAAGACAGACAAGTAGATGGAGTTTTCTCACAAGTAGTTATTTTATTAAATAATATGAGTGAGACAAACGCCCATCTTTCCCTAACCTAACAAGGACGTCCCTACCTGTCCAACAAAGGCTAAAGGAAAATGATCTAATATCCAAACATATTTGTCCCTCACACTCATACATGCAACACAATCATACATGGATTATATGGCTGTTTAAACTCCAGACAATAACAGTTATATTCATACAAAAACGGTATAAACACATGTCACCAGGGCCGGATCCCCTTCCCTAGAATCAATACGGGATATTCTAGATCAAAGTTCAAATCACAAAGTTATTTTCAAATCAAAGTTCCACTCCAAGAACAACACAACGTTTTTTTTATTACATAAGTCCTTCACTTGGTAACTGGAGTGTCTTATTTATCAAACAGGTTTCTTCACTCCTCAGAACAATTGTCAACGTTTCCACAAACGTCTTCTAGACAACTAGCAAAGCTTTGCCTTCACACACCTTGTCAGTATTCAATATAATTATTCTCTTCTTTAAATACCAAATACTTGGACTCCCATAACATTTCTTCTCCATAAGTAACACAGTTTTATCAGTATGGTTTTACAACAGTTCATCAGAACACATTTAGTGGAATTGTCACTTTCTTTCCACCGCAACCTTCTACCACAATGCAGTACTCCAAATTGTCTTCTTCCTAGTCCACTCGCCTGCCAGGACTAAACACTAATTGTCCCTTTCCTGGTATTCTCGCCCATCAGGATAAAACCCCTCCTACTACTACTACTACTACTACTACTTCTACTATTACTACTTCTACTATTACTACTACTATTACTACTACTATTACTTGGTGAGATTTCCTTCAGACGTTCCACACTTAAATCTTCAATGGGGAAAGTAAATCAAAAACGTCTTCTTGGATAAGTCTTTTGGCTTTCAACAACAACAATGGGTTTATAACTGCTTTCAAAAGGATACAGCCAGTGGTCAAGATATTTTTTTGAAGTGGGAGTATTTTACTCCCTATTCTTTTAATTTGGGAGTAAAATGATTTTTTACGGAGTAAAAATGGAAGTCCAATTCCCAATGGAAGATTTTTTTATAAACGAGTAAAGATGTTTTTACTGGAAAACTAAAATGTTTCTGTAATAATTATTCCTTTGTATTCATACATATTAAAATATACAGGTTTATGTATTCCAATCAGGTAGTAATAATAGTAGTTTCTTCCTGTGGTACTATGTGCACTATGGTCCAAATGTATCCATGGAGCTGTGTTGGTGAAAGCAGGAGCACAGGTCCTACATGTTTGTTTACTATTTTTTGTTGGGGGTAATTTTACTCCCTATTTGAATTTTGTGGAGTATTTCCCTATTTTTAGGGAGTACAAGTCGCTGATAACACCCCTTATCTGTAGGGCTGGATACATCACATATTGATATCGACAATGGCTCCCACACTGATTCATTTGGCACAGGCAATGCCGGGTACATTCCTTTTCCTCTTTATGAGTCGCATACTGAGGGCCGCTCTCCTGTCATCCTTGATTTCCTTCTACATCACCAATTCAACTGTTGGTAATGTGCTTTACAATGTTTCCTTTCCCGGTATCCCTTATTAGGAAAGGTGTATTTCTTTTCATTTACAATTGCCCTTCTTTGGCTTAGGCAATGCTGGTAAACATCTTCTTTTACAAGTGATCTTCCTGTCTGCAAATCACATTCACTTTGTTTGAATATTGTTCCCTTTTGGCTTTGGCAATGGTGGTTACAATATTCTTTTACACTTTTTGTCTTAAGATAAACATTGCGCACAAATTGCCTCAATTCATTAGTTCGATAATCAAAAGTTTTCTTCTGAGCTAGCGGTCTGTTTGGGAGCGCCCTGGGGTTATCTAACAAAGGCCAACTCACCGGACATTTTGCACATCTCCGCTGGACTCGCTGCTTCTGTTTCTTCTTCCGCCAAGGTTTGCACAGGCATCGGATAGCTCAGTAATGTTCCCGTTGCTTGCACCTCCTGTCGCTGGAGCTTCCTCTCCTCCGCTCGCACTCAGGTGAACTCCACACCCCCGAGCAGCACACAAGACCCGTAGAGCTTCTCACTACCTCAGGACAGCTAGTTTCTTTACCGCTTCCCGCTGCGTGTTCTCTGCTTCCTACAGGACTCCTGCCCCTTCTTCGACACTGCGTTTCGCTTCCAAAATAGCAGTGGCCCTGTGATGAATCCTGCAGAATCCTCAAAGAATTCCTACCTAAATTCTCCCCCCAGGTGGCCAGAGGAAGGCAGCCGCTAACTGCTCCTGACCCTGGGGTGGTATTAGCTAGTTTCTGTACTGCTTCCCATTGCACGTTCTCTGCATCCTACAAGACACCCAACCTCTGCCACTTCTTCTACACGGCAACACGCTTCCAAAACAGTGGCAGCTCCGTCTCCACCTTCTTCCTCCTGCTTCTGCTGCTCCCACATATTCTTTCCAATTGGCCACACCTGAAGGGCCTTTAAATGTTTAAACGTTCCACTCAGGTGTGGGTCATTGCAACCAATAGACAGCACATTACAGTTCTGCAACTCTGAGCCCCTCTCCCTTGTCTCAGTACTAAGAGCATTATGGGACTTGAAGTCCCTAATCTTCTTATTCATTTTAGCCTCAGAATCCTCAACTTCACAATAAGTCATTAAAATGGTATGATCATTAGAGGAGTTATTCAGTGTTTTCCCCTTCTCCCTGCCCAGGGCCTCCTCTCATGTGAACCTCCCACATGATACCACCCTCAGGGTCAGGATCAGGTAGCCATTGCCTTTCTCCGGCCACATGAGAAGAATTCCAGGCCAGAGTTTCTGGGATGATCACTTCAGATTCATCACATAAGACTCAGACACAATGGTGTCATGTTTTTTGGTAAAGACTTAAATAAGAACGGGTTGGAAAAAGGCCTCTCTATCCCTAAAGCTAAGAAGGGGTTCCATACCTCAAAAGAAACTAGTGAAATTGTCAGAAAGTCTAAATCAATAAAGTCTGTCCCTGTCGTGTCCCAAAACCTACGTTTGTCCCTAACACTAATAATTGAAGATAACTGTGCAAGCATCATCTCTTCTCAAGGTAAATAGTGTTCTTGGTGTTTTCAATCATCAGAAACGTTCCCAGTTTCGCTGGTAATAAAGTGATGCAAGATAATGTTCCTAAATACAGGGTTCCAATGCAAGGGTTGTGCTCCTTTCCCCTAGACTTGTTGTTACCTTTAGCTACTGGATAATACACGAAGACATGATTCTTGATTTCCCAGTTCTTATATCTTATATGTTCTTATATCCTATCAGCTTGGCACGCTCTGCTACCAAGCGTAGGATTCCTTTTATCAGTTCCAGGTTTCTTGACCATCTTGTTCCCAGTCTCTCATATAGGTGCAGTTCCCAGACTCACAAAAGTGACTTGGGTCTCTCGCCTGCCAAGCCAGTGGAGTCTCATGGATTGTGTCTTTTCTCTCACAGGGTCCCAGACCCTCTTGGTTTTAAACTTTGGTCTCTCATATGGGTGCGGGTCCAAGACTCGCACTGTTGTGTTGTATCCACTTGGTTCACTCACCTGCAAAGTGTACAACTCTCTTGTTTTCTTCAGGGTCCCAGACCCTTTTTTTTCTTGGGTGCGTGCCCCAAACTCGTACTGTTCCGTTGTATCCACTTGGTTCAATCTCCTGCCAAGTATACAACTCTCTCTCACCTGCTTCTGGGTCCCAGCCCCTCTTTCCAGTTCCTGAGCTCACACTGTTGCTCCCCTGAACCTCTACCAGCTCCCAGGCAATCTGCATACCTGTTTACTTCCTTCTCTGAGGTACCAGTGGTTACCAGGCAGCTGTGTCCTTTCTGGAGGCTCTGGTACCATTCAGGCATTTGGTGGGGTCTGCAGCGGCTCTGCTGTCTGATGCCTTTTCCCAGGTGCGCGGTCTGTCTCTTCCGTGCTTCGCCAGGTCCTGGGAGGCAGTGAGGATTCACTATGTGGCAACCTGATTAGTCCTCCACGCTCGGGTTCTCTTTCTTCCAGTTTGAGCTTCCCTTGTGCTTCGTGACAGCTGCCCCTGCATGGCTCCCACTGTTCCTCTTCGGGGGACAGCTCTCTCTAATGAGACCCAGCTGCTCCTGAGTTTGAGCTTGATCTTCTCCTTTGAAACTCCAGCATGGGATTGATGTATTACTTTGGGCCAATCAATGGCATTAGGAAGCTAGACCGTTCGCTCTACTTCTCACAAGTAATCAGTGGACTCGCATCCATCTTCTTCATCCCAGTACCAGAGTTAAAGCTATTTACATGTATTGGTTTGTGGCTGTGTTGGAAGTGGCTGACTGTGTGACTGCCAGTTCCTCTCAGCACGGCTTAACACATTCTCCAGTAAACGTCGCTAGGTCCTTCCCTCTAGCCTGCAGAAGGAAGCTTACAGAAGGATTGGCGTAGCGTGGTAGTCTGCCCTGCTCTGCTCTGGCTGACACCTGCCAGCCCTTGGGTCTATTGCTGTCTCTGTGCCTGCCGCTGACGTGGGCCGACTGAGAGCGGAGAACTTGGCAGATCTGGTGAGTAAAACTGGCAGACAAATGGACAGACTAATAAGAGTAAACGGAAAGCTGTTTGTTGCTTGGAGCTTTTTGTGCTCAGGCGTTTTCCGAGAGTGGTGAGGGGGGCACTGTGGCAGTGGCCGTACACTGAGCCTTGTGGCTATGTTTTCACTGAGAACAGTGAGTGCTTCCGCACCCTGTACTTTTTGCTGCACTCACATACCCATTTACATACCCTGAGGTGGGAGGTTGAGCTGGGGGAGCTCAGTGAGTGCTCGTGTCACTTTATGCTTCGCTGCAGTGCCTCTACAGCGTGAGCGGAGTCTCATTGTGGGTTTCCCATGTTTCTCGGGCGCTCCAAGTGCGGAGCTTGTGGACGTGGATTGATACCCTCCATGACTCTCCTGAAACCAGAAACTACAATGGACTCTTGCCCATAGTATGGAAATGTCGAAAGATTCTATTTTGCCACTACTACGGAGTAGAAATCAAGCCTGTTGCCAAGAGGGGGCGAAAGCGACAAAAACCAAGAAGCGAGCTGTTCAGTCTATATAGACAGCTACAGAACCTGCCCTATCACTGGTCTCCTTGCCTGGTTCTTCGCGTATGTGCATTAAAGACGCTAAACATTGCAGAGAAGATTCTGCAGGCGGAACAGAATTTTTTAAAAATGTATTTGTTTATCAGGTGCTGAAAGGCCGTAGGCATCAAGGTGCCACACAAACACAAAGATACTGCAGAAACTGGTCAATACAAAAAACAGCTCAGGGAAACAGGGAAGCCTAGGTGAAGAGGTGGGTTTTCAGGAGTTTTCTAAAACACTGCAGATTTGCTTCTTTCCGAAATCCACGTGGAATGGCACTCCAGTGTTAAGCGGATAGAACAGGGAAGGATCTTTCCAAGCCCCAGCTCTTTGGAACTCTAGGCACCATCAGCAATTTGTTAGTGCTGGAGTGGAGGTGCTTCTGTGGAGTGAAGGGTGTGAATGTTCCTTCAGATATTTAGGAACGTTGCCAAAAACACATATATAATAAGCCTGTCTTTCCCTTTTCTACAATATTCGACATTTTGGTCTGAAGGTTTACCAAGGCTGTCTCTCTCCCCTGAGCAACCCGGAAATCTGATTGGTATGGGTGGAGAATATTCTTAGATTCCAGGTGGTTTTGGAACTGGTTAGTGGCAACTTTATCCATCACTTTCAACAGGAAAAGGTTGTTGGTTATGGGCCGTAAATTGCTGGGGTTGCTAAGATCGAAGCTGGGCTTCTTCGGCAGGAGCGAAACAACCACGTGCTTGAGACTGTCAGGTATGGATCCATCTCTAAATGAGTTGACAAAACAGGCCAGGAAGGGTACGAAGGAGCCAGGGCTTTTTGTTATGAATTTTGAAGGCACAATTTCTCCCGTGCAGGAGGTTGGCCGTATAGCTTTCAAGATATTAAGAATGTCCGTTACGGAGGTGGGAGGGAAAGAAAACATGTTGGTGGGTTGTAGCTCACCACTTGTAATGGGATTAGGGTGAGATATTTGTGATTTCATAGAGGCTGCGATCTTTGAGCGAGCAAATGAATTCTTTTTAGCAAATGCTTGTTGTGCTTTGCTACAGTCCTTGTTAGAGGGTTCGAGTTGCTGAGATTGCACAATTGGTTTCTCTAAGCAACGATGGATTTCAAATAGTTTCTTCGGTTTATTACTGTCAGGGTCGATTTCTTTGTTGAAGTGTTTTTTCGCTTCACAAATTTGGCGATTAAAAATGGCACAAATATGTTTCCAAGCATCTTCATTCTCCCTGGTTGGGTTTCTGACACAAGCCCTTTCTAGTCTTCTCTTGTTTAGTTTGAACCAACAGGAGGGTAAACCAAAGCTGTTTATTATGGGTGTCTCTCAATGTTTTCTATCTGAGGGGGGACTTCATTCAGAAGGTTAGTCAAGTCTGAGTTCACTAGCACATCCGGCGTGTCTGCGTCTAAGTTGCACTCCATGATTTGTTTCAGGCATTTATGCAGACCCTCAGTGTTAACCCTTTTAAAGTTCCTACTAACTACTCTTAGTGGTTTAAGATGCATGGCAGAATGATCTGACTAGAGACATGCTTCAGTAAGGGTGATATCTAGGGTGATATTTCTACCAACAATCCAATCAAGGATATGTCCTCCTGAGTGGGCTGGCTCAGTGTTAATGCTTTTGAAATTGGCAGCATGCAGTTCCTTTTCCAAGTCCCTACATCCTTGTCACTCGCCACCCCTAGCCAGCAGTTCACATTTCCAAGAACAATAGTGAAGCTGTTAGTAGTATTAAGGGCAATCAGGATGCCCAATGACTCTTCGTTAAAATGTGGCATGATATTAGGTGGACGTACACAAGCACAAAGTTGATGGAGCAGTTGGCATTAGGAATAAGCTTTAAGTGAATAATGTCACAACCAGTGCATGTGATAGGTACTGCCATTCTGTCTTGGCAAGAAACACAACGCCACCCTGGGCACGGTTTTTATTGAAAAAGTCGTAGCCCAATGGTACGGCAAGGGCTATTTTAGGGCCACATGAGATGTTATGCCATGTTTCTGTGAGACACATGATGTCCAGTTTATATTCTAAGATCTAATCATGAATGTCGACAGCATGTCTAGGTAGCGAATGGGCATTGAGTAGAGCCGTTTTGATAGCAATTGGGGGGAGTGGAGCTGCATGTCGGCATGGGTGACTTGTGCGCTCAAAGGACGCAGAAGGGGGGGCCCCTTGGCGTTGTCTTTTTGATTAGCGAGTATGATGCGAGAGATGGATAGATATGTGTAATTTTCATCGCCCCTGTCCCTCCGAGTTCGGTTATTGGTAATAGCGGCGGGGGGTACAGAGAGGCCGTAATCCTAGTTATTAGTTGTAGTGACCTCAACGCACATTCCTTAGAGGAATTCCCAGTAATAGGACTGGTATTTTTGAGAGGTTGTTTAGTTTCTCCCTCATCTGTCCCTCCAGCTTGATTAACTGGGAAGGCTGTGGGTGAGCCTGATGGACCGAGCGGGTGTTACTCTCTTGGCGCAGAGTAGACATAAATCCAGAGGTCAATAGGAAACTCTGGGAACAGGACTGGATCTCGATGATAGTGACAAAGAACGAACATCACTTATATGTCAACTCAAAAAAAGGAGCTAAATCTTAAAATTTTCTCCCTAAATATTTGTCTTATTTGTCTAGATTTCCTTACCTGCTGTTTTGCCATCGATTTATGAGTTTTCGGTTGAACCTTTACTGACAAAAGATCCAGTTTTGCCTTATACAAAGGAAGGTATTGATCCTATGTGCAGATTTTGTGCCTTAGACGGGGAGATGGAAACCTTAAAGCACATCACCCTGACCTGCACGACTCTGACGGCCCAGAGAACTAGGCATGTTTGGAAGTTCCTGGAGGAAAGACAATTGGGTGATGTAGAGGAGTGGTGGGATGAATTGTAAACTGGTTATAATTCTCCTTAATCTTTAGCATGATACAATTTGTAAACAAAATGGTTCAAGACAATAAGAACTGAAACGGAATAGGCATCGCTAGTAGGATGGAAGGACACTAATGGATGCTTAGGCTATGAACTGATTTTGATGATTATTAATGGGGTTGTGGGAATGTTTAATTGTACAGATCTGGACCTTACTGAGATATATATATATATTTTTTTACTTTCTGCTGTTCTTCTTTTAAGATGTAGATTTTAAGTCTGATTTTATTGACAAGGTTTTGTAATAAACTATATGTCTAAATACAATTAAAAAAAAATATCCATGATACTTTGTATTTTCTGGCTTTTCAGTGTTGTCATGTAGGTTAGGTGGCCTGAGTTGACAACAAAATATCAGTTCTATCCAGGGAGGTGGAAGGAGAATTTTGAGTTGGAGAAAGGGTTGGAGGTACAAAAGTGCATGATACCGCTTTCTCTGGTGATGGTCGTCCCCAATCCCATAGGGGGATTCCTTCCCTATGTGAACCTCCCTCAGATTCATCACCAGTGCTCGTTCTTGCAGGATTTTCTGCTGGGGAGTCCTTGGTGGCCAGCCAAGTTCTGGCTTTCGGAGCTCTGGTGTGTATCAGGGACCAGTTTCTATCTCCATCTGTGGCTGGAAAATGTATCACATAGGAGATTCTACATGAACTCTGCCCCCACTCCCATCTCAGCTTGTTTGCCTGGTTCCTGAACACTTCTTGCTGGGTCACTAGTGGCTATTTTAGGCTTGTTCTGTGTGTGTGTGTCCTCTCTCTCTTTTCATCCCTTTGGGTCCTTGCTGTCTCTGGGTTTTCTCCTCCCCCCTCTTTCTCCTCTCTCTGCCTGTCCACCCCTCGCACGCACTCTGGTCCCTCTCACGTTCTCTCTCACTCTCTTTCTCTCGTTCTCTCTCTCTTTCCCTCTTTCTCTCTCTTTCTCCCTCTGGTCTCTCGTTCTCAATCTCTCTTTGGTCTCTTTCTCTCTCTCTCTCTCTCTCTTTCTTTCTCTTTCATTGTCTTTCTTTCTCTGGTCCCCTCTCTCTCTGGTCCTCTCTCTCTCTGGTTTTCTCTCTCTCTCTGGTTTTCTCTCTCACTCTCTGATCTTCCCTCTCTCTCTCTCTCTCTGGTTTTCTCTCTCTCTCTCTCTCTCTCTCTCGCTCTCTCTCTCTCTCTCTCTCTCTCTCTCTCTCTCTCTGGTTTTCTCTCTCCCTTTGGTCTCTTTCTCGCACTGAGCTCCCATCTCCCTCCCTCACCTTGTATCACCATTTCTTCATCCCTCGTTACTAGATGCTGCCAGGATCTAGTTTCTAGTCCCCAGGTGGGCTAAGTATGGTCTTCTTGGTCTAGTTAAATGGCTCCCTTCTTCTGGACGGCAGCAAAGTTTAATTAGAGGGGATGCAGAAACTAAATGTTCTCAGAAATTGTAAATCAAAGTTTCAAAAAGGATTCCTTGGGTTGGGTTTTTCCAGCAAGGAACTCTGAACAAAAGGTATTGGATCTCCACTGTGTTAGGGGATGATTCCCTCCCCCTTTTGCCTTTCTCAAGTTTTCTCAATGCCAGGACAAGTGCCATTATTCTCCTGGCCAGTTTGTCACTGCTTTTTGTATAATGTTCAACAACACCAGAGGGTATATCTTCTTTCCCCTGATTTCTCCCCAGATCTTCAGTGCCAAAGGACTGACTCCCTTTCCATGGTTCTTTATACAATGTTCAACAACACCAGAGGGTATATCTCCCTTCCTCTGGTTTCTTACCAGCTTTTCACAGTGCCAAGATAATTATTCCGTTCTCTTGGCCCTTTGTATAATGTTCAACAACACCAGAGGGTATTTCGCTCGTCCCCTAGTCTTCCTCCAACTCTCTCTACAGCATACAACAAGTTCACAGCCCACCTGGTTCACTACCCTGCCAGGTACTGTGATTGTTATTATGTGAGGCTCTCAGACCCTTCTTGGCTCTTGTTTTTAGGACTTGTACCCAGGTCACTACCCTGCCAGGTATTCCCTTTGTTAGTTCCCAGGCCCTATTGCTGTTGGTTCCTTTTTCTTCTTGTAATCTAGGCAGCCCTGGTTTCCCAATCTGCCAGAAGCTAGGTAGGTATTGCTTTCTCTTGGGTCCCGATCCCTTTGTATGGGTTTGTTTCTCTTGGGTTCACGATCCCTTTGCATGGCTTTCTTTCTTGGGTCCCTGACCCCTTTGTAGAGACTTCCTTCATTATCCCGTAGTCTAGACAACCCTGGTTTCCCAGTCCACCAGGTACTGCCACGAACAAGATGACTCTGGATGTCGCTTCTTACTGAGTGTGGGTTCCAGATCTGTGTCTCAGTGTGGTAAGGTTCCTCTGGGTTCCCAGCAAGGACCCCTGTTTCCCAACCCTTCTCTGGCTGCTAACCGGTCTTCATTCATGGCATCTGGGTCTCTCGCCCCAGCTCCGGCACCTCCTTCTCTCCCTCGGCTCTGCAGTGGTTCCGCAGTGGATTCCTGCTTTCGGGTTTCAAGCTCCATGTGGAGGACACACTCCAGCTCCTTCGTTCAGCTGGTTGCCCGAGCTCTGGCTTCCTTCTTCTACTCAACTGTGGTAGATCTGTCAGGGATGCCTCTGCTAGCGGGTTATCGTCCTGTTCGTTGCACTTTCGGCGTCCTAGTCCCTCCAGCAGCTCACAGGTTTTTTCGAGGGAGGACCTCTCTCTCGGTTTGGAGTTCCCTCTTCTACTTCAGGTATGTTTTGACCAATAGAAAGTCTGTGTAGACTAGACTGCTCAGAATGGTTTCTGAAGGTGATCTTCATTCTTCCGCACTTCTTCCTCATCCCATTGCTGATCTTGCGTACTCCCAGTGGGTCAGTTGGTCTGCCTTGTGTCAGTACATAGGGGATACAAGTCCCTTTTTAAGTCTACACTGTTCCTCATCCCAGTACTTTCTACATTACTGATATGGCAAAGGTACATGGGTACACTAGGGAAGGTGTTACAGGTAGGGGGGTAGGAAGATGTGTTAGATGGGCTACCGGGATACCATGTTCTCTCCAGGTCATCACTAATACCATTGGCGGTTTTCATCCCCATGAGATCTACCTGCTGAGTACCACTCCCAGGGGGACTATAGGGCAGCAGCCTCGCCTCTCTGGCCTGATGGAATGCAGCTCCCTCTAGGGGAGAAGTGCGACATCCGGGGATTCGTCATAATGATCATTAAATGGCTCTTTTAAGTCTATGGGCCTAATTACACGGATGGCGGTAAGGGTCTACCGGTACCGGTATTTCACCGGTACCGGTAAATCCTTACCGCCTTACTACGAGGTCCCTTTGCGGGTTGGGGAATTTAACGCCTACTTTTTGCAGGCGTTAAAAACCAACCCGCAAAGGGACCCAGGGAGCTAATTACGGTACCGCATTTTGCGGTACCGTAATTAGCGCCTTCCCCATTCCCATTATGCCCTATGGGGCAAAAATGGGATTGGGGAAGGGCAATGGTGGAAGGGGGAATTACCGCCCCGCCAACTTGGAATGGGGCGGTAATTCCCCTTTCCGCCAAGGCGGTGCCGGTATTTTACCGGCATGAACCATGGCAATAATAGCGCCATGGTTCTCCGCCATCCGTGTAATGAGGCCCTATATTATTATATATATTGGGGTTAATAATAAATTAGAAAGGTCTTCCCTCCATTTACAGGTAAAGGTTAGTCTGTACAGGTTAATTTCAGTACATCTCGGTTTAGATCTCCCAAATAAAATGGCGGCTTTATGGGGCCTACCACATCCCCGTATTACGCAGTGAAGTCAATTGTTTGTGAAGTTACGACATAATAACATTGTTCATTTTACCGTTTCTCCATAATAGATCTGCGTACCTGGGATGATTGATTCAGGAACCATGTATGGTCAAATTAGGTGAATAAATTGTTCTCAAGGTTAGGTAAATAAAGAAAAGTAATTTTGTTCAGAGTTTTAAAGTATATGAAAGAAAATTGTGTAAAGGGAGTTAATAATCAAATAACCCGATGTAGATGGTATGGGGTCAATAAGAAAAAAGGGGGAAAAGAATAAATGAAGGAATGAAGAAAAGTATTGAATTTGAATAATAATTAAGGATAAGTTAACTTACATTTTTTTTGTAAAACACATCTATAGAGAATAACATAAGTGTACATTGACCAAACTAAAATACACAATGTAGAAGTAGATGCTTCCCTCTCCCACTGTGTCGCTGGGGACCACTCTATCTTCAACGCTTCCTGACCAAATACTCTCCTTCTAGACTCCTCCGTTCCTCTGGCACCAACTACCGGCGTGTTGAGCGCTTTGCTAAGCAGAGAGCTGGTGGGCGATCACTTTCCCCCGGCTGGCTCCCTCCTGTGGAACAGCCTCCCCCTCTCCCTGTGTCTTGAACAAGACCTCCTTAAGTTCCGAAAAAGCCTCAAGACCTTTCTCTTCACCTCCTCCTTCTCCTCCTCTCTTCCCTACTAATCTTACAGCAGTGTGACTGATGTGCAGGGCCCTTATGTGTCCTCGGGGCCTTGACCCCCCACACCTCTCATCCGCTGTCTTTCTATTGCACTTACTTGGCTCTCCCACTCATCGGTGGTTGCACTTATGTTTCTTCTCCTCTTAGCACTTACCCTGAGCACTTCTCCATGAGCATCTCTCACCCCTCCCCCTCTGAACGTGCACGTTCTGAACACTCACAAGGCATATTATTATAGTAGGTTTGTGTTCCCTTCCCTTTATTTTCATTATTTGTTTGTACTATTAATGCAATTATGTATCCGTCTGTATTTCTTCCCCTGTCTCCATCCTGTTTGCGGGTGCTTTGAAACAGGTTTTCTAATTGTATAAGCGCCTAATAAGTGACCAATACATACAATAAAATAAATAAAATATATTCAGGGTTTAAACTTGAAGTATGGTATGAAAACCAAGCTTTATATTATGCACATGTTTCTGTATTAACAATATCTTCAATCCAATGAAAGGGATCATGGCATCATGTTTTGTTTCACAATTTCTGGTGGTAGACAAATGTTGTGCATTTTATATTCTAACATACAGACTTACATACACAGTGTGCAAACCAATGTAGTCTTGTTATACGTAATATTAAATATGCAGATTAAAACCTATGGTATATAAACACATATAACTTGACAACATGATCACATCTCTGTCATCGGTGTTGTCAGTCAGGAGAAAAGCATGGTATCAAGTTAATGTGTATGATATGCAATGTAGTGCATTGCACATCAATAGAATGTCTCATTGTAGACCATGTTACACTACATTTATTTTTACTGTAAGTTTGTACTTTAGTAAGTGCAGACGGAATTTCAATGAAATGCACCAAAATTAAGATCTTCATTAATTTCTAGCTGATATAGTGATTCAAGTTTGTCAATCCAAAATATCTCAGGTTGTGATAGTTTCTTTGTTATGTCACCTCCTCTGTGTAGTTGGTGAACTACTTCTGAGACTGTACATCTTAGTTGTGCATGGAATGTCTGTGTTCTTTGAAACTTCTTGCAACTGGTGATTTTTGATTACACGTGCGGATGTTGGATTTATATTGTGTCCACTGATCTTTAACTCTGTGGAATGGTTGGTCCACATAATATTGGTCACAGGCGCAACACAAACCAGAGATGACATTTCTTGTATCACAGGTAGCATAGTGAGGTAGTTTGATTTTCCTCCCAGACTGGGGATGTCTTATTGTGTCCCTCTTCATGATGGTATTGCAGTTTCGACAGTTAAGGCATGGATGTGTGCAAATTAAGGTTTGTGTAGGACTCTGTTTGTCGTGGAAAGTCCTCTCTGCTTTAACCAATTGGTCGCAAACGTTTTCTTCGTGTTTATACGATATCCTACTAGGTTGTGCCAAAAAGCGTTTGAGTTGGGAATCTAGTTGTATTACTTTCCAGTTTCTCTTGACAAGTCTGCTAATGTGATGACTCTGGCTAGAGTATTTCATAGTATAGAGAAATAAAAAGGATTCATTTTTGGTCTTTGGTGTAAGAAGTTATTCCCTTGTTTTGCCTGTGGCCTTTTGTAAGCCTTCTTGTATAATCTTGACGGGATAGCCTCTGGCTTGAAAATGATCTGTCATTATCTCACATTCTCCCGAAAGAGTGTCATTACCTGGAATTATTCTGCAGTCTTAAATTTTTAAAAATGTTCATCCAGGCCTCCATCAAATGGATAAATTGTAGGAAAGTAGATACAGAAGACTTCCTGTTGAACTCGGCCTGCACATCATGCAGCTGTTCTTTCATTCCGTTTTGTTAACACTATATTTCTGAGGTAAATGGGTCAATCTTTTGTGTCTACAATTTTAATCAGAATTTTGCAAAGCTTTAAAGTAGGACTGGGGCAGAAGGGAACCCTGTTCTTTTTCACTTCTTGGCCATGCACACTTTGTCAATTATTCCTCTTTGTTAAATGCAAGAAATGTCTATTCCTGGCTTGAATTAAAACAAAAGAACACCTTTTGGGCCAAGAATGATGCTGCACCAAAGGAAACTTGAAGTATTTTGCCACTATAGAACCTCCCAATTGTTTGCTACTTATTGGGACAATGGGCCTCTTTACCACAAGTGTACATGTGGGTTAGCCAAAAATAAAACATTGCTAACTGCACCCTTCGTAGGGCTTGCAGGCCGATTGCTGACATATTCCTAGGCGTTTACTTTTAACTATATTTTATTTTGGGAATTTATTAAGCGTAAACCTAACTTTGGGAAACGGGTGGACCACTGTAGATCAGTGGAGGTTATAGGCATACATTAGTGCATTCAGTCGTTGGCAGCGGACCCCGTAGCACAGCATTTATTACAATTTGGCCAATATTTAATGCAACAGGTAATAGTTGATATTTACTGTTAGTTGGGAACATGTAATGGTGCAAAACAGGGACTAGGGTTGGAGCTGTAGAGGGTGCAGGGGATATTGGATAAGGTTGTTTCAGGGGAGTGTACCTTACAGGGCATGACGCTGCTCCTTGACGAGGAGGATCTTGATTTATTTTCTGACCTGCATGAGGGTGGAGTCAAGATATAAATGAACACCATCTTCACAGTCTGATGATGCAGCCTGAGAATGCTGGTTTCCTGGTGGTTCTTCTTTTTCTAGTCCTCCTGTTCTAGTAAGGCCAGGCCCTGGCTTCTGTTGATCCAATGACCCTCAGAGATTGTGACTAGTTTGTCTGCCAGGTAGGAGAGAGCAGACATGGTCACAGCTTTGTATGTGATGCACTTAGCTTTGAAGGAAACGTGTGCTTGTGGAGGTATCCAGTGAGGGTCAATGAATGTGGGCGCTGTGGCTGTATTTGCAGACATGTTTGAGTCAGACAGCGGGGTGGAGGGCTCCTCAAAGGTGGTACTTTGGTTGACGTAGGGCACGGACTAGGGAGTGTGGTCTTATCTTATTTCAAGAGGGGATAACTTAAACTGTCATCAGTCATGCAACACTGTCCTTCTCTACCATTTAATTTGGCAAACTGTCAGGGCCAGGTTAGGATGAACTTGACCTGCCCCATGGTCAAATGGCTGATGCTTAGTTCTCCATTCCCTGTGAAAGGGGGCTTATTAACACTTAATTCCCTGGCAATTGCTGCCTCTGTAGTGATACAAGCCTGGTACCTAAGCTTTGTCTCTTGGTCAACTGTCAGTGCAGCCACCCTGCCAATGGTTTAATTTCCTAAGAGTGATGCAACTTGAGACCCTTTGTAAGTAGGTTATCTGTGCTTATTTAACACTACTTGCAAGACCATGCTGCTTCTGAGCTCTTGCTATTTGAGTGTCTATAGTCTGTTTGCACTGACTGGTGTTCTCACCTACTAATCTGCTTAGGAAGCTTCCTGGTGCACCACACCTGTCCGGCTCAAAAGGGTTAACTGATATGGGGAGGGGAAGGAATAACGTACATGTGATGTCTAAGTTCAATGTGCTCCCATCCCTTTCATTCCATATCCTCTCTACATGCTGCTCACCATCTCAACTTTCACCCTATCCGTCTCTATACTTCTCTCTGTCCCCCTCCACCATGGGCGTAGTTTTAGGGGGGACAGGGGTGTTTGCCCCCCCCCCCAACTTTCATGGCACACCATTTTGTCTCCATTCATTTGACTGGGGCACCTTTTCTTCAGATGTCATGCCGCCCCCAACATTTTCAGCAAAGTTACTCCGCTGCCCTCCACCCATCTCATCTCTTCACTATTTCTACTCTTTCCCTCTCATCTCCCTTTTTTACATGAGCCCTTTCTTTTGGGGGCGCTCCCCTCCGTGCTCTCTCCCCCGCACTTACCCTCGCTCCACCTTGCATGTGTGCGCTCGCACTCTTGCTCGCTTTCTATATTTTGCTCTACGCTATTGACCAGGGATTTATAATATGGTGTGTTTAGGCACTCTCCAGCCTTTCTTTGGACAACAACAAATTTAATGGATAATGTAAAGTAACATCCAACGTCTGCCATTTGGGAGGCCTCTTTCTGCTGCAAGTGCCTGATGAGGCATAATTGGCTATATGTCTGTTAGTTGACACAGCATTGGGATGGCGCTCCCACACTTGACTTGCTCCTGGATCAGATGGCCATGAAAGCTCAGTCCATCAGATGATCTGGGCCCTTTGAGAAATCAGTTGATGTGTGTGTGTTTACAGTCTCAGGAGTCTAGCAGCTGCATCTCAAATTGGTGACCTTATTTGAAGCTAATTTGTCCAATGGTAGTGGAAATGTAACTGGCGGTTTACCCCAGAGGTGCCAACCTCTCCTCCCCTACACGCATAGGAACAGCATGTGATGTCTAGCACATGGTTCATAACCTCACTACAGTTCATATCACTAGCATATAAAGAGGTTTGAAAATAAATGGAGAAGGGGCTACATTAAACCGATTTAGAAACCCAAACTACATGTTCCCTGGAAACATCTCAAATCACGTTTTCACTCTGGGGTAGTGGTTGCACAGTGGGTTTCAAGGCTAGTTGTCGATCCTGCGCCTTGGAATGGGAGGCAGTTGAGTGAAGTGCACTTGACAAGTGCCGCTTCATGCTATCCTCTGCTTCAAGTGAGCTGGTGCTAGTGGGGAAAAACCCCAGCAATTGCAAAAAACTGATCCTAAGCTGGGGTTCTGCCTGGTGTACCCCTCAGTTCCCAGCAAAGCCCGCTTCTCTTCCACTCTCCACCCCCTAAGTGACAGCAACATATACCCATGAATTCCTGGGGATCGGGGCTTGTGCCAGTAGCATTTTTAACTGCATGTGTGACACCATTGTGGCGTTGTGATGACCCCAATAAGTACAGGAGACTGGATAGGGGTCGAGGTGTTTATTTGGACACCTTACATCAACAAAGGGAGGAGCAGGCGCTCATAGTTCATGGAGTAGTACTCGCAGTTCAGTCCTATTGAAGCAGTGCATTTATCTTCACTGCACTGGTAACACAGTGGATGGTACATACACCCTCTATTTGCTAGTGCTCCCACAAGGCTTATTATCAGCTATGGAATTACGCTCTACAAGTAGAGGAACCCGCTTAGGTTGCAGGCTGCAGTTCAGGAGCCGATTCCTCCTGGTCCCTCGCTCTGAGTCTACCAAGTTTCTGGTTTGTTGCACGCTTCCTGTGAGTAATATCATGAGATCTCGGCTCTGCGAGACCGCGCGTGTTGGGTCCACACAGGCGTCTCTTTGATGTCTTTTTCTGAGAACGTTTATGAAGAGGGTGACATTTTTAAATCGTGATACATATTTACTGTAATTCACTACATCTGCAAGATGTGTTAGTCAAATGGTAAATGTTGCATTGACCACCAAGCTGTTGTCCCCGATCTTCCCTCCAAGCCTTACTATGTTTCCGTGCAGAGCCCATTCTCTCCTCTGCCTACAGTGACGTCCACTAGGTTGTTGTAGAGCATCTTGGGGGTGGGAGCTTGTTCAGGGCACTTCCACCCAACTGCTTTGTTTCTAGAATTTACGAGGCTCTTTGGGGCAGGTGTCTGCGAGGCCTCTAAATGGCATATGTATTCACTCCACTGGAAATGACATCACAGAAAATATCTTCACACTGCGGGCCATTCGTCTTTGGAAAGTTGCGTTAGACAAAGTTTAGCAAGTGCTGCTTTTTGTAGCTGGCTAGGGACAACTCTTGAATATGGTTTTCTGATTCAACTTTTTGGGAATGGCAATAATACACCAGTTGATTTGTGAGGCATTATTTAAGGCCGCCCCATGGAATTGTACTTGCATGGGCACACATTCACCACTGCACCATGGATGGGCCCTATATCCTCTGACCCTAGGCTCCGGGCTTAATCTCGAATCTACCATTTCCCTGGCCCTGTTACTACGCTCAGCATCTGGAGGGTTGCCATTGCTATATTGGAGTTTAGTTTTGCGCCTGCCAATGGGAAGATGGCCGCGACTTGTTCCCACTGTCCTGCCACTATCGGGGTTTGCAAGTGGGCCTTGCAGCTGCTATTTGTTGCAGGGAGAGCCCCCATTGGCCCGTTGCTTCAGCTTTTGCCTTGTCCAGCCCATGTTTTCCATGCAACAGCACAGCTCAAAATACCTCCTGCATTAAAACAAATAAAATAAATAAGATTGCAATTGTTTAAGGACTCGGCTGGATCCAAAAAACGCTGACAAATGTCCATGAGTCCGGGTAAAATCTTAAAGATTGTATCATTAATTCTTGCAGAGCTCTGTTTGGTTTCTGTCAGGGCGGTCGGATTTTCTTTCTTTTTTAGTGACCCAATTTGTCCCAGTTACAAGTAGCATAAACACTATTGGTAGGCGGGACAGGCTGTCATTTAAAATAAAGGTATACACGGCTCTGCAGGCCCTTGTCAACCGACACTGCAAAACGGACACGGGAGTGCAACACCCAGTACCTTAATTGTAGGTATGGTAGCTTTTCCGTTTATCTGAGAGTCAAATGTTTCTGCCACATATGGAAAGGGCCTGCCACCGATAAACCTCCTCGAACAAAAACATGAGTGTATGGTTTTCCTTGTTCAGTTTTGATTGGCTCTTCCCATCTATGTCTGGTCAGGTGCACCCCGGGTCGTCCATAACTTTAAACTGATCTGTATGAATATTAAGACTTTCCAGCGTGTACTTTTTTGCCCTCTTAACACTTACTCCTAGTTATGCCAATATTATTAAACATTACTGTCTTTTGA
This sequence comes from Ambystoma mexicanum, assembly GCF_040938575.1. NCBI lineage: Eukaryota > Metazoa > Chordata > Amphibia > Caudata > Ambystomatidae > Ambystoma > Ambystoma mexicanum. The sequence goes on along the minus strand of NC_090928.1, from coordinate 636,478,095 downwards.
GTTCCATAATTGTGGACTAAAGTGATATCTATCCGTATTACTTTCTTCCCATCGAGTTTGCCTGAATTCAGCCTGCAGAAGACTTCTTTCAAGGGCGGTTATAAAATCCAGGTTCCCAGGAATGGGAGTGAGCGGTGATGGAAAAACTCTATTGTGTTCTCACCGAGTTCAAGGCTTGCTGATCGTACCTGGCCATGGGATTAATGAACAGCGAATGTGGCCAGTAGCCTGCCTGAAGCCAGATAAAGTACCACGCAGTTGCACCCCACAGCGCTGTCTAGAATGCACCACTGTTGCTCAGAATTCATTCTGCCTGAGTCCCCCAATGTCCAGAGTTGAGCAGCACAGTAACCTTTCTTTTGCTCAAGACGACTAAATCTCAGCTGCCGGAGATTGAGGCATTTCAGAAATGAATGGCGTTCCTCCCATTCCAGAGGCATTTCAGTAGTTTACCTTGCAGGTGTCAGGTCGAGTTTGGGTGGCCGAGTAAGGAGTGCCTGAAAAAAGTATTAACGACCTGGGCGAAGCCACAATTAAAATGAATGTCTTCCAAAGTCACGGCTTTCTGCAGCTCGCCAAATCTTTTCGCAAGCCTTCAAAAAGCTCGGGGTCTTTGACTTGTGGCACATATCACACAAAATATTTCATATACTTCCTTTTTCTCTTCAGAGCCGCAGGAATTTCATATTTAGAACACTTTGCCTTACTACTAAAAACTGTAGCATAAACCTAAATTTCCATCAATTCATTACGTGAAACTGACAGCGAAACATCTCCATGAAACTAGGCGGCTTACATTGCGGAATACAGAATTTGAGCCCAGCTGTATTTATTATTGGACTGGACTTGCCTGGCAAAGGGATCCAGATCATCTTGTGCCACTGCGGCCAGAAAAGTGCACCACAAAGGTTCCAAATCTGTGGTACAATGGAGCTGCTTTGTCTGACGGAGGGCAGAGAGCGCTTAGTGAAGAGACAAGGACACTCCATCGTTTAAAGGAACCAATCAAAGAGAAACCGCTCGGCAATGGGATTGCAATGTATGGTTCAGAGTGCCGCAAATGAAAACTGAAGAAAAGAGGGTAACCAATGGAATGTCCTAATGTCAAAGCTGTGTAACTGGAGACAGACGGAGGCACAGTGTGTTCCCCCAATTCAGTGTACTTCTGAAAAGCTGTGCTTGGAACAAGTCATGTCGGGAAGTCCATAAGAATTGAAGGTTGTGGGGTTCGAGTCAGAATATCCCAATACCAAGAACGTGTGGTTACTGTTGCTGAGACCCTGAAAGTACCTTACAAAAATCAGTACAAAGTTGACGAGCTGTCTGCGTGATGCGCTGGCTCCTGGGAAAGTGAGTACTGAAGAATTGAAGAAAAAAGACTAAGGCTCTCGGATATCAAGGCTGTAAAGCTCCCCACCAGGATTTGAGAGTCCGAAGCACCTTAACCTGACATGAAGCTCAGACATGTTGCCAAGCGGTGCTCATGGGATGCTGCCTGCCAGAGAGCCGAGTCTTGGGAACTTTAAAGCACTGAAATGGGATGCTCCCAAACTAGGCCTCATGGGCAAGGAAGTCCCAGAACAAAAACCCTCAAAATTATTTGTCTGGAGCCCTCTTGGCTGAAAGAGTGATAAAAGCCCAGAGTGGACTGAACAGTCGTTAATTAGTTGTTTTATATCTTACGGAACCTCTCATGCTGTCAGAGTCTCCATCCCATGAAAGAAAGTCTAAAGAACTCTCTGAACTATTTTTTGTCTTACCACGTTGCATGGTGGCAGGGAATATTCCTAAAACTGTGCTTTGTCTAACTAACAATGCTCTGTGTTGGGATCTCAAAGCCCAGCGCAGTCTTCTTTTTTAAACATGTTTTGGTAGCTGCTACATAGGGGGTGGGGGTGGGGGAGAGGAGAGCTCCAGGACCAGCATTGTCCTCTGCTATAGTTGCAAGTTGAGGCTATAGACTGGGCAAGCCAAAGGCGAAGTGAACTGTCCTGGGTTTGACGTTCTGTTCTGTGAAAGTGAGAACTACCAACTGCGAGAAGGACCGGGGGTACGTTACACAAGGTCCCAGAAGGATGACGGACTCGACACTGAATCAAAGAGCTTGCCCAATGCTAAGAGTAACCTGTTGAAAAGAGCAATACATTGCCTGTTGCATCAAGTCAGGCTTATTTTATGTTCATGCTGTCACATGGGGAATGTCAAACTGGGAACTTACTGTGAATGCGAAGCTAATGGTTGTGGCCTATCCCGACATTGCATAAGATATCATGACTTATGGCATATGTCATGGCATATCAATGATCTGACCTCTCCTTTTGCAACATGACAAATCATGTCATGTTGCAATGTGTTATATTGTTATTTGTACTGCAAAAAGGGGAGTTTATTGGGATGCCTGGGACTACTTTTATGGCAGTGCTGAATTTCTGTTTGTAGAGTCAGTATAACAACCCGTTGGATTACTGGTGCAATTAAATGATTTGCAAAATGGTTAGGGCAGGGACAACATCCACTTCTTTGCTGGTATGACTTCATTCCTTGTATGTCAATGGTAAGGAACATAACCCTGTTCCTAGTAAACAGTGACTGTAGTCTGTGGACTCTGAAATCTGATCCCTCGTAAACTGCTACTCTACCCCTACCCTTCAAAGGTGTACCTGTAAAACAGCAAGTTGCTATGTGTGCCCCCATTGCCCTGGTCAGAGTTCCAAAGAATTGCCAGCATGGAAACCAGAATAGAAACACATTTGTGACCGCTGTGAATTGGAACTGTACTCTGTCCAACTCGGTCTCCAGTCACCTCCATCACAGACTGTAATTAGAGTCACTTTCCTATGGGGCAAGACCTAGAACACATTTTATGCAGTCGATTCACAGAGATCGACGAGACCTGGTTACTTTGTTTTTCTAGCTGTTCGATTTCTTTGTCACTTGCCCTGCTGCCTGCTGAAGAAATAAGTTTCCAGATCCTATTTTTGGATGGATGCAATCTTTCTGATTCTTTGTGATTCCTCCGACTCTTTCCGCTGTCCCCTAAATCTGCTGAGAGTATTGATTGAGCTGGAATGGGAATCTCCTGCAGCTTCTGGTGCGGTCTCCGTTTTGGGAGCGCAGCTTTGTTAGCTGTGCTGATATATGTGGAACCTGCTTACCATGAATGCCAGTGGTGCTAGGTCTTTGAGTTATAACATGGGGGTTGTCCTCCCCTCTATGAATCTGAAAGGTGTACGGGAATAATTCAGTGTACACTGGTTATTTAGACCTTAAATGGGAACACATATCATTCTGGGCAACCATTAAGAAACGCAACATGCTTGCTTGTGCCAAACATATGACTCAAACGATATATGCAAAATGAATTTTTAATTTTTCATTTAGCTTGCTAGTATTAGCTTTTTTTAAAAAAAGTTTTTTGGTGCAGGAAAAACAAGTTGTTTCTTTTCATAACAGTCCATGATATCCATTCATGTAATAACATACATAGTTGCAAGTTTCACTGTATCAAAAGGAAACTGTACTTAGTGCAATAGATGTGAGTTAAACATTTTTACATATGACCAACATCTTGAAAATCAAAGTATCCCATGTCATTGGGGATAAAGAACACACTGGGAGAATGTAAAGTGAGGAGACAGATGAATCTGTGTCTCCTGTACCCGGCTGAAGTCTGACCTTATATTCGGTCTAGGTCTTTGAGTGCCTTCACAAAGTATATGGCTGGCGTTTCACCGGCACATCTCTGGGTCCATCGTCTTTTTTTTTCATTCCCCACCCTCTGAGTATTGTTGTTTTTTTCCCCCTTCCAAATGTTCAACTGTTTCTTTAGTAAAAAAGCAGCAAAACGTTCTTTAGAAGAACCTTTGTCTGTCTGAGCCTCCCCTCCCTTTAGTTAGTCTAGCCTTTGATTTCCCCTCTGCAATTCTCAAAATCCTGTCATTTTGCGGTGGGTAGAAAAACAGTTTAGTCTCTGAATTTCAGGCTGGCTATGCCCTCTAATGCATGCTCGGCAGAGTAGACTGGTTCCCCCATGCACTGGACTGTACCTTCATCTTGACGTCAATACGAGTTTTGAATAACTCCTCCGTGTATGCTTTCATTGATTGCTGAATGACCTTGATAGTTCCCATGGGTACTCCCTCAGAACCTCCTTAAGGTAAACTGGGAAGCCCCTGATCCCCATTAGGTTAAGGCTACATTCCTCAGCTTACTTTCCACTCGGAGTACATGTATTTGTAGCTCCACAGACTACTGTGACATTTTTTGTTGTTGATCTTTCAACTGAATCAATGGGTCAACACCACCTTTGCTGTAGTACTTTGTCATAGGTTGCCTAGGTGCAAGCCAGAAATCTGCTCAAATGTTGGAGAACTTTTAATTTACAGGGGGTAAGTGCTTGTATCCATAAATCAATTAAAGCAGAGTTTCCCCACTATTGTGACTCGATTAGGATTCGTTTGTCAAGCTGGCCAGCGCTCAGTGGACAATACTCCCTGATTTCACCCTCACTGTTTTAGGCCAGCGATCTTCCAGGCCTTTGACCCAGAATGGAATTAGGCCTTCTGTATTGCCACCGCAAGGTTCATCTTTTGTGTAGCACTCCATTCGTATGCAGACTGCCATGACCGAGATGCCACAGTCTTTCAAAGATCAATGTTTATGGGTGCACCAAGAGTTTTAAAATTGGAATTCACTCTTACACCGTGCGGTAGAGCGGAGGTGCGGGAGGATCTGACCTTCACTGCTCTCAATCTCCAGGGTCCTTGCGCCCATGGCAATTATTCATTCTTCCTGCACGCCACCTCATCCCTTTCACTCTGGGTCTTCCTTGCTGCCACAAGGCTATTGACCTATGGCACTGAGGGAACAAGAGCAGCCCTCAGGGGCGCTTGCTCTCTGTAAGTCATCCATGTCCGGCTGCCAGCCGATCTCTTACATTACAACATTACACAGAGGGCACCGATCACAAGTCTGGTGAGTCAGAGAGATATTCTTATGCTCACGACCTCATCTACAGCACTGTCCTATAACTGCCATCTTGAGAGAGACTGGGCACAGAGCACAGTCTATGTTGCAGTGACAGAGATACCCACTGCCTTGGGAGGGCATAAGGCCTCCCAAATTAAGGAAGGGTAAGGCAGCACTCTGCCGTAATGCTCAGCCCGTGGCACCGATGGCAAAATGGCTGCAACAAGAGCTTGTCAACTCTACCACTGGTGCATGCAGAATTTTTAAGTTCAAACCTTCATTAACTGGCATCGGCCATAAATGTATCGTTGTAGTGGAGAGAACCTTGCCCCTCCCATATCAATATACCCCAATGATTAAGCCAACAACTTGACTGCTGTGCTCTGCCTTTAGATGGCTCTCCAGTGATTAGCATTTTAGTGAAAATAAATAAATATCCTCTGAATTGGGATGAAAGATGGATCTAATGGGTCAAAGGCATAACAGATATTCAGCCACCTGGTCTCAGAGAGAAGGGGGGGGTGAGGTGGGTGGCCACACAGTTGGTTCATGCACCTACTGCAGCGATCTGTGTGTAGTCTTTAGACAAAGCAACCAGATCCTGGTGCAATGTTGATATAGGTTTGCCTATATGCTGTGACCTTTCGGCACCTAACATCACCTTGTGAAGTTGTGTTATTTGATTCCCAGCATAAGTAACTCTCAACACTGAATCCTTTACTTCAGTTTTTTCCCACAGTTGTTTCAGAATAGTTGAGAGCAGGGAGTCTGCTTATGTGGATTTAAGTCAGAATCCTGCTCTTTAAAGAGCAATGTTGCAGAAGGCTGCTTTTAATAGATCACCTCTTGCGAGGCTGCTCTTTTCATCCATCCCCACTCCTTCCCTTTGCTTTTCGGGGGGCTTCTCGGAACTCCCCCGTTCCTGCTCGGCAGCCCTCACCTACCTCAGCCTCTACCATTCCCCCTCATCACACTTACCTTGCCACTGCCACTTCTCGGCTGAGCACTTCAGACTCTGCTTGGAAGAAGTGCAGCACACAGTTGTGCGTCAGTCTTTTTCCGGCACTCTTCGTGCATCGCACAGCCCTGTGTGGTCCATAGACCGCGTGTGTATGCCGAGGGTTACTGGGGCTGGTAAGCACAAAGCAAAGGCACAACTGATAGTTGGCATGCAGGCCCTTGGAAGGGGTATTGGCTATTGTGTCACTCATGGCCCACCCTGACCCGCTTTTTTAAACTGTCCACCAGTCCTGCCCAGTGGCGTGTCCAGAGAGTTGCCTGGTCTGGCACGTGCTACCCCTGGAATCTGATTGGCCACCCCAAGTACCACCCCATTAGCCTAAACTATGATCATTATCTGGCTCCACTCTTCTGCAGCGGGTGCATGTTCTGAGTGACCTTTGGTGTTCTGCAGAGGGAGGGAACAGTGTGGGGAAAGTTGGAGCAGTTCTGCAGCCACAGGATCCCAGTGACTTACAAAGGGATTTTAAAATGTGGGGCTGCTTGTGAGTGTGCTGCAGAGCATGTCTACCGGACTGGAGCTCCTCACTGGCAATCCCTGTCAGAATACGAATGCGAACCAGGCGTGTAACGCCATTGAGCTAATCAGGCTTGATTTTGAGGACTTGAATTTTTAACCTGGAGAGAATGAGACCCTTTTTGCCACTCATGCATTTTGAATGTGATTTTGAACACTGTGTTCCTTTTGGGTTTGGATGTGGAGTCTGACAAACTCCATAGGCATCATCTTTTAGATTGTGTCACACAGCACCTTCAATGCAGTGGCACAGTGAAGTCTTTCAGATTTCCCAAAGGTTTAAACACCTTCTCTTGGATAAACTACTGTTTCCAAGAGCAGTGAAGTGAAATTGACTTTACTTACATTTGTAACTTTCTAGACCCAGCACACACTATCTTACAATACGGTGCTGGAGCGGGTACTTAGTATCCCCTTTGTCTAGCTTCTCATGTAACATTTTTATGTTACCCTTTCCTTGATGAAGCTGGTGGCAGTGGTTTACTTTGAACTGCCGTGGTGTGCTTTTACTGCGGGCTGCATTCGCAGCTGCAGTAGAGCCCCCAAGGGTGTCATTTTTGTCAAAATGGCCCTGGTCTTCTTTTTTCGCCATTTCGTCTTATAAAGGTCCGTCTTGAGATTTACTCTGTGTGCCAAACCAGGCCTGGTCCCTTTGTTCGCTTTGCCTTTGGCAGGATTCACAAGTGATGCCTGTCTCTGGCTCCAGGGTGTCTGGCAGGTGCAGGAAGCGAGAGAGGTGCCCGAAACTCCCTCTGCTTAGTCTCCTAGGAGACAGGAATACACTCTTAGGTGATTGGCCAGCTGGCTGTCCGGCAAGGACTGCCACCCTGCTGGGTGACTGACAGCTACGCTGGAATGAATGGGAGCAGGCTGCATAAAAGGCGAGCCATTTTGGCCTGGAAGGCAGAGTTGACCACTGGACAAAGGAATCCATAGAAGAGCTTGAAGAGGATGCCTGCTGCAAGCCATGGACTGTTGGTTTGCCCGGTGAAGCCCTGCTGCTGTTGTCATGACCACTGTGAGGGGGCACAAGTTGTGCCACAAGCAGGCTCCCACCAGAACCCTGAGGGCCTTAAAACCACTGCAAAAGGGCTCCTGGAGCCAATCCTGGCACCTTTGGCACCAGGCTCATATGTAGGAAGGAAGGGCTGGCTGTTCAAACTAGGTCCCATTTATGTACATGGGCCTTTAAATCCAACATGGAAGCACCCACACAGTCTAGTTCTAAGAACCAAGCCATGTGGTCGGGTGTGGCAGCCCTGGAACTACTTTCCCTGGTACTACTTTACCAGGGCTATATAAACCACACCCTACTGCGGAACATGCTTCGAGTTATTCTGCATCCCGCAGCGTGATGCTCACTGTGTCCAGCTCCTGGTCTTCAGCATCTTCCTTTAGTCCTGCAAGAACAAGAACAAGATTATTCTGTCTTACCTGGGAAAACACAATCCAGCACTCAGCATCTCAATTGGGCTGCAATCTGTGGAAACCAAGAGAAGAAGAAACATCACTCACCTATGAGTACTAGCTTAAGGACTTCCGGCAAACCGCTACCAGAGCTGCTGTTCGAACATTACAACCTGCAATAACGAGAAAGGGAAAAACAATATTAGAATGCGCGCTTCCAAAACATCGAATTCCATTAGTCTTACCTGAATTCCATCGTGCTACGCCACGCTTCCATCCGGAGCACCACAGCAACATCTGCAAAGGAAAAGAGACATATTCAGGTTCGCTTTCAATATTAAACAACCGCACAGCGCTGTACTTACCTTAATGGATTCCGCAGGCCTGTTTTTCATCGCGCTCTCATCCACTCGCAGCACCTCAGCGGCCTGTGAGAAGAAGAAGAAAACACAGGTTAGCTTTAAAAGACAATAAAGGCGCTGCGCTTCGCGCTTTCTTTTACCTAGACAACGTGCCTCTCCATCTGGCACGCCAGCATCAAGACCTTCGCACCTGAAAAGGAGATAAAGACATTAACAAATTCCCACCATAAACATAACAAAGACTTACAATTAACAAATCTACCTGCCTACCAGCAGATTCGGGGCCACGGCAGGCCTGGGCTCAAGGAAGGCGAACTGCAACAGTGAAGCAACTCGGGCAGCTTGCCAACAAACGTCAAGCGTCCCTGCACAAGAAACGCAGGACGGATAGCTCACCCTACAAATAACTAAGGTGAGAAAAGAACCCAGTGGGAAGAAAATCGGTCAGAGGGAGGTGGGAGATTCACCCATTAGAGACAGTTATCACAAATCCTCCCTTCTGTAATTGCAGATTAATTATTCAGCACTGGGCAACTACGCATCCAGGGTTCTAGATATCAGAGCCTCCCAGACACCCCCGGGGATATCAGGTGAGCGTAACAGCTTTGCTGAAACTCCAATTTTGTTTCGACTAGAGAAGCCCTGCAAGGACAACTGCTCTCCTTGAGTTGGTGAGACCAATCAACTCCAAAGTAAGCCACATGCATATCCTCTCGGAGCTGGTTGAAATTCCACTGCGGTCGCTGCTGGAACCGAATAGCCAGGGAGAGGAACACCAGATCGTGTGCGTTGCTTTTAAGCTGGCCAAGAGCTCCAGGAAGATCCTCCGGACTCCCAGGAAGCAGGACTGATGGAGCCTGAGCCCCCTCAATAGAGTGCGGGACCCCAGAAACAAGGAAAGCCCATCTCGACAGCCAGGAACCGCTGTGTTGCTATTTGTGATAGACACGAGGAGCTGAAACACCGAAGTGCCACTTGTTTGGAGATTGCAGTCGGTAACCATCCCATTGTAGTGCAGGAGTTGCCAGATGTCCTCCCTCTTGTCCCCACGACTAAGGCCCAGGAACACCAGGATCTGCAGAGCTGCAGAGGAACAGAAGCCATCTGCTGCACTTTTATTCAAACTAAAAGGTACTGTACAGTCTAAGAGAACTTACCTCTTGTTGTGTAACCACACTTGTCCTTGTTGGAGACTTGTCTTGGTTACTCTGTGAAGTCGCTGCCAGCTTCCTTACTTCACAAGCCTAATCAGGTTGTGGCCCTACTTTGATTTCTTCTATTCTACAAAGACTTCTAAAACATTGTGCAAGACTTTCTACTTACCTGTAAGAAGTGCTTCAGTCCACCTTGACTCTTGCTAACTTAACATTGGCTTGCCAAAGCTCCCTGAATGACTCTTCTCTCCTCTGCTCGGGTGTTGTGTCTTCCTTCCAGGAAGGGGTTAACTTAATTTGCATTTGGGGGCTTGTATTGAAAGTACCTACATGCTTAAGAATACTTGTGTAAATCTTTGTCTTATTCTGAAACCTCTTTTCTTTGACACTCCTCTGTAAAGTTTTCTAAATGAAACAGTGATATATGTATTAATGTCCCCAGCACCCTAACTATTGAAGTCACCTGAGGGTGTAGGTAGTGTCTGTGGGCCATCTCAAAAGGGTACCTCCTGGTTTAGAACTATTGAGAGTGTGTATTTCGGAGTGTATTTGTGTGTTACTATTATATTGCCCCTTCTGAAGAAGGCTTACTGTAACTGACTATTAAATAAATTAATAATTGTTTAAACTAGAAACCTTGTTTGTAAGAGTTTGTTTGACTACTTGCCACTGTGAACCTCTGTGTTCCTCCCCTACAGCTCACATTGACCCCTCTTGAGATAAGCCTGGCTGCTCAACACGCTACCAACCTGTGTAGTACAGACGTATACCAATGGTTGGGTTCCTATTGCCAGGAGGTCAGGGTTGTTGTAGTGCACACAAAGGGTACTGCATACAATCTTGCCTAACAGGGCTTTCGCCACAGTCCTTCCTTCCCTGAAATGCGAGCTGAGGGGTGGGGCTTCAGGACATAACTTTTGGTTAGTCAGAGAGGGGAGAGAAGCCTTTCTTGAAACCAGTGGGTTTAAACTGTTACTGTGTTCATGCACAAAAATGTATTTGCACAAACGCAGCAGAAAGTTAAAGCTGCTAGTTTCAGGAAAGGCTTTCATCCCTGCACTGCCCTAAAACATCAAATGCACACAACAGCCGCCTCCACATGAATGTGAGCGAACATATAACAACGTTATGTGTTCTTTCACATCTGAGGAGAGGGTGAGATGTGCCCACTTGCTTTTTGTTAGGCAGAGAGGACAGAGAAGCCTTTTCGGAATCCAGCAGTATTAAAGGGTGTTGCATGTTAGCTCATTATGTATGTGTGCAAGGAGTGTGCATGTAATGTATGTGTGAATGAGTGTGTGTGAATGAGTGTATGATGTATGAATGCTGGGTGCGCATGTAAATGAGTGTGTATATGGTGAATGGGATGTTTAAGTGAGTGAGTGAGTGAGTGAATGTGTTATAGTATGTGTGTGTGTGTGCGCGCTTGTGTGTAATGCTGGGCCACTACCATTTGATACTTGGGCCCCACGCCAGTCAACATTTGGGGTAGATCAGAAGGGGCGGCGACTCCAAGTTTGACCATCCAGTTTTTGAAATGGCCACTCACATCCCCAGTAAGCCCCCTCACCCCCTGAAATGTAGGTTTCATTGAGCCCCTGAAGTGATACAACTCCACCTTATTTTAATGAAACTATTGCACTGGTACTGTTCATTTTTTTTACTCGTGGTGAACTCTTCAAATAATGAAGCAATCCTTTCTAACTACCTTATGTTTTCCCTTTTAAATAGAATGACTTTTTAAGAGTGCTTTGTTGGTCTGTCCCTTTTGCAGATTTTAGTAAGGCGATGTCTGGCGGCGGGATGTCTCAATTCCAAGAAGTGGTCCGGCAGGAGCTGGAGCTGTCCATGAAAATGGACATAGAGAAAATACTTGCAACAGACCTAAAGGCGGAATTTGAGGTATGTGTGTTTACATGTAAATGAGCTGTGCCTTCTCTTCCTGTGAAACACTGATATGGCAAGTGAGATACACTTTTTGTGACATTATGACCACTGGATGTGCATTATGGCAGAGCAAATGGGCATAGTCCTGAGGATGGATGGGATTGGAACAAGGGTAATGAGGAGGGATTTGCTTGTTGGCATGCACACATGTAAAGCAATACATTATTGAGGGTAGTTGTGTTAAATGCATGGAGCGATCTTCCTGCAGGAGCGCAAGGGCAAACTAAACAAGAGAATTTAAATATATTTGGGCAGGATACATTGGAATACTCGAAGTTCATATTTACATTTCTTTGCTGCACTTGTTGCTTTCTACTCCATGATTTGTTTTTTTACAATTTTGAAAGGCGGCACAATCCCCCAAAACCTAAGACAATATAACCATTAAAAGGACAATGTTACACATTGAAATATCAGAAAAATGGACTGGCCACCAGGGGGTGCACGGATGAGCATCTCTCCTGCTTGAGCTCCGTCCCTGCGGTCCCGATAAGCGGAATGAGCCCCCGCTGAAGGATCCCCCCCCCCACGAAAGTTCGAAATTCTGTGATCTGAACGGACCCACCCGCAGCTAAGAAAAAACCCGACAAAAATCGGACCCGTTTTGACCGAGAACTCGGCAGTTTCAGAAGTGCCTAACCGCTGCGCCACGGAGGGCGCAAAGCCTGGCGTAGTGTGGCCCGTGCGATAGGCGTTACCCGCGGTGCGCATCTGTGCCCCAAGCTTGTGGTGGTGATCCCTCGCCCGCGTGAGACAGCGAGCCCAAAGACTCCCAAGGATACCGGGCGGCTGCACGGGGTGAGTGAGAGACTTTTACGCAAAACTCTGTGGTACCAGAGCCCGCGCCTGGTGGAGCCACGTAACACGCGTGACCCTCCAACCCTGCCGCTCCCTGCACAACATACTACGCCAGAGGGAGAAGAGTGGTTGGTTGGACTTCCTCCAATTGCGCACCCCAGAACCACACATACCCCCCGTTTGGGGCCCGCGTTGCGGACACCCATGACTCCCCCCGGAGCTGTCCCACATCATATGAAGTGCTGGAGACCGGAGACAATACGGACCCCACAACCCAAGCATCCTCATAGAGGGTAGGGCCCCCTGCCCAGGGGCGTGTGCCTCCTCTAACCAGGATTTTGTCGCATGGACCTACGCCACAAACTGGCCAGATTTGCCTACGAACCGTACGTCTCCCCCTGCGGATCTACAGGGGCAATGACCACGGACCCATCGGAAGCGGGTGCCGCCGCCACCAAAGGAGACATCGCCACACTATTGAACGAAATAAAAAACATGGGAGCCAACCTCGGCGGCAAGATCGACCAAATCACTCAGAGGATGGACAGATTCGAAGAACGATTGGAAAGTGTGGAAAATAACCAGGCCTCGATTGACACCCTTGAAGTTCAGATGGACGTACGGATCCGAAAGATCGAAAAAAGAGGAGTCGAGGCGAGGCTCAAGATGGATGACTTAGAAAACAGAGAAAGGAGAAATAACCTCGGCTTTTTCGGCATTCCGGAACGCGAAGGTGAAACTGAAAAAGATCTCAAAGACACCATCCACGACATCATTAGAATATTGACCGCCGATGAAGACATCGATGAGCCCAAAACCGAACGCATACATAGAGCCGGTGGGCCACCTGGCGGTCCGCGGTCTGTTCTGGCCAGGTTTCATCGATACCAAGACAAAGCTAGAATTCTTGAGAAGGCCAGGTCTGGAGGCCCGCTCACAATGGGAGGCGCTCAAATCACCATCTTCCAAGATCTATCCTCGTTAACTTTAGCCCTGAGACGCCTTTGCAGCCCCCTCACGAAATGGCTCAAGGACCAGGGCACAAGGTATAGATGGGGATACCCCTTCTCGCTTACATTTGAGCACGGCAGCAGGAAAATCGTCCTACGCTCTGAAGACGAAATCAAAGACTGCATCGTCGATCTCCTCGGCGCAGACCCACGGAGCAAGGAAGGCGGCGACGACAGACGACCGGGATCGCAGTGGGAGCTCCAGGGCCCTAGGCGCAAGAGGGTAAAGGGATCGAGAAAATTTAGACGCCCCAACAACACCCCTGATCATGATTAACCAAGAGAAGCCGCGCTGGAATTGTGCTAGCTACAGTCATATCTAAAACACGTGGCACTGTCTCCCGCAGGGGATGCAACATAGCGGAATCACACGCTGCGGACAGGGCACCCCCCAGGAATGGGAGATGATGTGGACTCCTGCAGAAAGTCCTGAAAGCCACACGTAACGTTGAAACTTTCACATGTTTATTGTTATTACTGTTGAAATTGCATAATGTTTGGGGGAGGGGGGAAGAGATGGGGGCTCACCCTTAAGTTACGATGGTAAATTTGCTCGGGACCATAGGTCAACGGTCCCTACTGATGGTCCGCCGACGGACTGCATACTCTCACCCAGTCTGTCCCGGACGCTGTCAACAGCTGCCGATGCAGCACCCCCTGTTTGCAAGCTCAAGCGGGCACCACCAATTATGGTGGAATACGGGAAAAGGGGAGAGAGGTAACAAACACTTGGGACATGTACAGATAACAATATGTTTGCTCCGAAATATCACAGCCAAGATGACACAGGGCACCCACTTGCCTTTCTGCTCGCTGATAGTGAGAGATCCTAGTCTCCAAACCGCTGATGGCATCACATGAGAAGTCTAAGGGCAAGGGTCTCCTCAGAATTGGGACTATCAATGTGAAGGGACTGAATTCCCCTACTAAGAGATCGCTAGTGCACAGAGAATTCCGAAGATCCGACATTGACATTCTCCTCATACAAGAGACGAAATTTGCCAGAGGAGAGGAGCGAACGGTCCTGGGGAATCGGGGGGGTTTGGAATTCTGGGGCTCTGGTCCACTCAGGAAAGGAGGGGTTGGGATTCTCATCAGGAAGGGAGTAGGCTTTGAGCTAGAGAAGACCTGGTCGGACGTGAGTGGAGGAGCCCTCCTGATAGGGGGAAAATCGCAAGAGTTCAGGTCACGATTGCTACCATATACTCACCTAATAGCGGGCAAGCTGCATTCCTTCGGAGAACGATTCCCAAAATAGTACTAGATACTGCAGGCCACCTCATTATAGGAGGCGACTTTATCCAGTGGGTGGACCCATCTGTTGACTGGAAGCCAGGCAACCCCGACACGCGTGCCCAGCATAGAGGGGATCGCACTGAATTCGCTGCCATGATGGAACTTTACGATCTACGAGATGTGTGGAGAATACAACATCCTGACGAAGGGGGTTTCACCTTCTACTCGAACCCTCATCGCACATTCTCACGCATAGACTATATATTCCTCGCACCTGACCTTGCAAGGTCAACAAGTCATACCAACATTGTCCCGACAACATGGACAGATCATGACATGGTCCTAGCAGATGTCGACTGGGCCGACCTGCCTGCCGCTGGGGGATCCTGGCGATGCAACAAGTCCCTCTGGACCGACGCGGCGTTCAGAAATGAAATGGAAACCGAGATCGAAGAATATTTCAAGACGAATGACAAGGGGGAGGTCTCCAAACAGGTGATCTGGGAAGCGGGGAAGGCCACGTGGAGAGGTATATTAATACGTGAGGGCTCCTCTAAAAAGAGAGAGCGTAAAATTGTAGAAAACAAACTCCGCAAAGAAATATACCAGCTGGAAGCGGGAATAAGAGACAAAACAACGGTGGACTCCTCCAAACTAGACATGGCCCAACGTAAAAGAGAGGAACTACGGCTGTTAGAACATGGCCAGGTGGTGCGGAAGTTGCAATTCATGAAACAGACATATTATGAGAAGGGGGACAAGGCTGATGCACTCTTAGCGCCAGGCTCAGGGAAAGGAGGGAAGAACGCAAGGTGAAAGAGATAAAAGAGCCCACCAACCTCGCGATGCATCCACCCCACTCGATACCCGAGAGCTTCGCCACTTTTTACGAAAACCTATATACCTCTGAGCTGCTCGTGGCTCACCCTGATATATCCTCTTACCTGTCCCCAATTACTATGCCCACAGTATCACACAGAGTCCGAACTCCTCGATAGCCCAATAACCGAACACGAGACACGAGAGGCGATCAAACCGCTTACACTGGGGAAGTCACCGGGCGAGGATGGTTATACGGCCGGCTTCTATAAGACCTTCGCTGAGCAACTACCACCCTTTCTCACGGAGCTCTTTAATGAGATAATGAGTTCTGGGATCGCACCAGATTCCTTTAAGAGAGCCCTCATAACTGTCATCCCTAAAGAGGGTAAAGATCCCAAATTATGCGGGTCATACCGCCCCATTTCCCTCCTCAACCTCGATGCGAAGATTTACGCACGAGTATTGGCAGCCAGACTGGAAACTTTAATGCCCAATCTGGTCCACCCTGACCAGGTGGGATTTATCCTTGGGAGGCAGGGCGCCGACACCATGCGTAAAACTCTACACCTTGTCCATGTGGGGCACAGTATATCAGATGACCCAGCCCTCCTATCGATTGATGCAGAAAAAGCCTTCGATAGGGTGGAATGGGATTTCCTGGGTGCAGTACTCCAGAAAGTAGGGATAGGCTCTAAATTCCGTGAAGGAGTACGAGCAATATACACCTCTCCCAAAGCATCAATATTTATGAACGGGGAATATTCCAGATGGTTTGAATTGCAACGGGGGACCAGACAAGGATGCCCACTCTCCGCGATCCTGTTTGCACTTTCCTTGGAGCCCTTAGCCCAAAATATAAGGAACGACCCCCGAATAGAGGGAATACGGCTGGGAGGGACGAAATACAAAGCAGGGCTGTACGCTGATGATATCCTTCAACACCTAACTAAACCTATGACCTCCATTCCCCATGCCCTAAATCTAATTGAAGAATATGGCCGGTTCTCTGGGTTTAAAGTAAACATGTCCAAATCCATACTCTTTCCACTCCAGGGTACCCCAGATGATAATGACACCAAGTTCCTCCCCTTAGGGCTCAAGGTAGAACACACGACATTACGATACTTGGGCATACAGATCACCAAAACCCTAGACGACCTCTATGAGGCTAACTTCCCCCCGCTCCTTCAAAGCTTCGAGAGAGACCTTGAGAAATGGAGCAAACTGACGATCTCTTGGCTGGGGCGCATCAATGCCGTCAAGACGGTGTGCCTCCCCCGTTTCCTCTACCCCTTTCAGATGTTACCGATAGAGATACCCCAAAAATTCTTCGTGGAGGCCCGAAAGATTATGCTGCGGTACCTCTGGCAGGGAAAAAGACTGAGGATCTCTTATGACACACTTATTCTCCCCAAGGATAGGGGTGGATTAGGTCTTCCCGATCTGAGAAAATACTACAATGCCACTCAGTTGCGCGTCCTAATCCCACACTTCAGAGACCACAAACACCTGCAATGGGTCCAGATGGACAACCACTACTTGTCCCCCGCCACAGTGGCAGAGTGGCTGTGGTCACCATACCAACGGGTCCAGAAGAGAATTAAGCACCACCCCATACTATCCACCATATGGACTATATGGCGCACTGGGAAAGAGATGCGAGAAGTTACCACCTGGCCATCCCCGCTCAGTCACTTGTGGTCTCCTGGCATAAATGACCAAATCCCGAACCTAGACCGGTTCCAGTCATGGTACGAAGCAGGCCTGGAGAGGGTGGGACACCTCCAGAAAAAAGATGAGTTTATCACACTACCTGACCAGACAACGGCACTGGGGATAGGTACTCTATCGACATTCCACTTCATTCAGCTAAAAGGGGTGTTAACGAGAACCGAATGGAGAGAAAAACTGAGAAGAGATCTTACCGCCTTTGAGAAACTCCTAGACTCTAGAACGGAAATGAAAGGCCTTATCTCAATAATGTATCAAACGCTATTGGGTGCAGGCGGCGGGACTACGGAACCCCTTAGGGCCAGATGGGAAAAAGACCTCGGCGAAGAGATACTTCCCGAACAATGGGACTTAATGTGCAGAGCTGCGCCTAAATCCTCCATATCCAACCAGTATAAACTGCATGCAATAAAACTCCTACACCAATGGCAATACGATCCGCTTCGACTCTCCAAAATGTCCCAGTCCATGAGCCCAAAGTGCTGGAGAAACTGCGGAGAAACTGCCAACTACTGGCACATGTGGTGGAGCTGTCCGCACATCAAAGTGTTTTGGACTGAAGTCCTGGCATGGATCAAAGAAGTGGATGACATCCATAGAGAACTTGACCCACACCATGTTCTGTTTAGCCTTGAGAGAGTCGAGGAGGATTGGTTTCGGGTCAAAGGCCTGGCTCCCCAGCTATTACTCGCTGCGAGGGCCGTAATAGCGACCAAGTGGAAATCCCCTCAGGTTCCAGGTAAGACCGAGTGGATTAAATTGGCCACGAGCATTTATGTAATGGAAACAATCACTGCCTCCCTGCACAATAAATCGGTGAAATGCGAAACTCTATGGATGGACTTCAAGAAGACATATATCACACCTACTTACGACTCCCAACCAGAGGAACCCCCAAAAACCTGACCGAATGATGCTACACCTAGGGAACACTACAGAGGATGAGACTCTTACTTCCAGCGACCATGGTACTACCGGATGTGACACTGTGTCAACCATATGATACTAATACTTTTGTCAAACTATTGTACTCGTGAAATACACCAACCCAAGTGGGGGGGGGGTGGGTGTGGGCTTTGGCGAACAGTCAATGAGACATTTCCAGACAATCGGGACTGTCGCACTACCAAGAGATTCTAGTATACTGTTTTACTATGCACTGCTTGTTCGACTTGTACCTCTGGCAGATGTATGATCTTGTTTGAATACTGTTTGCTTCCTTTTGTTTCTCACAAAACCAATAAAGCTAAATTTAAAAAAAAAAAGAAATATCAGAAAAATATAAACCATTTTGCAAGATTTTCCAGTGGGATCTGTCTTTTTTTCTGCTAAAGAATTTTAAAATGTTTTACATGAATGTTATAGGGTTTGTAAGGGAATTTAGTGTTTGCAGGCCATTCTGAGCATGTTCCGGGTTATAGACTTCTGTAGATTTAGTGACTGGTCCGTCTCTTTGGGTGGCAGGGGACAACTGCACCACTTCCTGTACAAATACCGAAGGGAGGCTTGTTGTCTAGGCTAGGTTTTATTGAATGCTGTTTGATCCAATCATTGGAGGAGGGAGGATTCTTTTTATTTCACAGGACGATCGCTGCCTTTGGCAGATACTTTGTTTTGATGGTGATTTGGCCCTTTCTATGATCCCGCCATCTCAGCCAAAAGCAAGACTTCGTTCCCTGCCTTTAAAGTTCATGATAAGCCCAATCAGTGGCTGTGGGGAAGGGCCCGCGGGGGCGCTTTTTATTTATTTTATTGTTTGCTTATTAAACACTTATACAGCAAGTGAAATACTGTTACAAAGCGCCCACAGGGCAAAGGGAGGGAAAAGGGTAGTGAAACACATTGAAAACACAGTAATTAAAAGCAGTGGAGGGAAAAAGGGAAAAAAACGGACAAACCTGCTATGCTTTGTGAGTTTTCAGAACGTGCAAGTGCAACAAGGAAGAGGGTAAAGGGGGTAAGTGCTAAGGTGTCTGGGCTCATGCGTGAGCCACAGATGGAAGTCCGTGGTATGGTGAGTGCTACACGGCTGGAGCCGCGTAGGTGTAAGTGCGAAACTCCAGGGCAGAGGGTATGTCAAGGCAAGTGCTGAGGCAAGGGATGTGTGCGCCCGTTCCACCACGAAGCCCTGCGAGAGTGTGCCGGGGCCCACCTCCTGCAGTAGCAATGTCTCAACATACCCCGTGGGGTCGCCACCTTCCGCACCCTCTGGCAGGCCCAGTATCCGGACATTGTTCCTCCTGGCCCTCCCCTCTGCATCTTCAGCGTGACGTTCCAGGATCTAGACCCTATACAGCAGCTCATGGCCCACCGACTGCACACTCATCACATTTGTAGTATTTTCACACACTTGCATTTCTGCTGTATTCACCCTGTCTGCCAATGTTTGTACATCCTGCCTGAGCAAGCCAACATCCATTATAATTGAGACGATCTTATGCTCGAGCGCTGACTGTAGTACCGCTATTGCCGCCAAGATTCAAAAATCTCCATGCTGGTCTGCGGGGAGGGAAGGCGCAGCTGCCAGTTGGTCACCCTGTGAGGTGTCCCTGCCATCCAAGTTCTTTAGTGCATAGGCCTACATCACTGTTTGCTTAGCATGACCTTTATTGTGTGTCCCCGGCATGGCTGCAGAGGTAGGATGCCGACCCCAATCGTAGAAACAGGGAGCCGCAGGGACTTCCCAAGCCAAGCAACATCAGGCCCCTTCCACAGATTGTCAGGTGTTCCCAGGGCCTCCCAGGAGGAGTCTGCAGCAGGGCTGGGCACCCACTCATCCTTGGATAATGGCACAGCCTGCTGAGGCCGCCACCTCCCCCACATAGCAGTTGTCCCCAAGCAGTGTCCCTGGGCCTCCCTGGGCCTCCCTGCGGCCCGGCCATCGAAAGAGGCCGCAGTCCCGTGCAGACAAATCTTCACCCACAACTAGAGGGATGGGCAGGAGCAGCACCTGAACTCAACCAGAGGCGGGTCTCAGCTGCAGCTGCTCCCCTCAGTCGGACCCTCGAGAAGCGGGCGGTAAACAGGATCAAAAGGGGCCCAGCGTGTATTCCCCTCCCACGCCTTGAGCCTTCTTGCAGGGCCGCCGCAGTTTACTGCCCTCCCAAGTTGTGCAGCAGGCCTTAGTGAGTAGACAGTATAAAACGGCATTAGGCAGCCAGCAAAGCTGTTCCGCTGGTCGCGTATAGTGGAATAGTAACTGCGCCACTCATAGTTCCAGATAGGCAGGGCTTCCACATGTGCCATCTGATTGGGTAGAATCCCTGGTTACTGCTGAGGCGTCGTCACCTTTATATTAGCCGGTCCTCCACTTCTGCGCAGACCCAGAGAGAGTGCTTCACTATGTCCTAGCCAGCGCCCGGCTCCACCAATATGCCATGAGGCCCTCTGCAGCAATACCCACAAGCATTACCCGGAGGATCCCGAAGGATATTCCATAGGCCGATCTTCACAGCAGATGCCTGCATCTTGCTGCGCCACCCATGCAGGCAAGCAGCTCAACAAAAGGACCGCAGCCCCAACGGGGGAGCCCCCATGCATCCAGCAACACAGGATGCCAGGTGTCGTCCTCAGCCAGGCCTACCCATCGTAGCAAAAACCATCTTGGCAGCGAGCTAACTCAAATATCCAGCTAAATTCAAAACAGTGGCTATACTCTAGTATGCAGCTAAATTCAAAGCAATGGCTATTCTGTAATATGCCGCTAAATTCAAAAATTCAAAGCAGTGGCTATAGTAAAAATGCAGCTAATTCAAAACAGTCGTTATGCTCTAATATTCAGCTAAATTCAAAACAAGGGCTATACCCCTAATATGCAGCTGAGTTCCAAGCACTCTTGGAGGAAAAACCTATTACAGTGCATAGCTGTGAAGGCGCAATGGCCCTCCTTATATTTTCCAAGATTTGAGCTGTGCTGACTTGCTTAATGGGAATGACTGCTTTGGGGCTGGCAGAGCATACTGGGGAGTGCTAGTGCTGAGTGCTGCAATTCAAATAGACTGGGAGTCAAACCAGGTATAGAACCCCCTCGCCCCACAAAAAGGCAATTAGGATGGACATGGCTGGGCAAGGTTAGCGAAGCTGCATGCACTCAGTCATGCTGCTGAGGGACCTCTTGTGGTGAGTGCTCCCCATGGATTATTGCTTATTGCTTGCATGTACCTAATCGGAATCCCACCACTAATGAAGGGAATGTGCAGGGACTGGCATGGTGGCTGCCCTTTACTTACGCAGGTTAACCAGTCTCGAAAAAGTTCTTCTCCATCCAGTCTTTGGCAGCCCATCTGATCATAGCAAAGCGGAGAACATTGGGACATGTTTGGGCTTTCAGAAGACAGGCGACCCCCCCTTTCCCTCTTCCCCTCCCCCTCACCCTGCATAAGGTTATGGTGTACCAACTGCTAGGTCTAGAAAATAAAATGGTGGTCTTAGATTGTTATGGGACTGGAAGTAAAGATAAATCAAAACAAATCCACATCAACACAATGGAAATAGGGAGCCCGGTTTCTCTGGTGTCTTTCACCCAGGAGTTATTTGCCGAATTTTGAAGTGCTGATCAATCCATCTTGTAGTGAACATGGTAGAACTGGAGAATTAGATGTGCGCCCTGCATACACACTGCTGAGTGCCAGTTATCACTGGACAGCACCTAGTGGAATCCTATTAATGGAGGTTCATGTAGGCACCTGTGAACACAACTGTTAAAGATGTGGCCTGTTAGCCTTTAAATAGAGAAATCTAATGAGGAATAAAACGCATTCTGCAGTGGCTGGATTTTATTTTAAAATGTATGTTAGAGATGATTGCACTGAAGAAAGCGGCCAGCACTGGTGAGTGGAAACATCTGCTGGGACCTTTGTTGCAGGAATAAGGTGTACCCCCCCCCCCCAAGTCAAAAGATGTGCATGGAAGGAAACCATGTCTGCTTCCCCCACCAAGTCGAAGTATGTGCATGGAAGAATCACATGTCTATTCACACATTTTGAGGCTGCAACTAAGTTTAATACATTGGAATGCATGAAAGCCCATGTATTATAACTCTGAGGGGGGTGTAATCTGCTAATGTTGTTAAAGAGCGCATCCTATTCAAAACCATGGCCGTCACACACAAATGCCTCTCTCGCACAGCCCCCACTACCTATCTGAAAAAATAGCACTGGTAACACCCGCCAGACCCATACAAGCGCACCATACCAACCAGATCCACGTCCCCTCTTTCCAAAGAGTCAAAACGGAAGGCTCCAGCTTCCTATATCTAGCACCAAAAAAATTGGAATGCCCTGCCCACCTCACTCAGAAATGAAGCATCATACACCGTCTTCATTAAAGTTCTCAAGACCAATCTCTTCAACTAGTAACAGAAGGCGAGTCCAACCTCACCATTCCCTCTGTCGCAACCTAATATTGTGTTTAGCTTAGGTCTCATATCTGACTGTGCGTGCTGACATGGGATTCCCCTGTAACCCAGGAACCTTGGCCAAACACATTACCACTCTCCATTTATGTCAGTGTTCGCACTGTAACCAAGGAACTAAATCACTAACACCGCCATGTAATTGTAACTGTCTCTGTATTCTCTATGAGTGTCTGCCATCATCATTCTTAAATGTGCCTTTCTTCCTGTAACTAAGTAAGCCCTACTGTAACAGCACCACAATGCCTAAGGGACGCTTTGTGCGCTTTATAAATGTAAATAAATAAAATAATGTTGCCTTGTTAGGACCGGGGTGTTTTTTGGGGGCAATCTGTCAGGTTGCTCAGAATCCAGTCAATAACTGCCTGTTTTCTTCTGGAGTTTGGACCCACCTTAGAGCACAAAACTTCCTTCTCTGAAAACCCACGGTATGTTTTTTTTAATGTTAACATTTGCAGAACATGAAATTGGGCTCGGTTTAAAGTTCTTTTCTTTTTTGATCATATGTGCTCTGCTGATCTCCTTACTGTGCCAATTTCCAAGAATAGTGGTATGTGTCGGAATACTGGTTTGCTTTGGTTTAAAAATATGGGGTCTTTTGAAAAGTTACACAACCAACCCTCCCCGAGCTATTTAGCTCCTGCTCTGGCCTAGAAGAGACTGGTTAGCTTGACACCAACAGCTACATGGAGCTACTTTTGGTTCCCCATGGCAACGGATGCAGAACAAACCCACCTATGTGAATTTGAATCGCTGCATTTGGGACAATCCATAAATAAACATTTAGACATATCTATACAACATTTAAATCATAGCGGGTCATTCATAATGGACACAGTGATGAATGTACACCTAATGTGAAAGTTAGATTTGTGGAACGCTATGTACTATGGTTCCCCATTGGTAGCTCCTGGTCACTGATTAATGCTGGATGCCCAGGAGCTATTTTTAGCTCCTGCTATTCAAACATTAATTTCGACCCCTGTATTTGTACAACCCAGCTTAATCATTAAAAAATAAGTTCTCATTCGTGCAGCATCACTCAGTCTTTTAGTGAAATCGAATTGTGTAGCACAGTGTTAGTTAGCAGTTCATTTTAAGAGATTAATATTTTACTAGTAATATTTTATTGACCAACCTGGACCTTTTCATAAAAGAAAGTCAAGCTTGGCCCATGCAGCTTTTGACAGAGCAAGTAATTGCCTCTTACAGGGCGTTGTCACCTACATAAGGCAAGCACCAAATTAACCACCTTTTTTAAAATCACCTTTCATACTGCCCTGAATGTTTTGGCAATATAGCTGCATGACCTATACTGCCTGCAGCTCAGAGGAGCTATACTCTCTTCCCCCGGGCCATTCCTTGTGACAATCAAGGAGGAAGATGTTAACGGAGGTTACCGATACGAAAACCATCTCCTTAGGTAATCTTACAACACCTTTCACATAAAAAACAGCCCCCAAAGTATTTAACATCCCTCCTTCTAGATCATGTATATTTCAGTCATACAATAAACCTCATTAGCTGACAATCTCTAATTATGGCATATTTTCTGTACCTCCTCAGCAGAAGCCCCATCTCACCATTCCACAATTTACACACTGTGTGAGGAGCAAATGGGCATACAAATACCGAAAATGTACCTTGCGAACATAGGGTGTTGTGCTGTGAGAACCCTGTATGGGAGCACTGCCAACAGATACACAGTTCAGGAGCATTGCTAGGGGTGGGGGGGAAGGCTAAGGGGGCTATAGCCCCTGATCTTTTGGTTGTAGCCCTGGATAGAATCTCAGGAGCTACAGCCAAAAGACTAGCTAGCCCCCAGTATCAACAGTTCCGACATCAGCGTAGCCCCGGGTCTTTTCCAGACCTAGCAACTCCCCTGGCCCAGTTCCTTTTCCTGTGTCGCATTGGATCTTGTTGGGATGGTAGATAGTTTATTCTTTGTGCATGTGTGTGCCGACCTGGAAGTTACTCATGCAAAGTAACACAATCTGTCTCTCATACTCTGTCAATATTTGCAATCATTAAACACTATACCAGCCAATAGTCACTTCTGTGACCATGCAACAGAGTTTTCAGGAACCGCAGAAACCTATGGCTTGGTTGGTCCAGTATATGGCCTCTTCATGTTCAGTGTTAGGGAGAATTCTCAGAAATATGCTAATTCCCTCTCCCTTAGAGACCCCTAGCAACTTTGCTGGATTTTGAGGACTTGTTTTTTATAACCTGGAGAGAGTGAGAACCTTTTTCCCACTCTCTCATGTATTTTAATGTGATTTTAAACACTTTCTTTTTGGTTGTGGAGCCTGACAAACTCTATAGGCATCATCTTTTACATTGTGTCACACAGCACCTTCAGTGCAGTGGCACAGGGAAGTCTTTCAGATTTCCCAAAGGTTTAAATAACTTCTCTGGGATAAACGACTGTTTCCCAGAACAGTAAACTGAAATTGACTTTACTTACATTTGTAACTTTCTAGACCTAGCACACACTATTTTACAATAGGGTGCTGGAGGGGTTACTTAGTATCCCCTTTGTCTAGCTTCTCATGTACGATTTGTATGTTACCCTTTCCTCACTGAATGACTGGTGGCAGTGGTTTACTTTTTACTACCATTATGGGATTTTACCGCGGGCTGCATTCGCAGTCAAAGTAAAGCACCTATGGGTGCCATTTTTGTCAAAATGGCCCCGGTCTTCTTTTTTTGCCATTTCTTTCTGGAAAGGTCCTTCTTGAGATTTACTCTGCGTGCCAAACCAGGTTTGTTCCTCTGTTCGTTTTGTCTTTGGTGGACTTCACGAGTGAAACCCGCCTCTGGTTCCAGGGTGTCTGACGGTGGCAAGAAGAGAGGGAGGTGCCCGAAACTCCCTGTGCTTGGTCTCCTAGGAGACAGGAATGCACTCTTAGGTGATTGGCTGGCTGGCTGTCCGGCAAGGACAGCCACCCTGCTGGGTGACTGAGAGCTGGGCTGGAATGAATGGGAGCAGGCTGCATAAAAGGCGAGGCTTTTTGGCTTCGAAGGCAGAGTCGACCACTGGCCGAAGGAATCCAAAGAAGAACTTGAAGAAGACACCAGCTGCAACTCCTGGACCGTTGGTTTGCCCGGTGAAGCCCTGCTGCTGTGCTGAAACTCCAAATTCGTATCGACAGAGAAGCTCCCGCAAGGACGACTTCTCCCTTTGAGTTGGTGGGACCAATCAACTCCAAAGTAAGCCACCTGGACATCCTCTCAAAGCTGGTCGTGTATCCACTGCAGTCGCTGCTGGAACCGGATTGCCTGGGAGAGGAACACCAGTTTGTGTGCGTTGCTTTTAAGCTGGCCAAGAGCTCCAGGAAGATCCTCCGGACTCAAAGGAAGCAGGATTGACCAAGCCTGAGCCCCTTCAACAGAGTGCGGGACCCCAGACGCAAGGAAAGCTCATCTCGACAGCCAGGAACCTCAGTGCTGCTATTTGCGGTAGACGCGAGGACCTGTAACACTGAACAGCCACTTGTTTGAAGTTTGCTGGTTGCAAGCGGTGACTGTCCCATTGCAGTGCAGGAGTCCCCCTCTTGTCCTCACGACTGAGGCCCAGGAACAGCGATATCTGCAAAGCTGCACAGGAACAGAAGTTATCGGCTGCACTTTTTCTTCAACCCAAAGGTACTGTAAAGTTTAAGAGAACTTACTTCTTGTTGTGTAGCCACTTGTCCTCGTTGGAGACTTGCTTGGTTGCATGTGTAGAGTTGCTGTCAGCTTCTTTACTTGACAAGCCTAATCAGCTTGTGGCCCTACTTTGATTTTCTTCTATTCTGCCAAGACTTTTAAAACATTTGAAAAGACGTTCTACTTACCTACAAGGAGTGCTTCAGTTCACCTTGACTTTTGCTAACTTAACATTGGCTGGCCTAGGAACCCTGAATGACTCTTCTCTCTTCTGATTATGTGTTTTGCCTCCCTTCCAGGAAAGGGTTAACTGACTTTGCATTGGGGGTTGTATTGAAAGTACTTACCTACTTAAGGATAACTGTATGAATACTTGTTTTATTCTGAACTCTCTTCTCTTTAACACTACTCCTAAGAATATTCCAAATGCAACAGTGATATAGTAATGTCAACAGCACCCCAGCTATTGAAGTCACCTGAGGGTGTAGGTAGCGCCTATGTGTCATCCCAAATGGGTATTTGCTGATTTAGAGAACTAGGAGTGTGCATTTTTGAAGTATATTTGTGTGATGTTTTATATTGCTCCCTTCTGAAGAAGGCTTATTCTGACTGACTGATACATAAATTAATAATTGTTCTATCAAGAAACCTTGTGTGTAAGAGTTTATTTGAATTCTTTTCACTATGAATCTCTGTGTAACTCCCCTACAGCTCACATTGACCCCCCTTGAGATAAGCCTACTAACCTGTGTAGTGCAGATTTATACCAAAGGTTGGTTTTCTATTGCCAGGAGGTCAGTGTTGTTGTAGTGCACCCACAGGGTACTGCATATAATCTTGCCTAACACTCAGGAAGGATTGCCCGCACAGCTCAATTTCCAGGTCACTGTAATCCTGCAAAGTGCACACGGGGAATAATTTGGCCTTGCTCACTCTGCAGGATCTAATGCATCGTCCAGGCTTGTCTGCTGCAAAGGCTGTCTTACCCTTCCTCTCCTCCTGGGTTTGATATGCAAAAGCCTCACATGGAAGGGCTCATACTTACCAGCATTTTAGTTCTGTTGGCAGCACACTAAAATATGATGTAAGAAGAGTATCCAGTTATAGCTCCTCCTAAAATGGGGAGGATCTATACATTCAAAAAGTTAAAATATAAAGCAAACTACTAGCGAGGTTTGTCTTGGGTTGGTGTCCCCCACATGTATGGGACTGGGACGAGGAAGAGTGGCCATGGAAGTAAAGTATCTGCTACCAGGTTTACATCCTTCACATTTAATTTTTATTACAGAAATCATTAGTAAGTCAGTGATCTGGCACACACATTTACAATCCCAAGACTCAATAGGAGGTCATCTTTGTTTATGTTGGGGTGAGGGGGGAAGTAAAACGGAAACAGTTCATGAATATAAATGATCTGGGCTATTTGCACATTGAAAGTCCTTTCCAGTGAGGATGTTTGCAAATGGCTTTGCATAGATAATGCCTATATTAGATTATGAGAATGCAATACTGGAAGACATTCGAACATTACATTGTTGCAAAGTATAAGGATCGAGGCACAATAAATTACTATTAAAATTCTGGTCTCCCTACAATCCTTGCACGTCTATGTTTGTTATTTTAGATTGTCTGCCTTACTTATTTCCCTGGCGTAGGCTGTGGTTATCACATGCATAGACTGCCACTAGAAGTGAAAGTATATTGTGGGGTGTAGCAATCGCCTGCAGATCTATGGGACTGTACCCAATTTGAAAATGGATTTGAAACTGTGGCCTCCCAATTTGAAGGAATCGTTTGTTCGTCAAAATCCACATGATACAAGTTCTGAATCATTTTAGGAAATGATTCAAGATGCACACGTGATTATATAAGTTTTAATAGAGTGAAACATTATGGTTAAGTTTGTATACTGCTGTGTTTATGAACTGTGTTGTCTAGGCTTGTGAATTATTTTTCTGCTCCCACCTCCTTTCTTTCGCGATCCACCCCACCGGGTCTCTTCCAACCTTATCCAAGTTCCACTCCTGGGGGTTGTCCAAATCTCTGATCCCCAGGTTCAATACTTTGGTGCCCTCCTGTACGGAGAACAATGTTATCACTCTCTCCTTCAGTTTAAATTGCAGACCAAGTGGGTCGGTCCATCTGTACGTGATCCCGCTCCTTTTGAGCTCTTCCACCACTGCCCTCATCGATCTCCTCTTTGCCAGCGTTGTTGGGGTGACATCCTGAAAAATCTGCACCTGGCTGTTAAGTCAATAGATTTTTGATTTCTGGCTTCCTCCTGCATAGATTCATTAATCCCATAATCCTGTATCTTGACCAGGATATCTCTCGGCTCATTGGGTTTATTCTGTCTCTTAGTTCCCACTCTGTGAACTCTATCGATCCTGGTCTCCTGTACTGGTGTATCCTTCAGTAGAGACTGCAGCAGCTCTGTCACACATGTCAGAATATCTTCTGCTTCCTCCCACTCATTCAAGAATTTAATCTGCTGTTTTTCACACATTGATCTATTTTCAAAACCGTCACACTTGCTCTTAAAAGTATCCTGTGCGAGGTGATGGTTTTTCAAGCTCAAGTTCGTGACTGTCATTTCTTTCTGGTCTATCCTCTCTGCGAAGGCTTCTATCTCTTTTTTATTTTCCATTATAGCTGCGGTGTGGTCAGTTGTTTGTTGTGCCGTTCATGCCCGTGGGCTGCCGTGATATTGTCTTTGAGCTCTCTCTATGACTGCAGCTGCAAGTCCTTGGTAAGGGGCTCAGGGCCTTTGGTTACTCTATCTTCCATCGTTGGGTTCCCAGTCTGCCCATCATCTTCACAGTGGTGGGTTTTTGCACTCCCTTGTAAAAAAAACATCTCCACTGAGGGTGTTGTAGCGCCTTTGCTAGCACTGTTGCACGTTTTTCTTTCCCAGCTTCCTGGCTTCTCAGCACTCCAATTTATGTGCAGGTGGCTGCTGTCTTGTCGGGTCTGAGCTGGGTCCTGCGCTTTGTGTGGTTTTCCTAGTGCGGTTCTCCCAGCGCTTGTTTCCCTTCTCTCTTACTTTGGTCCCCGTCACGCCGGGGAACAGGGGAGCTGTTCTGTTTACCTCAGCCCCCCACCTCTGCACCTCAAGTGGAACTGTCCAGGCATGGGCTCTCCCGCGTTTTGTTCCTCCTCTTGAGCCCTGGTGTTCAGCCTTGGCGTGTCGGCTATGGGGCGGAGAGGTAATCAGTGCTGCAGGCCTGCACGTGGCATATCGTCAATGCTCTATCAAGAAGCGTTCAGCTGGGGCTTCCCAGCTGGGCTCGGGTCTTGATCGATCCTTAAGCCGAAATGATGCAGTGCCATTTCAAGGAGCCAGTCTCCTCTGTGCTTCCCCTCTGTTCGATGAGATTCTTGCAGTTTTCCTGGGCGACTGCTGCTAGTAGATTGCCATAAGTCTTGCCATCCTCTTCATGGCCGTTCTGGAGTGGGTCGTTTCCTTTCCACAGTTGCAGCTAGCTTTTAAGGGGAGATGGGTCCAGGCGTTCTGCTACTCCACTGCTGCTCCGGTGGCCATCTTGACCACACCTCCTTGTGAATTGTTTAAGTAGAGAGAGACACATTTTTTCCCCAGATTGGCCTGACCGAGGGCAGCAAGTGAGACTGAACCATTTAGAGGGTGGGGGTTTGGTGGTGTTTTCCCACTGAGCATTTATTTTTATTGAGTTCTTTAAATGGTGCCTTTTACAGCTTTAATTTCAGAATCATTTGTTTAAAAAAAAAAAAAAGCCATGCAATTTACAGACCGTTCTGTATGGGAATACATGAACTCAGTAGATGCCAGATCACCCGAAATACACAGGATCATTTTGCAACACTTTCAAGCAGAGTGTGTGCAAAGAAAGATCGTCGGGCCGCTCTCAAAAATATATTCCGGCATAGCCCTGTAAAACACATTTTCACGCTGATGGTGCACAACAATAAACACTAGTATTGCAACAAATATTTTCATACTGCTGTGCCAAATAGATACTCTGTTCATACTGTCTTTTGTAATGCAATAAATAGTGCGCCTGTTGCCACAATAGCTTTATCGTGGCATCGAGGCATGCCCTATTGGATATTGCATATTACGCCCACAACTGGGTATCCAGCCCTTGGACTGTGGTGGGTAGATGAAGGGTGATTCGTGGGAGTTAGAGAGAGCAGGAGAAGAAAGCACAAGCACTAAGATGTAGGTCAGGAAAGGAGGTGAGGCGAGGTTGGGTGAATGGGTACTTGGCTACTCTACTTTAAGCAGGAGGATGTGAATATAGCAGTATGGGGATGAGATATATGGCAGCAGCAATTGTAAAAACACACTTTTATGCCAGCTGTCCCCAGTTCATGTAAACCTGCCATCACGAATACTTGCTCTGAGGACCTCCAGTGGGGTGACAAATGAGGCAGGGTGCCTCCCCAAGCAAGTGGATGAAGGGCTTGGGAGTGGTATGGAGAGGATCCACTGGTCACCCCCACTTAGTATTTTTCTCAGTCTGCAGAAAGTCCTATGGAGCCAACTAGGGATGGGGGTGATCCCTTTAAGGGGTACAACGCCTGGGAAGCAGAGGCCATAGGGGCAGGAGGTAAGGGCAAGCAAGCTCTCACCCCTCACAGTGCTTTAGCTTCCACAGAAGCCTGGGGGCCCTATGAGGTTACTGACCCGTAAGAGAGCAGAATCCAGCCTTCCTAGAGCAGACATTCACATAGCCCAGTCAAAATTCAACTTGGCAACAAATAAACCCATGAAACAGCCACTGTTACTCTTGCCAAGAGCCGAGTGTTCAGAAATAATGTCAATGGCCCACTGATCTACATTCCTGATAAAATGTGCCAATCCATTGTTTTCTGGCAGCATTTATTCAACACCTGACATATCGGGCACACTTTTCCATTATTTGCCAACCTCTGTCCCATGAGCATTTAGGTAAGCTGTACAACTCTCAGGCTGTGCTCCCAAGCAAAAATGGAATGCATTCCAAGATGGCAGACTAGCCAGAACAATGTTTGGTCCTGCCCCTAAAATGAAAAATACTCAGATAAACCAAGCCTATTCCATCCCTTCACAAATTCCCAAACACAGGTGCAGGGCCTCATTATAAGCTCACACCAGGGGAGGCGACAAAGCCCTATAAAAATCTAAGGGCTTATTCTAACAGTGTGGATGTTTAGAAGTAGGGGCTGTAGAGGGAATTTTTTAATTAGGGTATGTTACAGGAAAGAGCTAGAGATTGATGGCTGGGAGGTTAGCTCAGGTGGCAAGGTGCTCATCTTGGGAATAAGACGACAACAAGCAGCACAGGTTTGATACACGGTCTGGCGCTAAGCATCTGGAGTCCGGCGTGAAGCACGATACACATACCCTTTTTTTTTTTTTAATATGAACAATACCCGAGGAAATATCAGGAGGCGGTGCAATGTTAGAAACAGGAAGCTGGAGGGGAGAGCAAGGAGTATAAGACAATGAGGGAAGAGAGCATGGGAAAAGGTAAGGATTGGGAGAGTGGTGTCCAAAAGGGCCAACATTAAGAAAGAAGGTGATATACCGAGAGGGTGAGAAGTCAGGAGAGATATATAGACCCTTGAGCTGGAAATTGGAGGGTGGTAAAAGAGTGGTGCCCAAATGTGTGAAGAAGCTGGGAGAGACCTAGAAATCCTTGAATGTGTACGAAGAGTGCAGAAGGTTGGTATCCAAACGGTGAATTCGAGATTGGGGCATTGCCCTTCTGCTGGCTACTTCCAAAAAGGGATAAGAACTAGAAGGTGAAAGTAGTAAGGTGTGCGAGTGAGCAGAGGGATTTGGAGAAGTGAGCAGGATAAAACATTAACATTTTGGATAGGAAGATTCCATTGCAGGTATTCTCATCGAGGGAGAATTTGTTGAATTCTTTCCACCGCATTTTACTGCAAATGGATGTGGGGGAGTTGGGGTAATAATAAAGGAAGGGGGAATGGTGGGCTGCAAGGGGTCTCCCCCACGTACATTTGCGGTTCAATGTCCTAAAGAAAACCCAGATTAAATCACATAGAACCAAAATGTCAAGCTACTAGTCAGTCATTCGCCCCTCAGTTCTCCACATGAATCTAACACACAATTTCTTACTCGCCTGACGTCAAAACGCACTTGCAATCAGTTAGTGGCGAGTGAATATTCACAGGTTTGGATGTGTACATAGAGTCTAGAGGGGAGTAAAGGTAAGATGAAGGGGTGAGATCTCTAGAGTATTGAGAATAGCACTAAAAAGGGGATAATGAAGGTGGGAGAGAATGTAGAAACTTTGAAATTGAAGACTGGGGAAGAACGTTGCCCAAGAAAGTGTGAAGAAAAAGACAGGGTAGGGAGCGGAAAGAAGAATATACATATCTGAGATGGTCATGAAAAGAGAGAGAACTGCAGGGTGGGATCCTGGCGGACCTGCAGGAAACCGAGGGAGAACTGGAAAGGGCACTGAAGGGAGAAGACAGTACCATCCAGGACGCTGATCTGATACCAAGGCTGCAGCAAAAGTGTGCAGGGCACTGGGAGAGGTTGTGTAACCTTAACTATAAAAAGTACATAGAGAGACAGCATGCGGGAGGAGATAAACCAGGAAGGATCTTGGCATGGTTATATAAGAGTGAAACCCCTAGACCCCCGATGAGATCAATAACAAGGGAAGACGTAGGGGTGGTGGATACCCAAGAGGGGGTTAATCAGGAATTTGCAAACTATTATGGGCTGCTATATGGGGACAATGGAGAAGATAATCGCAATGATAGCAGAAACACTGGAGGACATAGGATTGCCGCAGATTAGTGCTGAGGAAAGTAAGACCCCGGGGGCTGATGGACTCCCAAGTGAATTTTACAAAATATTTAAGGATGAGGTGCTCCCCCCGCTGCTAGATATGCTGAATGAGACGTATGAGCTAGGCAGATTACCAGAGTCACTCAGAGAAGTGATTATAATACCACTTCCCAACCTAACAACCCAGGGCATAGCTGCAGTTCTTATAGACCCCTGTCGATATTAAATCAAGACAGTAAAATTCTGACTGCCGTTTTGGCAAACAGGCTAAGAAGAGTCATAGGCAAATTAATACATCCAGACCAGACGCGCTATGTCCCCAATAGAAACATATCCAATAATCTTAGAAGGCTCCACAGAGTCTTTGAATATGGAAACGAAAGCGAGGACGAACTGGCAATTGTCTCGCTGGACGCAATAAAGGCCTTCGGCTCGGTCAAATGGCCATGGTTGTTGGTGT
Organism: Ambystoma mexicanum; assembly: GCF_040938575.1. Taxonomy (NCBI): domain Eukaryota; kingdom Metazoa; phylum Chordata; class Amphibia; order Caudata; family Ambystomatidae; genus Ambystoma; species Ambystoma mexicanum. The sequence goes on along the minus strand of NC_090928.1, from coordinate 636,444,809 downwards.
CCCTGGCTGGCTATGGGATGGGTCCAGGATATCTACAGTGTGCTAAAATGTTATACAGTGAACCGCTGGCCAGAGTTCAAACAGGGTCGGGGATATCAGAAAGGTGGAAACTCTGAAGGGGAACCAGACAAGGCTGTCCATGGTCCCCCATGCTTTATATATTGGCTCTGGAACCCCTTGCGATCTATTTAAGGCAATAATATGACACGTTAGGCATCCCTGTGGAAGGAGAACAATACCTGATATCCCTATATGCAGATGACATACGATTGTATTTGCGGCACCCAGAGGAAAACCTCCAATATATTTTGGAGGTGATGGGAAGGTATGCGGAAATGTCTGGTATAGCGGTGAACCCTCAGAAGTCTAGCATGTTCCCATTAGGTGTATATAAAGGGATCCCCCCAAAACAACTACCGGTTTTGCAGGTACCATGGGCAGCTAGTACATTTCGCTATCTTGGAATAGATATATACCACACGGTTGAAGAAGAGCACAAGCGCAATACAGAGGTAGCCATTAAGAAAATTGAGAATTGCATGCGGTTCTGGGTAAAGCTGCCTTTAGCAATGATGGGACGTGGTGCGATGTTAAAGATGGTGGTTTTGCCTAGGCTCCTGCATTATTTCGGGACATCCCGTATTTCATACCAAAGAAGTTTTTCAGTAGACTGGACAGCATGTGCAGGGACTTCCTGTGGCATGGTACACGAAACAGAGTAGCCCTCTGGAAGTTTCAGAATTTTTACGAGAAGGGGGGGTATGCAATTGCCTAATTATGAAGTCTATTACGTTGCAAGTCAGTTGCAGTATGTGGCTAAATTGTTCTCGGAGGAGGTAACCACTGAAACTAGGTTGTTCATGCGGGACTGTGCCCCGTTTTATCTGAAGGAGATTATGTGGTTGCCCCCAGCAGTAATGGACGGGTGCCCAGAGATGATGGTACTCTGGTGGAAGATGTGGCGTAGGGCTTGTCAATTGATGGAGAACCCATACCCTTGCTCCCCATGCTCCCCACTGGTGCCACTGGTTGCACTGGCGGGCGGAAAAGAGCAGTTAAGGAAGTTAATCAGAAACCACTGGGAGCTGGCTGGGATAGCGACAATGGGGGATATTTGGCAGGATGGGACTATAACAGACTTTGAGGAGCTGGGGGCGGGAACTGGGCTACACATTGGCCAATATATTACGTATCATAGACTGTGCAGAAGATCAAGAGAACGTGGCCCGAACTGGTACTGGAAGAAGAACCAGATGCTACTATAGACATAATATATGATATAGCGGAAGGGGGGCATGAGACATCTAGAATATGCAAGATGATGATGTCTAAAGTGGGAAAGGAGGTGGTGCAGCTGAGACTAGAATGGGAAAGGGAAGTAGGAGCCCCGATGGAGGATGGGATGTGGGAACGTGTCCAAAGGTATCACAAGAAGGTGTCGAGGAACGCAAGACTTAAACAGATGCAACTGTATATTACGCATAGGGCGTATCTGACACCCCAGATGATAGCCAAGTTCAAAAATACAGGACGGCAGGCATGCCCTAAGTGTGATGAGGAGAACGCGGGCATGGTGCATATGGTTTGGTCATGCCCGATTATTGAGAGCTTCTGGGGGGAGGTCTCATATAAACTTGCAGAAAAGGGTATCAAGATGGTGGTGGATACAGTGTGGGCCTGCCTATTAGGGGGGTGTCCCTAGGCCACATAAACTTGTGCACGTAAGCAAACTGAAACTTCTGGCATGTGTGCTTGTGAAAAGGAGAATTTCTATGGGATGGAAGACATGCCACAAACCACGATTGGAGGTATGGTGGAAGGATTTACAGAAATGGGCAGAGGCGGAAACCATGGTATGAGAAGAGGCTAGCAGTGCTGGGGGTAAGAGGAGGCTGAGACCTTGATGGCCTGGAAACTACTGATAGCAGAACTATTTGGGTCAATGCAAGACCCACCAGAACCCTCGGAAAGGAACACTCTATCACAAGATGTAAGAATAGAACATCAGTAGAAATTGGCTAGTAACGGGGGGTAGGATAAGGGAAGCAGTGAACGCGATTGAAGAATGCATAATTGAAATGTTATTGTATATACTGCAAGTTTGGTTTGTGTTGTTTGTTTCAATATTCAAAAAAATTGTTTAAAAAAAAAAGGTTGGTACCACATAGACAAGAGTTATCAGCGGAGGTTGGTCTCATGTACTGTTGACATCTGCTGCAATACATGCTAGCTATTGTTCAGGGTCTTACGATTCCTTCGGCGGAGGGTCCACGGGCCATGGTCGGAAAGGGCAAGGTCACTTCTCTCCTTGTCAACCCCTCGGTATGCGCTGTCTTTCTCCTCCTCTTGAACTGATGTGCTGAGTTCGTTGTGTGGTCTGCCTTGCTCTTGCTCGTAGTGTGCTTTTGTGCCCCACCTTTTATCCCTCTGGGGAAGGGAAAGGGCCGACAGGTATGTGTGATTCTGGTCAATTACCTGACTTTGCCTGACCCTTGTATTGGGACATGTGAGGTAAACGGCACTGGCATTAGTCCATTGTGTTTGTGTCGGAAAAGGGGGGTGGGCAATGTTTTCGAATGTCCTACGTGGTAGTATGGGGAAAAGGTATTGGAAGAAGGGGGGAAACCACGTCCAACCCTTCGGTGTCCCACTCCTACTCCCCAAGGACTCCCCCCTCCCCCCATCCAGGTGATCCTCCCTCACTGGTCCACCCCCAGGAACTGGTTCCAACAGTGAAGGCCGTGTCCTGGCCACCTGGATGACAGAACCCCAGGGACTAGCTAGGGAGACACCTTCAGGTTTCTCACAGCTTTCTCGAGGGCTGTATATGTGCCTACAAATTTCCCCATTTCTTTAGTGAATGCTTCGCCAAACAAGAGGCCTTGGGTGGCCTCACCTACCTCGTAAGAAGCTAAGTCTTCTAGCTTAGAGTCAATCTTTAATAGCAGGCTTCTCCTTCTCTCGGACGACAGGGCACAGTTTGCATTCCCTAGAAGGCACACTACCCTTTGAGTCCAGTTTGCCAATGTCTTGGGGTCCACTGGCTCTCCAGTGTCCCTGGCCCTTTCCCGCCAAGTACATGATCTTCGCTAAAGGCCCGGCTAAGTCTAAAACATTTTCCTGGCATCCTTTTCAGGCTTGGTCCATGCCCTTTCTCGGGTCTCTGGAAGCTTTTGATACAAGGGTAATCGTTTTGGGATTCAGTTCTGGGGTCTCAGCCACCTTCACTGGTAGATCCGGTCGAGGGCACCACTGTGCCTGACTTCTTTCTCAATCGGTTTACGTAACCTCTGGGCCATGTATGATGCCACCCTCAGTGAGGGTAACCAGTCGTTTGATCTGGGATGTACAATCGACTCAGGGTCAAACATGTCTGCCTTCTCCTCTTTGGGCTCCCCGAGTTGCTTTTCCTTACATTTCTGCTTCCCACTCTTTCACCTCTGTGAGGATTTTGAGTCTGACACATCGGACTCTGGTGAGGAGTCTTCGTCCCCTATATTTTGCACCCCTGGGGGAGGGGGTAGGAGTCTCGGCCCGGTCGATTGCTTCATGAAAGCACCTTTAAGATTTTCAAAGGGATCAACAGCCTCAGGCGGCTTTCTTTTTCCCTCCTTAGTTGGACCCGGGGGAGTCAAAGAGGTTTTTCTATTTCGGGCCTGCTCTCTCCCCTTAAGACTCCTCCTCATGAGGTTGGCTAGAGGATGTGCTTTCATCCACTTTGGGCCTCGTTTTCTTAAGGCCATCCCCAATTAGGCATTCTAGCGCTTCTAGCCTCTCTTGAAGCAGGCACACCTCTTTGGGCTACCGCATCCACCAGTGAATCTCCCAAAACTCTCTTAGGACTAAGAGTTAGGTCTGGGTCTTCTGGCATCACCTGGTCTTGACTCCCCTCACTCATGTCATCTGATTCCATGATATCGGCTTCCATCAATAGTAATCAATGTGCCTGGACGCCTGGACAACGCAGGCTGAATGGCACATCCTCTGTGATTTATTTCCTTTTTTTTTCTTTTTTTTTCTTTTTTTTTCTTTTGTGAAGTGGGGGGGAAGTCTGAGGGGATGCCAACAATATAGGCGTTGCATGGCCTGTCTGCCACTTAAGCTGCTAACTGCTCTCTACTTGAAGCAAGAGGCGCTGGCCCTTGCTGGGCACGGAGCTTGCAATACTTCGGTCTCTCCGGTGAAGGTTTTCGCCTGAATCCTCATGAGTTAAGAATTGTGGCGCTTGCTTGCAGTGCAAATAATAATTCCCGAGCTCTAGATGAGCTCTTAACGGGCCCTGCAGTCAGGCCTCCGTGCGAGCGATCGTGCCGCCGTAGTCCAGGCTGCAGCTCCGCGTTCCAGGGAAGCTCATCAGCCTCCGCTACTACGCGTGCACAGGCTTGTCGGCGACACACGTACTGTCTAAATGCTCGCTGCCGAGGAGAAGCCAGAAGCTTACTTCCCTCGGCCGCGATGTGCCTGCGATACTGGAGGAGACGCAGCCGGGTGCCTTGAGGTGAGCTTGATTCTCATGGGTCCGGCAGCTTCTCCAATACAATTAACAAAACAAACACACACACGCTGGTTCGCGATCGCACAATGCACTATACACATCCGTGAAATACTGCAACCTTACAGATATGATATAAAAACGCATGCATTCATGCAACGTGTAAATCAATATTCCCTGCATCTAAACCTTTCTGAAAAGGTGCTTCATAGAAATAATACACTGCAAAACGTGTATAATATGCCCCAGAACTGGAGCTAAGGAAAAGGGGTACTTATCTGCAAGAAGAGCAGAAAAAAGAAGAGGGAAGGACCCGGGCAGGAAGTGACTAGTGAGGCCCATAGACAGGAAACAGACTGAGGGACTACCAGAGACTCAGCGGTTCATGGGGTGTGTAGTTTCAGTTTAGTTTTGTTGTGATTTTGAAAGATAAAAAAGAAGAAAATGAAAAGAAATATGAAGATTTAAATCTGCTGTGAAGAGTAGAATAAAGGAAGTTGAAGCATAAGGCTTGCCTCGTTGTCTTTAATAGAATCAAGACTCCCTGTGCCATAGCAGTGCTAATCTTTATTAAGAGACACATGCTGTCCATATTGCTCTGCCACCTTATAGTCCTCACAAAGCACCACAGAAGCCATTTAGAGCACAGCTTGGTACTCTTTGAATTCTTGAACTCCATCCTCCCCTTGTCATGCACTAGTACGAGGTTGTTAGTCTTCAAACAGTAGAAGGAAATTGTTCATAGTGCAAACTAAACTTATGTGGATTGCCCGATTTGCTAGTACCGAACCTGCTCATGTTCAGCACTTTTAATCCTGCCAGGAAGGACGCACAGTCATGTAGCGTTTTTCCAGGGAAGAGTCCTTGCTGCGGTTTTGTGTGGAAAGGAAGTGGGATTTAAGATTTTAACTGTTTCAACTTGAGAGTTGCCATTGCCTGTTTTTCAGAAAAAGGTGGGTGGTCGCCAGGACAAAAGGGCTTGCAGAATTGGCTAGTTGGTTGTAGCAAGCTGGACTGCCACCTTTTAAGAGAAGATCGTTGGAAGACCCCCACCCCTCACTTTTAAGAAGTAGCTGTCCCTTCCACTCCACCCCCATACACCCCTGCTCTCCACATGCCTGTGAACTGCTGAGCTGAAGAGTAGGGCCTCCAGTCTCCTGGCCACATCTAAGAGTAGTTTGGCATCCTGCAATCTATGTGCAGACTGGAATCTACCTTTCTTTTTTAGACCAACATGCCAGGAAGCATGTAAAATGGAGCCCAGCATTATGGTGACTATTCTCTCTAGCAGAGCAATGTCTGATTTGGACGCACCACTTGAGGGCTCTCTGGGCAAGATTGTGGGATGGTTCCTGCAGCTGAGAGCTGTGGACTCTAGAAACTGCTCTCAGAAAAGTGACAAATGCACACTGGCACCAGTGTGTTGGTGTTAGGCAATGGTTTGTGTAGAACTCTTGATCTCATAGACCAAGCCGATAGGAATTGTAAATGCTGTGCATCCCTCCGTCTAGTTCCAAGTCTGCACAAGCCTTACAACAGGTAAAATACATTCAGCAAGAGCTGAGGGCATTTTATTTATATTATCTTTACACCACAAGTGCATTTTGTTAATCTAAGCAAGATCTGAAATTAAGACCTTTGTGAGGTTTGTGAATTTCCCATCATGTAAACATTGCATGGAGGCAGTCTCGACCTCAAATTCCCTTGACCTTAAAGGCTTGTGTGTGGAGACTTCCATTCTGTGGCACTCTGGTGGGCACCTGTAAGTGAAATAGACTTTTATTCTTTTGTACACTTTTTCTTTTCTCTACACTTCTAACAATATTTGTTGTACACGCGTCAGTTGATAATGTCAAATGTTTCACTTAGTAGCTTTGCCTGAGCACATTCCTTTAGGGTAGCTTTGCCTGTGTGCATTCATCTAAGGTAGCTTTGCCCGTGTGCATTCCTCTAGGGTAGCTTTGCCTGTGCGCATTCCTCTAGGGTGGGACACTGATTTGCATTCCTTAGTAGGATGGTTCTCAGGAGTGTAAGTACCTGTATGTGGTCATTTTAACTAAGAGCAGCCATTTTAACTAAGAGTATCATCTTCTAAGGATGCACTTCTTGAATGGTCTTCTCCTTTTGTGGGGAATAGATGTAAGCATATGTGTGGGGGTAATCTGCAGCAAAAATGGGCCCCTGCTTTGTAGGTCATTGCCGTATACTTCAATATTTTTACTGGGAAAATAATTGATTTGCCTATATCATAATTCTGCTCCTTTCCTCTGTTCATTTGAATTCTTGCACCTCTTCTCCTTGAACTTGTGGAATGTGCCTGACACTATTTTGATAGCATTTCTTTGGGCCATGGCAGTGCAAACTTTGGCTCTCCAGATGTTTTGGACTGCAACTCTCATCTCTAGGCAGCACAGTCAATGGTAAGTGGTCATAGGAATTGTAGTCCCAAACATCTGGAGAGCTGCAGGTTGCAGGCCCTGGCTGTAGGCTCTCTTCAGTCTGTCCTGATCGTCTGAATTTGACCTGCAGAGCATGACACTGCTTTTAAGATAAGATCTTGTGAATGATCTAAACAGTGCTAATAAACCTCATTTCTGTCCACCGATTGGCAACCTTCCTATGAACTTGCCCACTGTAAAGGTACACTTAGATTTTTAAAAGTGCTTCTCTTCTGTTTGGTGCCCATCTATGGTCTTGGCTCTCACCAATGAGTGGTGCTTTGATATATTCAGAGTGCATATTGAAAATATCCAATAACATTGGATATAATTGTTTGTGCTTCTTTAAGAATTCTGATTTGTGTGATTGCTGAGTGTGGTATCCATACCTGACTCTTATCTACTTCTCTTTTCTTTAGAATGCAAAAAAAGACCTAGAAGGGTTTCAGAAGCTGTTTCACAGGTTTTTGCAAGAAAAGGGGCCTTCGGTTGACTGGGGAAAGATCCAGCGCCCCCCAGAGGATTCGGTAAGTGACACTAATAGTCTCATTGTGCCAGCAATATTGGAAGTTCCTATTTCTAGGCAATTTGCAGAGTACTGGGTGGTCAATATTCTATGTTTTGTATTGTATGTATGTAACCTCTGTGAAATCATAATCTTAGTGGTTCTCAAAGTTGTTTCAGAAGCTCTTGATCATTGGTCAGAGACTGTCCTTTAGTGTTGCCGTGCAATAGTTGATTACGATACTCTCCTTGGGGTTTGATGTCATGCAATAGTTGATTTTGGTCACAGGGTGTCCTTTTGCTATGATGTCATGGAGTAGCTGGTTATTGGAGATGATGATCATGCCCTCATTACGACTGGGTGGTTGGGTTCAAGACTAAAATCTTAAAAGCAAGAGGGGGCGCAGAATTAGCTTTTAAGTGTAGGAGTGTGGAATTCTTGTAGCCCCACTGCCAGGACAAGTTATTTTTTCTCAGGGACGACACGATTTAATAAACCTATTGTTGGGCAAGTAAACAGTAGGTAATGTCTGTATAGGTTTTTTGGACTTCTAAAATACGTGCTTTGAACTATTGTGTACTTGGAAGCATCATGTCCACCGGGTGTGTGTTGTTGACTCGGCTGCATCACTCCAGCAACTGTGTGTTGGTTGCATTGTGCTGATTGAATTCTATAGCTGGAGTGAATAGGATTATAAAGGTCTCCATCTTTCAAAATTGCAATCAGTCTCATTTAATGTTGAAATGCTGGTCCAATTGCAGTTACCATTCAAATGTATTATACTGAAATCGGATCTTTGATGGCCACAGCATGAGAAGGCCTGATTTTGGACTAAGAACGACTGTATAGTTCTGGTCATTGTAAATATCTTTTCGTGGGGGCGAGTGCCAATGAGGAAGGATGAATGTAGATTTGGTCCAGAGCAGTGAGCAGATTACTCAGGTGGTGACAATTACGTAACTATATTTAAATGCTGCTATTTTCTTAGCGAATTCATGTCCCACCTCAGTTTTTCCAATTAATTACACATCATCTGAAGTAGTGGTCATGCTAAAACATTGTGACAGATTATTGCTAATAACATGAAGATTCTTTCATCCTTGTGCAGGCGCCTCCCTTCTACTCTATTCAACTTCAAGTGCAAAGCTTAAGCTTAAGTACTTAATTGTGTGCTGTCCAAGACATTTATACATTTCTTTTGCCTATGGCAGGCCCTACTTTTTTTAATTTCAAGTATTGTGATGAATCTAGCACTATCTTCACTGATTCTCTGGAGGGAAGCTTCCCTTATGTGGCATGGGAAAGGCAGAAGCTACCTGACTCTGACCCTGGGGTGGCTGCCTGGGGGAGGATCACATAGGGGAAGAGAAACTCCAGAGAGACAAGAAAATACTAGACCAAAATAATCTTGCCGTCATCATTTCTAATGACATCCATGTGCCTGTACACCATACCTATATGGCTTATTGTGATGTAGATGAAGAATATCCAAATATTCCCGGTCAATCACCCTATCCAACCCCTTGCCCCTTTTTAGTGCAAAGACAAGGAAGAGCGATGGAGCAAGCAATAAGACCAGAAGCGGTAGGCTAACGCTACGGTCTAGTATATGGAAACAGTACAAACCATGCCGGGAAGTTCAAAACTGCCATAGCTGACAGGCTTACGAGAGAGAGGCAGAGACGGAGTTTGATGGTAACTTGTTCTGATGCCGGTCAGAACACTGGAGGCAAACAAACCGTTTGAAGCAGCACAAACGCTGACCTGAATCACGGGCACAGAAACTGGAACGAAGGAAGCTCACCTTTTGAGAGCCTGAGCCAGCGGGAACGGAGTACAGCAGAAGGAAGCAAAACGAGTGCTAGCCTACTAACGAGACGCAAACCGAGTCAGAAAAGCAAAGTGGACAGAGAAAGAGACAGGCAAGGGACACTGAAGCCACCCAGTAAGCACAGAGAACGCAAATGTGTTACCGGAGCGTCTGAAAGTGTATGCCGTGTCACAGAAAAAGGATGAGAGAGGCAAAGTGAAACATTTGAGGGAACTGGAATATTTGCAAACAATATTGAAAACGGGTCGTCAACCAAATGCTTTAAAAGAGAAGTTAATGTAAATGCAAACAGTATTGGGAAAAGGAGCAGAAGCCCAATGTTTGAAAGGAAGAAAAGAAACTGAGACAAACTTTGCTAAGCAAGGGTCAATGACCCAATATTTGTCAGCTATAATATCATGGATAAAAGAAAGAGTGATTGGACAAAGGAGGAGCCCTGACAGGTTAGTGAACCAGGCGCACATTGATTCTGGGGCTCACACCCACAAGAGAAAGACAAGTAAACCAGGAGTAAAAAGAAAAGTAAACATGAAAAATATGAAAGTGTAATTTGACATGCTGGTAGGAGAGTAAACCAGGAATAAGAAGAAAAGTGAATATTGAATTGTAAAACTGTGAGAAACAAAGATAAAAGGGAGGAATCACACCCCTTATTTGAGAACTGATGAGAAAATTGCAAATACCCTGACAGGAGAGTACACCAGGAATATAAAAAATAGGGCACCGAATGGAAAAGGGAAGACTGGTACCCCCTTTACATTGATGGAAATACAGACAATGAGAAACTGAACATTTAAAAGCACTGTAAAGTTTGAAGGATATTCAATGGAAATATTATCCCTCTTGAACAAGTGTAAACTGTGACCAAGGGATTTGTTGATTACCAGAAGAAATCTAGGCAAAGGGAGACCCATTTCCCTGGTGGAGCTTTCGTTCTTTTTCTACACTTTAGATCTTCGTTTCGGAACTATGTAGGAAAGCTACACATCCGTAGCTTACAGAAATCACTGTGTGCGCATTGTATTGATTTTAGTATGTAAGGTTTAGTTTAGGGTTTGGACACAGGACAAAAGACAAACTTTTTATTAACATCCTGACACAGACGTTCCTTTGTTTTGTTGAGACGGGGAAACCCCTTTTAGAGTTAGGTATATATAGGATTCCTCCCAACCTGCTTATTATTTTGAAAATAAAAGTCTATAACCAACACTGAACATGCCACTGTGTTTGAGTCTTACTCTTGATCCCTTACAGTATAAAGCCACACATTTTGATAAACCAAGTCTTACTTAAAGCTAAACTTGCTGTGTTGCATTAATTTCTAAGCATGTGCCCATCTGGTTTATTTCCGTTATCAAATATTGTCTGTGTGTGCCACGGTTGTAGCCCACTGCCCACATGGAAGCCAGGTTGGGACCTATCAACTCCGCCAGGGCTACAAGTCTTTCTCCCAAGGGCACAGCACAATTGAAGCAAGACTTGCACAGATGCAGAGGGCTTGGATGAAAAGGTAGAGGTGGTAACCCTGCCCTTTCCAAAGCTGCAACAAACAATAAAAAGTAGGTTAAACTGGTCAACATTAACATGCCAAGTTGTTATATGTTCCAGGACTCCTTCCACACAACCCACCTGGAAAAAGGCAGTTTGAACGATGTATCAGAAAAAGATATCTCCAACCTGGAGCTCAAATTGGTCCATAGGCTAGGGAACCTGCCTGATGTAGCGTAGCCTTAATGGGCGCAATGTAGTTCGTAGGGAGTCTAACTCGCATGGGACGACAATGCTACTAAAGCACAGAAATCGTTTATTTTTCCAGGGAAACAATGTTCACTACAAGATTCCAAAAACACGGTGGGGTCCTGTATGCAGAGATTAGTCAGTTCTCCCTCGTAAAGTTCAGCAGGTGTGCATGCCCAAGGACCTAAGGAGGTGCTGCAAAGGATGCCACAGAGTAACCGCAGACAAGTTAGCAGATATACAGACCACAGAGTAAGACACGAAGCAGAGAATGTGATGGAGGGCGGGTCATACACAGATAACCCTCATGCAGAGGTACAAATAGTTCAGAAGGGGTTGGGGGGAGTCCAATGGCAAGCTAAGACCCAAAAAGCCAGAAAAACAGTCCAGATGAACACTACTCAGAGTCCTGTCACAAGAAACCGATGCATTAAGAACTACCATGCGGTGTACAAACGGGGCTAAATGCTGCAGCATCCAGGAGTCCAAGCCGCTTGCCCTTGATTGGCAGGGTGTCAGTCTAACACTGTGAAATCTGAGACTATGGGCCTCATTACACGGATGGCGGTAAGGATTTACCGGTACCGGTAAAATACCGGTACCGGTAAATCCTTACCGCCTTACTACGAGGTCCCTTTGCGGGTTGGGGGATTTAACGCCTGCTTTTTGCAGGCGTTAAAATCCAACCCGCAAAGGGACCTCGGAGCTAATTACGGCACCGCAAAATTGCGGTGCCGTAATTAGCGCCTTCCCCATTCCCATAGAGCCCTATGGGGCAGAAATGGGAATGGGGAAGGGCAATGGTGGAAGGGGGATTTACCGCCCCTCCAACCTTGGAATGGGGCGGTAAATCCCCTTTCCACCAAGGCGGTGCCGGTATTTTACCGGCATGAGCCATGGCGCTAATAGCGCCATGGCTCACCGCCTACCGTGTAATGAGGCCCTATGCTTTCTGCGGACTTTAAATTCCACACCGCTGAAGTCAATCTTGCATCTGTGGCATCCCTTCTCCAAGTCCTACTTCACTGGGATGAGGCATCCTTTTCTATGTGAAAGCCAAATTGCACCCCAATGATGCATCTAAAGTATGCAACTTTGAAGACCACTGAAGGACCCTTGCATAAAGAAGAGCTGTATTTACTGGATCCCTATGCACAAAGTATTCTGAACACATTATAGTCCCACAAAATGTATATGCACAGGACTGGCAAATATTTCAAGTTGATGGCTGCTAGCCAGGCATAACAAGTAATGTGTCTGCTCAGTTCTCCAGCACACCATATATTACTAGAGACCATTCTCAAAAGTCAATGGCTATATAATTCAGTGGCAATCCAACAATCTATAAATCCAATAAAGTGATCTAAGAAATAGTGAAGTACATTTTACTTCTCCGGGCAGTACAGTAAGCAGACCAGTGGAACAGGTTTGCATTGTATTTGCTTGCACTGCACCAGTTAGTTGTGTAAGGTATGGTATTGAATTAGTTTGTTTTTCATTTCAGGCGTGCATATGCATCACTTTCATCAATAAACCGTGTTAAGCAAAGGAGAGTCTCTAGCTTCAACGCATTTAACAGTTCTGTAAATGACAGCCAGTGTAGCCTGGAAAGACTCAAAAAAGAGGGTTTTGATGTATGCATCAGTTTGACTAACACTTTCCATGAGAGCACTTCTTGTCTTATGTTGGTATAGGCCATAATATGACTAGTTGAGTTACTTTAGTTGTCAGTGACATCAAGCACCTGCCACTACATGGTATGCATTTTTCCTGACGTGTGCTTCTGCCTATTGATAACCAATTCTTAAACACTCCCACTCCATCTCAATGAATTAAATACCCTAACCTGCTCTTTGGTGATCAGGTCTGGGTAGGATGATCGCATACCTTGTGAAAACTCTTCCTCTGGTTACTTTTAAAGTGTTAACTACTGTTTTCATCTTCCAGTTCCTTCACATCTGCTGCTAGTGATGTTCTGGCATTGCCTTGTATAGGTACAGTTCATGAATCCTTTACTGTTTGTCAGAAATGCTTCCAAAATACGTCATTGTGATCCAGGTAGAAATCATGTTCATGGATGTTTCTGTTCCAAGTGCAGTTGCGAGCAATTCATACGCATTCTTAGCATTTGCACCTACTGTTGTGAGGGGGATCTGCTTTCAGATGTTCCTTTCCTGAACTGGGGGCTATCGTTGTAAGGGTTTACAAGTGTTTTACAGTCCCTTGGTACTGTCACAAGTTCTCATTTCGTTGAGATTTGTGCCCAATGAGCACTGGCAAATAATGTAGCATGTTCACTTTCCCTTGGCTGGGACCAGAACATAGCAGAAATCAATCAGACTGGAATGGGCCACAGGGTTTTTATTATTGATGTATTATTATAATTGTATTTATTCAGCATGGGCCTAACTTCGAGAAGCAACGGGGCTATACAACATTACATATGCATAACAGAACGCTTTTCAGACTTAACAGCAGAACAGATATACAGCGGGGGTAGGATACAAAGGAGGGGTACAGCTGCACTGGGTGGCGGGGAGGAGAGGTGCGGGCGACGTCTAGCGAGTTAGGTGGCCCGAAGGGCGACGTGATGGCCTAGGGGTTGAGGAGGAGAGACTCCTTGAGTTCTTTTCCGAATTGTAGAAATGAATCTGATGCTTACAGGGAGGAGGTTTCATCGTCTTGGGGCGTAGGCTGAGAAAGCTTGTTTCTGGTACTTTCCTTTTTGCAGCAGCGGATTTTAAGTCTGCATGTGTCCTTTCTTCTGGTGGTGTGCTGTCCACCGGAGATGCTGAGTTTCTCCACGAGGTAGCTGGGTGAATAGGGGGTGGCTGCCCTATAGATGATACAGCAAGACTTGAAGGAAATTCATGTGTGCAGTGGGAGCCAGTGAAGGTCGATGAGGGCCGGGGTGGTTGTATCTGCGTAGACCCTTGATGAAGCATGCGGCCGCGTGCAGGACACTTCTCAGGGGCATAAGGGAGGACAACGGGAGGCCTACGAGAACTGCATTGCCCCCATCCAGTTAGGATAGGACCAGTGCTTGAACAGTGGATCTAAAGCTGCCCACAGGGAGGAAGGGTTTGACTTTATGCAGGAGGTAGAGCTGATACCAAGCTGTCTGAGATTTCTTAGCTTCTTGTGTCTTGAAGGAGAGGGGTTTGTCGATGTCGAACCTGAGAGACTTGGCGCAGGAGGTGAGCTTGGGTCTGAAGCCTGCAAAGTTCATGATTGATAGCCAGGTCTGTATGTCTGGGTGTTCGGTGTTGTTGGTGAGGAATAGGAATTCAGGCTTGCAGGGGTTGAGCTTCAAGTATTGTGAGGGGTCATAAATGTGAGGCGAACAACTTTGTAAAGGCTTTTCACAAGATGCTGTTTTATAAACGCAAAAGGGTGTGGCAAACGTCTCACTATCCCTAACCTAATGAGGATTTCCCTGCATATCAAATAAACTAAAGGAAACACTCTAACAAAAAGATTCTGTCCCTCACACTTAAGCATATATCAGACTCAAAACGAGTATATATGGCAACTCAAAAACAACAGTTATAAACTTAAATAGCTGTATACCCTTGTAACCTGGTCGGATCCCTTTCTCCAGATTCAAAGCAGGATTTTCTTTTAACAGTTGAAATAGAAAAGTTCCAGTTTTCAATCAAGTACCGATTGTAACATTCTTCTTGCTCCAAAAGTCTTTTACTTGGACTTTTACCAACAGTTCAAATAGACGTCAAGTCTATGGGCCTCATTACGAGTTGGGTGGTATGACTGCTGGGGCTATTAGCGTTACCGCCAAACCTCCTGGCGCTATTAGCGCCAGATCACGGGTTTGGCGGAACGGTAAGTTCCCATTCCCCATTGGGCCCATTCGGGAATTCCCCATTCCTCATTGGGCCCAATGGATAATTTTTGGCGCTACTATTGCCAGCGGTATTAGCATGCGGTAATACCACCGAAAATCAGCAAAATCAAAGCGGATTTGCCCATAGCTAAGAGCTGGGGGTATATCCTGCCAAACCCATGATTTGGCAGACCCTTAAATGCGGTGGTAATAGAGTTACTGCCGCATTTAAGGGTTACCACCAAACTCGTGATGACCCCATTTATCTCTCCAAGTATAACAAGAGTTCAATACAACTTCTTCTTAAGGAACAAAATACTTCCACAATTCATTTTATATTAACGATAATGTTTTGTCAGGATGATTTAACAATTGTTCATGAAATACTTCAGTGGTAGTGACACACTTTTAACAACATCAGTATTTTCTACTTCGAATGGAGTGTGTCCTCCAACGTATTCCTCATCTTTGACATGTAATGTGCAGCTTCGGCTGCTTCGCAAAACATTTTTCATCAGAGGGCGCCCTGCGTCGATGGCGTCAAGCCGATGTCCCTCGAAGGCCTCCGTCGAGGGTGACGTCATCGTATGTTATAAGTAGCACACACGGTGTTCACTGGCCTCAGTTCCGTTTTTCTGCAAACCTGTTTGCTTCGTGAGAAACTCAGCACGCCTCGTACTTGTGAAGTATTTGCTGTTGTCTTTTTGACATGTCTTTGTCTTCTACTCGATCCGGGTTCAAGAAATGCAAGGATTGTGGTTCCAAAATGTCCATTACGGACCCGCATCGAGTCCGTCTACGGTGCCTGTGTGAGGGCCACGAGACGGATACGTGCTCCAAGTGTCAATCCATGACAGGAAAGGCCTTGCGGGAACAAAAGGGGAAGCTTCAGGTAGGCAAGCTGTCCAAACCCAATAAGTCCCGACCTGCTAGGCCTTCAACCGACGAGTCGAGTGGCGACTCTTCTCAGCGGAAGAAGGCCAAGCGATCAAGGTCTCGTAGCAGTTCCAACTACTCTTCGTCCTCAACGAAGCGCTCGAGGAGAAGGCACCGCCGGTCGCCTTTCTCGTCGTCTTCGTCAGGCGGCACCCCCCAGTGGGTGACATGTCCGTCCAAAAAGTCGACTTTGGCAGAGTGGGAAGCTTTCCGTGTGGAGGTGCTTGAAATCTTTGACAAACGGGGCAGGGCTCTGTCTGCGCCTTCTGTGGAAGCCGGTAAGGAGCGGTCTCAGCCGGAAACTCGTGCGCCCTGGAGCCCGAGTAAACAGCGTGATCCACATCGAGAGCCCTCGAGGCCCTGATCAGACGAGGTGTCGAAGGATCACTCGAGATGTGGTGAAAGGTCAAAGCCGTTGCGCGCCTTCGAAGCCCTTGGTGCCACAGCTGTCGATGGTACCAATCGGGCCATCGACCACTGTCAGGCCTTCAGTGACTTCGACACCTTTATCGACATTGACGCCGAAACCGTCAATGCCAAAGCAGTTGACGCCGGCTGTGCCGATTTTGTCAGCTCAGCCCCCAGGGCCTCTTGAGCCTTCGAAAAAGGCTGTGGCTAAGTCAAAGTTGACGCCTTTGACTGTTTCGAAAACTCTGGGTTCTACACCTGAGAACATTTTTACCCCTCTACCGAAAAAGGAGTCCCTCACTTCTATTTTTGAGGAGGAAGAGCATTCGGATGAGGAAGATGCCCCATTTGGTCTCCAGTATGGTACCCCAGATGTGCCTTAATGTCTAATTTCAGAGGAGAGTAGAATGCAAGATCTCTGTGACACTTTGCATAATTCTACTGGTATTGACACCTCTCCTGAGCTGGAGTTCAGTAAACCAGAGCCCAGGGAGCATGCTGACTCCTCCTACCGGCAACTTATGTCTAGAATTGTTGAATATTTGGGCTGGTCTAGACCTCCAGTGCATTTTGATCAGGATGATCTCACCAACATTTTGGACCAGGGTCCGCCTATGGATCCTGTGTTACCTTTCCATGTGGCTCTTCAAAAAAGTGTGGCCAGGAATTGGGAGACCCCGGAGACTAATCCGGCGATTGACAAATCTCTTAAAAGAAAATACTGCCCTTCCAGTAGCGACCCCGCTACCTGTCACAATACTCCACTCCCGAGAGTCTGATGGTCCAGGCAGCTACGGCTACCTCGAAACAGGCAGTGTACCATACCATCCCTCCTGATAGGGACGATAAGCGCATGGATGGATGGATGGGTGGAGAAGGTATTTTCGGCAGGGAGTATGGTGCTGAAGTCGGCCAACTCCACCTGTGGGAGTGCATATCTATGGTAGCGGCGCATATTCTGGAAGGGGATGAAAGGAACAGCTTCCTGGCTATTGTTAAGGACGGCAAGGAAGCCATGTGGGAGTACCTTCAGTCTGGGTTGGATACTGCAAATGGTGTCAGCAGGTCCATGGCTAGGAGCACTGTGATGCGTAGGTTTGCGTGGTTGTGGAAGTCGGGTTTTGCACCTGATGTGCAGGCTCGTCTTCTCAACATGGTGTTTGACAGGTCTTATCTTTTTGGCAGCAAGGCTGATGAGAGCCTTGAGAAGTTGCAGACCTCTAAAGCGGCGGCCAAGTCTTTAGGTGCCGCTGTTAGGCAACCACAGCCTTTTCGTCCGAGCGGACAACCTTGGAGGGGTCGATCTTTTCGTTACACATTTGGAAGGGCAAGAGTAATGGCCATTCAAAGAGGCCAACGAAAATGTCCTTGTGGTGGACGAGGTAGAGGTGCCAAGCCAGCTCAAGCTGTCGCCTACTTGCCATAGGCGTCTGCAGCAGCCGCTTCAAAACCGCTCTGAAGGCTTGCATCACGATTCATCAATGGGGGCAGCCCATGGTTACTGCCTTCCTTTTATAGTGCAGCTTCAGACCAATCCACCGGGGAAACACTCTTTGAGAATTCTGGTTCCTCTCCTTGTGCAGGAAATCTTAACCCTGCTAGAGAAAAGTGCTATAGAACCAGTGATTGTAGCAGAGAGATACAAGGGTTGGTATCACCCATATTTTTTGATCCCCAAGAAAGACGCCAAACTGAGACCCATCTTGGACTTGAGATAATTGAACAAGTTCCTCAGGAAAGACACATTTAAGATGGTCACTCTTTCTCAGATCTTTCAAGCCCTCCAATTGCAGGATTGGTTGGTGTCATTGGACCTTCAGTAGGCTTATTTTCATGTGCCGATCCATCTCAAGCACAGGAAATACCTGAGGTTCGCCATTGGCAACTCACACTATCAGTTTCGAGTCCTGCCATTCGGGTTGACCTCCGCCCGAGGGTGTTCACCAAGCTGATGGTGGTAGTGGCAGCGCATCTCAGGAGAGGGGGGATTCACATCTACCCCTACCTGGACGATTGGCTGATCAGTGCGCGTTCTCCCGAACAAGCCTTGGATCATCTCAACGTTACCTGCCACTCACTTCACAGACTGGGCTTCTCCCTCAATTTCAAGAAGTCCCCGTCATTCCTTTAGTAATCAGGAGGTTGAGATGGTTTAGAAGCCACATGATCCTTATTGCCCTGGATTGGGCCAGGAGAACGTGGTACCCGGACCTTCTGGGCATGTCCACCTGTCCTCCGATACGTCTTCCACAAAGAGAGGATCTTCTCTCGCAAGAAGAGGGTCGGGTTCTCCATCCAGAGGTCAACACTCTCAACCTTCACGCTTGGTTTCTGAAAGGTTGAGATACAAGGATTGGGACCTCCCAGATGACGTGATGGAGGTGTTGCTTTCGGCCAGAAGGCCAGTAATAAAGTCTCTGTACTGTTGCAGTTGAAATAAGTTTTGCGACTGGTGCAGGGAAAAGAATGTTGATCCTTTTCAATGTACGACTCTGGATGTACTATCCTTTCTGCTTTCATTAGCTCACAAGGGGCTTCACGTTGGAACCATTAAGGGTTACCTGGCAGCGCTTTCCATCTTCAAGCGCTCCTCTGAGGAATGCTCCTATTTCAAAATCCCACTGGTGACTCAATTTCTAAAAGGGCACACAAATGTGTTCCCGCCTTCTGCTTTTCAGGTTCCGGTTTGGGACCTCAACCTAGTTTTGAAATTCCCAATGTGTGCGCCATTTGAACCCTTGCACACATGTCCGTTGAGGTTGTTAACCTTTAAGACAATACTCTTTATTGCTCTAACATCTGCACGTAGAGTGAGCGAGTTGCAGGAGCTTTCTTCCCAGCCACCCTTTACTATATTCCACAAGGACAGGGTTGTGTTGAGGGTAAGACCCTCCATCCTACCCAAGGTAGTTTCGGATTTTCACTTACGTCAGAAAATTGTGCTGCCGGCCTTTTATCCTCCTCCGCATCCTAGTAAGGAAGAGGAAAGGCTCCATAGTTTGGTTCCTAGGACAGCATTACAGTGTTATATTTCCAGGCTGTCCAAGTTGAGAGTGGACGACCAGCTCTTTGTAGGGTATACTGGATGCAAATTAGGGCAGGCTGTTTCCAAACAGACCTTGTCTAGGTGGATCATCCTCACTATTTCGGATTGCTACAGACTGGCAGGCAAGGACCCTCCTGAGGGTTTACATGCACATTCCACCAGAGGCATGGCCTCTTCAACAGCCCTGCAAAGGGGTGTCCCTATTAAAAACATCTGTGATGCTGCAACGTGGTCATCAATACACACATTTACTAAGCATTATTCCCCGGATACTTTGCATGCTCAGGATGTCGCTTTTGGTAAGGTAGTGCTTTACTCTGCCCTTTAACACTTTGCATATCTAAATTCTTCACCTTCCTTCAAACATGGATACTGCTTTGGGAGTCTGTCAAAGATGGGGAATACATTGGAGGGCACAATCCATTCTAAGAACAAGTTATTTACCTACTGGCTACGTTCTTTTGACTGGATGTTCCTCCAACGGATTCCTCATCGCCCTCCCATCCTACCCTTCTGTAGTATTTCCCTTGTTATTACAGCTTTCATTCCAACAAGGCTGAGTACTGTCATGCCCGTGTTTATGGGCATTTCTGCTAACACGAGGAGGGCAAAAACAGAACTCAGGCCAACGGGCGCCATGCATTCTACTTATAACATCCGATGACTTCACCCTCGACGGAGGCCTTCGAGGGGCATCGATTCAACGCCATCGACGCAGGGCGCCCTCTGCCGAAAAAAGTTTTCCGAAGCAGCCGAAGATGGACATTATATGTCAAAGATGAGGAATATGTTGGAGGAAGATCCAGTCGAAAGAACGTTTCCAATAGGTAAGTAACTTTTTCTTATTCTGTGAAGTCATGAAACCCATTGGTGCTGTTTGTTCCACTCTTGTGATTGCCACATGCGATGCAGGTTATGTTCCTCTCCTCCTGGGTTTTCAGGATATCCCTCATTAATATTCACGAGGAAACATGTGCATACATTTAGAATCATTGTATGCAAATGTATCGCATGAATATTAATGAGGGGTATCCTGAAACCCTGCATGGGTCTGGCCCTCCAGGCCTGGAGCTGGACAACCCTGCTTTAAAACCTTAGGTGTAGGAAGATTTATTTCTGCAATAATTAAGATATTTGATTAAAATGATTCCCTCTGGGACATGGCTAAGAATTTTATCCATGCTTTGTGCTCTTTATTTGCTAGTGCAGTTAATATCACCCACCCTATTTTGTGAAACATATAAGCAAGCTATGCAGGTACTGTGTCCTCTACGTACTGTACCAGCACTGATGTCTCAGGGAATTTAATATAGTCTAAATCTGTGTAGGCGTTTGTGTAGTAAGTATAGTGGATTTTGCAGGTTCGGTAATGATCGTAATGGTGAAGAGGGTAGTATTGTGGTCAGACCATGGACAAGGGGTGTTGGTTAGGATATCTATGTCACAGTTGTTGTCGGCCAGCCAATCTAAAATATGTCCTTTTTCATGGGTAGGACTGGAAATACGGTGTGTGAACCCTTGGGCTTTCATTGAATTAGCCAAGAGGAGAGTCTGGGTGTCAAGAGGGTCGTTCAAGCCTAAATTGAAGTCGCCTAGGACGATTGTCTTAGATAAGGGTTTCGCATTAAAGGCTAGGAGCAAGGTAATGTCGTCATTAAAGGAGGATAGTGGGCCGGGCGGTCTGTAGACTATGTGAAGGATGACGGTGCAGGTAGAGGTGAGGGCAATTTTCAGTGTGATTACTTCACCAGAGGTGAATTAATTTTCTGCTGCTATTCTTAGGTCAAAGGTGTTTCTGGCCCATAAATCGTGTATACTTCTGGGATGGCTAAAGAGGGGGTGGGGCCTGAGGCTGCGTGGAGCCAGGTTTCCGTGACGGCAAGGATATCTAGGTCATTAGCTTTGATAAGGTCTGCGATGTGAAGGGCTTCAGCTATAAGTGAACGAGCATTGATGAGGGCTCCTTTCATACGTAATTTGGTGTTCTATTCTTAGCTTGAAGTTGGGCTTCATGGTTTTAGTACTATCTAGTGTGTTGCCAGTGGTTGGAGGGATTTTCTAGGTAGTGAGCGTGATTGTGTCATTGAAAATATTGTCTTATGTGTTGCCTTATACGATGGAGATTGCTGTGGACTCCGTAGAGTGAGGGGAGGCGAAGTGTGGTTCGGTGCCTTAGTAGGACCACGTGGGTAGTGAAGGCTAGTTCGAGAAGAGAGTCTAGGGGCCTCATTACAACTCAGGCGGTAAGGGGTTTACGGCAGCGTTAACAGCGCCGACCCTTACCGCCTGATTACGAGGTCCCCTAGCGCCATGGTGCTTTTAACACCTGCTTTTAGCAGGTGTTAAAATCCATGGCGCTAAGGGACCATGGAGTTAATTACGCCACCGTAATTTACGGTGGCGTAATTAACGCCTTCCCCACTCCCATTATGCCCTATGGGGCAAAAATGGGAATGGGGAAGGGTAAATGGGGATTGGGGACTTACCGCCCCGCCTAGGTCGGAATGGGGCCGTAAGTCCGCCAACCACCATGGCGTAAACATAGTTTACGCCATGGTGGTAAAGTCACGGCCCAGGCGGTAACTTACCGCCTGGGTCGTAATGAGGCCCTAGATCTCCTTTTGATCCCCAGGATAGGCTGGTAAGGGGTGGTGGTGTGGGTTATGTACTAGTACTGAGGTTCGATGTGTGTAGGCAGGGGTGTGAGGTGACGGCTGTCTTGGTGTTAATGTTAGATAGCCGATGGTTAGGCGAGAGGTGGGCTTGACGAGTTTCAAGTATGGTGTCTCTAGGCTTCGTCATGGCAGGTGTGCCAATGTAAGGCTGTATTGTCGGAGCAGGGAATGGTGATACTTTGGGAAGAAACAGTGGTGGGCATGGGAGGGGATACTCTGTGGTACATCAGAGTCGGGCGAGGCCATTTCCCACCTGGGTGAATACGTCTTCTGTGCAGGGCGGAACCACCGGTCTGACGAGAGCCATAAGGAGTGAACTGCTGAGACAGGGTCTGGCTAATTGGCAGTTTAGTATACCTCTAGGTAAGGGACAAAGGGAGGACTCCACTAGTGGTACTCTACTTACCTACCCACGTCAGATGCATCTGATAGGTTAGCGCAAGCAGGCAATGGCAAAGGTATGACTGATTTAGACAATTGTCCAGCATACTAGGAGTTATCACAATATTTGGCAGTATCTGAGGCAGTCAGGGAAATTGCCATAATCAGGCAGTAGTTGGAGATGTCTGGCTGCTATTATGCATGGCAGGGTACATTGGTGGAGGGTGCAAATAAGGTGGTGCGTCAATACAAAGATCCAGTTAGGTAATATTGGTAATATCAATCAGAATAGGCTGGTCAGGCAATTATTAGGTATATCGATCTACTTTGGTGATAGGTTGCTGGGCTCGGCAGAGGGCAATGTTAGGGAAATACACATATTGAATTTGCAAATGCACAGGTACAACAGCATAATACACAGTTGAGGCAGTACATATACAATATTGATCATCGCCAGGTTAGAGTATGCTGGCAATTGCAAGTTGGGTCTAATTGCTTTTCATAGAATACTACCACGAGGTAGTGTCACAGCGAGGATAGCGGCAGAGTCAAGGTAAAGACAAGGCAAGAACATGTGTGAGGGCACGGTGCTACAAGAAGGTGCCTTGCAATATAAGTACCGTGTTAATCTCACCATCAGTTACTGTGTCAATTGGGATCTGATTGGATGGTCTGGCAGTGAACGGTTTTTTATCGTTCTCAGAGGTAGACTTGCATGGAGCGGTGCCTGTAGATCTGCAGAGCGTGCGCCCCCAAGTTATTGAAGAAAGAATTAGTATAATATTGTATGCGTGCGGACAGGTAGGTTAGTGGAAGGCAGTCGTTTGGTAGCTGCAGGCAGTATGATACAGGGGCCGTGAAGGGGTTATGGTACTTCTGTATCAGGCAACGTGATGGGAGGTTGGAGGTGTGCGCGATGCATGTCGTATCATATAGCGAGCATTGACTAAGGTTGTGAGGCAGTGGGATATACATAGATTAACGTATTGGACTTGGTACTTGCCGTATTAAAGGGATAACTGGATGAGGTAGAGGCAGCTCTTTCCAATGGTGGTGGCCTTTCAAGTGGAGGCCCTCGAACAGAACGTTACCTCACTCTTTCTCGGCTCTGACAGGCTCAGACAGGAGCCTTTTTTGGTTGCCATTGTTGGAGGCCGGCTTCCGCCTGCCGATGTATCACAGGATACATAGTTAGGTCATCTCTCAGGCTATCGTAACGTTGTTGTTCTTGCTGGATCAAGTGTGTTTTATTTGGTGTACATTTTGGTGCATTGGGGGTTGGTCCTGGTGAGGAGGAAAGGTGATTATGACATTGGAAGTACAGAATGTCAGTGTAGACCTCAATGTCCCACCTGTTTGCAATGACAAGCCATCCGATCTTTATACATGCCAGGCTGCCCCAGTGGGTTTCCGGTTCTCTTCCCAAAATCCACCCCTTCCCACAGGGGGGACACTGCAAGTTATTTAACTGTAGCTCCCTAAGCTGATTCTCAGTATTTTCCTTCTTTTGTTCGAGACACACTCACAGAATTGCAAACAATACTAATTCTGATAAGGGTTTATTCTGCCACCCAACACAAACAGTTTTCAACTGGACTTGGAACTTGGTTGTAGCTCAGAAACAAAGGATTTAGCCTCAATGTCCCACCTGTTTGCAATGACAAGCCATCCGATCTTTATACATGCCAGGCTGCCCCAGTGGGTTTCCGGTTCTCTTCCCAAAATCCACCCCTTCCCACAGGGGGGACACTGCAAGTTATTTAACTGTAGCTCCCTAAGCTGATTCTCAGTATTTTCCTTCTTTTGTTCGAGACACACTCACAGAATTGCAAACAATACTAATTCTGATAAGGGTTTATTCTGCCACCCAACACAAACAGTTTTCAACTGGACTTGGAACTTGGTTGTAGCTCAGAAACAAAGGATTTAGCCAATGTGTCCTGTGCCACTTTGTCTGGTTTTGTGATCATGGAATGCTGTGTGAATAGTACCTTCAACCAGTATAATAAATTGGCAGCAGTTACTTGTCTTCCCTCAGTCTGTTTTTCTAGGACGCACTCGTAGCTATGTTCCTGTTTTGTTCCTGACCTAATTGGTTACCTATCCCAGAACCAGTTGCTGACCTGGCATAACCATCCTCATGAGCTGGATCATGTCTGCTCAGGCAAGACTATAGTACTGGATAACAGACTGGACCACTCCCCCCCCCCGACAAAATGCTGAGGCTCCTCCTGGATATTAGCGAAACCCTTAGCCAGGTTCCTCAAATCACTTGGAGTCCTTGGAACATGGACCATAGAAAATACATTGTTGTACCCATCAGGTGCCGCTGGTCCTGCCTAAGAGGCACCTGGAAAGTTACTGTCTTGTCAATAATTTGAGCCGAAACAAGTCAGATGCAAAGAAAGGAGAAGCTGCAGGTATTGCATGTGAATGTAGGGCCTGTGGCCCTTCCTGACATATGAGAGAGTGGTTTGTGAGCACTTGCTGCAGGTCAGTGCATCCCCAGCAACCGCCATGGGTATGGCGGTTAGAACGACCACTTGTGCTCTCTGAGGAGTCGGCGTCCGTACATTAGTAAAATGAATACGTTCGGTCCTCCAGTTTCATTGTCATGTTTTTCATCTCCCATCTGCAGATCGATTCATGTAGACGTCAGACCTCTCTAAGTCGCTCCCGAAGGTGTTTAATTTGGCCGTGCAATGTCTCAATCGTGTTTTTGAGGGTACGGAATTGAGGGGAGCTATTTAGCTTCTGCCTGTAACCTAGAAAGGCCTGGTTAGCTTGACACCAACAGCTACCAGGGGCACCTTTTGTCTCCCCAAGCCAAATGATGCCGAACACAAATAACTATGTGAATTTCACTTTTTACATTTGGGGCACATAAATGAATATTGAGACACATCTATACAACATTTAGAGCATAAGGGGCCATAAATATTGGTCAAAATGATATGTTTGAATCTTATGTTGAAGTTAGATTTGCCGAACAGTGTGTACTAGCTCCTCGTTCATCAGTGGTAGCTCCTGGTCACTAGTTAATGCTGGTTACTCAGGAGCTGCTTTTAGCTCCTGCTTATCTAATCATAATTTCGATCCCTGGTTTTTAATCCCCTTATTTAAGATGCATTATGCTGCTCTGAACATTCCTCAACCCACTTGGCATATGCCTCCATTGTTTAGGACCAATGTTCCCTTTCTTAGAGTTTAATGTGAGTTTTAATATAGAAATCCATTCCAAATGAAGGTTTGTTCAAGCGGGAATTGTGTTTGTGTTCTCCCATGTCAGCTGATGCCAGCCCTCAATGTACTTGCACGTGGCACTTTGACTGACCTGTGCCCATGTCTATTCCTCATTTTATCACCACTCCTTCAAACTTTACTCACCCCTGTTCCACTCCTACTCCCCTTTCTGCACTATCCTGAGAGCAAAAGAAAATCAAAGACAGACCATGCAGCATTGTCTTGAAAGGGATTTGTGCACTCACCATGTACATGCCAATTATGACACAATTGGCGGTGGGCTACCGTGACCCATTACTGTTGCATGAGATTTATTAATATTATACACCAAAACAGTTTACCAGAGGGTTTCCGGACCCCTTACCAGGCCATAATAAAGGGAGATAGTGCACAAATCATCAGAGCCTGAAGCGCCAGAATTGTCAGAACAGCCAGGCTCCCCCATCAATTTTAAGTGATGATAAAGACTGCTTTGTTGTCATCTTGTAAGGTGAGAAACATTGCCTTCAACATCTACCAGGAACACTGATCATACTAACCTAACCCGCTCTCCAGACCCTTCCCCTTTTATAGGTTAATGGTCACTTGACTGAACCGAAATCTAGGAACATTCAGGAAAAGGTTTTCCATTCCTACCATCCATGCGTGCCCAAGAGCCTGCTGTAATAACAAAGCAAATTCTAATAGGGCATCAGAACCCCAGAGCAAACCAGAGGTGGGCAGAGGGAGACATGAAGGCATGAGGCCATTAGGCCATTTACAGACACCAGTCTGTAAATGGTCGGGGTTATGAGTGCTGTGTTGTGGGTTGGTTTGCCTTCTAAGGCCTACTTGCGCCTTCCTCCAACTAACAGAATCTGGGTTCCAAATTGCTAGGAGCTATTTAGCTCCTGGGTACAGCCCAGGAGAGCCGGGTTGGCTTGACACTGACAACAACCAGGCACTACATTTGACTCCTTTAAAACAAGAGGGGTTCCAGATGAATTAATAGAGAGGGGGGAGCAAACCTGGTTTTATGTATAAACAACTTGACAAAACAAACTCCCTGTCTCTGAAGGTTTTGTGGTATCAGTCTCTGGGGTGTATGAGAATGTCCACTGATTTGATTCCACCAATCTTATGAGGAAGCTCTGTGTATGGAGAATTCAACCAAACACTGTTAGCCCAAAAGCTCTAAATTGAAAAAAACATTCTGTTAAAAAGACATTCTATTAAAGCCATCACAAAAGTGGCTAGTGTCTATTAAAGTGTCAAATTCCAATTAAAGTGTCCCGTGCCTATCACCTCTCAGGTGATTATAAAGTGCATATTAAGTATAATATAATCTGTACAAACAAATCACACATGTACAAATATACAGTATTTGTATCAACAAGAGTATACATTTTTTAACAAAGGCCACACGTATTGTTCACTATCTAAACTAAACAGTTAGTATGTCACTCTATTATCTATGTAAAAGCACAAAAATCCCTTTTTTTTAACATATGGTGTTATCTTGAATTATCCTCTCTTAACACCTCTTCTGGTGGTGTCATGTGACCCAACATGTTTCGTTCCTCTGGGTTGAAAAATCAAATTGTTAAGGGAACTTCTTCAGCGGTAGAGAACAAATGTGTTAGTCAGAACAGATCTGACATGTGGTATCTGGGAACAGTACTCGTAATATTCTACAGTAGTCCAACAGTTTCTCATGGGGAATCTAATCTAGTAGTGTTCCGAGGTGATGCAGATTTAATTCTTGGCCCCTTCAATCATAATAAATTGTGACGCCCTAGATCACAAAACATGGATTAAAAAAACAGGAAGGCGCCTCATTAGTTACAGGGGCCTCTCATATAGAACACATTACTAATAATATCATGGCTAAGGGATACCTTTGGTGTTTACCGTTTTAAATTTTTCAGTAATGCATCCGTATCTACTGCCAAACTCTCTTTGTAGCAGTCATAAAGCCCCTGGGAACACATATATAGTAGTAGTATCAGCACAGTCAACAAGTTGCTAACTCATGCAAAAGTTGGGGTGGGCAGATAATAAAGTTTACACTTACTTCAAGTGTGATGTAGTCAATTAGACACTTAAGGTAGTCCCATCATGAGCCTTCCCGATAGTGTGGCATATGTATAAATATCCTGGAGGCCTGGGTGGGTCCTACAAATACAAATAGAAACAAAAGCGAATGCAGGTTTTATAGCGAATGCTATTGTCTACGCACGTTTGTGTGCTCATAAGGTCATGATGCTAAGTTCGTGAGTAATGCCTGCATCAGCAAAGTGTGGGTTGTCTTACTAGATTACTCTTAAACTGACTCTCCCCATCGGGCTGACTGATGGTCACTGGTTTAATTAATAGTGCCTCATTCTGAAGAGGTCAGTATCGTTTAGGGTTGGTGCCCAAGTAGTTATCTGGCACTTTTACAAGAATTATAAGTGGCAAAGAATAGTGAAATCTGCATCAAAATTAACTAAAGCCGTGGCAATTCAGTATAACTCCCAAAAACATTTGACTCCACAGACCAACTGGTGCCTCACAAACACACCCACATGACATTAAATCTGTATGTTTAGGAATGTGTATAAATGAGCATTCGAGCACATCCAGAAGGCATTTTAAAGCATAGTGGGTCGTATAAAATTGACAAAAAGGTATAGTTTGCATTTCATGTGGGAGTTAAATTGGAGGCATACTTTATAATAGCTCCTAGTTTACATAGGTAGCTCCTGCTTACTGGGTGATCCTGGATAGACATGAGCTGCTTTTAGCTCCTGCTAATGAAATCCTTCTTTCAATCCCTGCAGGCTCCCCTCTGAGATCTCCTACCACCGTACATTACACACAGAAGGTCACAGATTTGCTGGAACCTGTTATCCTTGTTTCGCAAGACTCGCTTCCGAGAAAACATCCCACAGTTTGAAATTCTTCACAACACACCAGTATCTGACCAGAAATTGGTATCTTTGTGGATGCAGAGATGTGAACGCTTGCTGGTAGAATTCGCCATCACGACAACCTTGCTCCACGAAAAACCCCAATGATGTGAAACTGAAAATCTGCCGCCTCTGCACAGAACCTGAACAGAACGAACGATGACAACCCTGATGACAGACGCGCCTGTAGAAGCCCGCGCTTTTAATAAAGTCCAACTCTATATCACCGTGTTCCCGGACCCTAATGCCCGCAGACACTTCATGCTATTTCGAATGAACTTGTTTAAAACCAAAGAACGTCTAAGAACTTGGAGCTGTAATAAGAACCTAAACCCCATGTGTAGATTCTGCACAAAAGAAGCAGAATCACTCAAGCATCTAGTGCTATTCTGCACTTATCTTCGAAATGAGAGAACTGTGCACTTAGGCCCTTGGAGCTCAATCCACCCGTCTTTGTGTGCCGACGAATGGTGGGGCCACATGTTCAATGGAACCGACTTAAAACTTTTAATTCCACTGACGCACTATCTAGCCATAATCGAAAATCGGCTAAGCCTGGACTCTGGTGCACAGGCACCCGATAGTGACTAAAGGAGACTTGGGAAAACCTGATGCTTGTACATTTACGGGAGTGGGGAGTGGTAACCTCTGAATGGGGACGGGGACTAGTGAAGTATGATGTATGTTTTGTTTGTTCAAAAATGTATAAACCAATAAAAGAAATTAAAAAATTAACAAGAAGGTCCCCACAGGCCTAGCCTTTTGCACTTCAACATGAACCGAGCCACTACTAAGCTCTCCTCTTTAGCCCTGCCGTACTCCCACATCAGCGGCTAACCAGACCCAAAGTGCTGTGCTGTACCAAATCTTGGGCTCTTCCCTATGGATAACCTACTCACAAGTTTCTTCCACCGAACCCATAGAAAGCAGAAAGGCACTCGGGAACCGAGTACCTCTGTCCTGCACCCATCAACACCACAGGTTTTGCATCTACCTTTCCCACTGTTCCACTAATGAACCCCAATCCTCCATTTTTTTGTTACAGAGCCAAGCACAGCAAGACCTCCAATGGCGGCAGACAAGCGCTATACAAGACAACTTGCATTTTCTGGTGTGAGTAGCAAATCCACCGAAGAGACTAAGTAAGACTCGCTTAACGAGAACTAAATCCTCTGCCGGGCTCCTTTAGACCGACGTCTAGCGGGCTTGTGATTTTACAGAGCCATCAGCTAGCTCAGATTTTGCCCCATTGCCCTACTTTGGGGTGATTACAATAGCTGAGGCCACAAAATGTACCCAGCACAGACGGGGGAAAAGATGCTGCAGCACTGCCCAGAGGTGCCAGCATATTCTAGCAGCTGCCATCAGGAATTCCTGAAATGTTTCATTTGGGAACAGTGATTTATTTGTTACGGTTATGTCCGTTCAGAGGACTCGGTATGACTACAAACTGCCACCTTGTATAATTTAGGACTAAGGACCAGAGTCATCTGAGAAGCGTAGCTCTGTACTTGACAGACGCTGCCTCGCACATTTCATTGATCACGTAAGTAAATGAAACGGGTGCCCATTTTTTTTCCTTTGGTACATTAGTGACCTTGCTTTTCAGCAATTTGTTTCTTCTGGTTCTATCATAATTCACTAATACCTTCCATAAAGTTCCATAGCTGACTGTTGCTCTCTGACTGGAGCGATTTAAATCCCCTGATGATGGGATGTTTGACTTGGATGATGCACTGATGGAAAAGCAGATGTTTCCTTCTGAGGGAAAGCTACACCTACATCAGAAAGGCCACCGGCCACCACCTGATCCACGTTACTGCAGCCAGTGTCAATGGACTCTGGACCTTCTTCAATGAAGAAGCCTTCTGTGCTGTGTGGCAAAGGTATATGGCCTGAGTGATAAACGGGAGAAGGTCGATGTGCAAAGCCCTGTCGGCTTCAAATAGTAAGTCTAAGATTGGAGAGCTGCCGTTAGGGTGTTAGCGTATGAGAGGAACATCCGATTAAGAGTTTTACAGTGTAGATTCTTCCAAGACCCTGGATTTTCCGCTGTCATGGGGAATGGTGCAGCCATAGTTTTACTTGGCCTGACTTTTGTAAGGCTTTTCCTGTCAGTGATAATTTGCCAGAGTGGCAGTAGGAACCTGGGTGTGTGGGGACTGCACTAATGCGTTTCTGTCTCCATGGTAATTGGAAAGTAAGCAGTAACTGGTTATGTCTATTTGAGCCAAACGGGTCAAAATGATGGGCGAGGAGGCCATTTGAGACCCGGCCAGAAGCAGAACCCCTCCCCTTTAACTGTTGGGAACCTCAGTAAGTGATTGCTTGGATAAAGCCTGCGCCTAAACACACAAAACATGCAATGCCTCCTATTGGATGAAGTATTGTCAATAAATCATTACCTCTAGTAAAAATCGCAAGTTGCAAGCTACTAGCCAGGAAAGTGTTAACGTGCCACCTCGGTTACCATCAGTTCGAACAGTTGTCACTCCCTAGTAGCTAATGGCAAATGCAATTTGGATGCCAGAGTAATTTGCAGGCTAAAGATCAAGGACTCCAGTTTCTGTTTGAGCGTGACCTATGTCACTGAAACTGATGAACATTCCTTTCAAAGAGAACTCAAAGTTTGCAGCTCTCGGACGGTTTCCGGTAAGTTAACAATGTCGGGGATTTCCTGAAAGTGTCCAGCAAGTCGATTGCCAAATGTACGGTTTTTGGAATGGGGAAAATCCACATAGACCTCCACATAGACCTGCACCGAGTCAAGCCACTTCACCGCCTCTTGTAATGGGAGTACTCTCCCAGGAACAACATTAATACGTGGCCTAGTGCTTTAGGTAAAATGTTAGCCTGGGAGACAGGGAACGCAAAACAGATTGTATGTCTATAACCACATAGACAATATTACTTGGCATTTTCATTCGTGCCCACGATTGGACAAATATTTTCTTCAATACATAATTCTGAAAGGTTTGGTTTAACAGGCCACTGTGGGGTTTAGCGCCACATGGATACAGAATACTCCAGAGCATGTTGGAAAGAGTGTGTGGTGGGGAGCGGGCCACAGCGGTACATGAGCACTTAGCTCGACTATAGCAAAGAGGTATCTCGACATTAAATTACTAGCATATTCCAATAATAAGAACATAGCAATATTTTGTGCAAAGCAATACATATTGTGTTGTGAAGTGACTCTGGTGAGCTGAAATAATTTCTGGAAAGGTTTTCCTAAAACAGAGACATGCATGCTTTTCAGAATTTCATGTGTTTTGGTTTGTGATGTAATTCCACAAGGGGAAGAAATCCAGACCTCTGGGCCAGCTATTGGCAACCTTCTTTTCCCAAATTCCTTAAGTTTATATAGGCTGTGGGATGCCTGCAATCAAAGAAGTCTTTGTGGTATATATTTAGTGAACTGGTTAGATAGGTATTTGGGACCAATGTTACCGACCAACCTCCTAGCAATACATAGTACCTTGAATTCTAGTAGATTGATACTGACTGGACAGGCTTTCATAAACATGCTTTAATATTTGAAATGATCATGGCTGCGTGTTTCGGGGGATGGGAATCAGACATTCAACGAGGAGGAGAGGGGGTGAAGAATTAGCTTCTGCTTGTTGTGTCTCAAGTGTGCAGAATGTGCCAGAGCCAGTTGAACTAGTTTGTGAAAAATGTCACAAAACTGTGGGAAGCATTTCATGCTGTTGATCCCTTGGATTACAGGGTGCCAGTGAGCACAGAGGCTTGGCGTAAGCAACATCGCACATCCCGTGTTCAAAGGAATCCCCACGGTGGGCCCAGTGTGTGTTCCATAGTGTATCTACAGACTTTCCTCTGTCGTGCTTTGCAATAGTTGGCAGCTTTCTGCATATGGATTTAGTGGTATTCAACCTCAGTAGAGAAGCCAAGTGATATTGAGCAGTCGGGTGGGAATGCCAGGCCTTTGGGTGTTTAGGCTGTGGTGGATCAGAAGGAGAACACTGACTCTGTGTGGCCATGTCAGTGTTGGATTTTATTAAAGAATAAACAAAATGCTTAACTGTTCACATTTCTAAGGGGTGTTCCCTACCTACCAAAATAACTAAGGTGTTAGTCATCGTTGAATGTCCAAAAGAAAACTGTCCACTGTCCAAACTAAACCCAACGGACCCTACCACTATTCTAACAGCTAAAGAGAGATGAATGACTCCCTTCTCCTCGAGCTTGCTTCCGCCACGTTTCTTCTTCCTTCTTCTCTTTTAGTGACTCCTTTTATCTGTTCATACAGTTCCTTCAAGGCTGTATTACAATCGTTCCCTTACCAGGAATTTAGTTTCTTGGGTCTGGCTCATATAGGGTGAAGTTCCCCTCTTCCCAGGGTATTGATGCCCAGACTCCGAGTTTCTCTGTCTTTGAATCTTTCTCTTTCCCTTATTTTATGGTATGCTGTCTCTTCAGCTTCTCTGGCCTGGAAAAGATGTTCGTGGTGGCCCTTTTCACCAGGATTGTTTCAGTCACACCTTAAGTGTCTCACAGTCTGTATGTTCAACTTTTATTGACTGAATCTATGATGAATGCTTGTCCAGATCGTTAATGTATGGAGTTGGGGGAATTTATGGTAATGGAAGGAGGGGAGCAGACACTCTGAATTATTGTGTAGTTTAATGTTGACAAAAACTCAAATGCAAAGTTGAAAGAACAAAAGTGTCTCAGTCTTGACTGTTGTCGAATTTCTCTCATTAAATACTCTGGTTCTTTCCCCAGGCAGCTGTATCTTGATTGTAGTATCTTTTCCAATATTGATTATACTCTGGCTTTTTTTCTCTTTATTTCATTTCCTTATTCTTTCTTTCATAATACTTGGACAAGTTTGAATGGTCCCGTAATGGTTACCCTTAGGACTCCCAGGTCTCCTGTTTTCCCTGTTACCCGTGTTTGCCTGGGGTAACGTCACTGGGGCCTTAGTCTGCTCAGGACAAACAGTTTTCTTTGTCCTCTAGTGGTCACGCTTCACTTCGGTGTCTCAGTGCCCGTATCCTTTCTCAATATGGTTTATCAGCTCCTTGGGTGACCTTCAGGTAGGTTGTTGTTTCCACTTGGTTGTTTCGGTGCAGTTTGAGGGACCCTCGTTCCACCACAGAGTCTCTGTGGTCACGGCACCCCATTTTCCTTCTCTTGTCTTGGCTCTCTCCAGATGGTACGCATCCCGTGATCCTCTTGCGGCTTCTCAGCAACTTTCAAACTCGCTGGCTTTACGGGCATTGGTCTCCTCCCACCTCGGGTGTTGCATCTGTCTGGGGCTTCCTGGCTGATGTTGGCGTCTCTGCCTCAGCTGACTGTGACGTCTCCCTGGACTTCAACTTCCTGGTCCCATTTAAATCGGATTCCCTATTTAAAGAAACATATGCATCCTCTAGTTAGAAATAACAATCTTCTTCTTCCCAATCTTTACGTTGTATGTCCTTCATGTTTCATGACATTCCCTAGTAGACCATAAATGAATTTGGGAGTTCCTCAGAGGAACAGGAGTCCTTGTCCCCACAAGGGGAGTCTCTCCCAGTGAGGTCCCGCTTGCCTCGATGTCTAGGGAGCGTGTTGCAGAGCAGGCTCACCTCCCTAGCATTACAGGGGTGGGGAGGGCTCCCCCATTGGGAGAAAGGACACATTCCCTTGATTCATTACAAGGCCTTGAACATTCTGTCGAGGATCTTGATTTTTGCATTTGTTCCATTATAAATCAGTTAATTCTCTTTAGGGTATGAATAATAAGGTCTGCATTTTTTACATTTAGGCACAGTCTGGCAACTTTATTTTGAATTCTTTTTTAGCCTGTGTGTCTTTGTTTTGGCGCACTGGCAAAAATGATGCAGTAGTACAAACAGGATCGCACCAGTTTCCTCATTAACAGAATCTGATCCAATTAAGGTTTTTTTCTTTTTTTTACAACATTGTTTATCTTCGGAACGACGACGGGGAGGTGTGGTTGTCTTCAATGTCTTTAATTTTCAAGGCACTCAGTGGCTCTGTTTCTAGGACCTAGGGCCACTTCAGATCTTCTCTCATTTCATGGCGTACCAACGAACAGAAGGATCTCTGTTTTTCAATCTATTTAGGTAAAGGGGTCTAGAAATAGATCAGTGGTTATCTGCTTTGCGGTTTATGGTCTTTCCATCTAATGCCATTGCATGTAATGCCATTCCATCGAATTTTTTCCATCTAAAAACTTTGCATCTATTGCATTTCTTTTTTTTTGTTGGGGGGGTCTTTTTTTGGGGGGGTCCCCCATCCCCTGTTTTTTACCCTCAATAATGCACCTAAACCAAAATTAACCCTTAACCCCCCAAAAAATATGCATTAGATGCAAAGTTTTTAGATGGAAAAAATTCGATGGAATGGCATTAGATGCAATGGCATTAGCTGGAAAGACCAGATACCCTGCTCTGCTGATTTATGCTCCCATTGGAGGTTTTCTTGCCATGCGAACTCTGTATAGCCGAAGTAGAGGTAATTTGGGTTTAGTACTTTCACTAGTGGATGCGTGTAGCTGCTGAAAGGTGGTGTTAGTGATGGTAAGTATATATGAATGAGTGTGTCTGTGTATACATACATATAAGTTTAAAGTCACTATTTCTAATAACATTTCGTCGAAAGTCAAAATGTCGAAAAAATAATGATGACTTTTTTTTCCAATGTCTTTTTTTGTTTGTTTTTTGTTTGAAATGGGGGGTTCCCCCCCAATCCCCCTTTTTCATTTTTTTTCTGTTTTAACCCTTTTTTTTACTTTCGGAACCCAAAATAAACATGTCAATAAAAAAGAAAGCATTCGAATTTTTTTTTTTAGACATTCTTTTTTCAACATTTTTGTCATTCGACCAAATGTTTTCGACATTTTGA
This sequence comes from Ambystoma mexicanum, assembly GCF_040938575.1. Classification (NCBI taxonomy): domain Eukaryota; kingdom Metazoa; phylum Chordata; class Amphibia; order Caudata; family Ambystomatidae; genus Ambystoma; species Ambystoma mexicanum. The sequence goes on along the minus strand of NC_090928.1, from coordinate 636,409,467 downwards.
CTGGACACCATACATATATGGATGTGTGTATATTATATACATACATACAGCACACTATTTCTTACTCACCAAGAGTCAAATATCACCAGCGAGTGGCCAGTGCAAGTTTTGCACTCTGTATGTAATACTGGCAGGAGGCTCAGCAGATGGAAACAAGTTTGTGTGATGCTTCAGGGGCTGAGGGGTTTCTCGGAGGGAACAGGGCAAGTCCTCCCTGCCCAGATGGTGCTATACATTTTGCTTACTTTTTCCCGCAAGAAATTGTTGTACCGTGTGCTTCCATTAAGCTGGCTAATCAGTCTTGTTCAGGCATTGATGGTTTGAGTACTAGTTTCAGTGATTCATTGAGGTGGGGATGTTTGGGATATTGAAAGTAGTGAGTGATCAGACCACACCACGATAGTACTCCAAGGCTAGAAACGTTGATACGGAGAATACAAAACAGATCAAGTTTGTTTTGGGTTTATTGCCTTCACAGGTTTGCTTAATTCCAATGCTTCCATGTGTCATTGTTTCTGTAGCTGCTTAGTTTCTTTTCCACATATGCTCAGTTTGAAATCGCCCATCTGCAGGATTTGTTTGTGATAGGATTTGGGGAGACATTGCCATCTTCAGCACTTTTGAAAGAAAGTCTATTTTTATTTTACAGTTTACAGTATACAAGGGCAAGAATACAATCATGATTGTGATTGGTGCATCAATGAGTGATCAAGAATTCAAAGAATATATAGAACCTACAACTAGCCCGCTGTTATCCCTCTTCCAAAGCCTTAATGATTCTTTAAGCTTTGTGCTCGATCCCTCTTTGGTATTCTTTTGCTCTTGTTGATACCTTATTATCTCTTATCTTGAAAAAAAGCCTGCTTTGCACCCTATTGCATGAATGGATATGATCTATGCTTCTACCTTGTCAGCATTTCAACTTCCTGGTTGGTATTTCTGTTGGTAAATGTCCCCCTAGAACAGACTTTGTTCTCAAATGTCTGAGGCATTGCTAAATCTTACAAGAGAGAAAATGAGTAATTGAAGATGCAAATCTATACCTTACTAACTTCCACTCTATTACAGCCCTCCCTTATTTGGGTGAAGCTTTCAGGATACTGAATGTCCTACTCATTCATCTCACGTTTAAACGTGTAACATTCTTTGAATCTGAAAGCCAGAATTGGGTTCTATGACCTGCATAAGGCTAACGGCATACTTGATAGTGGAGGTGCTGCCTTATTGTATTGTGTTATCTCGTTGCAGCAGTGTATCCAGTTGGCCATCAAGCAATAATTTATAATGGACACCACCCTCCACCCCCATGCTTTTTTCATCTGATATATCTTCCAACCGTAACACTGGCTAATAGACATTTACAGGGGTTGCACTATGAGTTACACTGACTTTGATGCAACATCACTTGCGCAGGGCATGCTCGTGGTTTCAGTCAGCCTAAGCACCATGGAGCCACCAAAGAACACACAGCAATGTCTTCAGTATCCTTCACCCAACAACAGGGACAAAGCCAGGTCCCAGTAGTACCATTTATTACCAGCATTCCTGTTTCCATTCCCAGCTCGACCAGTGAGGTACCTTTCGATCCCACTTGCTACTCTGGATACATTTCCTAGCCATTCTGGGTCGGCACCATTGGCTCCGTAGGTGCTGGTATTGTCATGCGGCAGTAGAGTCCACCACTATGCCCTGAGGTTTCATGCTCTTCGCTTGTGCCAATTTACTCGGTGCCGCTCACACATCGATTTCTAGAACCTTTGTGTAATTAAGGAATTCCCAGGTTCACTCCTTATGACAGGAAGAAATGCCTGGACAAAATCTACTGTGTTTGATAGGGATGGGGCTAATCAATCAGTCTTTGGGTGGTTGTTTCAGTTGCCAGTACATGTGGTTATTCCCCTGAGGAACTTTGTCTTTTACATTTGCCCTTCTTGGAAGACCTGGCAGTGGATTCTAGTGATGCCATTGGTCCAGATACATCGTCAGAAGTTCAGTTTGTGATTGACCACCTCTGGAGGAGCCACCCTATATCATGGACTGCCCCTACCCATCTGCTTCTGTATTATTGGAACATTGTGTTCATGCGTTGACAGCCATTCTGGAACAGGAAGTGTCTCTGTAGCCCTCGTTTCCCTTTAGTAGGTCCTTTTCTAAAACGGTCTTATCATTTTGGGATAAGCTGCCCTCTAAGCCGGTGATCTCTGAGAAATTGGTGAAGGAGCGCATGAGCACACTTGGTGACACCAGATTTCTGTACACCCATCCGACCCAGGAAAACTTGGTGGGTAAGTCACCAGAGCAGACTCCAGTTCTGCTGGCTTTCTGATGCTTCCTTTGCATACAGGGTTGAAAAAGCTGGGTGCTTTCCATCTCAAGGTATTTGCTGCTGGTAATCTTAAGCTATGGCCAGCCAATGCCTTTCTGCACTCTGGATAGATATTACTTCATTACTCAGTTCTCATGCCACAGGATATGCAATGTCTCTTTCTTGAACTGTTAGTTGATGACAGCGAGATCGCTAAGCACATTTTGTCAGACTAATTGGATGTGGTTGACTGCTGTAGAGGGACCAAAGAACACTTGGCTTGTGGATGAAAGGTTAACAATAGTTTATATACAAATAGGAGGTTGTTGGAATAAACGCCTGGCATGTTGGGCTTGGGGGTTTTATCTGCAACTCAAGATACCCCCTACTTTAGATTGCTTCAACTCAAGAGTAGCCAATTTGTTACCCTCCAGGTGGTTTGCCATCAGATTCCATTATATATCTCCATTTACTATGCTGGCAGGGCATGATGGGATTTGTAGGTCAAAACATCTAAAAAGCAGCAGCCCTCCTGATAAGGTGTTTATCAGGTACGTGTACGCACATTAACTTTGTGAGTACAACACTTTTTATTGCACCATTTAAGCAGGCTACTCATGGCAGCACCTCATACGTCATGAATGCCCCTGCTGGCAGCCTGGGCAGCATTAGCTTGCACACAGTACCTTGATGGAAACAACTGCGATGATTCATGGTCTGTTTATTTTTGGGACACTCTACTCTGTTAATAATTAGATCTAGATCATTCTTTTTGTGTTAACATTGTCCCCGAGTAATTTAGAAGACAGGAGAGTCTGTGTGGCACTTTGAAGTGAGTTTCTTGGTTTTCACTTTGTATTTTCTGGGTTAGTGTTATTCAAGCATTTTGCACCATCAACATGCTTTTCACATTGCTTTAGGACACTGGTTCAGTATTGTGTAAGATTAAAATGGTGTCTTAACCAAGGTTTCATTTGTGTTTCTTCTTTACTTTCATGGACTTTGATGGAGGGAGCTCACTTAAAGAAGCAAGGGCATTTCATTTCATACTGTTTTCTTTTCATCTCAGTAGCACATCAATGGCATTTAATGCTTAAGGCTTTCCATGTGTTGAAGTTTGATGAGAGCCTCTCAGCAAGCAGTTCTTTGCCATTTGTGATTAGGAAAAGCTTTTGCTGGTAAATAAGATGTGTTCTGTATATTTTTAAAAGATTGTATGCGTGTACGTGTGTGTGTGTGTGTGTGTGTGTGTGTGTGGTTTTTTTTGCAGGAAAGAACATTGTTAGAGAGCAAATAACTTTACTTTACCCCCCTTCCTCCTGATCCCTACACCTTGGGTAGGTGCAATGCATACAGGTAGGCAGTTTGAAAATCTACAAGCACTTCTTTGGTAGGGTTTCATAACTTTAATGTAAGAGTAGCAGCCCTAACAGCCGAGGCTAGCTGATCTTCTTTAAATGGGACTCTTCTTAGCAGTGCTGTATATTTTTTCAGTGGTAGAGACTGTACCAGTACTTCTCAACAGGCCTGCTATATATATTTAGGCACAGTGCCCTAATTTATCAGTGGGGCTACCATACCCTTTTCATGGGATAATGTCAACTATTTGCAGCAGGGCTAATGCACATTTAATGGATTCATGCCTACGTGTTTTAGCATGACTGCTATGTTTTGGGATGGCACCTGATCAACAGAACTGCTGGCACCTGATCAACAGAACTGCTGTAATGACGCACACCAACAGGTGTTTGCTGTTGCTGCAGAGAGCTACAGTACTTAACAAAAACAGTGTCTGAGCTCTTCTCTTCTTTCTCCTGAGTTGGTGTTATGCACACTGGTGGAAATTACGAGGTGGTGGCATTGCTGTGGTAGACCTCAAGCCTTTGTCCTCTGTCTTGCCCTTTTCTTAACTTCTGCTCTTCTCATATCCGACGAGTGAGTGATGCTACCCATAACCACCATTCAAAGGCCCCAGTCTAATTATAAATCTCCTAATGTATGTGCAGGATAGTCCAAACAGGCTTCAGGCTTTTGATTAGCCATTCATGTCCATCAAGCCTGAACTGGGACGCCCAGTGCCCTACCCCATCAGCCTTTAAGATTCACCAGCCTGTTAAGAAATTTAGCTCAGTGGGTCAATAATCCTGCTGCAGAGATAAGTATCACCTGCTAGTTCCAATCCTGTTGATGGGTGGGTCTGCATCGGAGGTATGTGCTTAAGAAGCAGATAACGGGTTTGAATTGCGGCAGAGCTGACTTAGCTTTACACTTCTCAAAAGGACTCCTCACATCTCATCCAGGATGCTTTACTTGTAATGGCATACAGTGCTGGCAAAGCATCTGCACTGAAGCAAGCGCTGCATCTGCACCGAAGCAAGTGCTGCATCTGCTGAGATGAACCTCTAATTATAGAATTCCCAGTCTAACTCCCAAAAGCAGGATTACAAACATTATAAAGGACCACTCCATTTTCAAGCGGAACTAGTTTTGTAGATGGAAAATGCGTTTTCAGCTTTTTACAAATTGTATTTGCTATGTGTCCCAGATGGCCTTGAGAACCCACGAACTCTCAACGACAGTTAAAGGGTTTTTGATATATTCGAGAAGGGGCTCCCCAAGCTCCGCTCCTCCTTCTCTAGTCTCCCCTGGACAGATTCCTCCATAGCCCAGACTTCCCCCAAATCGCTGGATGGCCACTAGAGTTTGGTAAACCCTACCATCGAACAACTGACTTGCTGGTCGTGATGGCCAAAGGGCAAGCTCTCTCCCTCTCCTGCAGAGAAAATAATAGACACACCAACATGAGGAAGGGAGAAACCAGGGTGTAAGTAAGTGAATAAGGAAACAGAGGTCAATAAGAAGAGATGGAAATAGAAAAAGCGAGGAGGAGAAAGGCAGGCTCATAACGTAATAGGCCATGGTGAAAGATTATCAAAAGGAGTAGCGACCGCAACAGAGAAAATGAAACCAGAGAGAGCCAGACAAATATCATGAGAGAGGAAGAGGAGTTCTAGCAACAGGGCTTAGACAGCAAGGCATAGGAGAGAAACCGCAATAGGAAAATGCAGAAACTGGAGAGACGTGACTTAGCAGCAGATGCATGGTGAGACTTGCATTAATAGACAAGAGGGGAAACAGTAGAAAGGGGAAGAGGAGATGGAGCAAAAACATGGAGTGGATGTCACAGGTAGCACCAGGCAGCAACAGGATGGATGTCAATTACCTTTTATCCTCTTCTGAAGAAGAAAGCTCATTTCTTTACCCTCTTGAAATTGGTTTTAATCTAGAATTCTAAAAATAGGGAGGAACAAGTTACTTACCTGTTACTGTTGTTCTCCAGCATGGGTCTGGCATGGATTCACATGCTCAGGAATATTCCCCGTCGTCAGGCTGGGAATCCTTGGTAAAGAAAAAAATCAGTTTCACTTTCATTTCTGAATTGTCTTTCTACTAATAACCAATCACTGGTATCTGGGTCATGCTGCCCCCAGCCAATGACTGCCCTCTACCTAAGCCCCTCCTCTGGCAGCCATCTTTGGATTTGGTAGCACGTAAAGTGGCATTAGGACCAAGAGTAGGACCAAGAGAAGAGCCGCAGAGGGGTTGGAGGGAGGGTTCGCATGTGAATCCATTCCAGACCCATGGTGGCGAACAACAATTACAGATAAGTAACTTGTTCCTTTTCCAGCATGGGGTCTGGCATGGATTCACATGCTCATGAATACAAGAATACATAGCAGTACACACATGCACAACCACGGGAGGTGGCAAGGCTCAACATTAAGCATTTCAACAACTCAACATTAAGCATCTCTTACCTCCTCACCAGGCTCACCTTCAAGCGAACAGGTTGGACTCCTCCCTGGAATCCCGTTCGACGCAGTAAAATCTCGTGAAGGTGTGTGTCGACCTCCACGTAGCCGCCCTGCAGATGTCCAGCAGGGGCACACCAGACAGGAATGCCGTAGTAGCAGCAATCGTTCTGGTCGAATGGGCTCTTGGACAGCCGGGCAACGGTTGGTCCGCCAACCGGTGACAATGCATGATGCAGCCAGAGAGCCATCTGGAAATGGAAGCCTTGGAGAGGGCCTTCCCTTGGTTTACAGCGCTAAAGTTCACAAACAGCTGTGATGTCTTCTGAAAACTCTTTGTGCGGTCCACGTAGAACTTCAGCACTCTAGCCACATCTAGCGAGTGCAAAGTCTTCTCAGCCGCCGACAAAGGCGACGGGAAGAAAACAGGTAACACCAAGGGCTCGTTGAGATGGAAGTCCGACGGCACCTTGGGCATGAACAAGGGGTGCGTCCTCAGCACAACCCTCGTCTCATGGAATGTCAGATATGGAGGTTTACAGGAGAGGGCCTGGATCTCTCCCACTCGTCATGCCGAGGTGATGGCCACAAGAAACGCTGTCTTCCACGATAGGAAGTTCAGCGGCGCCGAATGCAGGGGCTCGAATGGAGGGCCAATGAGCCTGGTCAGCACCACACTGAGCTCCCATGCCAGGACCGGAGCCTTCATCGTTGGGAACGAGCAGGACAGTCCTTTCATGAACCCCTTCACTAGGCGGTGCGACAACCGCGGAGTTCTGGTGTAGCGGGAGATGGCCGCTAGATGGATTTTGATGAATGCATGCGCCAGCCCCGCCTTGGCCAGCGACAGCAAGTGCGGCAGCACTTGAGAGGCTGTAATCCATAGAGGGTTGATCTTCTGTGCACGGCACCAGACAGAGAACCTCTTTCACTTATGTCCATAGCACTTAAGGGTCGAGGACGCCCTGGCCTTGGCAAGTAGCTCCTTGCAGTCCGCCGGGATATCGTAGTTTCCAAACTATAGTGCTGCAGGAGCCAGGCTTGCAGGTTCAGCGATCCTGGGTAGTGGTGCAGGATCGCGCCTCCTTCCCTGGCGAGAAGATCTGCATCCGCCGGTAGTTTGACTGAGGGGGGCGCTGCCATGTCCAGAAGGTCCGGGAACCATGTCTGTCTCGGCCATACTGGTGCGACGAGGATCATCTTGCACCGGGGCCGTCTGAGTTGACTGATGAGCCGCAGAAGCAACGGTAATGGTGGGAACGCATTGAGGAACAGGCCGTCCCCGGCTGGGGAAACCTGTTGGCGAACCTCCAGCACTTGGTGTTCGTCGCTGTCGCAAACAGGTCTATCTGGGGATTGCCCCATCGCCGGAATAGGAGATCCACTTGGTCCTGCCGGAGCTCCCACTCGTGGCATGTGCGCAGCTCCCTGCTGAGTGAGTCGGCGATGGTGTTCTTTACTCTGGCCAGGTGGAAGGGTACCAGGAACATCCCCTGGGTGACGGCGCAGTGCCACAAGTCCTGCGCTTCCTTGGATAGGGCTGGGGATCTGGTGCCCCCCTACTTCCGGATGAAGAACATTGTGGTGGTGTTGTCGGTGAAGATCCGTACCACTTTGCCCTTGAGGGACGGGAGGAAGGACCTGAGGGCCCAGAACATGGCACGGAGTTCCAGGACGTTGATGTGTCGAGACCTCTCTTCCGGGAGCTAAGGCCTCTTGCGTGGAGATCTCCGGTATGCACGCCCCATCCCTCCAACGAAGCATCCGTCGTCACGGTTTCCTGATGCACCGGGGTCTGGAAGTCCATGCCCGCCACAAGATGCGCGCGGGTGCCCCACCACCGGATTGCCTGCCGGAAAGTCTTGTTGAGGGAGATCTTGTCTTCGAAGTTTCCCGTCACTTGTACCCAACGGGCATCAAGGAATTCCTGCAGCGACCACATCCGCAACCTGCACAGCCGTGCGAGGTAGATGCATGACGACATCATGCCGAGCAGGGACTTGATGGACCTCACCCTGGCAACCTCTGTGGTCAACAGCCGTTGTACCTTGCCCAGGATGGCCTTGATCCTCTTCTCCGATGGTGATGCCAGCTGCGCCACTGTGTTGAGTCTGGCTCCCAGGAACAGGGCGTCCTGCGAGGGCACCAAACAGGACTTCGTAAAGTTTATTGAGAACTCCAGTTCTGTGAGCAGGCGGACGGTCCTCGCTGTGTGGTCGACGGCGAGTTCCCTTGATCTCGCTCGGATTAGCCAATAGTCCAGGTAGGGGTAGACGTGGATCCCCTGATGGTGCAGCCGTGCGGCCACAGGTTCCAGGCACTTGGTGAAGACCCATGGCGCCGATTTCAAACCGAAGGGCAGTGCCTTGAACTGGTAGTGCCGCCCTTGGACCACGAAGCGCAGAAACTTTCGATGTCCTTTGTGTATGGGGATGTGGAAGTAGGCATCCTCCAAGTCCAGCGATGACAGGAGTCGCCTTCCTCCCGCTGTCCCAGCACGTGCTGAAGGGTGACCATCCGGAACTTCTGGGATTTTATGAATTTGTTGAGGCGGCAGAGGTCTAGAATGGGCCGCAAGCCGCCGGTCTTCTTTCGAACGAGGAAGTACCGCAAGCATACTCATGAGCCCTGGAGCCTCTTTGGGACGATTTCTATCACGCCCTTTTTCAGCATTGCTTGTACCTCCAGAAGCAGCTGTGGAATGTGGTTTTCCTTCCTGGCCACTGGTGGAAAGTGAGGGCACCTCTTTTGGAAATCCAGAGTGTGCCCGAGGGCCAGGGCATCCATCACCCATCGGTCATTGGAGATGGACTTCCACAAGCCGACGAAGTTCGCCAGCCGGCCTCCCAACGGAGTGCATGGGTGGGGGCCCGACGTCACGGCCGGTTTAATCTTGCTTCACCGATGCCTTGGCCCCCTGGGTTCCTTGGCGATGACGACGGAGTCCACCGGCCTTGTTGCAGCCTCTGTAGGCTTCTTGGGACAACGAGCAGGCTGCTTGGCGGTACGACGAGGAGCTGCTGCCGAATCCTTTGGAGGCACCTTGCGACTTGCCTCCGGAGGTCCGAAAAGACGGCCGCCGGTGATGGAGAGAATTCAATGCCCGGGCCTTCTCGGTGTCCGCCTTGATGGCCTGCAGTGCCTTGCCGAAAAGGTTGTTCCTGTCGAAGGGCATGTCCAGTACCCTGGTAGGCACGTCCTGATGGAAGTTGGTGGCCCTGAGCCAACCGCGCCGGCGGAGGCAAACGCTGTTGCCCATCTGGCGAGAACCGGTGTCAGTGATGTTCGTGGACACCGTGATGGCGTGTTCCGACACCACCTCACCTTCCTGCAGGATTTCCAGGGCTTCTGTCCTCTTGTCATCTGGGAGGAAGTCCAGGAAGGGAGCGATCTTGAACCACAGCTCCCTGTTGTAGCGGGCCACGATCGCGAGGGCGTTAGCCGCCTTTATGGTCGTCGCTGCCGACGAGATGACCCGTCGTCCCATGGGGTCCAGTTTCTTCCCTTCACTGTCTGGCGGGGAAGTGGAAGTTGATGGCGCCGCCCCTGCCGATTTCTTCTTGGCTGCCGTGGAGACCACCAAATCCGGTGACGGCTGCACCCTGAGGCACATAGGAGCGGAGTCTGGCACCCGGTACTTCTTCTCGTACTGGTCTCTCTTCGCAGAGGCCGTGGACGGGTTCTTCAGAAGGGCTAGTCCTTTGTCCCAGATGTCGTCCATTAACGGGACTGAGAGGACTGTATTCCTCTTGGCCTCCCACCGTTGGTAGAGGAACCCCTCCTTCTTCTGCTCCTCGGGGCATAGCTGGAAGCGCTCCGATTCCCTGGCGATCATGGCGTGAAAGGAGCCAATTTTGTCGGGCGGGGAAACCCGGGCCGGGCGGGGGTGACGGGAGATCCGTTCCGTCGTCACTGCCGTTGTCTGTCCCCGCCATCTCAGTCTCCGTCTCATCCCTCAGTGGGGGGCGGGGGTGGAGGTGAAGGCTGGGAGGGTGGAGGAAGGTGGACTGACGTTCTTCCTCGGCTCCCTTGCTCTCCACGTCTGCCTCATCGGGATCCTTCCCGCAAGCCTACTCCTCGAACTTCTTGTCGAGGGTTGCTTTGATGACAGCCAGCTTGTCCTCAGAAGAGGTATCTGAGTCCGTTAGGGCTACTTGCCCCCCCCCTCTCTCTCATCTCGAGGTTTCGCGGGGGTCCTTTCGATTAGGCTGGAAAGACGATTCCCTCCAGGAAGGCAGGGAAACTCTAGGCCTGGAAGTCATCTCCACTGGGGTCGCCTACGTAGGCTTCGCCAGAGCCGCCACGACTCCCTCAATCGAAGCCTTAGTCAGGTGAATCAGGGCCTTCACAACCTTGGGTGCGTCTGAGGCCTTCACCGTGGGGGGACGTTCACCGCCTCGCTCCCCCTTGGCTTGCTCCGCCGGGGCCTGCCGGGGCGTCTCCAGAAGCTTACCCCGGTTGTCCGACTTCCTTTTCACCGAGCCGAAGCGTTGGTTCGTGGTTGACCGCGTCAGTGACATAGCGCCCTGCATGGCAGCCGAGGAGACCGAACCAATGGCGCTCCCAGTGCCCACGGACTTGCGGTGCTTTGCCTTCTGTTGGGCCCCCGTCACCGGAGCGCCCTCATAGGTCCTAGAAGACCACTAGGACCTCTTCTTCTCAGTTTGCGAGTTGTGTACGACGGTCCTTCATGGTCCGGGCGGACATGTTCTTGCAGAACGCACAGTCCTCCTCCACGTGCGACTTGTCGGCGTGAAGGCAGTAGAGGCACCGGGAATGTTCATCCTCCTTGAACACGTTCTGTAGTCCACATCCTGGGTAGATCCTAAACAGCTTGGATCCGGTGGGCGTCAAGTCTCCTTTGTCCTGGGCCAAGTCCACACGGGGTAGGCCTCAAAGGTCTTCCAGCAGCCTCCAACAAGTTAACTTCAATGAAAAATCGCTGTGAGGGGCGTAGAAATTTCCAGAACGGGTCCCCGTTGATCAGAAGATGAAACGGTGGAGCTTGAGGCTCGATTTGACCGAAAAATAAAGAGTAAACTCTTTGGAAAAACGCAACATGCAGTAAAAGCTTGCGAGCTAAGCACGAGGACTCCGACACTTGAACGCGCTGTAAAAATCTGAAGATGGCTGCCAGAAGAGGGGCTTAGGTAGAGGGGAGTCATTGGCTGGGGGCAGTATGACCCAGAGACCAGTGATTGATTAATAGAAAGACAGTTCAGAAACGAAACTGAAACTGATTTTTTCTTTACTGAGGATTCCCAGCCTGATGACGGGGAATATTCATGAGCATGTGAATCCATGCCAGACCCCATCCTGGAGAAGTAAGATATTCCCACTCCAAAATTCTACCTGGAGCTCTGCTTACAAGGCATCAAGAGTAACATGTCCTTTGTGCTTCCTAGAGTTGGAATTACAATCGCCAAAAGAAATGGTTCACTATTTGTACACCCAGAGATCACCTGAAACCAACTAATCACCCCCTTCTCTTCTCCACACATCTCACATGCTACACACGCCTAGAAGGCCTACTAAAACAACCCAGCAAAAAACTCACAAACCTCACACACCCCTCTCTAATCATACTACAAATCCAATACCTGCAAACAAACAACTCAGACACTGGAACCAACCCTTTATGGACACAACAAGCCCATTGCACATAACAAAGCACATCCAGAAAGCTCTCACACACAGATGCCAGTTCCTCCTGATCCTGCATGCATCAACAGATGAGCACAAATTCTGTCCTATTCCTCTCTCCCTCACTAACCAAACCACGTGAGTACCTGGAGACCATGCAAATGCCCGCAGTGCGCAGTGTAAATCAACATATCATATATGAGCAGAAAAGGCACAGACCTATTAATGCAGTCCCCTCCCTCCCACTATCGGCCTCAGCACACTTGAAATTGGAGTATTTGCTGGGTCACAGATTGGGCGCCAACGCCTTATGTATGAAACCCTCTTTAATGGCCAGTCTCAGATGCTACCTAATAAGGCCTTTCATTGTACGTTTCAATCTGCAGTTGATATTCTCTGAACCGAAGCAGTGGATATAGTTTGTGTTAAATGGTTATTTGGTGTACCTTTACGTATTTTTACCAGTGTTCCGGTTGATGCTTGGAAGCTAACCAGGTAATATACTCAGGGCCAGCCTTATGGGCAGCAGCGTCCTGGGCTAATTGGCGCCCCCCTCCCCAAGCGCCCCTGGTCAACAGAGGGCGGGGCAGAGGGTGGGGGGGGGCGGAGCAGAATGTGCCACTTTTTTTTTAACCAAGAGTTAATGATGTGAATAGGGTATGTTATTAAATATGCTCTGCCGCCGCGGGCGCATTTAATAACAAAGGGGCACCTGCCGCACCTTCTGCCACTACGGCAGCTTGGAGGAGCCCTTGAAAGACTCCCCCGAGCTGGCGTGGTGGGGGGCTAATGCTGCCAATTTGTTATTAAATGCGCCCGCGGCGGTGGGACACATTTAATAATAATAGGGTGCTGACAACAGCACCCTATTGATATTAAAAGCGCCCGGAGCGCCAGCTGGATTTAATAGCAAAAGTCTGCCTGCCGCGCCTTCTCCCACAACACCAGCTCAGGGGGGCCCTTGAAAGACTCCCCCAAGCTGGCATGGGTGGGGGGGCTAATGGTGCACTTGGATGGCGTGGCGCCCCAGACATTCACCCGGCCTGCCCTCTCCTAAGACCGGCTCTGAATATACTACCTTGTGTGTTACATGCTAGGAGTATTGTTTTGTAAGCTTTCACAACGTGAGGGCAGAAGTCATTGGATTGTGTTTGGTATTTTAGTTCTTCACCTGATGTTTTTTTAATGGGGCTGCCATAGATGTATGAGGGACATGACTGGGAACATCACGCGGTTGGCGTCCCACAGGGTTCATCTGCACTTGGGATTCCTCTGGTTGTGCCGTTTTAAGTGCCACGCTGATCACCTTTATTCATGAGTTTAATAAAGCCAGTGTCATGTCAGGCCCCCTTTGAGGTGCTTAACATGATACGTCTTACGTCCGATAGAATTGCTTATTTCTGGAAAAATGGGCGGAATACATATTTGCTCATTCAGGACCAGGGCAGTAGTGTAACTTGTGTGACTACAGAAGGTTAACAAAAATAACTTAAGTGCCCATTCTCTAATTCGTGAGACTGATGCAGGAAAATAAATAATATATTGTGTGCCTTGATCATACCAGAAATGCAAATCTGTGTAGGTGTGCACAATATAGATTGCTAGTTCCTTGGCGCGCACTGGTCATTTCCACTCCTCTCCCCAGTCCTCTGTGTAGACCATGGCTTAAATTGGTCTCAGCTGGGTGCGGATACATTCTTCCTCCCTGAGGGAAATAAAGAAATAAAGACACGTACACAATGGTGTAGAGAAAAATCTTTTTTTGCGTGTTTATCCAGCCCACCATGGAGATGGATGAAATGTGAAAGAATAAGTAAAGAAAAGACAAACAGCGGACAGAACCTTCCCTGCCCAGGCATGGGCTGAGCAAGGGAGAACATGTTAAGGGAGAGAGTTCTAAAAGAGAAAATACTGTTGGAAAAGTGAGGAGGGAAGAGGAGAAGAGGCAGCTTAATGGTGGGGGTTGGGTGGCGTGCCTCGAGTGACCCACCCCAGGTGTGAAACCATTTCAAGAACTAGGTCGCTTATGCCATGAATGGCCCGGGCAGCTCAGAGGGCTGTGGGGAGCTGACTGCTTATCCGGAGGCCAAATCGGCGGGCCCAGCAGTAAAAATCCCAGGCTGCCCACACATGCACGGAGACGAGCAGGGACATCCGAACAGAGCTGTGTGCTGAAAGGGGTGGCTGACTGCAGCAGCCACCGCCCCCGACCCCCATGTAATAGCATGAAAATGTACTTCGCTCCCCCTGGACGAATCCTCACCAAACTTTGCAAAAAAAGTATATGAATTTATTTTTTTGCAAAGTTTGGTGAGGTTTGGTCCAGGGGGGCAAAGTTATAGGGGGGGGTCCCAAAACTTCTTTTTTTCCCGTAGACATAATGGGAAAAAACTTTGCTCACGCTTACAGCCCAAACCGCTGGACGGATTTACACCAAATTTGTGGCGGGAGCGGCAGCTTGGTCCCGAAAGCGTGCTTTTTTGCTTGCTGTGGTGTAAATCTGTCCAGTAGTTTTTTAAAAAAATGACAAAAATGTAAGTGAAAGAAATTAGTGATATCTTTGTCCGCTTCGCGGACACACTTCCCTGTTCGCTCCGCGGACAGGACAGGGATTGGGCAAGCGGCTTGCGTGATGTCCGCGGACATCTGACATGATTTCCTATTGGCTGCGGTGAAGCATGCAGTGCGTCGTATTGTGAGAGACGCACGCCATCATTGTTTATCGTTTGCATCAGAGCGCTGCATAGTAAGCTCAGTGTCTTCCTCCCGTTCCCCCCACCCCCCGCTCAAGCCCCTTGTCTCTCTCCCGTTCTCCCCCACTCCCTCGCTCATGGCCTGTGTCTCTCTCCCGTTCCCCCCACCCCCCGCTCATGGCCCGTGTCTCTCTCCTGTTCCCCCCGCCCCCCGCTCATGCCCCTTATCTCTCTCCCGTTCCCCTTATGAGAAAAAGTTGGATGAACACATCCAGCTAAGTCCGGCGCTCTCCGTTGGAGCTCTTCTGGAGCTCACTGTTCAGATTGTGTTTGTTTCAATGTTTAATAAGCTTAGAGTTCGTCGCTCATGGATATCTAAAATCGTTTTTAGAGCCACTTTAGAAAAATTTCAAGAGTATAATCCTGAATCTGAGGAGCATCAACAGCTGGGTGTTTTGCTAAATAAGAAGCAGACTTGTTTTATTTTGTGTACGGTTGTTTTAATGCCAATGCATTTCGGAGCGTTTCTCCTTCTTCAGGGTGTTAACAATACCACTTATTGCAAATTCTTACATAATTATAATACGAGAATAAATGAAAATGTTTCAATCCACATCATGTGAAAATTCCAAATCAAAACAAGATTATAATTCCAATCAATAGTTTGAGAATAAATAACCAATATTAACATAGTTCACCATAGTTGAGTACACAAATCAACAAATGCATAAAATGAATAAATGAAAAACATACATACCCAGTAAAGGTAATTCGTTAAAGATGGAAGATTAGATGGTGGGGGGGAAGAAAACAAAAACAACATAGAGCCCTTGTTAGGTAAAAGTAGGTACATGTTTGCGCACATTCATTTCTAAATCCAAAATAAATCCCATACATGACTATCCTGTTTTCAAAATTACCTTAATCATTTTTCTGTGGTGTCTAGCACCCTTCTTTAAAGAACAACTTCTTACGTACAGCACTCCAGCCATCTGTATTCTAAATTTAAAGAAAAGTAATACTAACAATGATGTATACTGTAATCATTGTTCTATATGTATACAAATGTTATACCTAATTCTTCTTAAATGTGGGGCACAGACTCACACGTAGTGTTGTTTAAAAGTCTGGATGAGCTTCTGTCTAACGCTTCACTCGCGCTATGCCTGTGTTGCATATACGCTGGTCCACGGGGAGCCGCGTTCCAAGCAAAAAAGGTGAAAAATGGCTTCTAAGTGGTTGCTGAGGTAACCACGTACGTTGTGTGTGGTCACCTGACCACTATTCAGTACTACGTCGTCACGCGTCCCGTGTTTCCATGGAAACCAGGAAGTCGGACGATAAATATACAGAAAAAGTGCCGGCGCATACTGCACTGCTGTCAGGTATCTCAAATAACGATTGCTGCGTGCAGGTTTCAATGGAGACTTATAATGACTCGGTGATGCTATTAAACAAAACTCAATGTAACTGCCCCATTGAGCGTACGCTCGCGCCTGGCTGATGGCTTGCGTGGCGACGCTTTGGGTCCCGTGTCCCCATGGAGACGGGATGTTGGGGGTAATTACATTCAATTATACCGCTGCATATATGTTTATGTTTCCCATCCGATTACTTATTAACCAATGTCATTACGTAAGCCTCAGACGTGCTAAGTTATATTCTAACTTCTGTCTACATGTTCATTAAGAGTGTGTTACACTAAGCATAAACTGAATATTAATTCGTACATACAAAATCACGTAAACAGGTGAAATTAAATGATGACTGATATTCTGCACTATCCGTAATGCTTGCGCCCAAAAATGTTATGTATGTTACTCTGTACGTGTAGTTTACAATAATGATGATAGCTTGTGCATGTTCTATCAGGCATGTATATTGCATTGTGTGTAGCAACCATCTGTCTGGATCTGGTTGTCGGACCTAAAATGCCTAGGTCTCATCCTTGCACCGCTTTTCTATTTATGGATCCACAACTGTTATTTAGCCACAATAGATATGTCCATGTTGGTGTTCCCCTCCCCATCTTTTTACATAAACACTAGCATGTTTATAAGAAACATGGCCAGTTTATCTCTTCATTCGTTCCTCTCGGGGTGAGACACCCCAGCGTTTCAATCCAATAACATTCCGTTCTGTCTAATTTGTTTTGTATGTTTTCATGAGGATCATTACTCCAGACAACCTCCAGCACCATGAATCGAATCTGTGTCAAGTTATGTCTCTCTTTGATCCAGTGTCTTGCGACCGCAGAGTTTAGATTCTTGTTCCGTATACACGAGCGATGCTCGTTCCATCGAAGTTTCGCTTTTCTTTGAGACTGTCCACATAAAACTGTCCACAGGGATACTTATTACCGTAAATAATGTTAGTGGTGTCACAAGTTGCAAATGATTTCAGCATGATTTTTCTTCCTGTATGTGGATGGTTGATAGTTGATCCTTTTTGCACATAGCTACAGTTACAACATTGTAGATACGGAAACGTTCCAACACGTTTCGTCTCAAGTCGTTTCTTGCGTTGTCTTGTCTGTACCAAACTGTCACGAAAGTTCCTGCTTCGTTGGTAAGCAAATATAGGTGGTTCCCCCCCACCCCCCGCTCATGGCCCGTGTCTCCCTCCCGTTCCCCACACCCCCCGCTCATGCCCCGTGTCTCTCTCCCGTTCTCCCCACCGCCCGCTCATGCCCCATGTCTCCCCTGTTCCCACCCCCCGCTCATGCCCCGTGTCTCCCACCCATTCCCCCCGCTCATGCCCCGTGTCTCCCCTGTCCCCCCACCCCCCGCTCATGCCCCGTATCTCTCTCCCGTTCCCCCCACCCCCTGCTCATGCCCCGTGTCTCTCTCCCATTCTCTCCACCCCCCGCTCATGCCCGTGTCTCTCTCCCGTTCCCCCCACCCCCCGCTCATGCCCCCTGTCTCTCTCCCGTTCCCCCCACCCCCCGCTCATGGCCCGTGTCTCCCTCCTGTTCCCCCCAACCCCTGCTCATGCTCAGTGTCTCCCTCCCGTCTCCCCTACCCCCCCGCTCATGCCCTGTGTCTCCCCTGCCCCCCACCCCCCGCTCATGCCCCGTGTCTCTTTCCTGTTCTTCCCACCCCCGCTCATGCACCGTGTCTCCCCTGTTCCCACCCCCCGCTCATGCCCCGTGTCTCCCTCCCGTTCTCCCCACCCCCGCTCATGCCCCGTGTCTCCCATGTTCCCCCCCACCCCCGCTCATGCCCCATGTCTACCTCGTGTACCCCCCACCCCCGCTCATGCCCCGTGTCTCTCTCCTGTTGCCCCCCACCCCCCGGTCATGCCCCATGTCTCCCTCCTGTTCCCCCACCCCCCGCTCATGGCCCGTGTCTCCCTCCTGTTTCCCCCCACCCCCTGCTCATGCTCAGTGTCTCCCTCCCGTCCCTCCAACCCCCCGCTCATGCCCTGTGTCTCCCCTGTCCCCCACCCCCGCTCATGCCCCGTGTCTCTCTCCCGTTCCCCCTACCCCCCGCTCATGCCCCGTGTCTCTTTCCTGTTCTCCCCACCCCCCGCTCATGCCCCGTGTCTCCCCTGTTCCCACCCCCCGCTCATGCCCCGTGTCTCCCTCCCATTCCCCCCACCCCCTGCTCATGCCCCGTGTCTCCCATGTTCCCCCCCACCCCTGCTCATGCCCCATGTCTACCTCGTGTACCCCCCACCCCCGCTCATGCCCCGTGTCTCTCTCCTGTTGCTCCCCATCCCCCGGTCATGCCCCATGTCTCCCTCCTATTCCCCCACCCCCCGCTCATGCCCCGTGTCTCCCTCGTGTTACCCCCCGCTCATTCCCCATGTTTCCCTCCCGTTCCCCCCACCCCCGCTCATGCCCCGTGTCTCCCATGTTCCTCCCCACCCCCGCTCATGCCCCGTGTCTCCCCCATTCCCCCCACCCCCGCTCATGCCCCGTTCTCCCTCCTTTCCCCCCAACCCTCGCTCATGCCCCGTGTCTCCCTCCCGTTCCCCCCACCCCCCGCTCATGCCCTGTGTCTCTCATATTCCCCCCACCCCGCTCATGCCCCATGTCTACCTCGTGTACCCCCCCACCCCCTCTCATGCCCCGTGTCTCTCTCCTGTTGCCCCCCACCCCCCGCTCATGCCCCATGTCTCCCTCCTGTTCCCCCACCCCCTGCTCATGGCCCGTGTCTCCCTCCTGTTTCCCCCCACCCCCCGCTCATGCTCAGTGTCTCCCTCCCGTCCCTCCCACCCCCCGCTCATGCCCTGTGTCTCCCCTGTCCCCCACCCCCCGCTCATGCCCCGTGTCTCTCTCCCGTTCCCCCTACGCCCCGCTCATGCCCCCTGTCTCTTTCCTGTTCTCTCCACCCCCCGCTCATGCCCCGTGTCTCCCCTGTTCCCACCCCCGCTCATGCCCCGTGTCTCCCTCCCGTTCCCCCCACCCCCCGCTCATGCCCCGTGTCTCCCATGTTCCCCCCCACCCCTGCTCATGCCCCATGTCTACCTCGTGTACCCCCCACCCCCCGCTCATGCCCCGTGTCTCTCTCCTGTTGCCCCCCATCCCCCGGTCATGCCCCATGTCTCCCTCCTATTCCCCCACCCCCCGCTCATGCCCCGTGTCTCCCTCGTGTTACCCCCCGCTCATGCCCCATGTTTCCTCCCGTTCCCCCCACCCCCGCTCATGCCCCGTGTCTCCCATGTTCCTCCCCACCCCCGCTCATGCCCCGTGTCTCCCCCATCCCCCACCCCCGCTCATGCCCCGTTCTCCCTCCTTTCCCCCCACCCCTCGCTCATGCCCAGTGCCTCCCTCCCGTTCCCCCCACCCCCCGCTCATGCCCTGTGTCTCCCATGTTCCCCCCACCCCGCTCATGCCCCATGTCTACCTCGTGTACCCCCCCACCCCCTATCATGCCCTGTGTCTCACTCCTGTTGCCCCCCACCCCCCGCTCATGCCCCATGTCTCCCTCCTGTTCCCCCACCCCCCGCTCATGCCCCGTGTCTCCCTCGTGTTACCCCCCACCCCCCGCTCGTGCCCTGTGTCTCTCTCCCGTTCTTCCCACCCCCCCGCTCATGCCCCGTGTCTCCCATGTTCCCCCCACCCCCGCTCATGCCCCGTGTCTCCCCATTCCCCCCACCCCCTGCTCATGCCCCGTTCTCCCTCCTTTTCCCCCACCCCTCGCTCATGCCCCGTGTCTCCCCTGTTCCCCCCCACCCT
The DNA here is from genome assembly GCF_040938575.1 of Ambystoma mexicanum. Taxonomy (NCBI): domain Eukaryota; kingdom Metazoa; phylum Chordata; class Amphibia; order Caudata; family Ambystomatidae; genus Ambystoma; species Ambystoma mexicanum. The sequence continues at coordinate 636,389,832 of NC_090928.1, read as the reverse complement.
CCACTCATGCCCCGTGTCTCCCCTGTTCCCCCCACCCTCCGCTCATGCCCCGTGTCTCCCTCCCGTTCCCCCCAGCCCCCGCTCATGCCCCATGTTTCCCCTGTTCCCCCCACCCCCACTCATGCCCCGTGTCTACCTCGTGTACCCCCCGCTCATGCCCCATGTCTACCTCGTGTACCCCCTCAACCCCCGCTCATGCCCCGTGTCTCTCTCCTGTTGCCCCCCACCCCCGCTCATGCCTCGTGTCTCCGTAGTGTTACCCCCCACCCCCGCTCATGCCCCGTGTCTCCCTCCTGTACCCCCACCCCCCATTCATGCCCTGTGTCTCTCTCGTGTTGCCCCCGATCCCCCGCTAATGCCCCGTGTCTCCCTACTGTTCCCCCCACCCCCCGCTCATGCCCGTGTCTCCCCTGTGCCCCCCCACCCCCGCTCATGCCCCGTGTCTCCCTCCTTTTCCCCCCACCCCCCACTCATGCCCCGTGTCCCCCTCCTTTCCCCCCACCCGCCGCTCATGCCCCGTGTCTCCCTCGTGTTACCCCCCCACCCCCCGCTCATGCCCTGTGTCTCCCTCCTGTACCCTCACCCCCTGCTCATGCCCTGTGTCTCCCTCGTGTTACCCCCACCCCCCGCTCATGCCCCATGTCGCCCTCGTGTTACCCCCACCCCCCGCTCATCCCCGTGTCTCCCTCGTGTTCCCCCACCCCCTGCTCATGCCCCTTGTCTACCTCGTGTACCCCCCCACCCCCTGCTCATGCCCCGTGTCTCTCTCCTGTTGCCTCCCACCCCCCGCTCATGCCCCGTGTCTCACTCGTGTTCCACCCACCCCCCGCTCATGCCCCGTGTCTCCCTCGTGTTACCCCCCACCGCCCGCTCATGCCCCGTGTCTCCCCCCTGTTCCCCCCACCCCCGCTCATGCCCCGTGTCTCTCTTGTTTCCCCACCCCCTGCTCATGCCCCGTGTCTCTCTCTTGTTCCCCCCACCCCCCGCTCATGCCCCGTGTCTCCCTCCTGTACCCCCCACCCCCTGCTCATGCCCCGTGTCTCCCTCGTGTTACCCCCCACCCCCTGCTCATGCCCCGTGTCTCCCATGTTCCCCCCAACCCCTGCTCATGCCCCATGTCAACCTCGTGTACCCCCCACCCCCCGCTCATGCCCCGTGTCTCTCTCCTGTTGCCCTTCCATCCCCCGGTCATGCCCCATGTCTCCCTCCTATTCCCCCACCCCCCGCTCATGCCCCGTGTCTCCCTCGTGTTACCCCCCGCTCATGCCCCATGTTTCCCTCCCGTTCCCCCCACCCCCGCTCATGCCCCGTGTCTCCCATGTTCCTCCCCACCCCCGCTCATGCCCCGTGTCTCCCCCATTCCCCCCACCCCCGCTCATGCCCTGTTCTCCCTCCTTTCCCCCCACCCCTCGCTCATGCCCCGTGTCTCCCTCCCGTTCCCCCCACCCCCCGCTCATGCCCTGTGTCTCCCATGTTCCCCCCACCCCGCTCATGCCCCATGTCTACCTCGTGTACCCCCCCACCCCCTCTCATGCCCCGTGTCTCTCTCCTGTTGCCCCCCACCCCCCGCTCATGCCCCGTGTCTCCCTCCCGTTCCCCCCACCCCCCGCTCATGCCCTGTGTCTCCCATGTTCCCCCCACCCCGCTCATGCCCCATGTCTACCTCGTGTACCCCCCACCCCCTCTCATGCCCCATGTCTCCCTCCTGTTCCCCCACCCCCCGCTCATGCCCCGTGTCTCCCTCGTGTTACCCCCCACCCCCCGCTCGTGCCCTGTGTCTCTCTCCCGTTCTCCCCACCCCCCCGCTCATGCCCCGTGTCTCCCATGTTCCCCCCACCCCCGCTCATGCCCCGTGTCTCCCCATTCCCCCCACCCCCCGCTCATGCCCCGTTCTCCCTCCTTTTCCCCCCACCCCTCGCTCATGCCCCGTGTCTCCCCTGTTCCCCCCACCCTCCACTCATGCCCCGTGTCTCCCCTGTTCCCCCCACCCTCCGCTCATGCCCCGTGTCTCCCTCCCATTCCCCCCAGCCCCCGCTCATGCCCCATGTTTCCCCTGTTCCCCCCCACCCCCACTCATGCCCCATGTCTACCTCGTGTACCCCCCACCCCCCGCTCATGCCCCGTGTCTCTCTCCTGTTGCCCCCCATCCCCCGGTCATGCCCCATGTCTCCCTCCTATTCCCCCACCCCCCGCTCATGCCCCGTGTCTCCCTCGTGTTACCCCCCGCTCATGCCCCATGTTTCCCTCCCGTTCCCCCCACCCCCGCTCATGCCCCGTGTCTCCCATGTTCCTCCCCACCCCCGCTCATGCCCCGTGTCTCCCCCATCCCCCACCCCCCGCTCATGCCCCGTTCTCCCTCCTTTCCCCCCACCCCTCGCTCATGCCCAGTGCCTCCCTCCCGTTCCCCCCACCCCCCGCTCATGCCCTGTGTCTCCCATGTTCCCCCCACCCCGCTCATGCCCCATGTCTACCTCGTGTACCCCCCCACCCCCTCTCATGCCCTGTGTCTCACTCCTGTTGCCCCCCACCCCCCGCTCATGCCCCATGTCTCCCTCCTGTTCCCCCACCCCCCGCTCATGCCCCGTGTCTCCCTCGTGTTACCCCCCACCCCCCGCTCGTGCCCTGTGTCTCTCTCCCGTTCTCCCCACCCCCCCGCTCATGCCCCGTGTCTCCCATGTTCCCCCCACCCCCGCTCATGCCCCGTGTCTCCCCATTCCCCCCACCCCCCGCTCATGCCCCGTTCTCCCTCCTTTTCCCCCCACCCCTCGCTCATGCCCCGTGTCTCCACTGTTCCCCCCCACCCTCTACTCATGCCCCGTGTCTCCCCTGTTCCCCCCACCCTCCGCTCATGCCCCGTGTCTCCCTCCCGTTCCCCCCAGCCCCCGCTCATGCCCCATGTTTCCCCTGTTCCCCCCACCCCCACTCATGCCCCGTGTCTACCTCGTGTACCCCCCGCTCATGCCCCATATCTACCTCGTGTACCCCCTCAACCCCCGCTCATGCCCCGTGTCTCTCTCCTGTTGCCCCCCACCCCCGCTCATGCCTCGTGTCTCCGTAGTGTTACCCCCCACCCCCCGCTCATGCCCCGTGTCTCCCTCCTGTACCCCCACCCCCCATTCATGCCCTGTGTCTCTCTCGTGTTGCCCCCGATCCCCCGCTAATGCCCCGTGTCTCCCTACTGTTCCCCCCACCCCCGCTCATGCCCGTGTCTCCCCTGTGCCCCCCCACCCCCGCTCATGCCCCGTGTCTCCCTCCTTTTCCCCCCACCCCCCACTCATGCCCCGTGTCCCCCTCCTTTCCCCCCACCCGCCGCTCATGCCCCGTGTCTCCCTCGTGTTACCCCCCCACCCCCCGCTCATGCCCTGTGTCTCCCTCCTGTACCCTCACCCCCCGCTCATGCCCCGTGTCTCCCTCGTGTTACCCCCACCCCCCGCTCATGCCCCGTGTCTCCCTCGTGTTACCCCCACCCCCCGCTCATCCCCGTGTCTCCCTCGTGTTCCCCCACCCCCTGCTCATGCCCCTTGTCTACCTCGTGTACCCCCCCACCCCCTGCTCATGCCCCGTGTCTCTCTCCTGTTGCCTCCCACCCCCCGCTCATGCCCCGTGTCTCACTCATGTTCCACCCACCCCCCGCTCATGCCCCGTGTCTCCCTCGTGTTACCCCCCACCGCCCGCTCATGCCCCGTGTCTCCCCCCTGTTCCCCCCACCCCCCGCTCATGCCCCGTGTCTCTCTTGTTTCCCCACCCCCTGCTCATGCCCCGTGTCTCTCTCTTGTTCCCCCCACCCCCCGCTCATGCCCCGTGTCTCCCTCCTGTACCCCCCACCCCCTGCTCATGCCCCGTGTCTCCCTCGTGTTACCCCCCACCCCCTGCTCATGCCCCGTGTCTCCCATGTTCCCCCCAACCCCTGCTCATGCCCCATGTCTACCTCGTGTACCCCCCACCCCCCGCTCATGCCCCGTGTCTCTCTCCTGTTGCCCCCCATCCCCCGGTCATGCCCCATGTCTCCCTCCTATTCCCCCACCCCCCGCTCATGCCCCGTGTCTCCCTCGTGTTACCCCCCGCTCATGCCCCATGTTTCCCTCCTGTTCCCCCCACCCCCGCTCATGCCCCGTGTCTCCCATGTTCCTCCCCACCCCCGCTCATGCCCCGTGTCTCCCCCATTCCCCCCACCCCCGCTCATGCCCTGTTCTCCCTCCTTTCCCCCCACCCCTCGCTCATGCCCTGTGTCTCCCTCCCGTTCCCCCCACCCCCCGCTCATGCCCTGTGTCTCCCATGTTCCCCCCACCCCGCTCATGCCCCATGTCTACCTCGTGTACCCCCCCACCCCCTCTCATGCCCCGTGTCTCTCTCCTGTTGCCCCCCACCCCCCGCTCATGCCCCGTGTCTCCCTCCCGTTCCCCCCACCCCCCGCTCATGCCCTGTGTCTCCCATGTTCCCCCCACCCCGCTCATGCCCCATGTCTACCTCGTGTACCCCCCGACCCCCTCTCATGCCCCATGTCTCCCTCCTGTTCCCCCACCCCCCGCTCATGCCCCGTGTCTCCCTCGTGTTACCCCCCACCCCCCGCTCGTGCCCTGTGTCTCTCTCCCGTTCTCCCCACCCCCCCGCTCATGCCCCGTGTCTCCCATGTTCCCCCCACCCCGCTCATGCCCCGTGTCTCCCCATTCCCCCCACCCCCCGCTCATGCCCCGTTCTCCCTCCTTTTCCCCCCACCCCTCGCTCATGCCCCGTGTCTCCCCTGTTCCCCCCACCCTCCACTCATGCCCCGTGTCTCCCCTGTTCCCCCCACCCTCCACTCATGCCCCGTGTCTCCCCTGTTCCCCCCACCCTCCGCTCATGCCCCGTGTCTCCCTCCCATTCCCCCCAGCCCCCGCTCATGCCCCATGTTTCCCCTGTTCCCCCCACCCCCACTCATGCCCCGTGTCTACCTCGTGTACCCCCCCGCTCATGCCCCATGTCTACCTCGTGTACCCCCTCACCCCCCGCTCATGCCCCGTGTCTCTCTCCTGTTGCCCCCCACCCCCCGCTCATGCCTCGTGTCTCCGTAGTGTTACCCCCCACCCCCCGCTCATGCCCCGTGTCTCCCTCCTGTACCCCCACCCCCATTCATGCCCTGTGTCTCTCTCGTGTTGCCCCCGATCCCCCGCTAATGCCCCGTGTCTCCCTACTGTTCCCCCCACCCCCGCTCATGCCCGTGTCTCCCCTGTGCCCCCCCACCCCCGCTCATGCCCCGTGTCTCCCTCCTTTTCCCCCCACTCATGCCCCGTGTCCCCCTCCTTTCCCCCCACCCGCCGCTCATGCCCCGTGTCTCCCTCGTGTTACCCCCCCACCCCCCGCTCATGCCCCGTGTCTCCCTCGTGTTACCCCCACCCCCCGCTCATGCCCCGTGTCTCCCTCGTGTTACCCCCACCCCCCGCTCATCCCCGTGTCTCCCTCGTGTTCCCCCACCCCCTGCTCATGCCCCTTGTCTACCTCGTGTACCCCCCCACCCCCTGCTCATGCCCCGTGTCACTCTCCTGTTGCCTCCCACCCCCCGCTCATGCCCCGTGTCTCACTCGTGTTCCACCCACCCCCCGGTCATGCCCCGTGTCTCCCTCGTGTTACCCCCCACCGCCCGCTCATGCCCCGTGTCTCCCTCCTGTTCCCCCCACCCCCGCTCATGCCCCGTGTCTCTCTCTTGTTTCCCCACCCCCTGCCCATGCCCCGTGTCTCTCTCTTGTTCCCCCCACCCCCCGCTCATGCCCCGTGTCTCCCTCCTGTACCCCCCACCCCCCGCTCATACACTGTGTCTGCCCTGTTCCCCTCCACCCCCCGCTCATGCCTCGTGTCTCCCTCGTGTTACCCCCCACCCCCCGCTCATGCCCTGTGTCTCCCTTGTGTTAACCCCCACCGCCGCTCATGTCCCGTGTCTCCCTCCAGTTCCCCCACCCCCCGCTCATGCCCCGTGTCTCCCATGTTCCCCCCACCCCGCTCATGCCCCGTGTCTCCCCCATTCCCCCCACCCGCCGCTCATGCCCCGTTCTCCCTCCTTTTCCCCCCCACCCCTCGCTCATGCCCCGTGTCTCCCCTGTTCCCCCCACCCTCTGCTCATGCCCCGTGTCTCCCCTGTTCCCCCCACCCTCCGCTCATGCCCCGTGTCTCCCTCCCGTTCCCCCCAGCCCCCGCTCATGCCCCATGTTTCCCCTGTTCCCCCCCACCCCCCGCTCATGCCCCGTGTCTACCTCGTGTGCCCCCCCACCCCCCGCTCATGCCCCGTGTCTCTCTCCTGTTGCCCCCCACCCCCCGCTCATGCCTCGTGTCTCCCTAGTGTTAACACCCAACCCCCGCTCATGCCCCGTGTCTCTCTCCTGTTGCCCCCACCCCTGCTCATGCCCCGTGCCTCCCTCCTGTACCCCCACCCCCGCTCATGCCCCGTGTCTCCCCTGTTCCCCCCAAACCCCCGCTCATGCCCCGTGTCTCCCCTGTTCCCCCCACACCCCCCGCTCATGCCCCGTGTCTCTCTCTCTTGTTCCCCCCACCTCCCACTCATGCCCTGTGTCTCCCTCCTGTACCCTCCACCCCCGCTCATGCCCTGTGTCTGTTCCCTGTGCCCCCCCGCTCATGCCCCATGTCTCTCCCCTGTTCCCCACACCCCCCGCTCATACCCCGTGTCTCCCTCCCGTTCCCCCCAGACCCCGCTCATGCCCCATGTTTCCCCTGTTCCCCCCACCCCCACTCATGCCCCGTGTCTACCTCGTGTACCCCCCGCTCATGCCCCATGTCTACCTCGTGTACCCCCTCACCCCCCGCTCATGCCCCGTGTCTCTCTCCTGTTGCCCCCCACCCCCCGCTCATGCCTCGTGTCTCCGTAGTGTTACCCCCCACCCCCCGCTCATGCCCCGTGTCTCCCTCCTGTACCCCCACCCCCCATTCATGCCCTGTGTCTCTCTCGTGTTGCCCCCGATCCCCCGCTAATGCCCCGTGTCTCCCTACTGTTCCCCCCACCCCCGCTCATGCCCGAGTCTCCCCTGTGCCCCCCCACCCCCGCTCATGCCCCGTGTCTCCCTCCTTTTCCCCCCACCCCCCACTCATGCCCCGTGTCCCCCTCCTTTCCCCCCACCCGCCACTCATGCCCCGTGTCTCCCTCGTGTTACCCCCCCACCCCCCGCTCATGCCCCGTGTCTCCCTCCTGTACCCCCACCCCCCGCTCATGCCCCGTGTCTCCCTCATGTTACCCCCACCCCCCGCTCATGCCCCGTGTCTCCCTCGTGTTACCCCCACCCCCCGCTCATCCCCGTGTCTCCCTCGTGTTCCCCCACCCCCTGCTCATGCCCCTTGTCTACCTCGTGTACCCCCCACCCCCTGCTCATGCCCCGTGTCTCTCTCCTGTTGCCTCCCACCCCCCGCTCATGCCCCGTGTCTCACTCGTGTTCCACCCACCCCCCGCTCATGCCCCGTGTCTCCCTCGTGTTACCCCCCACCGCCCGCTCATGCCCCGTGTCTCCCTCCTGTTCCCCCCACCCCCCCTCATGCCCTGTGTCTCTCTCTTGTTTCCCCACCCCCTGCTCATGCCCCGTGTCTCTCTCTTGTTCCCCCCACCCCCCGCTCATGCCCCGTGTCTCCCTCCTGTACCCCCCACCCCCGCTCATGCCCTGTGTCTGCCCTGTTCCCCTCCACCCCCCGCTCATGCCTCGTGTCTCCCTCGTGTTACCCCCCACCCCCCGCTCATGCCCTGTGTCTCCCTTGTGTTAACCCCCACCCCCGCTCATGTCCCGTGTCTCCCTCCAGTTCCCCCACCCCCCGCTCATGCCCCGTGTCTCCCATGTTCCCCCCACCCCGCTCATGCCCCGTGTCTCCCCCATTCCCCCCACCCCCCGCTCATGCCCCGTTCTCCCTCCTTTCCCCCCCACCCCTCGCTCATGCCCCGTGTCTCCCCTGTTCCCCCCCACCCTCTGCTCATGCCCCGTGTCTCCCCTGTTCCCCCCACCCTCCGCTCATGCCCCGTGTCTCCCTCCCGTTCCCCCCAGCCCCCGCTCATGCCCCGTGTCTCCCTCCTGTACCCCCACCCCCCGCTCATGCCCCGTGTCTCCCTCATGTTACCCCCACCCCCCGCTCATGCCCCGTGTCTCCCTCGTGTTACCCCCACCCCCCGCTCATCCCCGTGTCTCCCTCGTGTTCCCCCACCCCCTGCTCATGCCCCTTGTCTACCTCGTGTACCCCCCACCCCCTGCTCATGCCCCGTGTCTCTCTCCTGTTGCCTCCCACCCCCCGCTCATGCCCCGTGTCTCACTCGTGTTCCACCCACCCCCCGCTCATGCCCCGTGTCTCCCTCGTGTTACCCCCCACCGCCCGCTCATGCCCCGTGTCTCCCTCCTGTTCCCCCCACCCCCCCTCATGCCCTGTGTCTCTCTCTTGTTTCCCCACACCCTGCTCATGCCCCGTGTCTCTCTCTTGTTCCCCCCACCCCCCGCTCATGCCCCGTGTCTCCCTCCTGTACCCCCCACCCCCGCTCATGCCCTGTGTCTGCCCTGTTCCCCTCCACCCCCCGCTCATGCCTCGTGTCTCCCTCGTGTTACCCCCCACCCCCCGCTCATGCCCTGTGTCTCCCTTGTGTTAACCCCCACCCCCGCTCATGTCCCGTGTCTCCCTCCAGTTCCCCCACCCCCCGCTCATGCCCCGTGTCTCCCATGTTCCCCCCACCCCGCTCATGCCCCGTGTCTCCCCCATTCCCCCCACCCCCCGCTCATGCCCCGTTCTCCCTCCTTTCCCCCCCACCCCTCGCTCATGCCCCGTGTCTCCCCTGTTCCCCCCCACCCTCTGCTCATGCCCCGTGTCTCCCCTGTTCCCCCCACCCTCCGCTCATGCCCCGTGTCTCCCTCCCGTTCCCCCCAGCCCCCGCTCATGCCCCATGTTTCCCCTGTTCCCCCCCACCCCCGCTCATGCCCCGTGTCTACCTCGTATGCCCCCCCGCTCATGCCCCGTGTCTCTCTCCTGTTGCCCCCCACCCCCCGCTCATGCCTCGTGTCTCCCTAGTGTTACCCCCAACCCCCGCTCATGCCCCGTGTCTCCCTCCTGTACCCCCACCCCCCGTTCATGCCCTGTGTCTCTCTCGTGTTGCCCCCCATCCCCCGCTAATGCCCCGTGTCTCCCTACTGTTCCCCCCACCCCCCGCTCATGCCCGTGTCTCCCCTGTCCCCCCCACCCCCCGCTCATGCCCCGTGTCTCCCTCCTTTTCCCCCCACCCCCCACTCATGCCCTGTGTCCCCCTCCTTTCCCCCCACCCGCCGCTCATGCCCCGTGTCTCCCTCATGTTACCCCCCACCACCCGCTCATGCCCCGTGTCTCCCTCCTGTTCCCCCACCTCCCGCTCATGCCACGTGTCTCCCTCGTGTTACCCCCCACCCCCCGCTCATGCCCCGTGTCTCCCTCGTGTTACCCCCATCCCCCGCTCATGCCCTGTGTCTCTCTCCTGTTGCCTCCCACCCCCCGCTCATGCCCCGTGTCTCACTCGTGTTCCACCCACCCCCCGCTCATGCCCCGTGCCTCCCTCGTGTTACCCCCCACCGCCCGCTCATGCCCTGTGTCTCCCTCCTGTTCCCCCCGCCCCCGCTCATGCCCCTTGTCTCTCTCTTGTTCCCCCACCCCCTGCTCATGCCCTGTGTCTCTCTCGTGTTGCCCCCGATCCCCCGCTAATGCCCCGTGTCTCCCTACTGTTCCCCCCACCCCCCGCTCATGCCCGAGTCTCCCCTGTGCCCCCCCACCCCCGCTCATGCCCCGTGTCTCCCTCCTTTTCCCCCCACCCCCCACTCATGCCCCGTGTCCCCCTCCTTTCCTCCCACCCGCCACTCATGCCCCGTGTCTCCCTCGTGTTACCCCCCCACCCCCCGCTCATGCCCCGTGTCTCCCTCCTGTACCCCCGCTCATGCCCCGTGTCTCCCTCGTGTTACCCCCACCCCCCGCTCATGCCCCGTGTCTCCCTCGTGTTACCCCCACCCCCGCTCATCCCCGTGTCTCCCTCGTGTTCCCCCACCCCCTGCTCATGCCCCTTGTCTACCTCGTGTACCCCCCCACCCCCTGCTCATGCCCCGTGTCTCTCTCCTGTTGCCTCCCACCCCCCGCTCATGCCCCGTGTCTCTCTCTTGTTTCCCCACCCCCTGCTCATGCCCCGTGTCTCTCTCTTGTTCCCCCCACCCCCCGCTCATGCCCTGTTCCCCTCCACCCCCCGCTCATGCCTCGTGTCTCCCTCGTGTTACCCCCCACCCCCCGCTCATGCCCTGTGTCTCCCTTGTGTTAACCCCCACCCCCGCTCATGTCACGTGTCTCCCTCCAGTTCCCCCACCCCCCGCTCACGCCCCGTGTCTCCCATGTTCCCCCACCCCGCTCATGCCCCGTGTCTCCCCCATTCCCCCCACCCCCCGCTCATGCCCCGTTCTCCCTCCTTTTCCCCCCACCCCTCGCTCATGCCCCGTGTCTCCCCTGTTCCCCCCACCCTCTGCTCATGCCCCGTGTCTCTCTCCTGTTGCCTCCCACCCCCCGCTCATGCCCCGTGTCTCTCTCTTGTTTCCCCACCCCCCGCTCATGCCCCGTGTCTCCCTCCTGTACCCCCCACCCCCCGCTCATGCCCTGTTCCCCTCCACCCCCCGCTCATGCCTCGTGTCTCCCTCGTGTTACCCCCCACCCCCCGCTCATGCCCTGTGTCTCCCTTGTGTTAACCCCCACCCCCGCTCATGTCCCGTGTCTCCCTCCAGTTCCCCCACCCCCCGCTCATGCCCCGTGTCTCCCATGTTCCCCCCACCCCGCTCATGCCCCGTGTCTCCCCCATTCCCCCCACCCCCCGCTCATGCCCCGTTCTCCCTCCTTTTCCCCCACCCCTCGCTCATGCCCCATGTCTCCCCTGTTCCCCCCCACCCTCTGCTCATGCCCCGTGTCTCCCCTGTTCCCCCCACCCTCCGCTCATGCCCCGTGTCTCCCTCCCGTTCCCCCCAGCCCCCGCTCATGCCCCATGTTTCCCCTGTTCCCCCCCACCCCCGCTCATGCCCCGTGTCTACCTTGTGTGCCCCCCCACCCCCCGCTCATGCCCCGTGTCTCTCTCCTGTTGCCCCCCACCCCCCGCTCATGCCTCGTGTCTCCCTAGTGTTACCCCCAACCCCCGCTCATGCCCCGTGTCTCCCTCCTGTACCCCCACCCCCCGTTCATGCCCTGTGTCTCTCTCGTGTTGCGCCCCATCCCCCGCTAATGCCCCGTGTCTCCCTACTGTTCCCCCCACCCCTCGCTCATGCCCGTGTCTCCCCTGTTCCCCCCCAACCCCCGCTCATGCTCCGTGTCTCCCTCCTTTTCCCCCCACCCCCCACTCATGCCCCGTGTCACCCTCCTTTCCCCCCACCCGCCGCTCATGCCCCGTGTCTCCCTCATGTTACCCCCCACCACCCGCTCATGCCCCGTGTCTCCCTCCTGTTCCCCCACCTCCCGCTCATGCCACGTGTCTCCCTCGTGTTACCCCCCACCCCCCGCTCATGCCCCGTGTCTCCCTCGTGTTACCCCCACCCCCCGCTCATGCCCTGTGTCTCCCTCGTGTTCCCCCACCCCCTGCTCATGCCCCTTGTCTACCTCGTGTACCCCCCACCCCCCGCTCATGCTGTGTCTCTCTCCTGTTGCCTCCCACCCCCCGCTCATGCCCCGTGTCTCACTCGTGTTCCACCCACCCCCCGCTCATGCCCCGTGCCTCCCTCGTGTTACCCCCCACCGCCCGCTCATGCCCTGTGTCTCCCTCCTGTTCCCCCCACCCCCGCTCATGCCCCGTGTCTCTCTCTTGTTCCCCCACCCCTGCTCATGCCCCGTGTCTCTCTCTTGTTCCCCCCACCCCCGCTCATGCCCCGTGTCTCCCTCCTGGATCCCCCCTGCTCATGCTCTGTGTCTGTCCTGTTCCCCTCCACCCCCCGCTCATGTCCCGTGTCTCCCTCCTGTTCCCCCCAACCCCCGCTCAAGCACCATGTCTCCCTCGTGTTACCCCCCACCCCCGCTCATGCCCCGTGTCTCCCTCCTGTTCCCCCCACTCCCCGCTCATGCCCCGTGTCTCCCTCCTGTTGCCCCCACCCCCCATCCCCCGCTCATGCCCCGTGACTACCTCGTGTACCCCCCACCCCCCACTCATGCCCCGTGTCTCTCTCCTGTTGCTCCCCCACCCCCCACTTATGCCCCATGTCTCCCTCGTGTTCCCCCCACCCCGATCATGCCCCGTGTCTCCCTAGTGTTACCCCCCACCCCCGCTCATGCCCCGTGTCTCCCTGTTCCCCCCACCCCCTGCTTATGCCCTGTGTCTCCCTCGTGTCACCCCCCCACCCCCCGCTCATGCCCACGTGTCTCCCTTGTGTTCCCCCACCCCCCGCTCATGTCCCGTGTCTCCCTCCTGTTCCCCCCACCCCCATCCCCCGCTCATGCCCCGTGTCTCCCTTGTGTTACCCCCCGCCCCCTGCTCATGCCCCATGTCTCCCTCGTGTTCCCCCCACCCCCGCTCATGCCCTGTGTCTACCTCGTGTACCCACCCACCCCCCGCTCATGCCCCGTGTCTCTCTCCTGTTGCCCCCCACCCCTGCTCATGCCCCGTGCCTCCCTCCTGTACCCCCCACCCCCTGCTCATGCCCTGTGTCTCCCCTGTTCCCCCCAAACCCCCGCTCATGCCCCGTGTCTCCCCTGTTCCCCCCACACCCCCCGCTCATGCCCCGTGTCTCTCTCTCTTGTTCCCCCCACCTCCCACTCATGCCCCGTGTCTCCCTCCTGTACCCGCCACCCCCACTCATGCCGTGTCTGTTCCCTGTGCCCCCCCGCTCATGCCCCATGTCTCTCCCCTGTTCCCCACACCCCCCGCTCATGCCCCGTGTCTCCCCTGTTCCTCCCCACCCCCCGCTCATGCCCCGTGTCTCTCTCCTGGGCCCCCCGCCGATGCCCTGTTGTGTTCTCTTTATATACCCCACCTTCCCTTTCCATGGTGTCCATCTTGGTAAAAGATTTTCCTTCCTACACCGGGACCAGTTTGTTGAAGAAAAATCTTTTTTTACAACCCCCGGGTTCCCACTTTGAGAACCTAGGATGCTAGTGGTCTTCATCCATTGAAAAGGAACGTTATGGTAAAGTTGCACTAATAAAAACCTATAAAATTCAATGAAAAAACTTTGTTAAAGGGACGTTATGGTTCCAAGTAAAACTGAAAAACCCTTTCGGTAAGCTAAGCAACCATAACTCGCGCCACCATTGTGCACTGCTAAGCCTAACACCCAGGACATCGAAGATGACATCACAAATGTCATTGATGACATCACTGTTGACATCACATGTGCATTTACCTTTCATGAAAAGTATGTACAAGGGATTCTTAGTGTAATGTTAATTAAAAAAAAGTGTAAAGGATTTTTGGAATAAATATCAAGTGCTAATTAGTGCATTAAGCAATGCATTGATATAAATAGCATTCTATTATTAAGTTCAGTCCAGTATACTAAGGTACTCATGTAGAAACATAGGCATTGTGTGCAGCATACATGATGGAGGTGCAATATTCATAAGCTTGCCATGTTGAATAGTGAAATAACTGTTTTCTTATTAGAGTTTTGCGTACTGTGAAACATGTGATAAGTAGGTAATAAAACCCACTTACTACATAATTGCATTATTATAGACAAAACACAAAGAGACAACACTACATACACATATGAATATATACAAGGAAATAGAAGTAAAAAAAAAGCAGTAGTAGCAGAAAGTGTTCATAACCTAACTGATTACCTTTATGCAGAGAAATGATTCTAAGCTGTTACTTACCCTATGTATATATATCACATGATGTGCTTGGACCCTAAGGTAAATAGTGTGAGTACAACATATACAAATAGGAGCATATACAGGGAAAGTACAGTAAGAAAAAAACATCAGAACTATCAGAAAGTGCTGATAACTCTACTGATTATTTCATGTACAAAAAGGATTGCTGTCTTTCAAGGTTGTGTCTTCCCCTATGTATATGTTTCATATGATATAACTGGACCAAAAGGGAATTATTGTAAGAACATACTTGAAGGATAAGTCTACAAATATAGTACGTTTACAATTCTTAGTTCCTAACTGTTACTGTAGAAAAACATGTGGCCTAGATATGTCAGGAAAGAAAAATGGGGGAGCCAGACATGTGATGTCATCGGTGATGTCATTAATGACATTTGTGATGTCATCTTTGATGTCCTGGGTAATACGTAAATTGGGGATGTACATAGATTTGGGTAGGATTTTAGGTTTGTCTTGGGGTGAATAAAGAGGGGTAATTAGAAGTACTCTGAAGAAGTGGCGGCCTACCAAAAGCCACTTAGGAGGAGGCACCACCCGCAAGGGCCATCTCCTGGCCCCCTCCACAGTGGGTGGTTTTCAGTCTGTTCCACCCTAATGGTCTGCCTTTGTCCCCTCTAAGGGAGGGTGGGCTGACGAGGCGTATTCCTCAGAGGGAAATCACGCCAGCGGAACATAGAAGAAGGGTTTTTGCGTGGCTAATGTTTAGCCCGCTATATTGTTGTGTTTTATAAATGAAAAAGGGGTTCTGTTGGGAGCCCTAAAAAAAAAGTGTCACATTTGAAGGAAGAAGATAAGGTCTCTGGGCATAGCCTATCACCTGTTTTAACATCAATTTTATTTGCAGGTTGTTTAACACCCCTTCTGGGGGTGGCTAGTTCCTGTTGGATCTGACCCTGGCTGAAGGGAAGTTTACGCCATTGTCCTGGACTAGTGACAGAAAACAGGGGCTACACATGCACGTGCGAAGAAGAAATTGGTGCGCTACGCAAAGTCCTACATTATCTGCTTGCCAGTGATTCAGAGCCCTTGTTCCAGGGGTGGACTGGTCTATATGGAACGCTGGAGATTTCCCGGCCGGCCTCTGCACCCTGGGTCTCTTTTGTGTGGTATTTTCTAATGTTCCCATAGGAAAAGGTTTGGGTTTGCTGAAAACGTGTAATATGGGGCCACTTTGAAAATTATTTCCTGGGCCTTTTTTGGTTTCCAGTCCACCCTTGCCTTGTTATTTTCTTGTCTCCATCACTCCCATGTCTGTGTCGGAGTTGGTGTGCTGCCTAGACCATTACGCGCCATTACCATTACGCGCCCTGCTTTGAAGTTGCACAAGTGCAATGAAACTGGAAAAAATGAGTTTAACTTGTTATTGCCTTAGAATATAACAAAGCTCTGGAAAACTAAAACACTAAATGGTGAAAAGACACACGTTGGATCAGGCTTTTTCTCTGGATCAAGGCTTGAAAAATCTCCATCAAAGCTCCATAGCAGACCGATGAGTGTGGATGATTATGGGGATGCTCAGAGCAATGGTTTGGATGTTTTCTTTACCTACCCTAATGATATTGGGTTATAGCTGAAGGAAGTGAAGGTGCAGGAATGCCACCAGAGTTTCATGACTATTTCATGACTATTTGATTTGTTGCATTATAGGGCAAGATTGTGGCTTCTGCCATGGCAAATAAAAATTGGGTTCTTGTTGTACAGCGCAAGTCAGACAGGCTCTGCATAAGTCTGATGAAAAAGTGAATTATGCTCTCAGATTGCAGGCAGGAAGCTGGTAAAAGCAACCCCACAATAGCCCCCCACATCAGACTGCCAAATCTCAAGATGGGAAGCTGTTCTGGGAGAAATGTGGCTTAAGATGGTACCAGGCTGCCCAATGGGCAACTGTCCCAGAATTTGAAGTAGTTGGTATGCACGAGCAGGCCTGCCTTTGAATGCAGTTGCTTTAGTCTTCTAGCAGTGAAAGTTCTGTAGGAGCTCCAAGGATGTTTTGCTCAGAATTTCTTAACTAAATGAGATTTACTAAAATCCTGAACAGAGTCCATATATTGTGGACAGGTGTGTAAATAGCACATCCTATCATCAATTCTTTTTTCCAGGTTCATCCAATAAATTCCTAGGCTGAGCAGCACCCCTATTTTATCTTGATTTCTTTTGTTTGCTCCGTAGGTACGGGAGACCTTCCCACAGTTCTAGGCCACAGCAGTAACTGCCTCGCTGAATAGGTAGATCGTCGCTCAGAATGTTTTGGATCGGGGTTCTGTTGGCCTTTGGTCCGATGGCTTGCCAACGGCAATGGTTTCTGTGCTCTATAAGCCAGTGCTCTCTGGCCTATTCCTAGTCCTTCTCTTGTTAACACATTATATTTTGTACTCTTTTCTCACTTGTGCTGCAGAAAGTCAGGAAATGTTTTATGCTGTCAGTAGACGGATTATGCCAAAGAAAATTTAAATGAGTTCTACTTGGGACATTAGCTTGTTCTGCACCCCAAAAATACCCATGCAACTGCCGAATCCTCCTTTCAGCTACTACCTGTTCACTTATCTTTGCAGTACAGCACTCTTGACAATATATCCTATTTCCTTCTCGTAACATTTCCCAAGAATGTCCCTTCTTCATGCCCAACGTGGTGGTGTTATCTGCTCTTTTGTGGGACTAAATTCTTCTTTTAACTCTTGTGTGCTTGTCTGTCAGACTCTTTTCACAGCTACCTTTTTATGAGAGCTATTTGAATTCCCTATCTCGCACTTTATGGATGCTGGCTGGCTTTAAGGACAAGCTTTTGGAGGCCTGGCTGCCTCTGAGTCAGTGCTGCCCCGGAGATTCCAGTTGTCATGCAAGACTTGGGACTGCTCTCTGTACGTTCATTCACAATCGAGCACTCTGCTGAAACTTGGCTGGAGCATGGCGGCGGCCTCGATCAGGAGAGGTGATGTGAACCCATTACCCCTGTAATTAGGGGCCCAGCATGCTTTGACTCGCACGGTTGCTCGAGTCCATACTCTGTGCATACAGGATAGCACAGTCCTATCTATTTGACATGTTCCTAGAGCATGAGCTTCATACCATGGTAACATGTGCATAGATGCACCTGATTTGGCAATGGCATTCATTGTCGACCAGTAAACGCTGCAGATGTATTAAACGGAAGCATAGAGGCTTATTTCATAGATGGCAGTACACTTTGATGGGATGAAATGGCTTGGAGATTTTCACCCAAAGCCACATTTTAAAAGTTTTGTCTTCATTCCAGTAAGGCAGTAAAATGAAAAAGGCGGGCTGATAAATCATTATTACCATGAGCAGGAATTATGCAAAATTCCTTTTCAAGGAGAAATAACAGCGAGATTTGGGGACCATGACGTATAAAGGCTTGTTTCCTGAGGTGCCTTGGTGCTCCCAATATCCCTAATTTGACTGCCAAATAGCTGGGAATCGAAGTGTGAGCTGCTTCATTAACTAGGAAAGCAATCTTCTATTGTATTTCTGCCTTGGTTGGAAGCAAAAGAAATTGTGAAAGAATTTGCCAAATCCTCCAGTTTCCCACCCCATGGCTGATCTAATGGCAGAATAAGGTGCCTTCAGTGTACCAGCGGCATAGACTGATGTAACCCAAGAAGGACTGAATTACCACAATTGAGGTGGCAACAAAGGAAGCTATGTGCCAAAAGACTGAAGTCATTGCCACTAATTAAAGGTTAACAGACGAACGTTGGATTACACCAAAGATTTAATGTGAGGGACGAAAGGAGAAATAGTCACTGTAAACCAAGTTTCAACAGATCCTCTCCATTGATCCTCCCCAGTGGAGTCATTGTGCCTGTAAGGGGGGGGAAGTAGTGGGTGCTACAGGCTCTGTGCAAGCTGCCCGTCCAGCCCAAGACCGGCAGTGGCTCTTCTGGCAGAGTTCTTGCCAACAAATCCAAAAGTGATGACCCTGATCAACAGGAAAGCAAATAAGTGCTTTAGCTGCGTTTCAGCCATAATTACCGAAGAAGGGTCAGAAAACCACAGTTTGCCCAGCTTTTGGGCTGCTGTAACTCTGCATTTGAACTAATAACATTAAAGTTGGTGACTCTCGAAAGGATCACAGTAAATCACACTCATCCAGAGGACCATCAAAAACTTGTATCTGTACCATTTTTGGTCTTGAACAATTCTTGATGTCCTCTGACTTAAAAACTCTAAAAAAAAAAAAAGGCAGTGGAATCGGATGCTTTTTCATGGTCCAAGAAAACGTTCTTAGATGTGTAGCTATCCCATTAAAACATTAGTTTTGCTTTGGTTCACAGAGGATTGTACCCCTCCATATGGTCTCTTTCTTCTGCGCCACGGGAAGCAGCTGTTTGCTTCGGTCCCTATCCAGAAGGTTGCCGCCACATTCCTGTGGTTGGAAGATCTTTGAAGCCATGAAAACGTCTGGTTGGTGGTGTTTGGATTTCAGGGAACAGCAACCATGAAATAGACCATGATTTAAGCAAGGTTATGTTGGAAACCCCATCCTTAAATCTCTGTGGAAGTGTTCTCCTCACTGGAACCTTTGAAAATGTGGGTTTGGTGATGGGGTACATTTTCACTGGTCTTTTGTTTTGCATTTATTATTTAATCATGCTAGACCGTATTTTATTGCCTTGTGTCAGCTGCGTTTTTTTCAATTTTTCTTATAAATGTTTGTTTTTTAATGTAGCTGACAGTCTTAGAACTACTTTTTTCCCATTATTGTGCTTGACATTATAGAGGTTTTCTTGTAAAGCTGTAAAGCGCTATATGAATTAAAAACCACAGGTTTATTTAAAATGGACTGCCGCTACTCAGATTTCAATCTAGCGGAAAGGCAGATGTGGAAACGTGGTGTTGATAATGCTGGCCGGAAGTACCAGTTATCTGTCTGTTTGTGGTTGGTACGGACAGGGTCCATTTTAGCCGTAAGGGCAGCCCCAAGATTGTGGAGTGCACAATTACAGAATGTTTGTTGACAGAAGATAGATAGGGTCTGTGTCCTTGAAGTACACTAGACCTGGTCGCACACCTGAAGGGATATTGAAAGTGTAAGGATGCAAGATTTTAGTAGTGAGGAGTTAGTTGATGGTGAGAGTGGATGGGGAAAGGGGTTAATATGTTGTTGCTTTCTAGCTCTTGGTTGTAGACTACACTGAGATAACGGTGCTGTGCACTTTCATGAAGTAGAGGATCCATAAACCAAATTGTTTTCCGATAGATTGTAATGCAAAGAGTTTCACCATTGCTGGTCTTAAAGTAGTCCAAGTTTCAGGTGGACAATGTTTAGTCTTTTGCTATTCTCTTTAATTTCTTTCAAAGTGGTTCGTTGAAAAGGCAAGTATTCAGCTGTTTCTTGAAAGGAAAGTGGTTCACTTGTGTGAACTGCTGGTTATAGCCTACCGACTATATGCTCCCATTCACACTATTTTTTACCAAAAATAAATATAATTTTCATTTATTGCACATCTAAAAATCTTGCTTTAAAAAGCATCCAACACAATATATTGTAATTCTTATTACATTGCCGTGTCCATAATCGGAGATACAATGTTTGTGTTCCCCTTCTTTTGGACTTTTCTCCTTTCTAGCGTATATTGAAATTCAAAAAAGTCCCCTCCTCCTGCTCCGTCAAACCATTCCTATTTGAACATATGCTCAAATGCATGTATTTTGTATGCCTGATATGTTTCTGTTTTTTTATAATATGAATTCTGCACTTTCCTCTGGGGTTAATAACTATTTTTACATAGCGTTGTGTTTTTCTTTTGGGGAATAATTCGAAACATAACCCCTCCATCAGTCCGAATACACCGTGGTTGCAAATATCAAGTATATTCTTGACCCACTCTAAATATGTAGATTTGCACATTAAAAGCCGTACATATGCATTAATGGAACCCGATTTTGTAACTACCTTGCTGTAAATACTCTTCTTTTAAAACACGATTAGTAGCTCTCGTTAAAAATAAAAAGCCACAGCATCACTCCATTAGGAACTAGTGTCTCGCCTCCTTGCCTAAATGCGAATCGGACTATGCTTTCCTAGAATTACCTGCTATTGACGTCTTCTTTTTATGAGCTCCTTGTGTGGGATGGTGATTTTTCCTGCTCCCATTAACTTAAGTGCCCTACAACCTATACATCTGTAAAAGGTTCAGAAGCCTTTTAATTAAATTGCCACTGCCCATGTATCTGCTGATGATGGTCTATTGGCAAACATACATTTGTTTTGTATTGTGGTCCTTCAGGAAACATGGGTGACAGCGGCTTGTGAAATGGTTCTTATACATAGTTGTGTTCGGTATGGACCATAAAAGCAGTTTAAATATCATATTATCACGTCATACATAAAATCAACATTTCTTATTTGCAATACATGTTATAATTCACAATAAAAAGGACTTGCTCCGGCACACACAGTTTTGATCTCAAATAAAAATAAAAAATATAACCCAGCACACAAGCAATTCAATCATATTTCGCCCTATATAACCAGGCCCTTTGTACAAATTTTGCAATAAAATAGACCAAATTCACATCTAATGTATTTGTACAAATGTTAACAGCCAAGTCTGTTGTTCTGATATCTTTCAGTCGAAATACTGGCAATAAATACAGCTTAGTCAGAGTTTAATAGCCTGGGCAAAACAATAGAACATGTTTAACTGACTCTTCAGGGTTGCTGCAGACTTTACAACTCGTCTCCGATGAGAATGACCACCTAGCTGTATAGTTAGCCACTTTGAGAGTGTTAGTACGTAATTGTATGTGTAAACTTTGGGCGTATGCAGGTGCTGCACAGTCTAGATACAGTTTGAATCCCTCAACTGGTTTCAGTATTATATAGGGGGCACCAGAATTCAGCGCAACACAAGCACATTTCATCTGGCTTATTATGGTTTCGTGGCACTGAGTTTTAAATCGGGCCTTTGAGCTCAGGGTTAAATCCTCTGGTTTTTCCCAGACAGTCCCCATGTCCAGGTTCCCAAAACCTTTACGTACAAAGTGGAGCTATACCAAAGCACTAGACCCGATATATTTTTTAAACTGCTCATCGAACCTCTGTATTTAACTAATTCGGGTGTACTCCAAAGCCTAATCCAGTACAGCAATGGTTTACTGGCAATAACTTCATTTATGGGCATAAGGCAGCATTCCCAATGTAAACTGGCCATTGGAGCTCCCTTAGGTTGCATTAATAGCCCTGCAAAAACCCATTGTCCGCTATGCTTAGCTCAGGTGAGGGGCGGTGTCCCCACAGTTCTGCACCATACAGTGCTGCAGCTCTGCCTTGTTCTTGCTATAATTTAATAGCTGGAGAAATTGCAGCCCTTCCGAGCCTATTATAAAGGCAGCGGATTTCACCACTATATTTTTCCATGGTCGCGGTGGCTTTAGCAAGATGGTCTGACCATGTTAAATCTTCAGAGAATCGTATCCCCAGATAATCATAATAGCGTACCTGTACCAACACATAATCACCAACCGATACATTCACATTCACTTATATTTTCTTTTGGTTCTTTCCACTAAATACAAGCACCTTTGTTTTCTCTAGGTTCAGTGTCAGACAGTTCTTTGCATTTCTCCATAAAAATGTTCAAGTTATGCTTCAGCCCCATCGGTGTTGTTGATAATAATACAGCATCGTTAGCATAGGAGAGTGCTGGGAATCTTTCCCGACCAAGTCTGGGTGGGTCGGGACAGGCCACCAGAAATTCCTCTATGATGACATTTATATACAAGCTAAATAGAAGGGGGGGGTCAGCACACACCCCTGGCGTACCCCTCTTTCCACAGCAAAAGAGTCAGTAAGCTCCCCGTCCAGCCCATACCTCACGGCTGCCCTGTTATTACAATCTAAAGGGCCTCTCGGGTGCCCTTTTCTCTCAGTAGCGACCATAAATGGCTGGGGGATACACTGTCAAATGCTGTGCGTAAATCCACAAAAATGACGTAAACCCTGGAATGCTGGACAGTAAATTATTTTGACAAGATAACATTCGGTCAAAGACATTGATCCAAAGAACTAATGCCTGAAAGAAACCCAGCCTGAAGGTGGCTTAATATACTGTTCTCAGTAGCCCATTTTTGTAAGCGGGTGGTTAACACTTTCGCATAGACCTTTCCCGGGGCATCCAAAAGCGAGATAGATCTATAATTACACAGCTTCCTATAATCCCCCTTTTTGAAAATTGGCACTTTTATTCCACCTCGCCAAGACTGTGGCACATTCCCCATCTTAGCAATGCAATCAAACACCCGTTTGAACAAGGGGGCCCAAACAGAAATCTCATTCCTAAACAGGTCCACTGGCAAGCCATTCGGCCCAGGGGTTTTCCCCCACCCAAACTATTAATGGCCTCATTCACTTCAATAACAAAGACAGTGATATGCGTACCTCTTTCTCCCCCAATTTTACTACAGTCATCACTGTCTAAAGGTGCTTCTTGACCAATTTCATATAGGGCACTAAAATACTGAAACCACTCAGACTGGGGCATATGACTTAACAACTGGTTGCCCTTTTACATTTGCCCCCGCAACAGACCTTGTGAAATTGATGGTAAAAGCTTAGCAAACCTTTGCAGTAAAAGGTCCCACTGGAAGACCGAAGGGGGGGGGGGCTTCTGGCCTCAGGCGACATCCGTGTACTATTGAGGAAATTAAGGGATCGACCTCTATAGGGCAAGCGGGGAGAATTGGCTGTGATTTTGATGGTTGTAGGGAGATGGTCCTTATCAACATAAATGATCCTCCGAAAGCTGTATTTAACAAAAAAAACATTGGGACGGTGGGAAGGCTGATGGTCGAGTGAGATCCCAGTATCCCACTGTTTGTAGTTGGAGACTTTAATGCGAAAGTTGAGCCATCTGGACCTAAGTGAGTCTACACCTATTCACTTGTAATCGGCAGGGTAAGGAATGGGCTGAATTGTTATATTCTCATCACTTGATCATGCTTAATGGGTATTGTGCAGGCAATGGCCCATAAAGCCTATTCTCGTATAAGTGGAAGGAGTGCTTCTACTATCGACTATATCTTTGTGAACCATGCAGCTGCTGGGTTGTACTGTATTGTATTGAAATTTTTAAGCACAGAAACCAAGGCCCGGGGGGCATCTGGGCGCTGACAAAAGACTGTGGGAACAAGAGGAACAGTGGAGGTTAGTTTTTAAACAGCAAAGTCTTTAAAAGCTTCCTAAAACTGAAGTGGTCAGGTATTTCTCGAAGTGCTTGAAGAAGGGCATTCCAGAGCAAGGGTGCTCTAACCGAGAAGGACTGGCCTCTGGATCTGGACTTACAAAAACAAGGAACTACTAGGAGATTTTTGTCACTAGATCGTAACGTACGAGGGGGCGTGTAAGCTTTGAATTTCTGTTGCAAAACGGCGGGGCCGACAGAGTAAAGCGCTCGATGTGCATTGCACAGAGCCTTAAACTTGATTCTCCTTCTGAGCGCTAACCATAAGAGCTTGCCTAGAAGTGTTGCTGAATGCTCTAGTTTTGAGGCACCTGAAGCCAATCGGGCTGCAGCATTCTGAAGGATTTGGAGTCTCTGGATCAAAAATTCTGGTTGTCCCAGATATATTCTGTTACAGTTATCCAGAAAACCCATGATAGTTCACGTGACCACAGTAGTACAGCAAGTAGAAGGAAGGAAAGGCAGAACCTTCCTTAGCAGCTTTAATCTAGGGAAACCCCACTGCACACTGAGGCAATCTGGGTATCACAGGTGCAGGAGGGAAGGATTATAATCCCTAGACTTTTCACTGGTGTACAAGGGACAGGAAGATCTCCCACCTACTCCGGCCAAAAATGGGAGTTCCAGATAGATGTAGGGTCGGGGGTGCCGATGACCAAGACCTTGGTTTTACTGACATCCAATCTTAGACAGTTGTTGGTTATCCAGGCCACAATTGCTGAGAGACACTCTTTCATTTTCAAAGGGAGGTCTGATCTCTGGGAGTCAAGGCGAAAAAAGCAGTTGCGTGTTGTCCACATAGGTATAAAAACGGATGCCAAAAGACGTGATGAGAAATATTGGAAGATATGTCTATACCATATGCCAGGAATGGGGACATCTTTATTAACAATGGTTCCAATCGGGTACAATGGAATTCCACAAACCTAGAAAAGACACGGTTGATGGCCGAAAGAAAAATATCCCTGTATATTGACAGATGGTTGTTCGAGCAGGATTGTAATGGGTCCGCCCTTATCGATGATTTTGAGGGGGGCGTGGCTTGAAGGCCATGTGAAGAGACGTGCCAATCGGGAGAGCTCCCGGAGATCCGTAATTCATCCTAAAAAAAAGTGCAACTGCAAGAACCTTCTGACGCCAGGAACGTAGGCAGCTGCTTATGCAGCCTAAGAAACGGCAGTTCTAGGAAAGTAAAGCTCCCGGAGCCACGGACTGGCGGAAGCAAAATGGTGGCTGCGTGAAACAAAGGACTCAGATTGATGCCGGCGCCTTGAGTCCTGATGGCCGCGGAGCGGGCCGTGTGGGAATCTGCGTGCCTCAGGGGAGACACTGCCGTGTTGGGTTGTACCTCCGGTAGCCTGCGCTGCCTTGGGCAGGCTCGGAGAGCAGCCCATAAGACGGAACGGCCGGCGCTAGGACCCGGCTGTGCTGGCGAGTGCCGCAGTCCTTGCGAAGAAATCCAAAGTGCTACAAATAGATGCGGAGCGGGCCGTGTGGACATCCCCGCGCCTCTGGAGAAACATAGCCATGCAGGGCTGTATCTCCGGTAGCCTTCACTGTCTTGCGCGTGCTCGGAGAGCAGCCCCTGAGGCTGAGAGGCCGGCGCTAGGACCCGGCCGTGCGGACCTCGCAGTGGAATCGATGTGGCGCTCTGCTTTCTTCGGACTGACAAAAGCGGGCGGCGAGCGCTGGGCGTGTGCGGGCACAGTGTAGCAGCTGCTGCGCTGCATAGGAATCCCTCGGCCTGAGGAAGTGAAGAACAGAAGCGGCCCGGAGGAGATGTGTAAAGGGTCACGGTCTGCAGCTGGAAGGAAGACGACCCAGTCAATGAAACATTGTCATTATATTGTAGCAACCCCCTCCACTCATCACATATGGAATAAACAGCACAGACCATTGTGCTGAGGCACTGGAAGCATTCAGACACTGGCCCTAACAGAAGGAGGGGGAAGTGGACTGGCAGGCTACTGCAGACTGCCTTTGTGGGTATAAGGAAAGATTGGACGGGCCAGTGATTTGTTAGGGCCCCCTTGCCTGGGTGTCAGGAGAAGTGGCTGCGCCAAACAAATAAGCAGAGTGCCCCATACAGCTTGCAAGGAAGCGTGGAGAAGAGGCTTACACGGTCACATGGGTGGACACAATCCATCCTTGCACCCAAGGGGTTGCTCTGGGGTGCCTCTGGTCGGCCCCCCTGGGCCCGGCCAACAGCGAAAGTCTGCCCCTGCAGGGGTCAGAAGCCAAAGTGCTGGGGCCAGCCCAAGGATCCTGGTTGCAACGCCATGACAAACAAACCTCCAAGGCCGAGGGGCAAGCAGCCCACGCTAGATGAGTATGCCAGGACACCCCCTGGCCCGGAAGGGGCCAGGAGTAAGTAAAAGGCCCCCGTTGGGCGTGTGGCCACCATAAGCGCGAACCAGGAGGTCCTTGATGCGATCGCGGACCTGAAGGTAGCCTGGGAGACCAAGCTTGAACTGGCTGTGACAGAACTTTAAACAGCGATGGAGCTCAAAGTGGGGCGGTGCAAGAGGACTTGAATCTCCTTAGGCAAGATGTTAGGTCTTTGGCGGAGCGCACTGAGAGCCTGGAGAAGGAAGTGGGCCCGAACACAGCGAACTGTGAAGCACATAAATCGGAACTTCACGCCCTAGTGCAGCGCGTGGGCAATTTAGAAAACAGGGCGGAGGAGGCGGAAGGACGTGCCCGGAGGAACAATATCCGCATCGTTGGCCTGCCGGAAGGAGCGGAGGGTCACAACCCCCAGAGTTTATTGAATCAATGCTGTTGCAGGAGATAACTGGAGGAGTCTTGTCCCAGGGGTTTTCGGTGGAAAAGGGCGCATAGGGCTCAAACGAGGAAGCCGCCGCCGGGCAACCCACCCAGGCCGGTGATTGTCAAGATCCTCAACTATCGGATCGAGAAAGAATCCTGGAACACTTCCGGAAGGGTGGAACGATACAAAGAGGGACAGCAAAGATAACTGCATACCCGGATTATACCCTGATGGTACAGCGGAACCGTATGAACTTTGGAACAGTCAAGAGAAGACTATGAGAGGCGGGCCATAAGTACATGTTGCTATACCCAGCGAAGCTGAAAGTTTTTCACAAGAACAGGACCTTCTTTTTCGAAACTCCGGAAGATGCTATGGGATGGCTCGACACGCAGGGCTGCCCGCAGGAGATGGACGCCCAGAAGGGTGAAGGAAGTGGAGAACATAAGTAACACACAAGGGGGGCACCGGGGAGTGTCAGAAGTCAAGACTATGGGACTTGATTTTAGTGATTGCAGCAGCCCGTTGACTGGTATTGCCAGACCGGGGGGGGGGGACATGATCCGTTAGCACTGTGACTATTTCTTCGATAGGGAGCCTTGCAAGGCCAATCTTTGTACCCCCATATAGAATCTAGTTAGGTCGCCGATAGTGTGGTGACACCCTGCTGGGGTCTTAACCTGGGGATCCAGGGTAGGCCCAAATGCAGGGGAGCCTGAAATCCAGGTATGGAGCTGGGCATTTGTTGGGGTTGGGGTAGGGTGATGAGGGGGGAGGGAAGGGGTTGTGTGCAGTGGTGTGTTGTAGTTGGGAGGGAGGTATGGGGTGAGACTGCACCCCAAGGAAAAAAAGACAAACCATGGGAGACCTTAAGATAGTCACTTGGAACGTCAGGGGGCTCAACAGTTACTTGAAATGGAACAAGATTATGATGTACCTGCGCAGACAGAAAGTGGATATAGCCTTGCTACAAGAAACTCATTTTACGCAAGATAAAATGAAAGTGATACAGAAGAAGTGGAGAGGGACAGTAGTAGGGCAGTATACTCTGCCTATGCCAGAGGGGTAATCACATGGGTGGCCCCACATGTCCCGTTCCAGTTGCTGAGCTCGGTGGCAGAGGCAGATGGCAAGATGGTGGTTATGAAAGGCCTGGTGGAAAATAGAGAGATTTGTTTTGTAAACATTTATGCCCCGAACCAGGACACAGCGGCGTATTTTAGGACTCTATATGGTAAACTCAGTGGTAGCGCAGGGGGGGGGGCGGTACTCTGGGGGGGGTGACTTCAATTGTATTTTGAACCCCAACCTTGATAGATCAGACACTAATGTAGACAGACCCACCCCGGCCGCAAAGGCACTGCATGTACTGTTGGCAGATTTTGGGCTGATAGACAATATTCACATTATGCAGCCCCACAAGGCTTATATACTAGATTAGACTATGTGTTTGCCACGCAGGAAATAATGACTGAAATGCCGCAGGCGCAATATAAAGCCAGAGTCCTCTCAGACAACTCGCCACTGATGCTAATGTGGCAATATCGACCCCCAAGGGGAAGGATACCCACATGGCGAATGCGTGCAGAAGCGCTCAAAGATAGTATATTTAGGGTGGATATGCGAGAGGAAATAATAAGTTACTTTGAGATAAACACTGGCAGTGTTAAGACAGCAGGCACGCTATGGAAAGCCTTTAAAATAGTAGTGAGGGGAATTGCCATAGCTAAATCTAAAGGGCTGCAGAATGGGATCCTGGCCGAATTGCAGGACTCTGAAAAGGAACTAGAAAGGGTTCTGGAACGGGGCAGTAGCGCTAAGGAAGATGTCGACAGGGCACAGGGCCTGCAGCGGAAATGTGCAGGATGCTGGGAGAGGTTATGTAATCTTAACTATAAAAAGTACATAGAGAGACAACATGCTGAAGGAGACAAACCGGGAAGAGTCCTGGCGTGGCTCTACAAAAATGAGACACCTAGGCCCCCAATCAGAACAATAGTGAAAGACAATGTTAACATAGTGGATACGCAAGAGGGGGTTAATCAGGAATTCGCAGAATATTATAAACGTTTGTATGAATATGAGACATAGAGCGACGGAGGGGAAATAGGGGACATACTGGAAGATATTAGATTACCTCAGATTAGCGCAGTGGAGAAGGAGGAGCTAGATGCCCCAATCACCCTGGAGGAACTAGAAGAAGTAGTGAGGCAGCTGGACACGTGCAAAACCCCGGGAACCGATGCAAATTTTTATAAGGCATATAAAACAGAGGTACTCCCCCCGCTACTGGAGATGCTGAATGAAGCATATGAAGCGGGGGGACTACCGGAATCTTTACGTGAAGCGGTTATCATACCACTTCCCAAGCCCAATAAGCCTGGTAGTGACTGCGGATCCTATAGGCCTTTGTCGATGTTGAACCAAGATAGTAAGATTCTGACGGCGGTCCTGGCAAATAGACTAAAGAAGGTCATAAATAAGTTAATACATCCTGATCAGACAGGATATGTCCCGAATAGGAACATCTCGAATAATTTGAGGTGACTCCACCGCGTGGTTGAACATACGGAAGGGGATACAGACGAGATGGCGATAGTATCACTGGATGCGATCAAGGCATTTGACTCGGTCAGGTGGACCTGGCTAAAGGCGACCCTAGCCAGTTACGGTATGGGGCCAGGATATCTTCATTGGGTAGAACTATTATATATCGCACCGCTAGCGAGAGTGAAGACAGGAACTGTGGTCTCTGAAAGGTGGCAACTGGATAGAGGCACCAGACAGGGATGCCCATGTTGTATATCCTAGCGTTGGAACCTCTGGCGATCTACTTAAGGCAGCAATATGATCCAATAGGCATCGTCGTCGGGAAGACATCACATTTAATTTCATTATATGCAGATGATATGTTGCTGTATTTGCGTTATTCTGAAGAGAACCTTCAGTATATACTGGAAGGGATGAAGAGGTTTGCAGAACTATCAGGTATAGCTGTGAACCCTAGTAAGTCCTGTGTGTTTCCACTGGGTAGATATAGGGGACTCTCGGTGGAGAATCTGCCGGTTTTACAGATACGATGGGAGGTCACAACCTTCAGATATCTTGGGGTAGATATATACCATATGGTAGAAGCCGAACATAGGCATAACACGGTAAGAACGGTGGAGAAACTGGAGAATAGCATGAAGTTCTGGGCGAAACTCCCTCTGGCAATGATGGGGCGAGGGGCGATGCTCAAGATGGTGGCATTGCCCAGATTGTTACATTGCTTCGCGAATATCCCATACTCCATACCTCGGAAATTCTTCTCTAGGTTGGACAGTATAAGTAGGGAATTTGTATGGCACGGGATGAGGAACAGGGTAGCCCTGTGGAAATTAAAAAATCTGCATGAAAAAGGAACCTTTTCCACCACCTACCGTGGAACATGGGCTGCATCAGGGGGACTGTGCCCCATATTTCCTGAAAGAGATGATATGGTTGCCCAAGCGGGAGCTGGGAGGTCGTCCAAGGATGTTGGGTCTTGGGTGGGGAATGTGGCAAAGGGCATGCCGGATGATGGACAAGCCATCCCCGTGCTTCCCGCAGATCCTGCTGGTTACAGTGGTGGGAGCAGATAAGCAACTCAGGTTAATGATTAGGAAGCACTGCGAACCGGTGGGAATAGCAACGATGGGGGATGTGTGGCAAGAGGGGAAGATACTGGAATTTGAGGAGCTGGTGGAACAAACAGGGTTGAGTGCCGGGCAATATATTACGTATCATGGGTTGGTGTAACGAATTAAAGCGGCCTGGCCCCAGGTGGAACTGGCAGAGGAACCGGACACCACACTGGATATGATATATGAAATAGCAGAAGGAGGGCATGAAATGTCCAGAGTGTATGAGATGATAATGACTCGAGTGGGTAAGGAGGTGGTGCAATTTAGACTGGATTGGGAAGAAGAAGTAGGGGACCCGATGAGTGATGGGATGTGGGAGAGAGCACAAGGGTATCATTAAAAAGTATCGAGAAATGCTAGACTGCAACAAATACAGCTGTATATAACTCACAGGGCATACCTGACGCCACTACAGATAGCTAAATTTAGAAACGCCGGAAGCCAAGTGTGCCCAAAATGTAATGAGGAAAACGCAGGAATGGTGCATATGTTCTGGGCCGGCCCGCTGATAGCGAGATATTGGAGGGGCATAGCACAGAAAATGGAAGACAAGGGGATCAGTATGAAGGTGGATAACGTGTGGGCCTGTTTGTTGGGAGGGTTCCCCAGACCGCGAAGGTTTAAACATGTAAGTAAATTAAAAGATCTAGCGTATGTCCTGGCAAAGAGAAGGATTGCAATGGGCTGGAAAGCATGTCATAGGCCCAATGTGGAAACGTGGTGGAGGGACCTGCAGAAGTGGGCGGAGGCGGAAACAGCAGCATGGCAGGAAGCGTGTAAAGGGGACATGGAAGGAGAAGCAGGGGCCCTATTGGGTTGGAGACAATTGTTAGCGGAGCTATTTGGGCCCTCATATGATGGAACAAGTGATGATGATTCAATGAGCGTGGTGAAAAAGGACTCCCCACTGCAAGAGTTGGAGACTAATAAAGTGGGAAAGTAGGCTCGGGACGGGAAAAGACAGTGGATGAGAATTATCAATGTATGTGTATCTGTTAGCAAATGGTGTACCCACTGTAAGTTTGGTTTGTTTTTTTGTTGTTTGAATAAAATCAATACAATATATTTTTTTTAAATCGATGATTTTGAAGCTATGGTCAATTGTATTAAAGAGGCAATAATGAAAAAAAGAAATTATAAGATCCCAAGTGAATGATGGAATAGGGATAGTTGTACGCATCAGTGATAAGATTGCAGAATGCAAAAAGCTAAAAAAGGAAACTGCACTTACTTAATGTTGGATTGGCTGGTATACCAGCCTCAGTGATTACCAACGAAATAAAACAAATCAAAGCGAGGTATCGTAGATGGCTGAGGAGTCATTGTTTAAGGTGTGATACTGAAGTTTGGACGAATAATAACGTGGGAATTTAGTCTGTGGTTAGGGGAACGGCAAAGAAGGCTCTTCCCATTAATAGTGTATGTGAGGAGGATTGGTGTGCACGCATAGGGAGTACCCTGGGGGCTGAGCAACCCGTTGATTCAGGTAATTTTAATATTGTTGAAATCTGGACCTGCAAAGCTATGGTGCAAGACATTTTTAGGATAATACAGAAGCTGCCTTCCTCCCGTGCTGCTGGGCCCAATGGGACCTGTAATGCGGTGTTTAAATTGTCTCCATGGGCATGGGCACAATCACTCCATATACTCTTTCAGCATATTGGTAAATGTGGGTGTGTTCCTATGACATGGAAGGAGACTAAGATCCTTCGTATTCACAAAAAGGTTGTTGGAAGAACCCTACTTATTACCGTATGCTAGCGATGCTTGATATACCGCCCAAAATATTCACTAAAGTCCTATTGAACGAACTGAATCAATGGATTGTACAAAATAATATTCTGCCGCCCAAACCGAGTGGGTTTAGAGGCTAGTCTAGTACCATACATATTCTCCTTACTTTGGTCACTGTTGTGGAATATGGGTGGGCTAGACGCCATCTACCGGTGTATGGTGCGTTTATTTGATTTTAATGCAGCTTTCGACACGGTCATGAGGAATCGACTATGGACTAAATGAGTTGCTTGGAACAGCCCTCAAGGCCTGTTGACAATGATTATACTACTGCACTAGGATACTAGCCTAAGAGTATGATTGACAGAGTGTCAAAACGGTTTTCTATGACAAGGGGGTAAAGCAGGGCTATATAGTGGCCCCAACTCTTTTTAATGTATATCTTGCTGGTCTGGCAGATGTGTTAAATCAAATATTCCAGCAGCTCACCCGGTGACAGCTGGGGCCTTGAAATTAAGTTGGCTGGGACATGCAGATGATCTGCTCCTATTAGATTATATCCCAAGAGGGCTTCAAATGTTGCTTGATGCACTGGGTGAGTACTCTAGGATCAATGGTATGCGTATTAATATAGAAAAAACCCAAATCATGGCAGTCATGTGAAAAATAAATTCCACCCCAAAATAGGTGCGGAAGATTGATTTGAAGCCGATTGAACTAGTTGGATGCTATAATTATCTGGGTGCCCAGTTACAGGGGAAAAACTTGCGTCTACTGTTGAGAATGCCCATGACATTCCCAATAGAGTATATTCGTTTAGCGTTTGATCTGATGAGTATTTGGGTGGAGACCAATATAACTCGGCAATGTTCTTTGACAAACTACTGTACTTGGAAATGGTGCAATAATAGTTGAGGTTTGTCAGGCCTTTTGGGGGATTTGTGAACACGAGTGGCTTGATACTCTAGGTAGATAGTTGGGAATCTACAAGAGATGGAGGTTGGGGCTTGAACAAAGTTCCAAAGGGCCTACTCAGGTGGCACGGAAGAGAGCTGTTAAGCCGAAATGAACAGAGTGCAGCTATGAGGCTGATATTGTGAGGTTGGCTTCTAATGTCAATAGTGGTCCTTTCATCTATTATGGGATGGAGCGGAATCTGTCTCCAAAATACATTGATGCTTACCCCAATAGTAACATAGTTAGGCAATATCTTTTGATCAAGTTTAATGTCACACAGGTATTGGTGTGAGATTTGGCATCTAAAGACAGGAACGCTTTTGTAGACTCGGTGGGGAAATGGTCATTGAAACTACAGAACATATCATGTTCATATGTGCGAGTTTGAATGTCATAAGGTATAAATATATGAAATCCTAGGACAATAAAATGAACTATGACGAACAGACGGTTTTATGGAGAATTTTACTGGAGGGAAATGATGCACATTGTATATACCATATGGTTACATTTTATAATGTAGGTTTGGAAATTTTAGGAGAGATAACGCAGGGGATTTCATAAGGATAGAATGATGATTCTGCTTCATTCTAATATATAGGAGGGTAACACTGCTATGATGTATTTTTACTATGTGAATTTAAAATTGGCGATATGTTAATGTTTTGCTTATGTATACAAAACCGTTTGGTTGTAAGTATATCAATAATTAATACATTAAACTGGCACTCTTGCCAAAAATGTGTGCCCTTTCCTAGGATTACTATCTGTAGGTTGGTAGTATATCTGAGATTTTCTGTAGCTCTTTTAGCAGTGTGATCTGCCACCGTCTGTAAAACCTAAATACAGATTTATAGTTTATATTCTGTATTCCTCAAATTGTGCCCTTACATCTCTTATCTCGTTTTGATGGCCACTTTCTTTTCTGCAGCCTGACTTCTGATTCCAGCATTCAGATAGCTGGCTCCCTTGCCACGTGTTCTTTACTCATTTTGTTAACATTGATTCCTGTGAGTTTGCCCTGTCTGTGCGCCTTGCTTTTGCTTCAGTTTGTCATTGGTTGCACTGCGCTGCGTGGATGTATTACTCCCACCCTCGAGGCGCTGCACTGACCACCCCTTCAAACATGCATCATGTTCAGGACTGGCTTCATCACCTACAAAGCAGTTACAACCAAAGCACCACTCTGCTTGGACAAGAGGCCAGTGCACCAACAGAAGCCACAACCTCACTGGGCTGGAAACAAGGAATAGTTGTTTTCCAGCTGTGCAGCCTGCCTCTGGAACAGGTTACCCACATAGATATGATATGATTGCTTATTTATAACGCACGTTATAACGTTATACCCGGAGGTTTCTAAGCGCGGACCCGGGGATCGAACCTGTGTTGCTCCGTGTCGTCTTGCTTCCAATGCGAGCACATTGCACCTGAGCTATCCTCCCGAGACAAGGCTGGCCCCCTCCATTTTATACACCAATGAGGACCTGAAAACCCTACTCTTCAAAGAGCATTGCACCAATTTCTGATACCTCCACTCCCCCCTTTTTCTGGAGTTCCACCCACTCCCTCCTCCGCTCTCCCCAACCCTCCCAGCTACCCATGTACTAGTATATCCCCCGGGTGCACCCTCTTTTTTCAGCGCTCCATTGCTTCCCAGCTAGGTTTGCACTTTGTAAACCATTTACACACTCGAACCACTGATTCTGACACACGGATTGCTGCCAACATTGTTCACTTGAATAACATACAAATCCATATTTATTTTGTGT
This sequence comes from Ambystoma mexicanum, assembly GCF_040938575.1. Taxonomy (NCBI): domain Eukaryota; kingdom Metazoa; phylum Chordata; class Amphibia; order Caudata; family Ambystomatidae; genus Ambystoma; species Ambystoma mexicanum. Next base: position 636,355,916 of record NC_090928.1, on the reverse strand, counting down.
CCGGGAGGTAATGGGAGCCTGTCAAATCCATGTAGAAATGTTGCAAACATATGTTCACACAGAAGACTACCACCAGGCCTAGTGTCGTGGTGGGGTGGCTTTCAACTATTTCAATTGAAATGGGCCACCACACCTTTGGGGAGGTGTGCCCCTGTGACTTTGCCAAAGCTTTAACAGTATTTTAAGTGGTCATTAAGTGTTTCAGCTCCCCTCTGATTGTCTCTCTTTGTTCTGCTGTACAGAGACCAATACAGCTGTCACATAATAATCTGCAGCTACTCATCCCCTCTCTCCATGGGTGTGTTTATCACTTTACACAGAATGAAGCCACAAGGTGGTATGGGCATATTTCCAAAGGAAGACTCACTCTACACAAACTGAAGGCTGCGCCACTTTAATTGTGTACTGCTGGCCAATGAAAGATCTCTTTAAATGTTGATGACGTATTACAGACATGTTTTACCCTGCGTTGAGCTCAGTGACAGCGTTGGTGCCTTTCAATCTTTGCAGTTGATAGGGGACCCCATATTGGCAGTCGGCAGTCTTATGACGCAGCAATATTTTCCTTTCATTCGGGATTTTAAATGTGCACTTTGCAGTGCTCGCTTTACAAGCCCCAATGCCGGACCCTTCAGACCGTCACCTACCCGGCCCTAGGTGGTATCCAGAAGTGTTCCCATCACCTCTTTCCCTACCATTAAAGTAAACCCTTGCTGACACAAAAGGATGAATAGATTTTCAGTGATTGTTTTAGTGTTTCAGCTCCCCTCTGGCTGGCCGTCCCTCGATAATGTGCAGCAGTTAAGCCCATTCTTTCCAATGTATACACCCCACTCCGACTGTTTTTCTACACTCTGGGTAAGGGTGTGGGAGGACAAACATGTTGAAATTGGCCGGTTTGGGGGACAAACATGTTGAAATTGGCCCCACGAGCCGCGACAGATCATCAGCCTGCCCTGATTGTATGTCTATTCTAAAACTGAAAATGGAAGTTGTAGTTTACTCTGCTGTTTACGTTGTAAACGGTGGAAGCAGGACCCAAATCCAGGCTTTCCCACTTCACTTGACACATTGTTTGAAACTGAGCATCAGTTTACCTCTCTGCATTATTTTCCTTAACTTCCATCATTTGGGTTGGTGCACCGCAAGGAGGCTATATTGAAGAGTGGGCTAGTTTATTTAGTGTGCATGTTCCTGCAGTAGGAACGACAAAAGGCGGTGCATACAAAGGATACCATCCATGTGTACCAGGGGGCGTCAGGGTGATGCATGTGTATGCAGGAGGGGCCAAGCAAACCTTTGCCCCTAGCCCTGCTAACCTTCAACCGGCCCTGGACCAGCTCTTGGTTGTGGGGGAAGGGATTATGGAGATTATTGTGCACTGCTCCAGAATACCAACCACACGGTTGTGCGCTGCTCCAACATAATTGTGTGATGACTGTGCCATTTCTAAAACAAAACAAAGGGGGGGTCTGGGAGTCTCTCTACCAGCCCGGACGCAGCCCATTGACCTGTTCTTGGGTGATGGTCCCTGGAGAGTCTCAACCAAGTCTTTATCTCACTGTACCTTTCACAGAGGAGAAACATCCCTGCATATCAGTCTTTGTCCTGCCCAGGAGCATTCCAGCACCAAAATGCTAGGCAATTCTCCTTTGAACAAGAGTACCAACAGCAACCCCAGACACCCGAGTCGGGCCTCATCAGTGAGGTCGAGCTGTACCTCTCTGAGAACAGTGAGCAAGGGGTCCACGTCTGGATTCCCCTGTTAACTTAGGGTGAGACCCAAAGCTACTTTATATGTAAAACAGAGGGAGGTCTGGGAGTCTCTCTACTAGCATGAACACAGCCCATTGACCTGTTCTTGGGTGGATGGCCCCTGGTAGAGTCTCAACCAAGACCTTATCTCACTACCTTTCACAGAGGAGAAACATCCCTGCATATCAGTCTTTGTCCTGCCCAGGGGCAGTCCAGCACCAAAATGCTAGGCAATTCTCCTCTGAACAAGAGTACCAACAGCAACCCCAGACATGTCTTTTGTTCTAGTCAGGCCTCATCAGTGAGGTGGAGCCGTGTCTGTCTAGGAACAGTTAGTAAGGGGTCCACCTCTGGATCCCATATAACGGGCATTTTTGCCGGTTTGTTTTCATACCTATTTTTTCCATTTCTAAAATAGTTGTAATAAACCATCCCTTTTATTTAAACGAGTTGTGTACTTTCTCCCAGGTGATCCCACTTTCTCATCCCATTCGGGCCTGTCCATATGCGGTGGATACTTCAAGCAATTCCTGTTTCTTCCTTGAACCTCCTCTCTTTGGTGGTCTTGGTAATGTTGCATTTCTCAGAGGCTGGCTGTCCGTGATTCATTAACGTTGTGTTAGAGTTCATTGTAACGCAGTGTGATAGGAAAGGTGCACCACGCCGAAAAGAGCTTTCGAGAAAGTGTCTGAAGCATCCAGTTACTACTTACAAAAAAAAAGAGAAAATCTCGACCCGAGCAAGTTAAGAGCGATGTCGACATAAGGGCAATCTGTCATTCATTTCGAGCGATCTGGAGTGTTCCAATCCTATGAGACGGCACGTTTCATTGCGCCCTGTTGGAAGGTGCCCTTTCAAGGCTGTTTTTGTTCGCGAACAAAGTAGGCCGTGTTCGACGTCCACTACCACACGGATTTCATTCAGGGAAAGTCGGAGGAACATTATATTTGCACACAGCGGGCCTTAGAAAAGGACACACAGCGGGCGACTGTTTGGTACGTTTCAAACTACCTCTTCAAAAGATTGCGGCATCCTTGTTTAAGTGACCTCTCTTATTAGTTCGCTATAGTGTTTGTAGGGGTTTTTTTCTCATTAAAAACTATTGCGTGTCAGTGCACCCGATTTTCAGTCTCTTTTAATCTTGATTCGCCTCAGAAATGCATTCATTTTGGAAAGCATGTCTAGATATGGCAGCTGTGACTTGACCAATGACTGTAGATTTGTAGCTATTGGCTCATAGGTGTTTCTTTGCCAACACCCAGAGGAGCAGCAAAAACCATTGGTCTGGCTAGTGACAGATAGCAAATGTGTAGGCTTGCACATCAGCCTGTGATGCCTGGTGTTGTGCTTTTGATAAAGGTGAACCTTGAACGTGTGTGCACGTGCCTTAGTTGCACCTGGTAGCCGCTGCTGTCAGTTTAATGGAAGGAGTGCCAGTAATCGGTGGCTTGACAGAGCGATGTTTGCTTTGCTCTGCTTTACTATTTGAAGTGTCTGTTATCTATGCGCGCCTTTATGATTATCGTTTGTAATTGTGAAGACTTTATGGCTGTACTTCATTCATGGCATACTGTGTAATGGTTCTTTAGATGCTGTGCTCATCAATGCTGCTCCTGCTAGACTTCAGTATTCTCTTTATTTTGCACTTTTCATCTGGAATGGGGGCAGGGGTTGAAGGGGAACCCAAAGCGGCCCTGGAAATCATTTTCAAAGTGCCCCCATATTACACACATTTTCAGCAATCCCAACTCTTTTCCTATGAGGGCATTTAAATCAAGTAGGATACCACACAGAAGAGGCCTAGCGTGAAATCTCCAGAGTTCCCTGTAGGCCAGCCCACCTCTGAATGGCGGGTGTGATCGGTAAATAGCCTAGTTCACCTTTAGAAGCATGGTTTGTGCCTTATTAGACACAGAAAGCTTTTTAGTTTCAGTACAATCACAGATTTACTAGATAGCACTGTATTGTATTAATACTGAGACAATTTCAGTACTTATGAGCAAGGATGAATAATGCCATCGTTTTTAAGACCTAATGCATTGATATGTAGTTTTACGGCCACAAAGAGGCACGGCCCCACCAGTTTAGCTTGTCTTGCTCCTCTTACACAACCCCACCATCTCTGCTGGTTGTTGCAGCCATCTCTTGTGCCTTGCTAGATAGCCCTGCCCACCAACCCCCAAATAAAGGTCTTGCCGGGAAGTCAGCCTAAACCCACAGACTTATATATGAACCTAAGTTTCTCTTGCAAGGCGACATTTAGAGAGCTTTTAACATTTTATAGTGTGACAAAGCCGATACTCTGGCATTGTCTAGAGGAGAAGGTAACCTCTCTCAGCCGAAAGCGAGGGAGGCCTACCGGGGAGCAATCCCGAGCCAATCCTATCCCTGATGCCATATAATAGCAGTGAACATGCACAGCTGCCCTCGAGTACCCTCGTTCCCTAGCAACTAAACTGGGGGCGGGGGGGTCCAAACCCTCAACCATTGGAGTTACCTTAGGGGCCCCTACTGATACAAACTAGAACATGTAACTTCCCGACTATTTGTAAACTTTGCTCACTTCAACACGTCCCAGCAGTGAAAACATGGCCAGATTGGCCAGAGACAGAGGACCAATCCAGAGAGGGGGGTACAGGCTAAACAGTAAGGGGGACCACAGTAAGTAGGACGTGTGGGCTATTCGGGTGAGGTCTACTACGTTCTTCTCATCTTTGTTCTTCTTTAGGAATCCACTTTTGAAGTGGTGCTTGAGTATACCAGAAGGCCATTTTTTGTAATTGGTGTACTATGTTCTCAAAGATCTGCAATCCATTTTCAGAGCTTTTATTTACCCATATGTACAAAAGGACCCTCAATAATGCCTTTATAAAGAACACAAGTAGCTGAATGACTTGCGGGCCGCCTGTCCCCGTTCATTTTTTTCCTGAGCTGCATAGCAATTGGGAACAGCCTGAAGAGCAGAGTTTTCCATGCATCACTTTTCTCAAGTTTACTCGCCAGTAAATACGTTCAAAATCTCCTGCTACTTGACTGAACTGTAATCCCTCAAGAATGCCCCTGTGGCCACCACAGAATATCGCAAATTCCCACCCTGCAATTTTTAAAATGACAAGACTGTCCCAAAACTATTCTTCGCTGTCTTTGACAACCTAGTTGGTGCAATATTGAAAATGGGCTTTTACCTCTGCGATGTTAATTGTAGATTATTATGATCCAGATCCATGGCGAAATGTGTATTTGAGATGCTTTATTATTTATTTATTTTTCACTTGTTAGGCACCTATACAGAAAGTAAATACTGTTTCAAAGTGACCACAGAGCAAATGGAGGGCACAAGGGAGTGAAACACATTAAAAACCAAAACAAATATTGAAACCAGTGGCAGGAAAGGAGAAAGGACAAACCTATTATGCCCTGCGAGTATTCGGAACGTGCAAGTGCCGCAAGGTAGAGGACAAAGGGGGGGGGGAGTGCTGGAGTGACCATGCTCATGGGTGAGCCACATATAAGTGCTTGGTAGAAGTGCATAATATGGAGAGTGCTACACGACCTGGGCCGCACTGGGTATAAGTGCGAGCCTCCCGACGGAGGGAATGCCAGTGCAAGTGCTGAGGGTAGACAGGGTCTCGAGCGATTGGGAGTGGGAGGTCAGGGGCCAGAGGATGCATGAGGGCCCAGGACACCAATCACAGCAACTGTGTATTTAGCAGAGGAGAGAAGAAGGGAAGGAAGAAGTAAAGAGGAAAGTCTTCAGGAGCTTCCGGAATTTAAGGAAGTCCTGCTCAATGCACAGAGGGAGGGGGAGGCTGTTCCATAAGAGGGAGCCAGCCCAGGAAAGCGAACAACCACCTACCCTCTGTTTAGCGAAACGTTTTACACACAAAGAGTTGGTGCCAGCGAAACGTAGGTGTCTACAGGGAGAGTATTTAGTAAGATGATGTTGGCGATAGTGTGGTCCCCGTGCCCAGACAGTCTTGTGGATGAATCAGAGGGATTCGAATTTAATCTGTGCAGCAACCGGGAGCCAGTGAAGACTTTTTAGGACAGGAGAGATTTTGGCAAAGGATAAGTCTCGCTGCCGTATTCTGAATTAGCTGGAGGGGTCGCAGAGTGGAAGAAGGTAGATTCAGGAGAGTTTATTGCAATAGTCAAGCCTAGAGAGGACCAGGGCTCGAGCAACATTGAGCCTCTGGGGGAAAGTGAGAAAAGTGTAAATTCCTTTGAGAAGGAAGAGCTGAAAGTTGGACTTCTTGGCAATGTCCTGAGTGTGAGGGAGGAAGGAGAGCGAGGAGTCGAAGATGACTCTAAAGTTTCTGGCTTCAGAAGGAGGAGCGGGAGCTGAGCCCATGGAGGAAGGCCAGAGTAAGGGGAAGATGGAGGGAGTAGGGGTCCCAATGGGAAGGATCTCAGTTTTACAGGCGTTAAGGCAGAGATCATTGGAGGTGGACCAGGACTGAATGGCAGATAGGCAGTCAAGGATGATGGAAGGTGCAAGACGGTCAGCAGGACGTTTGAAAAATAGTTGGGTTCTCGTAATCATAACACTGGAAGTTGGGGGGAAAGGAGGAGAGCAAGGTAGATGTTAAAGAGCCAAGGGAAGAGGATGGAGTCCTGGGGGACTCCACAGGCAGAGAAGGAAGTAGGAGAAGAGAAAGAGCTGAGGATGACTTGGGACTAACGGTTGGTTAGGAAGGATGTCAGCCAGTCCAGTGCCCGATCTGAGATACCAAGGGTATTGTGGAGCCTTCGTATGATGGTGGAACGGTTGACCATGTCAAAGGCAGAGGAGAGATCGAGTAGGATGAGTACAGCTCTGCGCTCCATGAGTCTCCAGGGAACATAGGTGTATTTTTACTAACTGACTTATCAGCAGCCAATGACAGTGATTCACCTCGCATGACTGGAAAAATGTTCTACAATCCCAGGCATAACCCTAAACAGGACTCCAGAGTGTGGGTAAACCAGTTCCAGATGGGAGTGGAAGTAGTGTTTGTGGCTAGGGATCACAAGTTAATAGTTTTTTTTTTAATATATTTTTATTTTATTTTTTAAGGTCAAACAAACACACTACAACTGTTTCAAAACACAGAAAACGTCACATTCCAACACATTTTCAAACTCTCCAACTCTCCCCTTAAACTAGAGCCGGTTCTCACATATTGCTTGCGGGAACATCATTGGGTGGCACACTACCTAGACAGTCATCAATCGGGTCCTCTGTTTCGCTGTCACCCTGGTGAGGGTTTGCCAACGAGGCCATCAATTGCCGCCAGGCCAGCAAGGGCCCTGCTTCTTCTTCGCCCCCCCTGGTGACCGCTTCAAACCAGACTACGGATTCAGCTTCCGCCCACCTCAAGAGGTCTGTCCACCATAACTCCACCCTAGGTCTGTGGGCCGCCTTCCAGCCCATGTCGATCCTACGTTTGGCCAAGACATAGGCCAGGTCCTTCATCTTGCTCATGTGTTTCAAATGCCGGGGTCTAGGGAATAGTCCAAGCATGCATGACCAGGCCGATTCCTCATCCAGCACCACCACCCCCGCCAGCCAGTCTCGTCTTGACCTCGTTCCAAAATCTGTGCACCTCCGGGCAAGCCCAAAACATGTGTAGCAGTCCCGCGTTCACCTCCCCACACCTGGGGCATTGCTGAATAGCTGATCCCCCAAACTTTGCAATCTTCCTGGGGGTTAAATAAGCCCTGTGGGTAACATACAATTGAAGCTGTTGGAATCTCGCGTTACGGGACACCTTTTTATGGTACCTCTGGGCCCGTTCCCACTGCCCATCCGTCATGGGTCCTCACACCTCCTCCTCCCAATCTTGTCTCAATTGGAGCAACTCCTTCCCCGCCCTTGCTCGCAGGAGCTCATATATCCTCGATATTTCGTGCCCGCCCTCCGATACAGCATACATGGTTTCCAGGGAGGCATCTGGATCCTCCGCGAGCACTGTCTCCGGCCATCTTTCTCTAATCTTTTTCACCAGCCTAGTGTAGGTTATATATTGGCCACCATGTACTCCCGTCTCTTCCTGCAGCCGCTGAAAGTCCACCACCTCCCCTTCCTGCCATATGTCCCCAAGGGTGGCTAGGCCTACCTGTTCCCAGTATCTGCGGACCGATTCAAGTAGTTGAGAGTCGCTCCCACACAAAGCCGCCAAAGGGGCATGCTGGGAGTATGGTTCCGAGTCCCCCCAATCTTCGATGTCCTGTGCCAGATCTCCCAGCCCAACCTCAGTAGCCGCCCCTTACCCACCAGTTTATCTCTGCCCAACCACACCACTTCCATCAGAAAGTATGGGGCTGTATCTTCGCGCAGGAACCTGGCTTCCACCGAATCTTCAGTCGAAAGCCACCTGGCCACGTACTGCAGCTGCCCCGCCAGGTAATAAAGTTCGAAGTTAGGCAGGCCTATCCCCAACCTGTCACATGGGTTCTGGAGCTTCCACAGAGCCACCCTATTCCTAGAGCTGCCCCACACAGAGCCCCTACACACGCTGTGAAGTTTCGCGAATAGGCTCCTGGGTATCAGAAACGGGACGTTTATAAAGAAGTGCAAGAGTCTAGGCAGGACCACCATCTTGAGCAAGGCCGCCCTCCCCATCATGGTCAGGGGCAATCTGGACCAGAATACCATACTGTTCTTAATCCCCTCTATCGCCTTTTCCGTGTTGTGCTTGTGTTCTGTCTCGATCTTGTGATAAATGTTTATTCCCAAATACCTAAATGTTACGGGCTGCCATGGTATTGGCAGAACAGGCAGCCTCTGCACCGGGACATTCCTATATCTACCCAAGGGAACAGGCTGGACTTTCCAGGGTTCACCGATATACCAGAGAGGATGGCGTACCGTTCTATCACCTCTAGGACGTACTGTAGGTTTTCTTCTGGGTAGCGCAAATAAAGGAGCATATCATCCGCATATAATGATATCAGATGCTCTCCACTGGCCGTGTTTATGCCCACCTCCCCATATTGTTGGTGCAGGCATATTGCCAGCGGCTCCAATGCCAGTATATATAGCATAGGTGACCAGGGACATCCCTGTCTGGTCCCCCTGCCCAGTTGCCAAGAATCTGAGACCGTGGACCCTGTCTTGACCCTTGCCATCGGGGTGCTGTAAAACAACTGTACCCATCTGAGGTGTCCGGGTCCCACTCCGTACCCCTTCAGGACCGCTTTCAGCCAAGGCCATCGTACCGAGTCGAAGGCCTTGACCGCGTCTAACGACACTATAGCCAGCTCGCCCGTGTCCTCCTCAGTTTGGTCTATGACATGGTGTAGCCTCCGGTGGTTATCGGTGATGTTCCTACCCGGAAATATCCCGTCTGATCTGGGTGTATCAGTTTCTTAATCACCCTCTTCAGTCTATTAGCCAGCACCGCCGTGAGTATTTTGCTGTCCTGGTTGAGCATGGACAGCGGTCTGTAAGACCTGCGCTCCACGGCCGGCTTGCCTGGTATCAGGAGTGGGATGATTACAGCCTCACGGAGGGACAATGGGAGTTCTCCCTTCTCATAGGCCTCGTTGAAAGTGGGAAGCAGTGGCTGGAGCAACTCTTGCTGGTACGTTTTGTAGAACTCGCTGGGCAGCCCATCCGAACCCGACGCCTTACAAGTGGGCAAGTTCCGAATCACTACCTCCAGCTCATCCGAGGTGACGGGTGCGTCCAACTCAGAACGTTCTAGATCATCTAAGGCGGGCAGCTCAATGTCCCCCAATGTGTCTAGTATGTCTTGGCCCACATCCTCCCCCGTGTCCTCATACAAGTGTCTGTAAAACTTAAGGAATTCCTCATTTACCTCTTTCTGGGTGTTGCATATGCTACCTCCTTCGCCCTGAATCTCACTAATCACCGAGCGGGGGGTCTCACTCTTGTACAGCCAAGCCAGCAATCTGCCCGGCTTGTCGCCCCCTGCGTGTATCCTCTCCGTATATTTCCTGTAGTTGAGTCTACACAGTCTATCCCAAAGTGCACTGCAGGACAACTGTAGCTCCTCTACTTTGGTTCTGTTATCATGAGCGGTGCTCATGCAACGCGTGAGCTCCTCTAGCTCCCTTTCCGCCTCCCGGAGCTCCCTTTCGACCCCCCCCTGTAGCCCCTTAACCTGGGAGGTAGCTACCCCACGCACCACCACCTTAAACGCTTCCCACAATGTGCCCACAGAGCTTATGCTTCCCGTGTTTGTATCAAAATATTCTTCAATGGCATCCCTCAGGCCCTCCCGAAACCCCTCATCCTGCAGAGCCTCGGTCCTAAGTCTCCATGTAGGGATCTGCGGTCGTGGGGGCTGGTGTCTCCAGTCTATCACCAAGGGCGAGTGGTCCGACAGCACTCAGGCTTTGTATTCTGCTCCTTCTATTTCTCTCACTATCCCGGCTGTTACAAACATGTAGTCTAACCTTGTGTACAAATCATGTGGCGCTGTGTAGTGTGAGTACTGTCTATCCGTGGGATGCAGCCTTCTCCACGCATCCTCTAGGCCTAGGTCTTTCAGTAGGGTACTCAGCGCTTTAGCCGCCGGTGCCATTTTTCCTGCCCCGCCCTTGGACCTATCCATACTGGGGTCTACGGTACAGTTAAAGTCCCCCCACACTACCGTACCCCCGCCAGGGGGCCAAGTTTACCGTAGAGGGTCCTAAAGTAAGCTGCTGTATCGTTATTGGGGGCGTACAAATTTATAATGTGTACTTCTCTGTTTTCCAAGAGACCCGTTACCACCAACATTCTACCCTCCGGGTCCACCGTAGAATCAAGCACTCGAAACGGCACGTGGGGCGCCACCCAAGTGACTACCCCTCTGGCATACGCTGAGTACGCCGCCCCCACAATGGTGCCCTTCCATTTCCTCCCGACCACCTCCAGCCTTTCCCTAGTGAGGTGGGTCTCTTGCAGCAGGGCTATGTCTACGCGCATCCTCTTTAAATACATCATCACTTTGTTACGTTTAAGGTAGCTGTTGAGGCCCCGTACATTCCAGGTCACAATTCTGAGATTACCCGATGCCATCTAGTCGGTCTATCTCCGTCCCATCCCTCCCCATAATTTTCCCCATGTAGGGTCACTTCCTGGCTCTTTCCCTTCTGTTAACGAACCGTGCCCCCCTCCCCCTTCCCCAACCTCACACCACTGCACACACCTCCCCACCAACCCCCAACAATAGCCCAGCTCCATCCCTGGATCTCAGGCCTACCCACGTCTGGACCCGTCTCGTGACCAAGAACAAGGACCCCGCGGGGTGTCACCAATCTAACAGTGACCTAACTAAATGTACTACTATCGGGTGCAGAGGTTGCTCCCCAGGAGCTCCCAGTCATCTATTTAGGAGAAGTGAATTCAACGGGACCCGTCGGCAGATGCCGTGACTTCCCCCACACACGCACAATGTCAAACTATATTCTAGTCCCAATGTCATAGCTATGGCCTCACGGGTGCCTCTGCAGCGTGCTACTTACCTCCATCCGCTTCTGTCTGGGCATCCGATTCCTGTGGTCGACCTTGCATATCCAGCCATTCCATCGCGTCGCTTGGCGTCTCAAAGAAGAGGGATCTGTTCTTATGAATCACCTTTAGCCTAGCGGGGTAAAGCAACATGTAGCGGTGGCCTGCCTCTCTGAGCCTCCTCTTCACCGTTCCAAAGTTCATTCGACTCTGTTGTACAAGCAGCGTGTAATCCGGATATGCTGTTATATTTGCTGACCACCTTTCTATCGTGCCCCCTTTCCGGAAAAATTTGAGAATCTTCTCGCGGTCACGATAGTTCAAGATCAACAGCCGCGGGGGGGCTTCTAGGGCCGGTCTCCTGGTCAGGGCCCTGTGCGCCCTTTCGACCGCGAACCCCTGGGTCAGCTCCCCGCCTGTAATCTCCTGCAAAAGCATGGTTTCAACGAAATCCGTGGGGTTCGATCCTTCCATTCCCTCCGGTACCCCCACTATGCGAATGTTATTGCGCCTGGCGGGCCCCTCCGCCTGCTCTGCTCTGTCCTCCAAATAGCCCACTCGTTGCACGAGGGCATGAAGTTCCTTGGCGTGTGTATTGCACGCCTCCACGGTCAGGGCCAACTCCTTCTCCAGTTCCCCAGTGCGCTCCGCTATCGTTCGCACATCCTGGCGCAACAGGTTCACTTCTTCTCGGACCGCTCCTACCTTGAGGTTTAGGCAACTCTTTCATGGCCAGGCCCAGCTTCGTCTCCCAGGCCACCTTCAAGTCGGCAATTGCTGCCAGCACCTCCTGGATAGTACCCGGTGGGTCCGTCGCTGCCGCAGGGGTATCTTTGCTCTTGCCCCCTTCCGCGCCCGAGGGCGACCTAGCATAGGTCTCCATCGTAGGCTGTTTGATCCGGGGTCGCATCACCTTGGAAGACATCTTGTTGCGTCGATTGGGCCCACGCGCTCCGCTGTATCCTCGTGGGGTTCGCTCGCTGGCCCCTTCACAGCGAGGTTTCGCTAAACCTGGATTCACTCTGCTAGCTCGCCACGACCCATGGCCTCTGCAGTGGGGGCTCGCCCTTATGTTCTTGCCTTCAGCCCGAGGCGCATGCGACCCGTCTATCTGGTTGGGCTCGCCCACGTTCCGACCAACCTTGTCTTCCTCAGTTCGTCGGACCTTTTATATCCCTTTGTCCACAGGCGGCCATTTTGGGTGCTCCCCTTCCTTTGCACGATCGCCACCTTCTTCGGGGTCTGGTTCCGTGAATATGCAGTCTCGCCGTTGGGGAGGGCACGCACCGTGTGCCCCCCACTTTCATACACCTTTAGATGCACCGTGGGCTCGAAAGTCCGCCAAAAACCATCACTTTTTTCCAGGATCAGGATTGGATCATCGGGAGCTCCTCCAAGGAGCGTCCTCTCACGTAGCCATCAAGCCACGCCCCACCCACAAGTTAATAGTTATGAATTGCAGAAATGCACTCTTGTCGTTGGTTGCACCCACGGTTTTGCTTATCTGCCAACTCACCTTGCCAACAATTGGCTTTAAATGTGTGCGCCCCACCCCTTTGAGAGGACACACGCGCAGGCCTGGCTCCTGGCTCACCAACAGCACAGACTACTGTGGAGCTTCTGGTGGCTGAGCAGAGGTACATGTTTCCTGCAAATTCACTGTGGTGGCTAGCACATCCCTGAGCCAGAGTAAAGGGTGAAGAGGAACGGGTGAGACAGAGGGGCAAGCGGGAACGGATGATTGGAAATAGGCAAGAGCGAAGGAGAGGATGAGCGCAGAGGGAGGAAAGTGTTGGAGGAGGATTGAAGGAATATGAGATGGTGCGAGAAAGGAGCATGTGGTGAGATGGGGGGAAAGGGAAAAGGAGGAGCCAATAAGTTGCAGTAGTCGAAGTTCATGTGAGCAGACTAATGGTAGACAGCCCTACAGATGAGCAGCCCACCAGCCATTATAAAGATGGAGACGCCACAGGCCCCTAGGAGCCTGGCTGTCGCTTCCACTCGCACTGCTTGCACATATATCAGGGCACCCGCTGAGCAGTGCTCCTGGAAGAAGCTCTAATAGTGTAACTTCCTGAATTGATGAGGTAAAAATGCATCTCCTCGTGTGTATGAATTACTAGGTACAAAAAGCACGGATTACAAAAAGTTACCTGTATTGAAGCTGAAATTTATTTTTACTTGCCTAAAACAAAACACTCAATCGATAATGGAATTGATTTTGCTAAATGTTTTTGCCTCCTGCACCAACATTTTTAGCAGTATCTGAAATACTTTCTCTTACAGGACTGAAAGGACTACTTTCTCGTTCCTTGCCGTCCTTGAAAGTGTAGCGCTTTGATACAGTTTCACTTCTTACTTTTAATTGCCATTTCCCATGCCACCTCAGCATTTTTTAAATGTATTGTCACTGTTTGTATAGCACTGGCAGATGGTGGTTTCATCTGAAAAAAGGAATTATTTACGTACCACATACTTGGCGATGCCCGTTGTAAATGTATTTACATGGCAACACGCATTCTTTTGATTGTTTTCATTAGCAGGCCCTCCGTGTAAACATTCAAACTGTATCAAGGAATGGAAATTACCCCTTCTGTAGCGCAGGGAGGCTTAATTCTATTAAAGACACAGAGGCGAGCATTATGCTTTTTGTACTCTTCCAGCAAATTTAAATCTTCAAATTTGTGTATTTAAAACCTTTTTTTCAAACTGAAAACTCTTAAAACTTCATATCCCAACATGAACCCCAGTGTCTCTGGTAATCCTATCCTGTCTCTGTGTCCCGTAAACCACTCCTTGGCCAGGTCCTTTCCTCTTCTTTGATGCCTTTCAATTGACATCCGAAATCCATGCACCAAAAAAAGAAGTGCAACCAAACAGATGCTAACTAGCAGGAGGCTCCTCACCGTCTCCTCTGACTCTCACGCCTGTGACCTCTCGTCACCTCTGGCCTCCAATTCTCAGTTACTTTTCTGGTCCTCCCCTGCCAGAGAAAAAAACACTCATTAAGGAGGGTAAAATTACACAAGCTAGCTTACATCAATCTACATAATTGCCACTGCTACCTGCACTTTGCGTCATTGGACGGGATAATGCTCTCCTCCATGTATTTAATAGAATTAAGCCTCCCTGCACTACAGCAGGGGTAAAATTCATTTTATGGCAAGACCGGAGGTGAGCATTATGCTTGTTCAAAGCTATGCACTACTGCTGCTGATGCACTCGCTATCGGCTTCAAGTAAAACGTCTTAAAGGTGATGTCGCTGGACCAATCGGCCACTTTCAGGATATCCTGAAAACTAGCTCTGGCCCCGAAAGCCTCAGACACCATTGCGCCTCTTACCGAGTGTGCTCTGAATCACGTAGCATCTATTCCCACTAGGAACGTGATCTCTCGCACCCATCATGCTATAGTCGCCAAACGGCTTCCTGCACATTATCAGTAATTGCAACACCTCTTCTGGACTCACTTCGTCTGTCCTTGCCGGTTACATGTCTTTACATATACCCCCAAACCCAGTTGCCCACCCACCCCTAAAAACCCACCCCAACCATTTCCCCACAAGATTTAACCCTTTACCCCATTTTCGTTATATTTTTTACTGTAAAAGTTTTGTTATGTGCATGTCTATATAAAAGTTGACTTATAAAGACTGTATACTGTCCTTGCCTCGTACTCCTTGATACACTTAGCAACAATCAATTTCAGCTGTTCAAAAAGGAGGGGTACGAGAGAACCGTTGAGTGGCCTTTAGTCCTTTTTGCTATGGAAAAGGTATCTCCTTCTGGACCAAAGGAATTTCTTTCCACTTCAAGGGCTTTCACATCTGACACTCTCCTACAGGATACCAAAGATAACCGCATTGGTAACTTCCCTGAAAGCTGGTGGTTCGACAGATCCTTGTTACATGGCCAGTTCACAAATAGCCTCAAGAATGCATCAACGTCCCATAGATGAGCATACTTAGGGTTGGGAGGTACACTTAGCTCCACTCCTCGCATCAACCTCACTACTGCAGGGTGCTCCCCAGCGGTGCACCACTCATCGGATTGTGACCTGCTAAGATCGCCGACCTGTAGACCCCTAAGGTCTGGAATGCCTTCCCTTCTTTGGCCAGAGAAGCTAGAATATTGAGCATGTGCACTTAAGGGGCAGAAATGGGGTGAAGGCTGAGCTTGCTGCACCATAAGCACCATCTCCTCCAAGCTGCCTTGTAGCTTTGAAGTGTAGAGTGGACCCAGAATTGCTTGACCAGTCCTGCAGCTGATCCTGAAATTCCTTGCAAACTCCATCTGCCCTGATACCCTGCCGCTAGCAGCAGTAGCTGATCCGTCTCTGCCAAGGGGTGACAATTCCCTGATGGATCCGGCAGGAGATCCTCTCTGGGAGGAAGCACTAGTGGAAAATCCAAATAATGTTCCATCAGAACTGGAAACCATGCCTTGTGACTTCCAGTTCGGGGCTACTATAACAATTTCTGCTTTCTTCCTCCTGATCTTTGCTAATACCCGTGCCAGCATCATGAAGGGGGAAATGTGTAGTGCACTGCGTTTGACCACGTTTGAAGGAACATGTCTGACCCCTGTGCTTCCAAGTCCAGCCTCCAGCTGAAAAACTCCTGTAATTGTTTGTTCAACCTGTATGCGAATAGATAGGAGTCCAGCGGAGCCCAGAGGGCTACTATTTGAGCAAAGACCTCCTTGTGGAGCATCCAGTCGCTGGAGTCGAGCATTCCAATCCGCTACTACGTTCTGCATACCCATGATGTGCTCTGCCATCACCGAGATCTTCTGATCGAGGCTGTAATGCCAAAAATCTTTGGTCAACACCGTCAACATTCGCGACCAAGTGCCCCCTGGATGGTTGATGTACCGGACCACCGAGACTTTGTCCATCCTGAGCAGGATGCAGCACTCTGCTTTGCCCTTCATGAAGGCCTTGATCATGAAAAAGCCTGCAAGTAATTCTAAGCAGCTTATGTGGAGTGACGGCTCCTACTGAGACCACCTGCCACCCATCTCCAGATGGTCGCATCTTGCCCCCCAGCCTACTCTGCTGGCGTCTGACTCCATGATGAGCTTGAGGACATCTCCGAAGATGGCCCGTCCGTTCCAGGCTTCCATGTTCTGAAGCCACCACTCAAGCTCTAACCTCCCTTCCTGATCCAGGAGTACCCACTGATGGTACCCTAGCCTCCCTTGCAGGTGCCGAATCTTCAGCCTCTGCAGGGCCCATCGTGTAGTTTAGGGAGCCTGGAAAGATGGTCTGTATGGAGGCCGCCAGTAGACCAACAATTCTCTCTAGGGCCCGAAGTGATATTATGGACTTTGTTAGCGGCAATCGTAACTCCTTCTTTATTGCCCTCATCCTGGGGGCTGGCAGCTCCAGATTCGCTCTTGTATCTGCTACAAACCCCAGGAACTCTAGGTGTTGCTTGGGCATCAACTCTGACTTCACCTGATTTATCAGGAAGCCTAGAGAGAACAGCAATTGAGATGCCCACTGCAACTGGCTGACAAGCACTTGCTTGCTGTCTGCTAGCATGAGCATATCGCTCAAATACACAATATTGCGAACACCTCTTTCCCGCAGGACTGCTACCGCTGCTCTCATGATGTTCGTGAAGGCCCAGGGCGCTGATGCCTGCCGAATGGAAGACATGTGAATTACCATATCTGTGAGTTCCGTAGGAAGCCAAGGTATCCGCAGTGATCGTTAGGTAGGCACCTTTCAAATCCAACCTGACCGGCCGGTTTCTTTCCCAGAGAATGACCCGGAGGAGGTGTACACCCTCCATTTTGAAGTGTCTGTAGACCAGCCAACTGTTGAGTACTTTCAGGTTGATCACTAGTTGCACTTTCTCCTTCCTGTGTACAACATATTGCTCATAAAGACGGTTGGCGCCCTGTTGCTGCGCTCTATATCACCCTTGCTCGCTAGCTGCGTCAGCTCCCTTTCTAGAAGGTCACATTCTTCACACATCAGTGCAAACACCCTTGGCCTGTCCTGCTGCACTGGCGGTGCTGTGAACTCCATCCGAAAACCTGACACAGTCTGAAGCAACCACGAGTCGCTAGAAAGCATTTGGCAATTTTCTAAGTAAGTCTGGTTTGGGCACTTGGTGCCGGTAATAACCTTGTCTTCTGCAACCTCTGTTGCAGTGCCCACGCGCCAGGAAGAATATGTCCTGCTGCCGGGACCAATAGTGGGCTCTTGAGTTCTGAGGCCTTCTTTGTGACTGGAAACGACCAGACGCACAACCTCTACTGTGCACGGTCCTAGCAAAAACTCTTGCAGGAAATATCTTTTTGATGGATGATTGCACTTTCTCGAGGGCCATATATGTTTCTATGAAACGTCTCATCTCTTTTGTGAAAGTCTCGCCAAACAGAAGCCCCTGCGCTGCTTCGCTAGCTTCATAGGATGCTAGATCATCCAGCTTTGAGTCTATCTTTAGTAGCAACCCTCTACATAAAACAAGGGCACAATTGCATTTCCTAGGAGGCGCACAGCATGCTGTGCTTAATTTGCTAGGGTGTCTGGGTCAACCGGCTCTCCGATATCTCTCGCTCTCTCTGCTAAATCCAATATCTTGGCTATGGGACCCGTCATGTCTAGTACGGTAGTACCTTCTCCTGGCGCCCTTCCCAGACGCGATCCATGCCATTCCTAAGATCTCTGGAGGCCTTTGAAATGCAAGTGATCATCTTTGGATCTAATTCTGGCGATTCCGACACTTTTTTTGGTAAAACTGGCCTGGGACACTCTGTCCGCATCCGTAATCGCACTTCTTCCTCCATCAGCTTGTGTAGCCTTTGTGTAATGTATGCAGCCACTCTCGGTGATGGTAGCCAGTCATTCGACCTCGAGTGGACAATTGACTCTGGGTCGAACATGTCTGCTTATTCTTCTCTGGGCTCCTCCAATGCTTCTCTTTGCATTTCCTCTTCCCACTCTTGGATTTCTGGGAGGCCACTGAGTCGGAAACTATGGTCTCTGGCGAGGCGTCTTCATTCCTAGGGGTTAGGAGGCTCGGCACCATTGACCGCCACATTAAAGTGCCCATGAGATTCCGAAATGCATCAACCACCTCAGGAGGCTTTCATGTCTTGCAACCTATCTCTGTGGAAGAGCATAAAAGAAGAGGAAAGGACCTTGCCAAGGAGTGGCATATGGGACATAGACAGGATAGGATTACTAGAGACACTGGGGTTCATGGGATATGAAGTTTTAAATGTTTTCGTTTGGAAAAAATGAACCAAACAAAAATAAAAAGATTTTAAATAAACACATTTGAAGCTTTAAATCTGCTGGAAAAGTAGAAATAAAGATGTTAAATCATAATGCTCACCTCTGCTCATGACATAGAATTAGCACATTTCTGTTATCAGAGTCAACATGGAAGTGTGCTTTTTTCGACAGAGCCAATTCTCCACAGATTGAAGTGCAAGATGAAGGAGGTCCATTTAGTCTGCCATGTTTCCCTGTTTATTCAATTGGATTGTGCAGCCATTGAAGCAATCCTCTTGAGTACATACCCTCTATACTTTTGGGCAGGACTGAAGCGGTTATCACATGTGAAGCACAAGGGGGAAGCAAGAATCTCGAAAGTTTGTTTTTATTTTCGTCTAGCTAGCCATCAAAATATCTTATGAAGGCACGTAACTGTGCCATGTTGGTGGTCATGGCTTCTCTCGAACCCCTTGTCTCCACCTACACAGCCAGCGTGTTGCATTTGGGATGCAGGCAAAAGGATGAAGTGTGGCCAGTTGCGTATTTAGGCCTTTTTTGCTGAACTAGGTCCAAATAAGTGCATGCATTCTCCCCGACTTTACTCCACCTCTGCCTGACTCTGCACCTTCACCAGATTCCACCCCTTCAACAAACTCTGCCCACGTTATCCAAACAACACCCCTTCAAACCCATTATGTCCCCCATTTTGTCTCCATAACATTATAAGAACGTTTTTAAGGTTGCAGGGATTCAAAAGTTATTACTTCCTCTCTATTAATTCAAACCTGTCATCTTCTATGTTATATTAGTTGAAAGAGTTTTCAGATCTCTGCTGCCCAAGATTTGAAGAAGGAAGTATATTCTACAGTTGAGTGCCTAAGAGGTCATTGGTACGGCTAATAGTCTACTTTCGGTTAATTCAGAAAACAATCTTTTAGACTAAGTGATAACAGTGTAAACTGTCTACCAACTGGACACAAGTGAGAGAAGGTTGGAATGAGGAATTTTGGTACCCATGCTAATATCTGCTTTCTCTCACAAATGACCTGTTGACACTCTATGAGAAGCACCTACACTGGTCTGTAATATGAATGCAACATAACTAAATTTCTACATCCGGTCTTGGCAAATGGTAAAGTTCACATAGGAAATGTATGCAAGTGCAAGTGGTACAAGCACATCTTACACAAATGTTGAATACAAATAACTCAACCCCCTTCTCATGGTTACATCGCTGGTGTTAGTAAGGGTCAAAATGGAAATAAGGCAAATTACCTGCTGCAGCCGATGTACCGCCAATCCCTTGGGCTGGAATGCCATTAAAATATGGCAAAATGTCAAGTGACATTTATAAACTCTGTGTGATGAATCAACTTCTGGGGTACCAGTGGCCCAGGGGTGAATATCGTTTTGTAAACCATCAGTCGGCCTCACACCTCTAATACACCAGAAGGGATGCGAACAGATTGGAGCAACAAGCAAATTATAAACTTCCTTGTCCAATTTTGGCAACGTGGACGGAACGCTGTCCAGTCATTTGGTCGACAGACAAATGGTCGACAAATGATCGACGCAATTTGGTCGAAAGACAAATGGTCAAATTTTTTTATTTATTAATATATATATTTTTCAGGTTTTGGTTTAGGAAAAAAAAGGGTTTTTTAGCAAAAAAAAGGGGGTTGGGGGACCCCCGAAAAAAAAAAAATATGTGAAAATACAAAAAAAAAAAAAAAAGAATTCGACCATTTGTCTTTCGACCAAATTGTGTCGACCATTTGTCCTGTCGACCATTTATTTTCGACCAAATGACCTGTATCCGGACAGGATGGCAGGTTTATCACTGAAAGATCGTGGATCCTTGGTTAGTTGCAACTCCCCGAAAATACAATTATTACCTAATGTTAAAAGGGACTGTCCAGTCATGGTTGTATCAAATATATCTACTTTATTTATATCACAACAGGCGGTTCTAGCAACACTACGAAATACAGCCCACCCTGTAAAGGAATGCAGACGAGACACTGTTTCAAAGAAGGAAAAGGGATGCACTCTAGATACTGACAGGCGTGTAGTTCGTATGGTTAATAATCACAAGGTTACTTGGCTTCAGCACCAATGGAGCAATGGGCCTTAAAATATCTCTAGGGGCCTTCCTGAAGTACCAGGGGTACAGAACCACAATGTACCTTGTGCTGTAGGTGTTCTTGGTGCTCAACAGGGTTGAGTCGGCTTCAGGGCGCTTTACAGGCTTCTGGGACAGAGTTCAAGACAGCACTCAGCTGTGGGTATCGGTTTGCAAGACGGTTCGGCAAACAAAGCAAGAAAAAACAGCTGCAGACTGGCCTACACAGTGGCTCTGGGTCAGGAATCATTGCTTCAGTGCTGATTGGCAGTTCTGAAGTACTGGTTGTGACGTCTCAAATGTCTTTAAGCGACTGCGACTTGACAACAGTAAGCGTTCCACTCGGTTGCAGCTTGGGAATCTAGACTGTCTCGATAATGTCCTTTAAGGTGGACTTAGGTAGATGCTCATCGAGGCACTTCTCGCAGCTTCTTCTTTTAAGGTGGGAGGCCAAAGCTGAGGAGTGTGTTGCAGGCAGCTGCCTTGTCCTTTTATGTAGGTTCAGAGACCCTCTGGTGTTTCCTACCTAATAAGCTTGCTGCAGAGCCTAGTAGGGCACGTTGTGTGCCTGCTGTTTACCGGGTATGGTGTGGCTAGAGGGTCCTCAGAGATCTTGATCTCCCTCTGTTCCCTCAGAGATGTTTAGGGGAGGGATCCTGCTTCCCTCTTTGGAAATCCTGGCCTTCCTTCACTGGCGGAAGATGTAAGGCAGACTGTACCTTCAGCCAGGGTTCAAGGATGAGATCTTTCTGCTTCTGGTGAAGCCTTCAGATGATCTGCCAAAAGAGGGCCTCAGGCCTCCTTTAAAGCCTAGTGGGCCACAGTGATAGGTGTAGGCTAAGCCTACCTTAATGAACCAATCCTGGGGTCCCTACCAACAATCTACTGTATGCATTAGGTCGTAACCACAGTGCTTTGCAACAGGAAAAGTCCCACACATCTTCCTCTCTATTGTTGATCAAAGAGTCTCTGGTTAATGGATCTCTCGGTGGATCCTGATTAAAGCAGGAAGTCTCCTTTGAAGCTGCAGCTAGACCAGACTCTCTGGCTCCTGCAAACCACACTCTCATACCTTATGAATGGAGTCACCCTATGTGGGTGGCCTACTGTAAACACGCAGTTCCAGACATGACAGCTCACTGTCATTGATACTGAGGACAAGAGCTGGCTTCAGGTTGACACAGTTACATATGAAAGGTTGTTGGGGTTTCCTGTCTCCTTTGTTTCCAGGCCCCATGTGGGCCTGTTTGTGGGCCTGTTTGAAGTGCTTTCTATTTGGTATGTTAATCGCTGCCACCAGATGCAGGGCCTAACAGAAGAGCTGGGCGGATCCATGAATACATTGCTAGTTAATCAGGCTGCCCATGGCAGGGGGGAGGTTGGTGGCCTTCCCCCTTCCTGGGGATGCCTGTCATGGCCACTGGGCAAGAACCACAAGCTCCAATACATAAAAGGTCCAGTTGGACCCAATCCTGGCGCCTTTGGCACCAGGATCATGAGAAAGTGTGCTCTGCACACTTTAATTATGGTGCATGTGCTGTGTTTTCCCCTGCAGGGCCTACACGTGCCTCCAGGTTGGGCGTGCCATAGGAGTGAATGGGGCCGCACGTGCAGCATTCTCTAGGAGTGGCAGGGTGGTGCCACGAGTCAGAACAAATGGGTGTGGCCGGGACCAGGCTATGTAAGCCGCCCCGCCTGCATGCAAGCGATTCACGTTAGTCTGCTTATAGCAACGTAATGCTCACCGTTACCTGAAGCGCATCCTTACCTGATTCCAGCAACAACCGCCGCCTGAAGCGCATCTTTACCTGATTCCAGCAGCAACTGCAGTCGGAGTGCTTCCTTACCTGATTCCAGCAGCAACCACAGTCGGAGCGCATCCTTACCTGATTCCAGCAGCAACCGCAGTCGGAGCACATCCATACCTGATTACGGCTCCCAGCCACAACACTTACTCGCGAGTCTACTCTCGGCCAGCATCATCGTGGATCCAGGCATCCTTCATCGGCGAGCAGATCTTCGGATAACAGCATTCCAGTCCGATATCGCCAGACAATCCCTGCAAGAGAAAAAGACAAAACAAGGTTAGAAAAAAAGCGATAAAGACATGACATAAAGGTTGCGCTTAGACCAATCCTCGCATTTGGCCTTAAAACCAAAATTTACCACATATTGGGACATCGTGAACTCCCTTTTCTTCCATTGGGGCTCGCTTCTTGCACCGTAACTACCGCTGGGCCTCATATCATCTTTTGGGGACAAGGAAAGGCATTACAAAAGATGCAGATAACAATCAAGGAAAGACATTACAAAAGAATATGGACACTAATCATTATTGAAAGGATACTTACCTTTGGAGTGGTTGAGCCACAGCCGGTCTGGGCTGCCACGCACATGGACCAGTGAAGAAACTTGGTCTATCTAAAGCGCCCCTGCAGTGAGAAGCAGGACGGAGAGCTCGCCATCATAATTGAACAGGTGAGACTATATGGGTTGGCGCATGTTCTCCACATTCTGGGAAGAAGGGTTCGAGGTGGACCACAGTCCTATCACAGCATTCTCACGGCCTCTCATATTCTCGCAGGGGCAGTGCCAACAACCAGCACAGTCCACAACACAAAAGCAGGGGAAGAAGCCTGACCAAGGGGAGCCAGTTCCAGGGAGGGCTGCAACTGTGCCCCAACGTCCCCGCAGAGACCAGGTGAGCGTAACAATGCCTTTGTGTACTTCTGACTGTCACATTACAGCTAAATATGACGGGTGCAGACAGTGCCTGGAGGCGCTTTCCAGCTCGGAGTACATAGGTCTATGATTTGTCATGAATTGAGCATAGGAAAATGTGTGTAGATCAGCCCCACACATTTTCCTAAGGTTGATCTACCGTCATTCTATTCAATTAAACATTTAAAAAAAAACCAGGCGAGCACACACACACTGTGCGGATGGTCAATTTCCTCACACTCTGTCTGGGAAAACCCCAGTAAAGACAGTTGGAGAAGGTTCTTTTTAAAAAGAATTGTATTTATGTTGAAGTTGAAACAAATCGACTTTTCATAAAACAAAGATACATTCATTACATATGTTTGAAGAAGAAATAAACAAAAAACATGAATAAAAACAAACACAATGAAATAAAACAATACGTAATTACAGTATTAAGAAGTCAATAGGTCTAGCTTGTGCAGTATTTGTAACACTTCATTGGTTAATAAAGTTTCATGCCCTGCAATTAATCTTTCCCAGAAATTATGTACAGGCCTTCCTCTTTGTGGACAAAACGTTTCAGAAATCTGATTCTTAACTCTTTGGTGCCAGTGCACTCCATCATAATGTGTTTTAGGGTCCGTAGGAAAGGCTTTTTACAAAGGGCACAGGAGGTGTTATCTGGAGGTACTTGTTTCCGAATCAACCTTATTTCCCCAGTAGGCAATAAATTCAAGCGAGACCTCAAGAAATTTGATCTGCCTGTGGAATTAGAAAACTTCCTGAGGTACTTCGCAAGGTAGCCCCTAGGTCTATCTAATTCAGACAATGGTTTTGCAACTCCGGACTTTTGAGCTTATTTTAAGGTGGTTATCCAATCACATCTGAGCATTGAGGTTCAAATTTTTTCCGGGTGGTATATAAATTCGTCCTCTGTACATTGAATGTGTTTAAGCATTTCAAGAGCTTCACCTGTTAGATCATTTAGGACGTTATTGGAGTTATTGTTTAGCACTACATTGATGTTTTCAATTAAAGAGCCAGGATGGGCAAGCTGGACCTAAACAGTGATAGAATCTTCCAGTCTACTTGGGTTTGCATGGAGGAAAGACCTAGCTCATGTCTTAAGCAGTAGACTGGGAGGCTCATGGGTAAGCCAAGTGCTTTATTCCAAATACAGCCTTCTAACTAAGCCCAATTTATATTCTTGGTCATTGGGTTGACTTCAACGCCATATAGCAGGGAAGGAATTACCTTTGATTTGTAAAACTTTACCAAGGGGAGAAGAGACAAGTGACAGAAAGAGAACAGCAATTTCGTCATTTGGCATATTAGCTGTTCCGCCTTGGCGTCTAAGGCATGCTCAAATGTAGCCAATATGGGAAAATCCCTCAATTTGAAGCCCGGGTATGTGATCTCATTGGCAATCGGTACTGTCTGTTTGTTCAATTTCCAAATGAAACTCGGGTAATGTTTGTAGGGGTCTTTTTAAATTTGACTATTTGTGATTTAGCAGGATTGATGGATAAATCATGTATGTTCTCCAGGGCATTCTTTGAAGACTGATGGGTGCATAATCTAAGAGAACTAGTTTGTCTGCATATGCAATCGAGTTGAGTCTTTCTCCCCCATCTCTCGGGCTGTTTAACGCAGACAGACTTAGTACCTCTCCCAGATCTGCTAGATATAAGTTAAAGAGAAGGGAGGCTATTATACAACCCTGGCAGACCCCCATTTCTGTGATTATATCATGGGGTAGGTGCCCTTCCAGATTCAGTCTCTCTTGTAGCTTCGATACATCATAAAGCAAGACTATAATCGCTAAGAGGGACATGGGAATTCCCCAGGCTTTAAGTTTATTCCACAGGCGCTCTCTGTCAATAGTATCGAACGCCTGTGATAGATCAACCCAGGTCCCATACAAGAGAGTCCTCCCCTTTGTTCAAGATTTTTCACATTCCATGCTCATACGGAACCCATTCATGGATGTGTCTATGCCATTTCAGAAACCAAGTTGATGTTTGGATAGGATTCCATTACTTTTGACCCATGCTTCCAATTCCCCGAGTATAAGACCTGAGAAGATCTTGCTGTCGACATCCAACAGGGCGATCAGGTGATAGTTCTTAGGATCTGCCTGATCGCCCTTCTTATAAAGGGGAATGATGACAGCTTGTTTCCATGATTGTGGCATACCTTTCCGTATGAAGATTTCCACAAACAGTCTTTCTAGAATTGAGGCCCAAAAATCTATATAGAGTTTCATGATTTGGTTGGAAAGTCCTTTGGGTCCAACTGCCCGAGAGGAGGAATATTTATTAATCAGATCTGTTATGCCCTCTTTTGTTATAGGAACTTGCCAAGGGACATCTGCATCCATTTCCTATATTTCGTCTGAGGGTTTCTTATATAAAATTGCCAAGGAAGTCACAGCATGTTGACTATGAGACAACATTGCCCTGAATCATACCTTGTGAGGCATACAGATGTTTTACTACGGTCCAGAAGTTTCTGGAGTCTTTTTGTTGTAGGGACTCTAGCATTAACTCGCCATCATTCTGTAGGCGCAACGGTCTTTGGCTTCTCGACCAGTATCTGCACTCATTTTTAGGGATTTTAGTTTGGCTACATATTCTGTGTGGCTGTAACTTTCCCATTTAAGGATGCGGATGGATTTTCTTAAGGCACTTTTCTTTTGTGCAGTCTTACCGTCATAAGCATTATTATGTTTGGAATAATCATTTATTTTCCCTGGTCTTGCCGGGTCTAGCACATAAAGAAAATCCATACAGGACTTTGGTGAGCAGAATTTTTCGTATTTCTGAATCAATTGCAGTTTCACAATGAAGTTTGATTTTTTTTTTATTTAGAAGCAGACAATTTTTTCTGAACTTTCTAATCTGATTTTTGCCTTCATTTGAGAAGGTTCTTGAAATCTTTGGCTGTGCATTCTTTTATTTTTAAAAAAAATCTTTTTATTATTTTAAACCATTCATAAACATACTCGCATACAAACACTTCCTTACAATTAACAGTTTGTGATTGGGAGCGCAGATCAACAATACAGTAGTGTGGATAGAACATTGTCAGATCAATCCACGCAATAGAACCTTCCTCCCCTTATAGTGTCCCAATAGTTCTTGTTAGTTCCCTTCTTCCCATTTTCCCCATATTCTTGTGGCCTTTACTGGGCATCCACATGCTGTATGTATACAGTGTTCCACCGTAGCACACATGTCCATATCCGCTACCCATTGGGCCAGTATCGGCTTCTCTGGTGAGCCCCACAGACGGACAATGTTTCGTTTAATCAGTCCAGCTGCTGTGGAAATAAACAGTTTTTCCCATTTGTTAGTGGTGTGTTCATTGGGTATGCCCAACAGTAGCAGCTTCGGGTCCAGTGGCTCCGTTCTCCCCAGTACTACTGCCAGTTTATTGCAGCATTGTTGCCAGTACCGTTGGATTTGGGGACATTCCCCATAAAATATGTATGAAGGTCCCCTCCTTTCGGCATCTCAGACTTTTAGACTGGAGGCCAGGCACCAACTGCACAGAGCCACCCTAGGATAATACACTCTGTGTAATATCTTGAGTTGTACCAGGCGAATTCTAGAGGTGATTGCTATTTCCCTTGTGTGCATCAGCACCAAGATCAAGTCCTCCGGGTCAATAGTACCCACATCGATTTCCCATTTCTGTTTTAGGGTAACCAATTCTGGAGTGGCGAAGGGCATTGTACAGTGTGGACGTGACCTTAACGGGCAC
This sequence comes from Ambystoma mexicanum, assembly GCF_040938575.1. Lineage (NCBI taxonomy): Eukaryota > Metazoa > Chordata > Amphibia > Caudata > Ambystomatidae > Ambystoma > Ambystoma mexicanum. Next base: position 636,328,895 of record NC_090928.1, on the reverse strand, counting down.
ACATTCCATTAAAAGATTGCGTTCCATGGGAGTATGTCTGTTAGCCGGGGGAGCGAAATGTTATCTAGCACGGAAAGATCCACCGGGACCGATGGGCTCCGGTATAGTACTCCGCAAACGTCTCCGCTATGGCAGAGTCTTGCCGTACCAGTTTGTTTTGGCTATTAGTTATTTGTCTGACATGCAGGTGACCTTCCTCTCTTTTCTCCAACCACGCCAGCAGCTTGCCTGCTTTGTCCCCATGTTTGTAAACGCGCGCCCGTGTCACCAAATGAGCCTGTTTAGCATTATCCAGTGCAATATTTCGAAGGCATTCTCTGGCCCTCAGAAGGGAGCGGTGCACCTCCGGGGTACTGTTCCGAATATATTGGGCTTTCCACTCTTCGGCCTCCCTTTCTGGGTCCTTCTGTGTTTTCTGGAAGGCCCAGGATACACATTCCGCCGAGGTCGTCTTCCACTCCTGGGATAAGTTATTCCACTTCCCCAGTGCGGAAAGATAATTTCTGAAGATCGTGATGGAGAAAGGAGACCACAGCCGTGATGCCGTCCATCTTTCTCTCCATTAGAGGCGCGAGAATTGGCAATGGCAGCAATCACGTCTTTTAAGGATAAAGGCTCATCCGTAGTAGGGGTAGACGTTTGTGGCGCAGAGTCCGTCGTTACGGTGGAGACATTGGTCGCATATTGGTCCATTGTACTCTTTGTAGGTGCTTTCTTGGCCTTCTCCTTGCCCATGCTGTAGAGTTATGTGCCGTCGGAGATGGATGCGTTCAGGATAACATGCATGTCACAGGGCGCCTATGAGCTGTAAAGTCACTGACAACAAGTATTTTCAGCTGTCGTTGTCTTGTACTCGGGATAGTATGGGTACAGCAGACTGTGAGGTCAAGACACTTATGGGCTTTCCGCTGAATGACTTGCATGCACAATCTTGGATTGTTCTTGGTGCTGGAATTGCCCTGCTTTCCTAGGTGAGTGCTAGTCACCCCTTAACCTACAAGTAAGCCTCAATGTCTTTGCAATGGGACTTCAGTGTTCATTGATGAGTTTGGAAAGTAACACACACTCACCTCGGAGCGCGTACTAGCATGGGCGTGCAACATATATTTTTTAGTCCTCTGTCTATATTCAGTTGGAATCTTTTCCACTGAGGCCTCAGTCCCCTCTTTTTGTTTGTTCTAGGAGGCAACACGTTATCTCCAGTGGGAATTCGTTCCACTGTAGCCATAGTCCTCTCTTGATGTCTGTTCTAGGAGGCGACACGTGATTCACACTGAGCAGTTACGGACATGCGCATCCACATTTCATTATCCCTCGTTTGTAGTCACGCCCACCGGAATACGAGTAGTCTTATCGGGTTACCAGTGTACACACAGTTATGAAGCTACACGATCAGAGAGAACAGACATATGAGTGACTAGGAGGTAAGTGCTGCCGTGCACTTGGAGCTGCACGATCTGGTAGTTTAGACCAATGTGCTAGTGACTTATACACGTGCAGGTCTCATACAACAGGGGCATGCGAGGGCTGGTCCCACATTTACGAGGGGACACTATGCAATCTTTTTTGTATCATAAATGGGTTATATGCCCATGATGATACGCATTCATGTGACATTTCATAGAAGGAGCACATTAGGGAATGTATGTAAGTCGCCACCAGAAAGAGGCGGACACCACTAAAGCCAATGTGATTAGTGTTGCCATATAGGCTGTGGGGTGACTACAGGTGCACACCATGGTTATACCAGGCCACTCACCCACTAGCATGTACATAGAACAGAATGGGTAATTCTAACTGGTATGTGTTAAACTCGTGGGTCTAACATGCGGTTGTCTCTCTGAACTTCTTTTTAGTACACCAGGAGACACTGGAAGACGATCTTCCCTTAACTCAAAAAGAGGGGGTGAGTAGCTTTTGACAATGGATAGCTATGCTCTTGTTCTGCAACTGTGGGGCACACTGGGTGAAGAGACTGATTGGCGCAAAATTTTATCTTATTATTTTTCTGCAGTGACAGCGGATGGGGTAGAGATTGATGAGATACCATCTTTAGAAACCTCATTAATATTGAGCTCCACCAAGGGAGACGGTCCATGTGCTGGAGATCAATGGAAGACACGTGAAAGTGCAGAATTTGTTGGCTGCCATATATGTGTAGAGTCAAGATAAGGATATTCATATATCCTTCTGTGTTTTATAATTCTAGGTGCATGAAATTTATCTTCATGACCTGGAGGATTGATTTCCAGCATCGACACTACCCCTGACACTACTTTGGTTAGAGGTGAGTGTGGATGGGTATCACCAGTAAAGAAAGATACACACCAGTTAATTGTGTTGAATCCAAATGATGAGGCTAGAGTCTAATAGGTTGTTGTATGTATTTACGTTTAGAACTATTTCACAGAAGACATCACTTTTTCCTGTTATATGAGGAACCCTGAAGAGTGGGTCCTACATCCTGAAGAAGGTCGGATTAATAAGAGGATCCAGTGTGGTCCAGGATCGACCGAAACATATTTAGATCCAAGAGAGAGGCACTATAACTACTCTATGAACATATAAATGTGTATTAAGATACAGAAAAAACAACAGTGATACAAACAGGATTGTTTTAATGTTCTTTTGTGAGGATGGAGGTCTCACTTGCTTTGTTTTGTTTAAAGAAAATATTAGATTTTGTGTATGAATGAACGTATGAAAGAAGAGATGATGATGTTAAAGAATTTATATGGTGTAAATATGTTCTGATTTAAGAACTTGAAAACTATGTGAAAAGAAATAAATATATTTTTCTATTACAAGAACGGTTTTTGTAATTGTGAAAGGATTGTCTCTACCCACATATATATCTAGCTCCATTGTTTCGTAAACACTATTTCCTGGACATGAGCATGAGAACCGATGCTCAGTTTGGTCAGGCAGTGTTGAAAAATCTCTTTTGGCCAAATTAAGGACCGTTGGGAGACGTGTGCTTGTGAATCTCCCACAAATACGGAGAGGAAAGGGGATGGGAGAGACGTAGAAGTCGAAAAGTTACTCACCGTACGGACTACTGTACTCCTAGTCCATAGTCCCCTTTCCTCCATACCCCCTCCTGCCATCCCCCTGAAATGTCCTCAGTTACTTTCTACGACCTACACTGGTAAAAGAAACTGTGGTGCAAGGCCCGAAGGTGGGGCTTGGAGAGGCAGAGCCGGTGGCATAGCAAGCGCATGGGTCCACAACATAAAAATAGGACACAATATTGTTGTATGGTGCTACAAAAAGCTTTGGTCCTGTCCCGAAGGGACAAAATAACCTTCAGGTTTGTAGGGAAGGAGACTATTGGACTACGAGTGTGGTAGTCACAACAGCGAGTAACTTTTCCTAACTGGACGGTTTTATACCGGCAGGCAGAAATATTTGTGAACAAACCCGGTGTGATAGATTAAGCTATTAAACATACTCTAAAAGGTTGTCCTTCCCTTTTCTCTTTTATAGTAATGCATGAAATGAGCATAGATAACTGTTTGCTCTGATATTTGAAATTAAATGTGCAGTGTTCCAAAGAGTGTGAGCTGCGTGAAGCCAGCATAGGACCGGAATCCCCTGATGTTTTGGAAAAGGCGTACGGCAGATGAGAGTTGATTTCAAACCGCCTCTATTTTTGCCCCTGGTGATGTTTGTGCAGACACACTAAGTGTTTTGTTACCTCAAAGTACACTACTCTAAGGTGACGGATTGAACACTTGAACAAATTAGCAAACATTTTTATTTCTGCGTAATACTTCGGCATTGTCCAAAATCATGTGCACGGAAAACGGCTCATAGAATTAAGAGGTCAAATTGTATGTGTTAAGGTCATTGCATTTCCATTTTGTACCCAAATATGGATGTCTTTTTTTTTCTCCAGAAAATGGAAGGGTTGGACTTAACTGCCATTCTCCAGTTTTTTAAAAAGGCCTTTACTTTTCCGAAATTCATTCACTAGTACCAGTTACTAGAAAGATTACGTTTGCACCTTGATTTGAGCTTTCAAGGCAAGCTTTTGGCTGATTAATCTGCCCCTTTTGTGTGCCTCTGGCACTAAATTCCTTCTTCCTTTTTAATTGACCGTTAATCATTTTCCTCAGCTGCCTCGAATTTTTGGCCGCATTTCGGTCGAGGTGGGCTGGTGAAACTTTCTAACTCCAGGATTACATGCGTATTGCAGCCGGTGCCAAGGTTACCTCAGTGCCTTTCAGTTACTGGTAGAAATACGTCAAGTTTTTGAAATATTTGTCTAAATGAGTGGAAGAAACTGTACAACTCGGAAGTTGGAATACCTAGGGGAGCAGCAGAGGGGTTTCCACTCACTCTCTGCCCCCTCCCTCTGGCGGAACACGTACTCCTGGCTTGCCCCCAAGTCTCTAGACTTTTGGTACAATATCAGGTTCACGCCCTGGGGTCTCGGCATGTGACCATTTTCGGAGGCTTTCCCACGTTTTCTTCCAAATACTCTCTGAGATGGGAGCATTTGGTTAATCTTTGCAGATGTTTAAGCCTAGTGTCTCAACAGAAACCCTTATCTGAATGTAGGATTATGTGAAATTTCTGCCACTACCCTGCAACATTACATCATGCTGCCATGACTGAAAAGGCAATGTTTACACAGCTGCACCAAATCGAGCACACATCAGTGCACAACGGGGCCTGTGCCCAATGCCCTAGCAGTTCCCAAACACCCTGTTACATTGGAAGGATTGCTGGTTGGCACCAAGAACTGTGATGAATCCAATGGAGACAACACAGATTCCCCGGCGATAACCTCCTCCCATGGGATGTATGTAATTACTGCAACCCCTTCACTGCGACCCCTGAAAATGTTGCCTTTTTTTCTTAATTTGGACCCCCTTTTCACCCTATAGATATGCGGGAGAGACCCCCCAGAGCCCACCCTGCATGTATTATATACTATACCCGCACCCCACATATATATGTGGTTTAAAGAGGGTCATAATAAAAAAGGTCAACATTTTTGGGGGTCGCAGTGAAGTGGTCACAGTAATGGTATGATCCCCCTCCCATTTAGCCAGGGGACGGAAGCCACTACCTGATCCTGACCCTGGGGGCAGCTACATGAGGGAGAATCACTGGGGAGATGTCATGGCTTCATTGGATGAGGTCCGGTATCCCCCATGTTCCCATTTTCCCTGTTACCCAATACCCTAATGGCCTATTGTCATGCATCTGTTCCCTCAACAGGGAAAATAAAGAAACCTATTCCCCAACACCCTTTAAGCCAAACTTCCACCCATAACCTGATGAGTAAAAGCTCCAAGAAAACCCTTTTCAGTTCTTATTTTCCTTCATGTAGAACTGATCATTCATATGGAATAATTAAGAAAGACTCCAAGTACTATGCATCAGAAACCATCAATGGACTTCAATTACCACAACCACCTAAGTTCAGTTAATTTCTGTGGACTTCCATTGCCACAACCAACTAAGTACTGAGATGAGGAGAATGAAGGAATTGATGCAGAGTGGCAGGAGCATCAAGCTTAATGGGCGTGCTAGTTGTTGGGTGAAAACACCTGTGCGCAGGACCTTAAAAATGGTAACCGAACATTGAGAGGGAGCTCGGGAGAAGACGTGGAATCTCCATTGAAGGCGGACAGAAGCTGGAGGCACGAGCCGGTGTGCGGAAGCTGGAGGCACAAGTCTGTGTGCGGAAGCTGGAGGCGTAAGCCAGTGTAGCGGAGCAAACGAGCTTGCCAACAGAGAAGCAAAGTAACGTGGTGCGAGCAAGGCGTGCCGTGGAGACGCCAGGAACCGCAAGAGGATTCATGGATGTCTGGCAGCTGGAAGAAGCAGCGATGTCCTTACCGGGAGCTGAAGAAAAGCCAGCGTGTAGGAGCAGAGCCGGCGAGAGAAGCTTGAGAGATGACAGAGCCGAAGTAAGCGGTAAAGGTATGCCGCATAAGCGCTTGTCAGACCAAAGATGCTACACCAAGCCGGTGAGTCAGCCCGAGCAGAGCGTGGATACCGGGGCAAATTTGAACATTGTTGGGTCACGAAAAGTGAAATAAGAAGATTGTTTCTAAATTGAAAGGCCAAAGTCCCAATCCAAACCCTAATGAGAAGTGAATTCAAATGTGGGGAAAGCTTAAAAGAACTATGAAACAAGTAGATATACCAAGCTAAGAAAGGTAAATGCTACCTGGTTGTAAAGAGGAACTATAATATATGAGAAGTACTGGCAAGCATACACCACAAAGAACAAGAAGAGAAGTCCTGGCAGGGGCGTGTACCAGGCAGGTGTGAGGACAAGTGAGGTCCTGGCAGGAGAGTAGACCATGCAGTTGGAAGTGCATAAAGTGTCCTGGCTGGGGAGTATACCAGGCACATTGCAAACCTATAAGGAGTGTCAAACAGAAACAGTATTTGTTATATAAAGAAAGAACTTGTGTTAAAGGGGACTTTACAAGGATGAACAGTTTTTGTCTAACATGATTGTTGTGGACCAAGAAAGACACCAAGAACTGTTAGACCCAGAGACATTTGTGACACCAGTGAAGAATCCAGAGGAAGGTAATCAGCCTCTGGAACCTTTTCCATTTTGGAGAACATTTACTTTGGAGCTGTTCTATTTTAATTTAAGAACAGTTTTTACAAATACCATTCCCTTTCCACTTTATTTTGTTTGCAGTGTGAGGGTCAGGATAGAACGTTTGGACACAAGGGTGGCTTTTGTTTCAGACACCCTAACAAAGACAGATCCTTAATTTTGGTTCTAGTTAGGGAACATCCTCCTTAGAATAGGGTCGGAGAGGCATGTTCCCAACCCATTTAAATTGAATAAAAAATCTTTAGCCAAAAACATGACAACTTTGTGTCCGGCTTTCATTTCTGACCCCTCATAGAACCTAGTCAAGTGAAGCTGGCTTCAATTTGATAGTTCCCATCTGAGAGTGGTGCGCTGTCCATGCTGTCTTGGCAGTCTTCCTGCTCTGCCAATTTTCCTATGGTATTCCAGTTTCACTGAGAAGACGGAGCCATGCTAAAGCCAATATTGGACTCTCCAAGTAATCCTATGCGGATACACCATCCCACGGCTTAGCAACGACAACCCACACCAGCCTTTTGCTTTGCCTGTTTACACGTGTTATGTTATTGCGCATTTGAATAGCCCCTTTTACCATTGGTATGATTCCAAAGCGCTGTGAGTTGAACACCCCTGGGGACCGTAGTCCAGGTCAATGGAGAGAGTAGTGTAGTAAATGCGGCTTGCGTGCACTCGGTATGTGTGCAGTCAGGGGAGATTAAGTGGTGTGCAGCTACGTTCTAGTACTAGGCATGGTGCAATGGTTGTGTGAGATCAGCAGACTGGGTGCAGCAAGGCCAATTGTACTTGGGTAGCTGCAGTCTGGTGGCAGTGGAGTTTGTGAATGGGATTATGTGTGCAGTTAGGCTGATTTGCGTGGGATATATCTGCTTTCTAAAGACTATTGAGGCGATCATGGGGGTGTATAAGTATGTGTATGTAGGGGTATAGCTGCATTCTATTGTTTGTTGGTGCAGAAGAGAGAGTTAGTGTATTGATGTGTTTGAGTTTCTGTGTGCATTGGAGGGAGACCTTGTTCCTGATGACATTCCAGTGCCTTTGGGGTTCGGGGCTATTATGCTAAGGACATCCCTGTGTCTTGTTGGGTCTGCAATTGCTTATTAATTGCAATTGCTTATTGTACTAGCAGATGTAGCAGCCGGTCAAGTGGCACAGCGAGTAGAGCGCTCGCTTTGACATCAGTGCAGAGCCTGCGAACGCAGGTTCGAATCCCGGCAGCGCCAAACTCAGCGTTTCATCCTTCCGAGGTCGATCAATGAGCACCACACACCGTGGGTAATAATAAGCGGGCGCTCAGATACCTGAGGGTTCGTAGCGCTATATAAATGCCAAATTATTATTATTATTATTTATATCCTGGATATCCTGGACATTGTGGCTGGTATTCAGTGAAACTGAAGGTCCAGCATCTGGCCAGGCCTTGTTGTTTGTGTTGTGTCTGACCAACACAGTTACGTACAACGATGTCCCTTGCGGCTACTTGCCTTGCCAGTTTCGTTGCCTGATCTTTAGAGCGTATTCCCTTCAAAGTGGGAATAAAGTTAGAGCATAAGTGCTAATGGATCCATATTTTTTGGGTACCGATTAATTGTTTACAGTGGGTGGTTGGGTATTCCTGTCCTTTATGGTTTGAATTTCTGAAATTACACCACATCAAAGTCGAGAGCTGGGTGTGCTAAAGCGCTCAAGCACTTATCTGATAAGGGAGCGTAGTGAGTAAGAGCAAGAGACAAAGAATGAGCCCAGTAAAGCTTCAGAAGGCAGGTGTTACTGTGCCCCACGTGAAACGAGTTCAGGGATCAATTCCTAGACAGATTAGATTAGGCATCAAATGATCGGGGAACATTCATGTCTGTTGGACGATGATCACCAGATCTGGCCCAAATAATATCGTTTCAATCAAGGTGCTAGAAGGCCCTTGGTCGCTAGGTCTTTTAAATACATTCCCAGATAGGTAGGATTATAATAATAATAATAATTAATAAAAATTTGGCATTTATATAGCGCTACAAACCCTCAGGTATCTGAGCGCTGCTTATTATTACCCACGGTGTGTGGTGCTCATTTATCGACCTCGGAAGGATTAAAGGCTGAATTTGGCCCTACCGGGATTTGAACCTGCGTTAGCAGGCTCTGCACGGATGTCAAAGCGAGCGCTCTACTCGCTGTGCCACTTGACCGGCACTATTAGTGATTAGCAAAGACATAAGTGCTAGTAGACCCTAGTTATGTAGTTCGGCTCCAAGATTTTCAGAGATGTAAGATTAGCAAGGATAGACATCTCCTGGACTGATAGTGTAGTGTGTATCTGGAGGAGGTAGTGATCAAGCTCAGTCATGGCATTGGTTCATAAGTGCTATTAATGCTTCTGTTACGAGTCTAGCATAATTGATCCAGATAATTGGAGATATATATTTCTTGGCCTCAGAGCATGGTGTATACCTGGTGGAGAAAAGCAATGATTCAAATGAGTCATGGATCATCAATAGTACTTACATAATGAGAGCTGAATCTGGGAATGCAGTGGACTAGTGCAGAGGGCACGCTCTCTGCGCGCCGAAGATGCGCCTAAGTTTAGCCAATATGTGCTCGTCCGTGCGCAGGACGTGCCCTGGGCCCCTGATTCCACTACAGCTGAAATTCGTACTTAGTCTTGTGAGGAACATTTAGCTTTTGCACTATCTGGTACATTATTGCCGGCAGCTGATTGCCCGCCTACCTCACAAAAGGCTGTAATGCCTGAAATTTTAAAAAGGGCTGCTGGTAAACGCCTGCTCCCTTGTATCTAATGTGGCCTTCTGCCACAATATTTTAACTGATCTCAACTCTTATTTGGTTTGTATAACCGAAATGTGGCTGAATGACTCCTCTGGCCCATCAGTGGCAGAGCGAGGGTCGCCACACCCTGGCCAGTGGGGTAACGGGGGGGGGGGGTTGAAATCGCAGTGATTTTTAGAGCTGCTCTGGGAATCACTAACATAACGTTTGTCCACTCCATGAAGATGGAAGCCCTCTTGGTCAATGTCCCTAGTTTATCTTTGTTTGGCTTGCACATTTTAACTGTTCACCGTCCGCCTGGAGTTGATAACTCTTTCTGCAGCCAATTTCTTGAATTTGTTGTAGAGCTAACTAGGAAATTACTGGCGATTTGAATCACAAATTTCATTCCCCCAGATCACTTTTCATAAGCCATTTCTTTGAGACTTTGGGCCTCATTACGAGTCCGGCAGTTGCCGTGCCGGAAAAGCCGGCAGGCTGCCCCCGGACCCGAAATACTATTCCACCTCCGTGATTGCCGGAATCACTGGGGCACTACAACCCCGGTGACCCCTAATTCCAGAGGAAGAATTCTGTAAATCCCCATTCCCATGGAGTCCCATAGGACTCCAAAGGGATGGCGACAATGGAAACACCGGTTCCGTCTTTGATGGAGCCGGTGTTTCCATTTCCGCCTGCAGGCGGGTGGCGTTACTCCCGCCAGGTCAGCCCTGGCGGGAGTGACACCTTCTGCCTGCAGAACTCGGAATCAGCCGGTCCGGAAACAACGGTGGCAGCGGATTTACCGCCACTGTTGTTTCCGGACCGACAGGGTCATAATGAGGCCCTGTGACTAATCTAGGTCTGGAGCAGCTTAGTAATATCCGACTCACTCCCAGGGAAATACCCTGGACCTGATATTTGCTAGCGCATCTTTGGTATCTATGTTCTCGCCATTCTCTGTGCTGTGGTCTGATCATTTTGTTGTCCCTCTTCTAATCCATGTCAGGACTCCTCATGTGACCTCTGATTCTAAATATCTATTAAAACGTAATTAGAGCCTGCTGTCTAATGAGGAGACCACCTCTAATATACAGTCTCAGTGCCATGCTCTCGACGAAATGGATTTGTCTGCCCTTACTCAAGTATTTAACTCAGTGGCCGATCGGTTGGCCCCACTTAAACTATGCAAGGTTAGGGGTCAGCTGCACAAGCCCTGGTTTAATGATGAATTGAAAGCCCTTAGCCTCACTAAGCGTCAAGCAGCGTAAGTGGCGAATCTCCTACCCTCCAGATGATAGAGCTGGTTTTACTCAGGTATCTAAATCCTATCACCACGCTATTTGGCTAAATCCACTTACTATACTGAAAAGGTCTAAAAGGCCCTTAACCGTCCCAAAGAACTTTTTTCCTTCGTACAGACTCTGTCATCTAGACCTGATACCACTATGTATGGGGCTCACTCTTAGCCCTTTTGTGATGCCCTATCAGACTTCTTTACAAATAAAGTCAGCTGTATCCGTGAACAGATTAGTCTGTCTGACCCCTGCACTGATTCAACAAGCTTGGCAGTGCATACTGTGACGCCTACTGAATTATGGTCTGCCTTCCCAGTGTTTTCGGCTGAGGCTGGCAGTCACAATGCAACTTAAATCCACCCTGCCCTCTGATGCAATCCCTCTGAGACTGGTGAAGCAGATTATGCCTCATTTCAGCTGGGATTGCACAGGCGGTCAACAGGTCATGCTCCTCAGGGCACATCCCTGTAGAATTGAAGCAATCAGTAACTATTCCCTTCTTTAAAAAACCCTCTCTTGATCCCTCCATACCTGCACATTTTATTTTCGTCCGATTTCACTTCTTCCTTTCTTCATGTAGTTTATGGAATCCCTGGTCTCATCTTTGCTCACTTCGTTTCTAGAGTGCACCCAATTTCTCAATCCTTTTTAGTCTGGCTTCTGTCCTGGTCGGGGCACATAGAGCATGCCCATCTTGGTTTTCGATGACCATGCCTGAATGGCTGACCAGGGGGTGGGGGAGGTTGGTGCTCTGATTCTTTTCGATCTCTCAGCGGCTTTCGACACTGTGGACCATGCTGTGCTGCTTAACGGCCTTGCCTGGCTGGCCTCTCGATACAGGTCCCCTTCTGGTTTGTATCTTTCCTGACCGACCTAAGTCAGACACTAACACTGTCTTCTTTTTCCTCTGTTCCTTTTTCTCTCATATGTGGGGTACCCAGGAATCCACCCTGTCCACCACCTTATTTAATACCTATATTCAGCCTCTTGATTTGCCCATCCGCTCCCATGGCTTCAGGTGCTACTCAAATGCTGGTGACACCCAGATCATTGTCCGGCTGGACTCTGCCCAGCCGGACACAGCGTTTCAGTTTAGGGGTTGCCTGGCGGCGGTGGGTAAGTGGATGGGCTGCAGTTCGCTGAAGCTCAATGGGGACAAGACGGAGGTATGCGTAGTTCGCCCCTCTCATGTTCCCCGTCCTACTTTCTTCTCTTCTGAATCAGCCTGGTCTCCAGCTTGCCGGCTTTCTGAACTTGGCCCTTGTCCTTTGCCAGTATTGTAGTTAAGGAATTTAGGTTTTAAACTCTCCTCCTCTTTGTCCACCTCAGCACAGGTCAGTGCAGTCTGTAAGGTCAGCTTTTTCCAATTTAGAGTTCTTTGTATGATTTTCCCATTTCTTCCTGCTCACTTCCTCCAATAGTTCAGCCGACTGAGGACATCCTCCCTTGTCCTCAGTCGGCTGAACTATTGTAATTATTTATTTCTGGCCCAGCCTCTATTTATTTTGTCGCCTGCAGCTGCTTCAGAACTCAGCTGTCCGGGCGTGTACACGTACCTCTTATGACTCTCATAGCTCACCAGTTCTCTGTACTCTTCACTGTTACTGATACAACGTGTACAATTTAAGTCTCTCTGTATTGTCCATCAGGCCTTTTACGGTCGGGGAGCAAAGTACCTATAGAGGAAATGTCATCCATATGTTCCATCACGATCACTTTGCTCTCAGGATGCCTGCCTTCTTCTGGTGCCCCGCTATCGACTGCAGCAAGTGGGTGGATGAGCCTTCTCCGTGGCTGCAACTAAACTATGGAATCCCATTCCATTGGCACTGCGGGCAACGAGAGACCATCTTGCCTCTTCTTCTAGTTGTTTTCTTTGACTTCCCTATTCCTGCTGTATCTCATGTTAGCGCCAATATACATTTAGATAACATACATAAGTGCTACTACGATTCGGGTTTCAGGTCTAGGCGCAATGGTGATCAGAGTGGTCCTGTGTTTCTAGGGGAAGAACCATTTTTTGAGTGCCTTCCGGAGTGCCATTTAGTCTTGGGTGTGTCTAATACAGGGAGGCAGTGAGTTCCACAAAGTTGATGCCAGGGTTGAGTAGGTGGACCCTCTGATCCTGACAGAATTGGAGGCGGGACCACTAGGAGGAGGGTCGAGCTTGACCTTAGGGTGCAGGTTGGGTGGTAAGGCATAATCTTTTCATGTAGGTATTTGGGGCCCGCTTTGTGCACCGCTCGGTGAGTAATATACAGGATTTTGTATATAGGTGGCCCTACATCCAATTGTGAGCCGGTGAAGGGTGCAGGGAGCAGGTGCTATGTGGTCCCTTCATCCCAGTGCGAGAAGCAGTCTGGCATCCAAGATTTGGGGTTTGTCTAGTTGGTAGCCTGGTGCACCCATGTAGAGGGAGTTAGCATAATCAAGTCTAGACATGACAATGGACATAATTGCAGCCAGTCTATTGGGTTAGGTAGGTGAATCTATCTCATCACTGCGCCGCCCATAACTGCGCCAATGAAAATGTCGATGCCAATTACGGCACAGCGCAGTGATCGGATAGATCACCTTTGCCCCCTAATAATCCAACCTGCACCTCCCACCCCACATACCTTTACCCCGGCGCACTTCTGCGTGCACCAGCGACTCCCTTGAACGTTTGCGGCAACAGTTCCTCTGCGCATACCATTTTCTCCATTTTCCCTGGGATCAGAGGGAGATGGTTAGTCGTCATCCAGCGGTCAATGTCAGTGAGTCATGATGCTAGGTCAGGGCGAGGGCCGGAGGTAGATTAGGAATTATCAAGAAGATTTGTGTGTCATCCGCGTAGTTATAGCAGGTGATGTGTCCGTGGATGATCCTGTGCAAAAGGGTCATGTAAAGGCTGAAGAGAAGGGGTGAAAGGCAGGCGCCTTGGGGAAGTCCAGTGTTCACTGGGTGTGCGGAGGAGATCAAAGGGGGGTAGATGGGTGATTTGCTGTCTGTTAGTGAGGAATTAATAGATCCAGTTGAGCACTAACTCTCGTATTCCTATGGAGTGCATTCTGTCAAGGAGGATCATGTGGTTGATAGTGTCAAACGCTGCAGAGAGGTCAAGAATAACAAGTGCTGTGCATCTTTCTGAGTCTGCAGTGACTTTGAGGTCATCCCCGATAGAAATCAGTGTGGTTTCTGTTCCATGGCACGGACGTAAACCTGATTGCCCAGGGTCAAGGAGATTGTTCAATTGCACTAAATCATTGAACTGTGAGTATGCAGGATGGTCAATGAGCTTTACCAAGAACCGGGTGTTGGAAATGGGCCTGTAATTGATTGGTAGGAGAAGGTCGATGGATGCTTTTTTAAGAAGAGGTTTGACATGTGCGGCTTTGAAGGGTTCTGGGAAATTGCCGGAGTTGAGGGAGTCATTAAGGATGGACCTTGCCAGTTCAGTGAAGGTGAAGATTTCTTTGAGGAGAGGGGCTTGAAAGGGGAGCCGGAGGGTAAGCTGATAGAAAGTAGTTTGACAAACTCCTGGCTCGATATAGGGTTGAAAGAGCAGAACGATGGGTTCTGAGGGGGCAGGAGGAATGATTCTTGTAGAGTGGGTGTTGGGTGGGCAGAGAGTTTGGCATTGAGGGTGGCTGTCCTCTATAGGGCTGTTTTGTGGAAATGTTCAGATAGGGAGTTGCAGAGCGTTTGTGAGGGGCAGTCTGGGCTGTGGTGCAGGAAGGGTTCATGATGATCCTGTGGAGCTCTTTGCTGCTGCAGCTCAGGATTCTTTTATCATAATAGTTTTTTTTTACCTTTCGGATCTCGGATTTGTAATTTCAGTGATGGTGGGCGAAAGTCGTGGGGGCAGTATTTTTCCAGTTGTCCAAGGTCGGCAGGGCTGGGATGGCCTGTGTGGCCGGTGGGTTGGTCGTGGTGGCAGGAAGAGGGTGGATTGGGTCAGACAGTGTAACTGGACGGACAGTTGGACAGGGGATGGATACAGTTGGAGGGTGCATAGAAGGCGGCGGTTGGTTCAGGACCTGGAAGAGAAGGTGGGCGGGCACAGGCCTTCAGCAGAGAAGTAGCGTGGGATGGGCGGTTCGGTTGGTAGCAATTGGCTCAGAGGTTTGAGGGGGGGTGGTGAGAGGATCTGTGCCGTTCAGAGGTGTCAGTCTTGGCGCTCTTACGGAATTGTGCCTGGGGGATAGGAGCAGAGGAGATGATGTGAGTTGAAGGAGAAGGAAGGGGGGAAAGGCTGTGTTCACGGAGGGAAGTGGGAGGCAAGGGTGACAGTGGGGACATAGTAGAGGAGCTAGGAAAGGTGAGGTGAGTTGAGCGATGCAGGGCTGGCGAGGCATGTAGAGTTGAGGGCGAGGGGCGGTCTCTACCTGAGGGAGTGTGCAAGAGGGTGGGGGTCTGCAGGGAAGGGGGTTATGGTGATGGTTTGGGAAAGGGCAAGATGTGCTATGCTAAAAGAAGGGAAGGAGTTGCCGGGGGTGGTCTACTGGTACTGGTCGGCGTGTTGGAGAGAATGGGAGGTCTGGGGGCTATGTCTGTCGAGGTAGGTGTGATCGGGACACAGGAGGTGGATGTAGCGCTGGAGGTGGTGATGGGGCAGGCGTGGGGAGGGGTGTGGTTGGGCGTTGGCTATCGCAGCACCACTCGGATTCTTGGAGGTGGTGTTGGAGAGGGTGTGAAATGGGTTGTAAATGTATGTGAGGGAGGGTGTGCTGTTGCAGTGTGTGGGAGCAGAGGTGGGGCATTTGGGCTCTCAACGGATGACCCCACCCATAAACACAGTGGTGAAGGCTGCCTCCACCCACACTTCCTGACCCACCCATAGCCCTTGCCAAAACTTAAGGGACACAGACAACGTGTTGTGGTAGGGACAACACCTGTGGTGTCTTTTATTGGCATTTATTAACTTATAGGTACTTCGTCAAATGCGTTTGGCTTCTCCTTGGAACTGGCGTCTTGGCTGTGCCTGGGAAGAAGTGCCTCAATCCTCCCAAGGTCACAGCATTTATCCAGAGGGGCAGCCTCATGAGCAATCCGCTCAGGGCAGGCAAAATTCCCCTCTTTATGCTACTACCCTTCCAAAGGATTCAGAGAAATCTTCACTACCTCCCCCAACCCCCATCAACCTGAGGATGAATACCAAATCCTGTTCACGCAGCCGGCGGTGGGTGTCACTGCTAAGGGCAGTGCCCATCGGGGCTTTCCCAGATAGTTGGTGCAGGCACAAGCATTGTGTACCGGATCCTCCGAGGCTCTGCAAAAAAGCTGTCTGAGACGGGTCCTTGCCTGGTCAATTTTTCAGTGTAGATCAGCATGGTAATGGAGGACAAAGCTCCCACTTTAACCTATCTGTTTTCAACTCCTGGGCTCCCATTGTCTTGGTGCTTGTACCTGCCATCTCACTGGTGATGAGCAGTCAAGCTCTCAGGGAGGGGTTTGCTGAGCACCCCTCGAAGAAGAAAACAAAATAATGCATGTGCTAATTTGAGTGAAAACAAGACCACTGTACATGATAGTCCAATTGAGTGTTGGTCAGCAGTAAAACAAAGACCCATCCAGTTCTTTCCTCATCTTGGCTTTTTGCATTGTAATCATGTTTTAAATTCTTTTTTTCTAGGAGCATCTCTTGGTTTGCATTGTGGTATAAAAAAATATGTTTGTGTTGGCAGGAAGTATGAATGGGCTGCCATCTTGGTAGGGTAATGCTGTACATGAAACACACAGCGCAGACCCCTATGGCGCAATCAAGACCAGCGCAGATAAGGGGTCATGACAGTATGCCCCCCTCAGAGGGACTCCCAGGGCTTGCCCGGATGAAGCTGATGGAAACGGCAGAACAAACAGGGTGCATGAATCCTCGCCGGCAGTTCCCAAGACCTGTCCCCCGGACAATACACCTTCCAGTCCACCAAGTATTGCAAACGACCCCGGTAATAATGGGAGTCACAGATGCCAGAAATTCCGAACTCAGGGCCAGTATCGGTGGACATAGGAGGAGGACAAGAAGAGGCACCACGTCGAAACCGATCCGGAGGAGCAGACTTGATCTGAGACAAATGAAAAATTGGGTGGATGCGATACCAGGATGTGGTAAGTTGAAGGCGCATGGCCGCAGGACCAACCAACTGTGGAACACGGAATGGGCCAAAATAGTGAGTAGACAACTTTGACGGTACCAGGTGACGAGGCAAGAAACGGGAAGCCAACCAAACGGAATCGCCGACACAGGACACTGGGGCAGGTGATCTTTTCCGGTCAGCAAACAGTTTAATGCGGTCCTGAGATTCTTGAAGGGCTCTGTTAGCCGACTGATGACTGTGTTGAATGTCCATGATAAGAGCATCCACATCCGGTATGCGTGAGGAGGCAGGGGTCGCAGCAGAGAAGCAACCAGGGTGAAATCCATAAGTGGAGAAAAAAGGGCTAGATTTCAGAGAAGTATGAGGAGAATTATTGCATGCAAATTCGGCCAACGGAAGGATGACCCAGTTTCTTGAGCTGCAGAGACGAAGCAACGTAGGTAGCCTTCCAGGGTCTGATTCAGATGCTCAGTCTGACCATGAGTCTGTGGGTGATACCCTGAACGAAGGGCCCGTCAGACCTTATGCCAATATTGGGACGTGTATTGAGGGCCACGATCTGATTTAACCCATGCCCAGCGAAAATGGTACTGATAAAGATTCTAGCCATATGTGCAGCAATAGGGACCCCCGGTAAAGCGACGAAGTGGGCCAGTTTAGTGAAGTAGTCAATAACAACCATAATAGTGTTATGATATTTTGAAGGAGGGAGGTCCACAATGAAATCGGTAGATATAATCTGCCTGGGTTTGTCAGGAATGGGATTCGGGATAAGAGAGTGGAGGAGTGACTGTGGGGGGATGTGGTCTGTAGACAGATGGAGCATGTGGAGACGTACTCTCGTACATCAGTGAGCATAGTGGGCCACCTAAAATGACGCTTGACAAGGGCCAAGGTGTTGGAGATTAGCCTATGCCCGGCGGCCAGGGAATCATGGCACATCCGCATGATTTACACTTGAAGTGAGGGGGTAAGAATCCGCAATTGCTAACCGTAGAAATAGTACCCTCTCTCCGTGGTCAAGTCATGTTGCTGCGCAGCGGCGTGGTATTCTGTGACACGCGCAAGGGTGTCTTGTTTGACTGATCGTAGAAAATCCGAAATAGCGTGAACAAACATGGCTTTAGGGAAGATCTTCTCGGATTGGAACTTGGCTCTAGGGTGATCCTTTCAAGACAATGCGTTGGATCTTAAATTTTGCCTTCCTGGAAGAAAGGTAAACGGGATCTTGTAAGGTGAGAAAAAATGTGCCCACCTGGCTTGTCTACTGTTGGTGGTTTGAGCATATTGTAATACCTTCAGGTTTTGGTGGTCTGTTCGAACCTCAATGGGAAATTGGGATCCTAACAATAGATGCCTCCATTCCTAGAAGGCTTTCTTTTTGGCCAGCATTTCCTTTTCAGTTCTGAGGGGTTTAAAGTTTTAGACGAATAGCCTACTGGTGATTCCATTCCAATGGAGTTTTCTTGTAACAGGACTGCTCCTATGCATTGATGAGAGGCGTACGTCTCTAAGATGAATTTCTTATTCTGATCAGTATGGGTTCCATAGAAAATGAGCGTTTTAGAGCTTGTACTTGGGACTCCCATCGGAAAGGGACATCTTTCTTTAAACAGTCTTGTGAGAGGCAAGATGATGTCTGAAAAAATCCGGAATAAACTTTATATAAAAGTTGCCGAATCCCACGAAACGTTGTATCTCTTTGACTGAGTTAGGTTGAGGCCAGTTGAGTACTGCTGAGACTTTGGACAGATCCATGGCAATACCATGCGCTGATAGAATATACCCCAGATAAGATACTCCGGATCTGTGAAATTCACATTTCTCCATTTTGCAGTATAAGTGATTGGTTTGAAGTCACTCTAGGACTAACTGTACATGCGTGATGTGTTCCTTTTCTGTTGCAGAATCTATTTTACTTAAACAAATTATGCCTACAGCTTAAGTCCTTAACGCTATTTACATGTCCCTATGGGGGGGGAAGCTGTCTGTCCCTCAAAAAAGCTGTCCCTAGTTCGGCGCTGGTGTAAATGGGACAGCCAAAAAACTCGCCTATCCTGGCTCACTACTTTCCTAAGGTTCTAAAAGGTGCACACCGTGGGAGTCAACAATCCTCCTTATTCGTGTTGCTGCCACTTGGTGTGACTTATCATAAAATCACAGCAATATGTGGTCCAATATTCATTGGTCTCGTAAAAGCAAGGGTTGTTTTGTAACCAAGCTCATATATTTATTACTATGAGTCAGGTAGATCAGGTCATCACCCTGAGCCAATCTATGTCAACCGTTTTCAGCAGGGAAAAAACAGTTTGCCGCTTTCTTCAGGACTGTAGATAATGCCTACTGGGGCACTCTCTATGTACATAAAAAGGGCAGTTGCATCATTTCACTGTCACTCAGTTTGCTTTATCTGGAGCGGGCGTCTTCCATTAGGATGGGACATCTCAGGCCTTAGGAAAGTAGTGAGCCAAGATAGGGCGAGTTTTTTGGCTGCCACCTTTACGTATAGAGGTGATACACCAGCGCCGAACTAGGGACAGCTTTTTTGAGGGACAGACAGCTTCCCCCCATAGGGACATGTAAATAGCGTTAAAGACTTAAGCTGTAGGCATAATTTGTTTATGTAAAAATAGATTCTGCTTGTGATTTGTTAATAGTTAGTGGGGAGGAGACAGAATCCAGTAACCCCAACAACTCTATTTGTATTGACTATTCATATTCTGTTGGGCAGAAAACCTGAATATCGTCCATATATATGACTACAAAATGTAGTACTACCTCAGCAAATAAGTGATACATGAACCTTTATTGCAGGTGTGTTGGAGAGGCCAAAGGGCCTTACATGGTACTCATAATGTCTGAACAGAGTTCGGAAAGCCGTCTTCCACTCGTCCCCTTCTGCAATCCTAATCAAATGATATGCTCCCCCTAGATCGAGCTTGGTATATATATATATTGGCTCTGTTTACAGCCTCCAGTATATCTGGGATGAGGGGCATAGGGTACTGGTCAGGCACTGTGATTTTATTGAGTCCTCGATAATGGAGACAGGGTCAAAGTTCTTCAGTGTTTTTCTTCGGGATGAAAAACAATGAGGCGCCAGCCAGTGAGGTGGATTCTGATATCAGTCCATTTTGAAGATTAGTCTGGAGATATTCTTTTAGGATCCGTTTCTCCTTTTGGGATAGCATGTACATGCGCCCGAAAGGAATGGGTTGGTCAGGTACCAATTCAATGTGACAGTCACCCCGTCGGTGAGGAGGAATGCAGCACATTGAGCAGAAGAGAATACCTTTGTGTACTTGATATAGCAAGAGGGGAGTCCACTCATCTGGCTGAGATTCACGGGAGAGTTTTCATGAGGATTGGCTGGAATGGTTATCATATCCGCCAAATTGGCAGGCCGAGGCACTCAGGATAACTCATCTTTTAGATCGTCTGTAAAACCACGTCTGAATAGAGTTAATAAGGCGCTGTCAGGCCAGGCGGTCTCTGATGATAGCTGTTTGAATCCAGTGATGTAATCTAACAGGTTCTGTGTCCTTTGGTGGAAATCTAAGAGCTTCTCTTGAGAGGAAACAGAATTTTTGTTGACGGCTGAAGATGTTACTTAAACTGTTCACAAAAGCAGGGTAGGCATCAAGTAGGGGGTTGTTGGAGGTTACTAGACGAGTAGCCCATGCAAGAGCCGCTCCAGAGAGATGAGAAATTAGGAACCCCATCTTATCTCGATCTGTCGGGAAATACGTGGCCTTGAAAGTAAATTGAATAGTAGAACTGTCTAAGAATTCTTTTAGTTTATGAGGATTTCTGTCGAATTTCTCCCCTGGTAGAGAGGTTGGGGGGAGTTCAGGTCCAACTGTGAGCCGGGCTACCTGCTGCCTGCTGCCTAAAGTAAGTGTTTTCTTGTTTCAAATTGTGAACCTCATGAGTAAGTGATTGCATGGCCTGCATTAGCGGCTGCATTTGATCCATGTTGCCAGTTTCTTGGGCGTTGCCATCTGTCATGAGGGTTAAGAAATGCTTAGGGATTTCACTGACATATGGAACATGCCATTAACCTGGTCAAATACAGCAGCAGTGTATGATAAGTCCCCTCGGGAACCCACAACCCCTCTGCCTGAGAAACAGGATCCGAGGGGAGCTGAGGACCCAGGGAAACCTTCTGGGGTAAAAAAACCCTGTGTCTGGATTAGAGAGCGGCGTGTGTTGCAGCTCTTCAGGTATGATGTTTGGGGTCTCTTCAGCGTCTTAGATGGAAGATGGTGTTACCAGATAGGTATCAGGGCAAGTGGTGTCTGAAGACTCTAAGGCAGAGACAGAGGTGGTTAATGTAGTAAAGGAAATAGAATTAAAGAAAGGTAGTAGATTTTTAGGTCCTAACCTGTTTAGGGTTTGATAACGGCTTCCACGTAGTTGGTTTGTTGAGAACTCTTGAGGCCAAAGAAAGCGGGCTGGAGAGAGTTCACATGGAGAGGAGGCAGTGGCTACAAGAAAGGACACAGTGAGCGGGGATCTAAAGACCAGGAGGAGCTTGGAATGCTGATGGGGAATTCGCGGTTACCGATCTGCCGTTGTAAGTAAGCCTTCTGAAAAGACTCGGGGACCCGAATCATAGAAAGGTAGTTATCTGATGGCAGGTCCATTGCAACCGGCGGGATTGCATCCCTGAAGACGGGGGAAGCGTGAGAGAAATGTAGGATAGGTTTTGTAGCACAGATCGGAGAAGTCAGAAGGAACATGAGATGGACAGACAGTACCTGGATACGAACTTCGAAGCATCTGATACAGGAGTATCGATGCATAGAACAGCAGGCTTACACTGTTGATATGCCGCACTCGAATTCAGCCGGGGTATGTGAAGGACATTGAATAGTGCGGCAATGTCCTGGAGGAGTGTAAAGAACGGGCGGCCATCTTGGTAGGGTAATGCTGTACATGACACGCACAGCACAGACCCCTACAGTGCAACCAAGACCAGCGCAGGGTCATGACATGAAGTGTTAGAGTGGAGGCAGAGAAAGTGTTGGTGTGAGGGGTCAGAAATGTGAGGCGGATAACTTTAAGATGATTTCTCAAAAATATGGCATTTTATTAAAGTATAGATTTCAATAAACTCCTCACAATCCCTGCCCTGATGAGGATTTCCCTGCCTAACCAAAACTAAAGGAAACACCCTAACAAAAGATATTCAGTCTTTCTTCATAACCTGAGGGAACGCCTCTTCCCCATGTTTCAGGTTGGACTCCGTTCCAATGTTCAACAAAAAGAAACAAGGAAATCTGGGTTTATAACAAAGTTCCAACATAGTTCTTGAATCCTTCACTTTGGGAAAAGAAAGTTCTGTTAAATCAATATTCAACTAAAATAACAGTTTCTCTTCTTCTATAAAATAGCACCAATGATGTTCTTGGTCAAGGTGCTTTGCCACACTTTTCAAGTTCAAAACAGCGCAGCTTCTGACAAGGTTTAAAGAAGCACAGCTTCTGGCATAAATCACAGTTAACACCATTGTCAGGATGACTTCTTAGCACCTCCTACTTCCATCTTGCTGACTCTCACCCCAGGTTCACTTCTACAAATATTCACTATACAAGTCTTCTTCACCTTCCCGATAGTGTCCCACATTCAACAGTGCTTCTGAAGTCTTAAATCTACTGACAATCACATATTTTTACTACAGCTTCAACAGTTTGCAACTTTGTGACTTTTAACTACTTTATAGAAACAACAAGATTCACTTTAGCGCCCCACAACACTTCCAAGTAGGCAAGGGACTCTTCTGAACATTCATCTTCCAGAAGGGCAGCCTATTTGCCACTCTTGTCTATCTGCAACATTAACAACCAAGATGCCTTGAAGGATGTAATTCTACCTTTCCTTCTTTTGGCTCTGGCAATGTGAGTTATACCAACTTTTAGCAAGTTTCACTCTTCTACATCCTTGGATTTGCCCTCTGCCTTTCCTGTCATCGAGTGGAGCTTCATGGTATGCCTAGTTGTTAGTCTCTTTTGGCTTTAAATAATTCTTATACAACACTTTGTTTCGGCAGTACTAGTACATCCCACTTGGCTTCAGCAACGCTTGCACCATTCTTGGCTTTGGGCAATGATTGTTTCGCTCTTGGCTTTGGGTAATGTTTGTACAACACTTTAGGCTTTGGCAATACTTGCCCCCCTCTCGGTTTGGGATACTCCTGGCACCAATCTTGGCTTGGGATAATGCTTGCACCCCTCTTGGCTTGGGACCAATGTTTGTTTTCTTCTTGACTTTAGGCAATTCTTGTTCACTGCAACTCATAGGTTAAAATTCAGTCACTTTAATACACTACTACAATGTTCTGCTTCATCAATGATCCTTTTAGTTAGACTTCACTTTCAGGATCCGTTTTAAGCACACACAATTAGTATTTCAGCCTCTTTTCAATAGTTTAATATTCAATTAAAGCTATTCCGGCAAGTTCACTTCTACGCTAGTGCAACCTCAGTCAACTTCGCTGCTTAACAATCAAAATCGGGGTTTGCCTCGCTTTAACTCATACTCAAGTACTATGTTTGTTGCTTCTCATTGTCTGACAATTAACAGTCGGGTTTACAAGGCTTTCACGAATGCGCGTGTGGCTACAGTTGCCTGCCTTCGTTTGTGCAAGGGATCAGAACTCTCGGTGACACTCACTGGCTTCTGTATTCGTTCCCTTCACTTCCCACAGGACTTGAACTGCTTCAGGCTTCTTTGGGCACACACTCTTCTTCGTTGAAGATGTCTTCATTCCCGCCACACAGTTACAGAGCTTGCCTCGCTCCTGGGCCCTTCGGCTGTGCAGCACCTTTCCGCCACAGCCTCTGGCATGCTTTCTACTGCCCAATCTCTGCAATCAGGTTCTCATGGGCAAAAGCAGTCTCTCTTCACGCTTTCCGCTGTGCAACCTCTGCACTTCAGACTTAGGTGAAGCAGGACCCTCTCAGGAAAAGCAGCTGGATTCTGCTTGGAAAAAAGTCATGGCGTCCCTTTTTTTACACCAACTTCTGTGACTGCAAATAACGTGCTCGCCTCCTGCAGCCTTTTAAGCTTCTCAGCTGCCCTCAGGCATGGTTCATTAGGCTTACAGGCTGACAACTCCTGCAACATTGCTTTGTAGCCCTCTTCCTCGTCCCAGTACTTGGGGGATTAAGGGGATTGTGGGACTTGTAGTCCCCAGCAACATCAGGTTTTCTTGTCAGCTTTCTATTTTTGAACTCCTATTCATTTCTTTTAGCAGGATCACAATAATTCATTAGAAAAGGGGAAGACAGTTTGTTTAAGCCATTGTATTCTGTTTCCTTTCACTGTACCTCTGGGAGTTAGATTGGGGTCTAACTTTAGCAGTCTCAGACAGTCTCTCCTTTCTTAACATGTTTAGGGGTTTCATAACAACCTCACTCACATTAGGTTCACTGCGCGGTCTAAATACATCATAACGACAATAAGCCATTACATGCCTTGGCAACTGTAAAGCATTCTTTCCTTTAAAGGACAAATACTGCGTCCAATCCCACAGGATCTCCTCACCACCCGGGGCCTTGTCTCCTCCCAGGTGATCCTCCCAAAGAGCACCACTCCCAAGGTCAGGATCAGGAAGCATCTGTCTTTCCCTGGCCACCTGGGAGGAGACTTTAGGCTTGGTTTTAGTGAGGGATCCACAGGATTCATCAAAGTGAGAGTGAGACAGAGGCAGGTTGGAGACGATGGAAACATGTTAGCGCAAAGGCAGATGAGAGATAGGTTAAAAGAATGACTTTGAGTCAAGGATTAGGCTTTCAAATTGGCTTCGAACAAATCGGTTTAGACTGTTTCTCGGATGTCCGGGGTAAGAGAATTCCATGCAAGTGGAGCAAGAAAGAGGGAGACTGAGGGAGAGAGAGAGAGAGGGAGGAAGAGAGAGAAAGCACATGAAACACAGGAAGGGGGAGGTGCCAGAGCAGAGATTACGAGAAGGCTTATAGAGTTGGATAGATGAGGGTAGATACAGTGGTGCCTCACCATGGATTGATTTGTAAACCAGGAGAAGAAATGTAAAACTGGCCCTGCCATTCCTCCTGGAGACGGTATTGATATTGATATTTTATTTCTATTGCGCTCATACACAAGTGTTGCAGAGCGCAACACGGCAAGGGAGGGGAACAAGGGAGAACAAAAACAACGATTTTACTAGGCCCAGTGACATTGAGAACGTGCAAGTTAATGGGAGAGGGAAAGGGGAAAAGTGCATGGAAGTAGTGAGAAGTGGAAAGTGCGCAGCAAGGGAAAAAGACAGATACATAATAAAAATAAATAAATAATTACAGGTAACAAAAAGTGGTAAGTGCAGCCAGAAAGTGGCAATTGAAGGGTATAAGGCAGCAGACAAGGTATGTCTGATAAGTGCAAAAAAGGTGGGGGGGCTGTATGGTTACAGATACAGACCCCATTGCAAGGGATGGCCCAGAGGCAGTGCTGGTGGGTGACAGGTTGAGCAGGTACCTGGGCCGGGTAGACAGAGGGTAGGCCAGGTGCATGGTGCAGAGAGAGAGAAGATCAGCAGGAGAGAGGAGGGGCAAAGGCAAAAGCAAAGAGGAATATCTTGAGTTGCTTCCGGAACCGGACATGGTTCTCCTCAAGTTTCAGGGCCTCATTACGACCCAGGCGGTAAGTTACCGCCTGGGTCGTACCTTTACCACCATGGCGTAAACTACATTTACGCCATGGTGGTTGGCGGATTTACCGCCCCATTCCGAGGTGAGTGGGGCGGTAAGTCCCCATTAACCCATTTACCCTTCCCCATTCCCATTTTTGCCCCATAGGGCATAATGGGAGTGGGGAAGGCGTTAATTATGCCACCGTAAATTACGGTGGCGTAATTAACAACAAGGTCCCTTAGCGCCATGGATTGTAACACCTGCTAAAAGCAGGTGTTAAATCCTCCATGGCGCTAAGGGACCTCGGAATCAGGCGGTAAGGGTCGGCGCTGTAAACCCCTTACCACCTGGGTCCTAATGAGGCCCTCAGAGTGGAATGGAGGCTGTTCCAGAGGGAGGCCCCAGCTGAAGACAGAGACCAACCCCCAGCTTGTTTCTTTGAAAAACGACTGACCCTGAGGGAGTTAGAGGTAGAGGAGTGAAGAGCTCGAGAGGGGAGGTATTTACAAAGGGATAGCTAAAGTTATCTTGGACCCAGGCCCCAGAAAGCCTTGTGAACAATGCAGAGAGTTTTGAGTTTAATCCTTGCATCCACTGGGAGCCAGTGGAGACATTTCAGGGCTGGAGAGACAGAGGGATTAAGAGGGCGGAGAGTATAGGCAGGAAGATTTAGAAAGAGGCTGTTACAATAGTCCAATCTATAGAGAACCAGGGGTCGGGAGACAGTGAGCTTCTGGGGGAAGGAGAGGAAAGGCAAAGTACTGCACCTCCTCTGAGGAGGTGCAGTAGGAAATTTGTTTTTTTTAGAGACAGAGATGTGGCCAGAGAAGGAAAGCGTGGAATCAAAGATGACTCCAAGATTCCTGGACTCGCAGGTGGGGTTAGGAGGAGGGCCAACCGGCCAGAGAGTGGAAGAAAGGAGGGTGAAGGTGTGGCAAAGATTGCTGGCAGCAGCACACCAATCGTGAATGGCAGTTAGGCAATCAGAGATGAGAGAAGGAGAGGAGGTGGCAGAGGGAAGCCTGAAAATGAGTTCAGTGTTGTTAGCATAGCACTGGAAATTGGAGCAGAAAATGGCATTTCAGTGGGCGAGAGTTGCCAGATATTGGTTGAAAAGCCATGACGAAAGGTTAGACCCCTGGGGAACACCACAGGTAGAAAGGGAGATGGATGAAAGGAAGGACCCAAGTTGGACCTCGGAGGGTCGATCAGAAAGGAAAGAGGTCAGCCAGACCAGAACCTGATTGGTGATACCCAGGTTGGTCACCGAGACGGTTGAGTACAATGGTATGGTTGACAGTGTCGAAGGCAGAAGAGGGATCGAATGGGATGAGGACAGAGGGAATGCTAGAGTCTAGGTTGGAGAGCAGATCTTCACAGATTTTCAGGAGAGCAGTTCCTGTGCTTCTGGCAGCTCTAAAGCCAGACTGATGGTCGTGGAGACAGCCGACAGAATCAGAATGAAGGTTCAGCTGAGAGATGGCCAGCTTTTCCAGGAGTTTGCCCAAAAAAGGCATATTGGAAATTGGGCGATAGTTAGCTGAGCAAGAAGGATCAGCTGTGGGTTTCTTGAGATGAGGATGCACAAGAGAGTGCTTCAGAGGGGAAGGGAAGGCTATGGAGGGAAAGGAGAGGTTGCAGAAGTCGGCAAGGGCCGGTGCGAGGGTATCAATGTGGTCCTTGATGGTTTTAGAGGAACAGGGATGAACCTGTTTTGACGAGGCTTTCTAAGATCAGACTTGTCTAGTGACCTTGTCAGCGGAGAAAAGAGGAAAGGATGAGAAAGAGGGTGAGGGGGTGGCTGAAGGAGGGTCAGCGTTCACAGAAGGAGAGAATATAGGAGGGAGAGGGTAGACGGGATGTTCTGGGTTTTTTAGATGAAGTGAGAGGCAAGGGCATTGCAAAGAACCTGGGAGGCGACAGGAGGGGTAGAGACTGCAGCAGGGTTGGCCAGCTCCTTGCAGATTTTAAAGAGTTCAGCAGAGTTGTTAGATGCCGCAGAGACACAGGCTTGAATGTGGGCTCTCTTCTTGGAGTGGACAGAGTCAGTATTACCTTTGGACCAGACGACAGGCCAGTTTGTCAGAGGATGAGCAAGAAGCCCTCCATTTCCTCTCAGCTGCCCTACACTTACGTTTAAGTGTAGCTAGGTCAGAGTCATACCAGGAATTACACTTGGCTTTGGACTTCAAACGGACCCGCATGACAGGGGCTAGAGCATCAAGAGTATCGGAAATAGAAGAGTAGAGCAGAGACAGGGCTGTGTCAGAATGTGAATCAGTTGGAGGTAGAGGGGGGGAGAGAAGGTGGCGGCAAAAGCCTCCAATGACACACGCTTCATGGGCCCGGATGTCCGAGAAGGTAGGTGGCAGTGTTGGGGTAGATTTGGCCTGGGTGGAAGAGAAGGAGATATGAGAGAAAAGGGAGTGATTGCCCGAGGACAGTGGAGTGATCAGAGGGATGGAGAGGAGAAGGTCAGAGGAGATCAAGAAATGAAGTGTGTGCCCTGC
The DNA here is from genome assembly GCF_040938575.1 of Ambystoma mexicanum. NCBI lineage: Eukaryota > Metazoa > Chordata > Amphibia > Caudata > Ambystomatidae > Ambystoma > Ambystoma mexicanum. Next base: position 636,301,007 of record NC_090928.1, on the reverse strand, counting down.
AGAGTAAGTAGGACCAGAGGGGAGGATAGAAAGGGAAGGGGAGTCGCACAGGTCTCGCAAGAGTACAGAGGATAAACAAGGGGAGTGTAGATGAATATTGAGGTCACCAAGGAGGAGGAGTTGAGTGGTTGAGGCCAGGAGGGAAAAGGCGAGGTCCGCCCACTCAGTGAGAAAAGAGGTGATTTGACCAGGAGGCCGGTAGATAGTAGCCACAGTAAGATAGCGGCTAGGAGAGAGAGAGAGAGAGAGAGAGCCTACAGACAAGGCATTCAAAAGAGGAGCAAATCTGAGTGGGAATGATAGAGGCTGGAATCCACTAAGGAAATATCAGGGCTACACCCCCTCCAGACCAAGAGTATCTAGGTGCAGAGAGGATCTTGTAGCCATCAGGGAGGAGAGTGTCAAAGCTTGTGAGAGAGCTGGCCGTGAACCATGTCTCAGTAAGACCGAGGACATCGAGGTCAAGTTCTTCAAGGAGATGTCAGGGGAGTGTTTGACAGCAGAGCGAGAGTTGAGAATGGCAAGATGAAGTCGGCTGCCAGCCTTAAAGACCTTCCAGGGAGGGGTGCAAATCAGAGGTATGCCCTGCAAAGAAGGATCCTGAGGAGGAGCAGAGGAGGAAAGAGAGGGCACAGTAGCCAAAGGGGGGAGAGGAGGGGACAGCAGGAGATGAAAGGAAATTGATGAGGTGAGGGAAGCGCCTATCAAAGAGGAGGAGATTGGCCTTAGGGCCTTGGACCATGACAGTGCCATTAAGGTAGACATTAATGATGACTTTAGAGGAGTCGAAGGATGCCATGAGAGCTTCCCAGCGAGTGCCACCATTAATGGTAGAGAAGGAAACCGGACAGAGCACAGAGATCATATGAAGGGTCCATAGATTTGGCGAAGGAACGACACAGAGGATGTCAGTGAGGGCCTGTCTGGAGGAAGCGTTGGAGTAGGTGTCAGCAATACGAAGACCAGGGTTGGAGGCCATGATATCCTTTTTAAACTTCTTCCTACCAAACTTGGTGAGAAGGGAAGGATATTCAATGGAGAAGCAGTTGGAAAAGATGGGACAAACAGAAAGTGCCATGGGAGTGGTAGCATGGGAAGAAGGGGCAAGCAGAGGGGGCGTAAGGCAGATAGGTGTGGAACAAAAGAGAGCAGTTAAGTCACGGGGTTGGCAAGTTACAGAGTAGCAACAATTTACAAGCAAAGTACAGAGAACTTAGCAATGGATAGCAAAATTTGATTTTCAAAGCAAAAGCAAAAACAACAAAATTTTACTTGCAAAGCAAAAGCAAAAAATAGCAAAGTTTGATTTTCAAAGCAAAAGCAAAAACAGCTAAATCTGACTTTCAAAGCAAAAGCAAAATTAGCAAAATTTGATTTTTCAGTTGGGACTGAGATGTAAGCAAAAGGGTTTAAAGAGGCAATGCGAGTCAGAAAGACAACATGGGGGAAGACAGGCTGAAAGAATAGTGAAAATAGTGTGGGAGAGAGTCCAATAGGGGGGAACTAACCAATAGTTAAGGAGGTGACAATGTCAAGGCAGTCCAGATTTGACCAGGGGTGAGGTGGCAGCATCATTGTAATTAAGGTTCTCGGGAGTGGAGAAGACCCAAGTAGCGTTCCGGTAGCAGACAGGGGCTTTAGGAGTGGGCCTTTGGTGAAGGTGCCTGCTAAAGCTTGCCGGTCCCCAGTTGGCCAGAAAGGCACTCCACCAATCACATTGCAGGATGGAATAGGATTGAACATCCAAGCCTGCAAAAGCACTACAATAAGGATGCGGCCATCTTACAATTGCTGCATGCTAAGAGGAAGTAGGTGTGAAGTTAGGTAGTTCAAAGAGAATCCTAGTAGCAAAGTTAATGATCTTGTCGAGAGGACATAACGCATAGTTGGGAAGACCAAGGAGGATGGTGGCATAATAGTCCAGTTTAGAGAAGACAAGAGTGGTTACGAGATGCTTGGTGGTGTTGAAAGGAATGAGGATCCTGATTTCCCTAATATTTAGGAGTTCGAGGCGATACTCCATTTCATTTTGGAAATGAAAATAGAGAAGTTGTGAGAAGACTCATTGATGATGTCCAGATGGCCGACAGGGTCTCGGGGAATCCACAATCATACTGACCACAATCGTTTGGTGTCATTTTGTCAGCTCGGTTTCTAATGACCTTCCTGTCTGGGCCTCCTGTACATTGAGTGTATGGGACTGAGTTTCACCCAAAACAGACCATTTGAGCTCTGACCCAGCAAAAGCCTTAGTCTTTCATTGGGAAGGTGACCTGTTCTTGGGTGTCCTCCAACCCTCTTCCCTCCCCACTCTCCTCACCTTATTCGAAGTCTTCAAAGCGTAGGTGGCGATGGGCCAGATAATCCTTTTCCCTTTTGTGCGAGGTATGCCTGCCACGGGAGGAAGCCATAGTGAATGCTATTAATGTCAGCAGCCCTGCGGCTCCTTTCCCGTGATCAGGCCGTGTAGAAGAGAAAAAGCCAATCAAGGCGGAAAAAACCCTTCTGGCGAGTTGTTGAGCTGAGTAACACTGCCTGAAGTCGGCGCTGGACCCAGAAGCTTGATGATCGAATTCCAGGAAGTAGGTGTGCCGGAGGAAGCAAGCTGGAGCTGGCGAGCATGCGGATCGGGGACCGCAGTACCAGCCCAGAAAGGGAGACAGGTAAGGTGGAGAAAGGTGCTCGCCGCGGCGGAGGAGCGCTGAGCGAGGGAGAACGAGAGAGAAAATGCCATAGGTAGGAGGGGCCGGCAGTAGAACTGAGAGAGAAAGAATCGGAACGCTCGCGCAGCGAACCGAAGAGAAAGATACGGCAGAGGAAGGCTGCGAAGTAAGAGCACTAGCGTCTATACCCAAAGAGAGTTCAGAAACCAAGCAAGGGGTTGCAACGCGACGGCCGCTGGTAGTGTGATGGCTTAGTACCTCCCAGCGGTCGCCATTTTGGAAATCACTAGACCCGTACCAGACGTTGGAGGAAACGTAATGGAATTATCTGTTCCGTCTTCTGCAGTGGAGCCGCCAACGCGGAAGTAATCGCCAAGCATGTTGGCGGATGACAGAAGGTTTGTCATCTTCCAGGAAGACAGGAACTACTCCCAGGGACTAGGGAGTGGTCTATTGCTTCAAAGGAAATCACACCATTGTGGTAATTGCTTGGGGAAGGGAGGGAAGTTGGCATAGCCAGTAGAGAAGCATACGTTCAAAGAAGGGTCCCACTAGCTTAGATTATCCAGTGGCTCCCAAACCTACAGTACCTCCTCCCCACTTCCTGCAGACAGAGAGCACTGTGGGTAAGACATCACCAGGTAGAAGATTCAGAAACCACAGCCAGGATTGCACCCCTTGCAAGAGGCTATAGGGGGGCCAATCCTCTATAGAAGATTGCCTGTTTAAAGGGGTGAGGACACACTCTCTCCTCGTTTGAATCATCTTTGAACTACTGAAGGATTACATCTGGACCTTATCTGATGATAGTCTTCTTCAAAGTCCTCTGCCTTAAAAAGGTGAATATAAAGGTTCCAAGAAAGAAGAAAGACACTTCCCTTAACCATCCCAGAGGACCAATTGTGGTGACCTTCTGTCTTGACAAGGCCTAGTGCAAACTGAGACTACTGGTACTGCTAGTTTAATCAAATAATCCTATTTTTGTAGAACCCTGGATGGACATTCTTTTATTGTGGTACCACAGAACTGTTGTCGTTTGGTCTGCTTCTGTGCTAGCCCACACCCCCCCTGAAGAGTATAGCCTGCCCAATGAAAGAGGCGAAGGAGGTATACCGGTCGGTCGGGCTGTACTAGTTTAACCTTTCCGATTGGAACAGCTTCTGTTTTAGTAGTAGTGTGGGGGCGAGTAGGACTTGCATCCGCTACCGATCTCCTGCAGATGGGTAGTCCCTTGGTCACACTAAGTGCTTTGTAAAACCTCAAACTTGTCTCTACCTTATGTACTTGCATGTTTGCTCATACAGCGCAAAACTGGCAATCCCAAACTTCAGTGCAATGAATGTGCAAGGGGAAGTGTTCTAAACTCTGTACAGCCAGTGGCTGCTCTTATAATCGTGCTTTACACAATACTGAATAATTTCATGTTTAGAGACATCCCACCTTTTTGATCCCACTTAAGACACTGCCTCACTGTTCCCTAAGCCGCTCCCTTCCCGTGGTGCATTTGTCTAGAGGGGCCCCATAGTGCACTTGAATGCGCTCGTAATAGACTAAATCCGGTTAGCTCGGAGGCCCGCCCTTCATATGAAAAGCTCCAGTGTTGAGGTTCCTAGTGTGCTGAGGGGTTTTGGGGGTTCGGGCACCTGTGTGCATGTTGCTGCCTTCTGTGCTAAGCTGCTAGGAGTGATGAGGGGCAGTACCCTCTTTAATGAATAGTTTTGATGGTTCAGCGGGCTGTGTTTGCCTTGTGGAGAAGTGTCAGGTGGGAGTGTATGCTCCTTGTTGATTTAGTTGCTGCACTTGCCGCACTGGGCGTTGGGTTCGTTCGTCCGGGATTGGCTGGGAGCAATGGGCCGTGTGCTTTGCAGTACACTTTCAGTTGCATTGGAGTGTAAGGTGGGTGATAAGCCCCCTGTACTTGATCCGTCCGGACTGCAGACCTACATTAATATGAAACCATTCGCTCACACAGAAATCTAGCGCAGGGTGGCTAAAGGATGACTTTAGTGACGGGCAGAAAATGGTTGCTGCGTGCGCTCATTGCGCATATGCATGCCAGTGAACACGCGGTAATGAGGGAACCTGGTGTATCGTGCAATTTCTATCGGTAACGATGATGCAGGACAAAGATTTTAATTGGTCGCGTGCTACATAAAGCAGCACCGTGAGACATTTCTTCCGCCCACATCCGTTAACGTCACGAATTTTAAGGAAACGTGTACGCATGTGTCTAACAACTGCTTTTCTAGCTCCGCGAGTTAACAGTTTTGCTGCAGAAATCTGCGCGTAGCGTGAGGTTGAAAGGTCTGAATCCTGGTGGTTTGGTTCACGCTTTCAAGCTTCTGAGTCTGATGTGGCGAGTCCATTCGAGCCCAATAGCAACCTCCAGGGCACTTCCTAGACAATAATGTACCCAGACGATTAGACTTTGCATTCTGGCACATGCAGTCCCGGATTTATACTGGCGAAATCCTGGAGTACACGTCCCAAAATGCAAAGTAAATGCTAGGACTGCACTATAATCTACTAAAATGGAATGGGGTATGTATGTTTGCAAGTATGCATACACCTTGCACCACGGTGCCTCCCCAACCACCGGTACATTCTTCTGATTCAAATACTTGACTTTCACTTAAAAGTAGAAATTAAACCACAACAAAGACCACACTATTACAAACTGGAATTCAATTTCATTATTTAATGGTCATGTCATGTTAGATAAAAGAAGGGCGCTGCCCTGGATTGTGCTGCCTTTTTATCCAACCATTGGAAACGTAACCCAGCTACCTAGTCTATGCGGTGCATATGGAATGTTAAGCTACTCATGGCGCTCAACAGACCTCCCAGTTGCTGCTCCAAATGCTCCGGGAGAAGAATAGAAGGGGTGTGGAAGAAGGGGACGGCATTATGAGGTGAGGAAATGGGGGCAGTTGCAAGCTGTAGGATTGGGTTAGTTACATGGTTGGTACCGAAGAGCACCTTGAAGCTACTTCGAAGCACATATGCAGGAAGAGGGGAGAGAAGTAGGTCGGTTATGAGGGGGAGGAGTCTATGCATGCTGTCGTATCATGTGAGTACAGGGGCAAATGATAAGATCTGACACATGGTGTGAGTACATGGACATACGGGCGAAACCTGACACATGGTGAGAGTACATGATGCCATATCTGAAGACTGGCATGAGTACATGGGCAGGGCAGGGCAGTAACTCTCTAATAGAGAATGTAGGCATATCGTGCCAAAATCTTTCAAACGATGGCAATTGCAGGAATAAAATACAAGTACATGCACAAATTATCAAAATACCTAGCAAATTGTACACGTTTCTGCCGTCTAATGGCAAATGTTGGCTGGCTGTAGGAGTATCTGGTAAATAATGCGAGTACCTTGCTATGTGATGGCAGTACCGGTAATATGATGAGAGCATGCGAGAATATGGCCAAACCGGGCAAACAATGGTAACCTGGGCTTCTAATCATAACATTGGGTACATTTGGAAGATACCTCGTGATGTGATAGGTCAGTACATGGAAATTAAGAAAACTTGTTCTCTGTACACAAGGCAAAACTGTTGGGTCTGTTTTCAAGTTGTGCCTGGAGACCTACAGCAACACACAATGGGCCTCATTACGGTTCTGCCGGTAAAAAATCGCAATTACCGGCATGCCGGTGCTACCCTGTCCGTGGAGCGCTGCTGCCGGAATCAACTGTTGATTCCGTGTTAGCGTGCATGCGCATTCCGGCATGCCGGAAATGGTTGCACCGGCATGCCAATAATACCTCCAAACTCCCCCCAAAAAACCACTCACACATATTCATACAGGCCCCCTGTATCGCCCTCAAAAGATGCACCTGCTGGCACTCAGACACACATCCCCCTGACACAGCCCAACTTCTGTTGTCACTGCCATGCTAGCACACGGCCAAAGTTACGTCAGTGTCAAGCACCTCCACCACCAGCAAATGACCTGCCGCACACATCAATGATACATGTGGGCCACTTGTCCCATCCACCACGGCCCATCCCGCAAAATCATCACCAACGCAGTAAGTGCCATAGGCAGCAGTCACATGTGTAACACATCCATGTCACAACCAGCCACAACACCATATCATACAACTTGTGTGGCACACCCATAACACCCTAACCAGGAAACACCAGTACACCACACAATAGCCACTGGACACACAATTTTGGCACACCACACGTGCACCCACACAGCATCCCCAACACAGGCATGTGTGCACCATGCCATGGCCACCACCATGTCCATGACACAGCATTGTCATCAGAAAGTGCTAGCACTTTTGTCTGTCTCATCAATCCACACCCATCACTGATGCCATGCCTTTCTGACCCCTCAGGCACATCATCTGGCAATGAGGCTGAACAGCCGAGGACATCCTGGGCTACCAGGCCACGCCACTGACGGACCACCACCACGTCCACACAGGACTCATCTGCTTCCTCCGGCAGACGTTAGAGGGCAACAACATTTGCATCCAGCCAGCCACTCACCATCCCAGAGGCACCTGCACCCCATCCAGCCCCCAGCCAGGAGGCACCTGCACACCTGCCACCCCCAACCAGCAGGCACCTGCACCCCTGCCACCCCCCAACCAGGAGGAACCTGCACCCTGCCACCCCCCGATCCCCCAAGAGGCACCTGCACCCCTTCCGCAAGGACATCCACAAGGGGTCCAGATGAAAACTCTGGGGAGGATGGTGGAGCGGAAAGCATTGAATCAGACCAGAGCTACGAGGAGGCCGTGGCTTTTAGTCCCGTGGGCCCAATGAGCCCCAAACCCCCACCCCTATGCAGTGTCAGGGACATTGAAGAGCGCCTGTCGAGAATGGAGGAAAGGCAGGAATCCCTGACTTCACTCGTCCAACAGCACCTTCATGAGGCCCAACTCATGCGTGAGAGTCTACAGGCTAGCTCGAGGAGGAACGCACAGGCACTGGGCAGATACACCAGTGCCATCTTGCAGATGTCACGCTGTGTGAGGGAGGAAAACAGTGTAATGTCCACCATGGCTGAGACAATGTCCATGTTGGTCCAGGGCCTAGTGGACCAAAGGCTCCTGACCATACCACCGGCTCCTTCCACCAGTTCCACAAAAGGAAGTTCTCTACAGGGAACCCCAAGGTGTCGCTCGGAGCGGCTGTCTCGGCCTGCAGAAGGCCGCACCCCAGAACCCAAAAGGGGCTGTAAATAGGACATTACGACATGGCTGCCCTGTCTGGGTATTCTGCCTATGTAGATAGTTGTGCAGGACATGTTATGAACATGGACAGTTTAGTGATGGGGTGTATGGATAGTTGGGGGGTGTGGAGGGACATTTGGGGAGGGGGTGTGGGGATAGTTTGGGGGTGGGGAGGGAAAGTTGGAGAGGGGGTGGGGGTGGGGAGGGAAAGTTGGGTGGGATAGTATAGTGTGTTATGTCTTTCCACAAATGTACATAATTATTTCTCACACAATATATTTGGTGTTCCAAAAGAAATCATGACTGGACATTGTTCTTTCAGTGTGAGTGCCTTTATTCCTGTACAGTGCCCAGTGCCAACAGGTGCTAGATGTCCTGTGCCATGTGTGTGATAGGTGCTCAGTAGTAGTGATGTATAAGGTCTTCATGTGCAACACGTCCATCCATGCCATTGCGGCGCTGGCAATTGCCAGCTCATCGTCACTGTCTTCCTCAGCCTCTGGTGGCTGCATGTCCATGTCTGGGCGCAGGGGGGACATTGCGCCTGATGCATATGTTGTGCAACATGGCACAGGTAAGCACTATTTTCCCAACCTTTTCAGGGCTGTACATTAGTGCTCCCCACGATCTGCTGTGGCAGTGGAACCTGGCCTTCAACAGGCCAAAAGTCTGTTCTATGATGCAGCGAGTATGCACATGGGCACAATTGTATGCCTTGTCGTGGATGTTGTGGGGGTCGCCTGACGGGGGTCATCAACCATGGCATCAGGGGATACCCAGCATTCCTTGCACAGGAATTTCATGTTGGCACAAGCTGTACAGTCTTCATTTGAGGGGACAAACATGCATAATCAAAATTGAGCATGGTTACCATATGTACATTTTCGGGTACCAGAACGGCACTTATAATGCGTGTGGGAGGTGTGCTGTGCCGCGGCATTCACATGGAACATTCACAGGCAATATCACCTCTGACCCTTATTCTACAACTGACACACATGCAATTGATGTAGATCATGTTCTACAAATCAATTCCAGCTATATGCCCACGTACAACGGTTTTGCTTTTCACTGATATGCATGTGTAATTGTGTGGTTTTAACAGGCAGTGTACCTGTCCAATTTGTGTATAGCCAAAATATGTGTTGTCGGTGGTAGATTCAGTATTCTCTGACTGTGTAACATTTGTGGGTTTGCTTGACTGTATTTCTGCTTGTCGGTGTCATTATGGTGTGGTGCATTCTAGTACATGTAGCTCTTTATTGCATTGCTGTATGGAATAGGTGTAGTCATGACTGCAATGGATATATTGCATGTATGGCGACACACTTCTCAAGGAGTTGCGCTATGGCATGCTACTACTGTGTTGCACCTTCAGTAACACCACACACTTGCACGTTTCATGCACTCAACACTGGGTAGGGTCATCTCCCCCTCAATGTCTGATGTTTACTTGTTTTACATTTGTCGGCAATGATGTTCCTTGCCATCAGTCTTGAGCCGCCTTACCCATTTGGTGCCCTACCCGGGCTCTGTGCACTTACATGGAAGTTTTGTAATTGTTTTTGGGAATTGCAGTAGGAGTAATGATGGAATTATGCATGCAGTGTGCGCATCCGGTATCCAGTTATAATATCGAGAAAAGAAAAGTCGAATACAAAAATGTCAAAAAAAGAATGTTGAAAAAAAAATCCGAATGTGTTTTTTTTTTAATATGTATGCTTTTTTTGGGTTTAGGTAGTAAAAATAAACGGGAGGTTGGGGGGGGGCCCATTAAAAAAAATTTGAAAAAAAAATTCTTTTTTTTTCAACATTTTTACAGTCAACATTTTCACTATAAACCTGCACATCCACTGGTCATGGGTTTAATACTGGGCCATTTTTCAAAACTGCACATGGCCTTGTAGCTAAACTCTCCCAGCAGCAAGGAATGCTATGCTGTCTACTGCCCCCACCCCCCAATTCAACACTGCACATGGCCTTGTAGTTAGACTCACCTAGCAGCAAGGTATGCTATGCTGTCTACTGCCCCCCCAATTCAACACTGCACATGGCCTTGTAGTTAGACTCACCCGGCAGCCAGGTACACTGCCCTCCGTGCTGTGCCATGTACCGAGGCAGCGTGGAGTTCCGCAGCGCCATGGAGTCGTGTGTTGACCCGGGGAATTTTGCACAGCAATGGGTGATGAGGTGGCGGGCGTCACACACCATCTACAGGTTCAGTGAATGAAACAGCTATGTGTTGTGGTACACTACCACCACAGCATACCAGGCCACTAGCTCCACATGTGTGCAATCCAAGGCACCAATGACGTTAGACATGCTGGCAAGGGCATAGAAGGCTATTTTTGTGAAGTTTACCTGGTCAGCAGTCCTGGGTAGGCAGATGTGGTCACGTACGTGACACGGGAGTGCATCAATAACCTAGAATAGCAAACGGGAAAAACAGGGTTGCGAGATCCCATGCAGCTCACCAACAGTGTGCTGCTGTGTGCCTGTGGCTAGAAAGTGTAGCACAGACACGACCTTCAGCAAGGGGGAATGGTTGTGCGGATATTGATAAGGCTGACCAGGTCATCATGGATCAGGTCCACTATTGAGGTGATGGTGTCCCGGTCTAGCCGGTAGAGGGTGTGGCTCTGCCCTTGGCTGAGGTTGAATGGTGTGGCCCTTAAGCAAGGGATTGGTGGCTACCTGCAGGCTACTACCTGCTGGACATTGGGGATTTGATGGGCCATGATAGCCCTCCTTCAGCTTATGCGCCTCTGCTGCATCCTCCGCCTCACTTCCTCTTCAAGTAATAGCTCTGCAGGCATGGCCTCCAGCTCCAGTACTGCTACAGCTACTGCTAGCATTGTGGTGTTGGAAGGGGTGTGGGAGTGGTCCTTTTGTGCTGTTGCACAGCCCATTGGGGCCACCTGTGCTGATTGTGTGCACCTGTGGCATGTTTCTAATCCACTTAACGCCTGGTCCGTGATGCCGGTGTTTCCGGTATCGTTTTCGCATCGTTACCGGCATGTACATGTCGGGGATTGCGTGTCTGTGCAGCTCGGAATGTGCCCTTACTGACGTCATGCTGGTATCTCAGACACGGCTGCCGCATCTCTCTACAGTTACCGGCAACGGTGTTGCCTGATGCGGCAGGTCACTTGCGATGCCAGTAAGACCAGCATCGCAACTCGGACTGTGCTGGTCCGGAAAAAAGTGCTGGTACGGAACTACCGGTCACGCTATTTCCGCACCGGCATACTTGTAATGACGCCGAATGTCAGTTATCCTCTTAAACCCCCCTCAGTCTACATTACTTAATCTGCTCTGATCCATTAGCCTCCAATTCTCTCAGCTTCTGGCTCTTTTGCTTAAACTCGGAAGCAAAGAGCAGGAACAAACATAATGGGTACACATGTGTTTCCCCATACCTGGGCAATAGTTTATTCCCTATATCCTGTTAAACGGCACAGGGTAGCCATGTAATTCGGTCAGCAAAATACCTGTTTTCGAGTCCTGGGCTTTCATTAGCAAATCAGTACATTCTGGAAGCTGTCGTCTAGTTGGTTTCAATTGGTTTAATATACCAGACAATGGGCCTCATCACGACTTGGGCGGTAACCCTTAAAATCGGCGGTAACGCTCTTAGCGCCGATTTTAAGGGTCCGTCGGATCACGACTCCAAACACCGCCGGCGCAATAACAGCCGGCGCAAGGACAGCCGGCTGTACAAGCGTCGGCCATAACAGCGCCAGGAACCCTTAGCGCTAAAACATCATCAATCACGAGTCTGGCGTAAGCACTATTAGCGCCAGAAAAGCGGCGGATAATCCGCCGAAAATACCTCCAGCTAAAAGCTGGAGGTAACAGAACACAGGCTTCAGCAATAAGGGCCCAGGTGGAAGCAATGCAAATCTGAGGCCTACAAAGGACCCACCCATGCACACCACACCCTCCCCAACCCCATTACACCAGCAGGAGCAGGGAGGAGACAGCAATGAGGGCCCAGGTGGAGGCAATGCAAATCTGAGGCCTACAAAGGACCCACCCATGCACAACACACCCTCCCCAACACCATGCTGCCATTTGGAGCCGGGAGCCTTGATGTCGACTTCTACCTGCTGCGCCTGGAGCTACAGAGGCCAGTCAACCAGGCCAGGTCCCTGGGAGTGCAGGGGGCAGTGGGGATGAGGAGAAGGAGGAGGAGAGCAGCACCAGCAAGGCGGCCAGCCATCCCCAGGGTCAGGCCAACACCCTGGGCCCTAACTGATGGTCAGTTGGTGACAGAATATCGGCTGAACAGGGCAACCATCACCCAGTTGCTGGACACAATCCAGGGTGACATATGCAGCCGCATAGCCACCAGCACGGCAGTACCTCCCCTAGTGAAGCTTATGTCTGTGCTTCAATTTCTTTCGACTGGCAGCTACCAACATACCGTTGCCATGATGCATGGTATGGCCCAGTCCACATTCAGTGCCATGCTGCGACAGGTGCTTGATGCACTGTTGAATCATGTGAATGAACACATTGCATTGCCAGCCACACAGGCACAGGTGAACCAGCTTAAGGGTCAATTCTATGCCATTGCCCAAGTCCCGAATGTAATAGCAGCCCTGGACTGCACACATGTGGCACTTGTACCACCCCAGGCACATGAGGATGCCTACAGGAACCAGAAACAGTACCATTCCCTCAACGTGCAGATGACATGTGGCACTGACCTCACCTTCAGCCACTGCTGTGCCCGCTACCCTGGATCCACTCACGACTCCATGGTCCTATGCAACAGTACCCTGCCGGCGTACATGGAAAGGCACCAAGGCCAAAACACATGGCTACTGGGTGAGTACAAATGTATACCACAAAGCATGTCAATCCACAACTGATGGTGCCTGTCACAGAATCCATCATTCCCAATAGTCAGCACCATCACAGCAGCATACACATTCAAGCATCTTGCACAATGAACATTGGACATGTCCAACACAGCAGAACACACCCATGCAGGATGTCAGACTTGTGGCGGCACAGTGACATATGGAAGTCCCACCACAACAAGGCCTCCTGTGTGAGTAGCACCATGGTTCCCAACACTCACACAGTACAGATATCCCACCCTGGCCATCCGACAGTAGTGAAAACCCAATCCATGAGCTGGCACATCCACGAATGCTCCACACATAAGTAGGCCGAGTAATGACAATACACATCCCACAAACACTGTCCCCAAAATGGTCATGGAAATGCATGGATAACAGTACAGAATAGTGAAGAGCAGCAAATGCAACTGTAGCCAAATGGATTTGCAATGACACATGAGGCAGCCACTTCTGTCAAGCAGAAGTAGATGGAAGGGCCCCCTCTTCCTGCGACAAGTGAATGAGTACTGTTACATACAGAAACATAGGTGTACCAAGTGGAGAGTACCCCATTGATTCAATCGTGCCCGTAGGACAGCACACTCCACAATGTTATAGCCCAAATGACAAATATGGCAAAATCACACTGATGACAGGGCTCTGTACACCCACTCAACTTACCTTGTCCTCATACCGGCTTTCTCTCCCCTGCAGGTGATTCGGGATATACCCAGTACACGTGGCCCATGTCCCCTGTGCGTCACCCACACACGGCGGGGGAGCGGGCATACAACCTTGGCCATGCCCGTACACGGATCTGCGTCGAGAGGGCATTTGGCCTGCTGAAGGCACGCTTCCGTTGCCTCGACCGCACGGGAGGTGCAATGATGTATGCACCAGAAAAAGTTGGAAAAATAGTACTGATATGTGCCATGCTGCACAACATCTGTTGTCGCAGAAATGTGCCACTGCCCCCAGATGCTCATGTGCAGCCACCTGACGATGGTGGTGAGGGCGATGAAGTGCCAGAAGGTGTTGCACATGCACAAAGGGTTGGGCTGAGGGAAGGGAGGTTGGCCAGACAGGTATTGATTGATGGAACCTTTTAGAAATGGGTAGTAGGTAAATTGTACATATGTCACTTCAACATTAAATTGCATTTGTAACAATCACTACTGTCCATGCATTGTGATTTTTTTAACGTGATTTATTTTCCGTCCGACAACCCCCTCTCCCCCCAGTGAACAACCAACAATCCCCCGTCCCCCAGTGAACACCCAACAATCCCCCCGCCCCCCAGTGAACACCCAACAATCCCCCCTCCCCCAGTGTACAACCCCAAACTGTACAGTTGCCTCATCAGGCCAACAACAATGATGCCATGCACCACTAGGATGGGCGCGGGCGCTTCCCTCTCCCAAGACCCTCCGGTGTGCGTGCCCTCAGGTGGCGCAAGAACCGGCGCCTTGTAGATGGGTCCAGTGAACCCTCTGTGGGTGTGGTGGAAGTTGAGGGTATGGAAGCGCTGCCCATCATGTGCTGGTGCATGAGGTTATTGGCCTCGTGTTGTTGTTCTGCAAGTGCAGACAATGCCTCTGTGAATTTACAGACTCGTTGCCCAAAGCCTGTCAGGGCAGCGGTGCATTGTTGCACAACTTGTCGTGTGCGGGCATTGTCCCGTGCAATGTACCGGCACCCATGCCGGATGGAAGTGCTCACGGCCTTAATGTGCCGGCATTGGACCTTTGCCATTGCTTCCACCTTGGCCTGTTTTGCCTCAATGACATCCAGCCGGCCCATGACTGCTGCCCCTGTGACAAAGGCCTCTACTGGTGCTTCAGGTGGTGGACAGCGAATTGGGCGCTGTCGGGGGGGAGGGCTGCATGGTGACATGCCACCACACTGGACTGGGCTGCCTGGCTCCGATCGATGGCCCTCTGGGCTCCCATAGGATGGAGTGTCCACATCGGGCTGTGGAGTGCTGCAGACACGCACAGGCACATGGGGCCTCCCTTCCTGCTCTCTGTCTGGGCTTCCATGGGGTGTTGACACCCCTTCCCCATCACTACTGCTGTGGGTGTGTTGTGCGGTGGCATGATGCACACGTGGAGGTGTTGCTCCCACGTTGGGCTCACATTCCGGCCTCTCTCCCTCGGCATCGGGGCTGTGGATGTTGGGTTCTGGTGAGCTGACGGTCGCCTCCCTGTGGCCATGTGGCTGCCGCTGCTGTCTGGCGGGGCTGCATCGGGGTGAGGTGCGTGTTCCCCGGTGTTGTCTCCCAGGGGTGTGGCCTTTTTTGGGGGTGCTGGTGCTGGTGGAGGCACGGTGTTGTGGGCGCATTGTCTGTGTGGCCTCATCGCCATCATCACCGGGCTGTTGGGATCGACGTGTGCCTGTGGGGTGCATACGGGGTGGTTTTAGTACAATGCTACTTACATTTGTGTGATGCAGGTCATGCCAACAAGTGTGAATGAAGACAGTAACAATGACGCATTCAACTTGCATTCTGTTCAGTCACCATGTGGTGCTTGTTGTGGATGTGCATGGAGGTACACTGCATGGGAACGCGTGGTTGTGGTGGACTACGCTCAGGCTTTTGTGGTTGTGTTGATGCAGAGTACCACTCTACGTAGCTGTCCTATGGCTATGGGAGTCTATCCCCTGCCCAGGTCCTTCATGCACTGCATATACAGGGTCGTCTAGGTAGCACTACCATTCTAGGGATGTGGCCCTCACTTACGGGTGTATGCAGAGCCTCAGACACATGTCTTCACTCTCATTCAGATGCATGTATTCGGGGAAGGGACTCACCTGCCATTGGATTGATGCCAGTCCCTGCCTCCGCTTCACCAATGCCCTCAATGGTTCCAACGTCAATGACACCCGTCATTTTCTCCTCCCATGGTGTGAGCTTGCGGGGGGGGTGGTGGCCCTCCTCCTGTGCCCCTGCTTGCACTCCTGTGCTGGGACAGGATGCCTCGCACTCACACGCGCAGGTCATTCAGCCGCTTGCGGCAGTCCTTCCCATCCCGGGGCACGCGCCCCACTGCACTGACCCTTTCAGCAACAGATCGCCATATTTGGCCTCGGCGCTGGGCGCTGGTTTTGCACTGCTGCAGCTCATGGTGGTGCGTCAGTGACTCATCCACAAGCACCTCAAGCTCCTGATCACTGAACTTGGGTTTTCGGACCCTGTCTAGTGCAGACTTGCCCCTCGTGCGCTCCTGACTCATTATTAGGCTTTAGATTGCGTGGATGGCTTCCAGTGGCTCTGATATCCGACGGATTGTGATTTCCAAGATGGCCGCCGCTTTATTTCCCCTTCCGGCGGTGATGCGTTTCCCGCGCGCTCATAACGCGCGCTATGAGCGCAAAGTGGCGGTAGCGCACCGTGAGCCGGCTTTAAGGGTTCGCGCTAATTGTGCTAACGCCTTGGACCGGGGCGCGTGCACGATAACTCGTGATCTGGCGCTATTTAGGTCCGGCGGATAATCCGCCACGTTTACCGCCCAAGCCGTGATGAGGCCCAATTAATGTGTGGCAAACGAAACGCCTAGTTTGGAGAAATGGTGTCCCAATAAGTAAAGCCACTCATTTGACCGCCTTAAAACATCAAACGCAAGAAAATGAATTTAATGACCACTGCAACACCCCCCCCCCCAATATCAAACATTATTTCTAATTCATCCTTTCCGTATGTGCCCTGCCTTAGTTATGCCCATTGCTAGTGTCTCCCACATCACCCCCAGTCCATAGCGGCCATCCTCCCCTACACCCCAAGCCTACTCCTCCTTCATGCAGTCTCTGACCCCTTTTCAGTACCCAAACCAAACGCCTTTTTAGCCCTGCGTCAGTCCTTTCTGGAAGACCAGTGTGTCTGGAATATTGTTACTGTTTGCCTAAGACCTGCACCATATTTTCGGAAGTTTGAGCCATGCAAAATCACTGAGTTGAGCAGCTTAACCAGTGCCTGCCTGCTGGAGTGCAAACGGGCCCAGGCAGGTCAATCTTCTGTCCAATGCAGTCAGCTGCTGTTGCCTATTAATGACTGTCAGAATCGAAAAGCACGCACCTCTCCCTGGTAAGAGATTCAGTGGCCCCGACGCCCGCTTTGGCCGCCCTTAGAAACGGCCCTGGGAGCCTATTGTTTTAAGAGCCAACAGCAGAGTACATTCTTCTTTGCATCGTTTTTCACTTCTGACAAGTTAATAAAGAGGATATTGCAACGCCCTATCTAGTTTGGAGAGAGGCCTGGCGCCTGCAAACAATGTTAAAGAAAGGACGAGCCAGGCACTCAAGGTAGCATTAGAGAGGGAACGGAACCACTTTAACCTCCATTCTGTTAATGGTTAAGTCCGAGTGCTGTGTGCCTGGGCTGCAAAACACGTGACACAAAAGCATGGCTTAAACAACTTTATTTTGTTTACAAGGAGGGGTTGGGGTAAACTCCTATAGGAATTGTTAGGCAGAATCCTGTGCAGCTCCCTTAGGGAACACTGCAAGAAGATTAAGACTACAGGAGTAAGCAGTAAACCCAATTGGTAGCAGACCGCACCACCCAGATTTACCTGGTAGCTGTGGCTGAGCAGTCAGACCTCTCTCAAGATGAGTAGGGCACTATACAGAGGATACACAATAGGGCTAAAAACACAGTAGAGCAAGAAAACACTGACCGGAGCTTGGTATCAAAAGTATATAATTATTTATTTAAAACACACTTCAGGAAATACACTAAGCACTCTAAATCAAAGCAAGTTCAAACACAGTCAGATAAAGTATACACACCTCCCTGAATAATTATTAGACAAGTCTAGGTCAAAACACCACTTTTTGTAAAAACAGATGTGAGCGCGTAACTTAGATGGCACTCCAATAATTAGGTTAAAGGGAGAGAAAAAGGCATGTCATGAAAATAAAACAGTTCCCAACACTTTTCTAAGACCACATCAAGTTAGTGAAGGCAGAGTCTACTGTAGAGCCAAAGTTCATAAGCCAGGCCCACTTTAAATGGAGCAAGGCGAAATGTGCCCAAGATCACACAGTTTAAAAAGCACTCAAGTCTTTTCAGAAATGTTCAAAGGAGGTTGGTTTGATGCGAAAGATAAAGTTAGAAGGTCTGGGGCCAACCCAGTTGGAAAGCCAAGGATTTAAGGGTCACCTTTAGCAATCAGCAGAAAGGGAGGCCAGGCGGAACACAGTACCTTAAAGAGTGAGGAAGCTCCAGCGGTGCCAGTTGTTCCTGGCAGTAGGTGCAGTTTGTGGTTTCGACCAGGGGAAGAGAAGATCTCGTCGAGGAGGAAACTTGGAGTCGTTGCACTGCCCAGGGAAGAGACCAGCCGCGGAGTTCGTCGGTTGAAGGTGCGTTCCTTTTATTCGCGGTCACACTTGTGAAGCCTGGCTATCCGGCCGCCGGGGTGCTTGGCACGGGCGATTCGACCAAGGGACGTCCTGGAAGGCAAATGGCGAACTGGTTGTCCCCACCAGCTCAAAGGGAGAAGACTCTTACAGCACAAGATCTTCTCTTGTCG
This sequence comes from Ambystoma mexicanum, assembly GCF_040938575.1. Taxonomy (NCBI): domain Eukaryota; kingdom Metazoa; phylum Chordata; class Amphibia; order Caudata; family Ambystomatidae; genus Ambystoma; species Ambystoma mexicanum. The sequence goes on along the minus strand of NC_090928.1, from coordinate 636,282,758 downwards.
TCGGGAAAGTGGTGAGGTTGTTGCAGCAGGGCTCCACCGGTGGTGTCGTTGTTGCAGATGGCTCAGCTTCTCCCCTCTTCGGATTTCTTAGGTCGTGTGGCGACTTCTGAAGTTCCAGCCCCAAAAGCCCTGCTTTTATGCAGAAAAACCCCCATTCAACAGCCTAGCTGTCACTCATACATGCTAAGTGGTGAGCCGGGCGGCGTGCGACTTGAGTTGCTAAGGCAACGCAGTCCAGGGTGCCAATTCCCCCACCCGCACATCCTGTGGAACCCAGACAGAGTTGCACCAGTTGGAGGGCTTCTGTGGAGAAGCCCGCCAAAAAGTGGAACAAAGGGCCCGACCTTGGTTGGAGTTACGGAGACGGACACAAACGCCATTTTGGAAAAGAGTTCTGGCGAAAAGACCCAACCAGTGATTTTATATTAAATAAATAAACCAGCGGTATCTTTAACATTGCACCAAAAAAGTGGTGTGTTTAAAATCAATGGGAAAATACTATAGGAAATATTCCGGTGGAATATTTCGCGTGGTAACCACTGCCACCAGCCTGAAACTCGACAAGGGGGGACTGGACAGTGCCCCCTTGGAAACGGACTCAGGGGCAATCTAATGAACCCCTTCCAGTACTTCCACAATATTATGGTTTGTACTGGTTCTGTTCACAATTTTGGACTAGTAAAGTCAATGGTGACTGTACATGCCCTGGGAGACAGTAGTCAGTCCCAGGGTATGGAGTCTATGCTTGGGGGTCACTATGGCACCCCTGTGTTACTGCACTGAGGGTGCTGTGTAACACATACACTAAAACAGATGATACCCTATGGAGTAAAAGACCCCATAGCCCATAAGCACACAAAAAGTCAAAGACATACCTCAAATAATGCCTAAGAGTGGGAGGAAAAGAGTCTCACTCTTAGCAGGAGAAAAAAACAAACCCCAAAAATCCAGCAAAGCTGCTGGGGGACTCACTAGGTTTGCGAAATTAGCCTTATAAGAGAATTCTCCCTAACAGAAGTTAGGACTTCCCTTGCCTGAAACATTCTAAGCAAAAAGTGTCCGTTGGTCTAGTATTGACTAGGGAACCCAGACGTTTAAGGGCAAGGTTATCGGGCTCAGAAAGGAGGCCGGGCCCAATAGGGGCGTGGAGGGGGGTGTGGGGGGGGAGCCTCTGCACTTCCATGTTCTCTCGCAGGTAGAACAAGGCTCTGGAACAAAGGCCCTGCTATGTGGGTCACAGAGTCCCTTCTTGTCTTGGAATGTATTATGTCAGACATTTTTTTGGCTCTTGTCAGATGTCAAGGTTAGTTCCAATTTAAAACTCATTTCCTTTTTGCTTGAAGTATCAAGTCAGGTACAGCTCCGCTTCAGTTGACATTTAGCCCGGCTACGGCACAACATCCTTATCAATAGGCCAGAACAATTGAAACTGGACAGTTTTTCATGGGAAATGCATCACCCTTATTGCTGATTTTAACCGTGTAGCTTTGCAAACAAATGTTTTCTGCTGCCTCTGTCGGAAGTCTACTAAGATGTAAATTCATACATTCCTGATGTGCAAAAGACTTCCTTCTTCTCGGCAGGCAAATTATTTTTGAGAACAATGTCGAGAAAACTTGAAAAGTGGCAAAACTGCTTTGGAAAAAACCTATGATTGAAAAGCCTCCCTAATCCCCATCACAGATGCAAAGCAGGTAGCCTTTTTCCTCTCCGCCAAAAAGCCTCGCAGCTGTATCGGATACGTTCTCTGGTTTGGTGGAAATGAACTCCTGCAAGGTAGGCATGTTGAAGAAAGCGCATGTGATGGAGGAGGCTTTCGAACATAACCACACTGTAATGTAATGTAATGCGTCATTTGTATTGTGCGAGGCGTTGCTGGGGGGGAGGGGGCTAAGTGGACTATAGCCCCTGGTCTTTTGGTTGTAGCCCTGGATAGAATCTCAGGAGCTACAACCATAAGGCTCTCTAGCCCCCAGTCCTGACAGTTCCAACATTAGCATAGCTCCGGGTCTTTTCCTGACCTAGCAACACCCCTGGCTATTGCACCTTAATCCCATTCGTATGGCCTCAAAGCGCTTCCATAGTATGGGAAATTCGACAGAGATTTAGAATACGTGTGTGCATTTTGGACAAAAAAGGGAAGTTTGGTGGGGATGGCATAGCCCCAGTTGCATGTCGAGCAGGCATGTGGATGGGTGCTGCGGGTAGCAGGGAGTGTGTGTGTGAGTGCACTGGAGAACATACTTTTATTTGACAATTCAAGAATATTCCAAATATTGAAATTGATGGTTCCCCCTTTTTTTAATTTCGGACACGGTGCAGTAGCAGATGCTAGGAATGTAAGCATCACATTTATATGCAGATCCTAGGGAATAGCTACTTGAGAGCGCCTTGGTTTTTTGGTTGTTAGGCAAAGTTGTTTTTTTCAATTGTTGCTACTGCATGCTGGACCAATGTGAATCACGCCAGCCCAGTTCCCAACTTGTGTATATTTCAGAACTTCCCAGGCCTGTTGTGACCCCTCCCTGTGCTCGGTTGCTCAGGGAGAAGAACAAAACGGGATCTAGTCCCTCTAGAAACCTTTTAATTTTTTGTCTTAATCAAATCTGTATTCAGCATTGCCGCTGGCCTGGTCTCTTCCCCTATACCTTGTCTGGTTCCAAGAGCTGCACCTCTAGGATGATCTGATCTTCCCGTCCGTTTTGTACTTTTATTGGCTGTCTGGTTTTCAGACGGACATCTGGTAACAATGGGTTGGTTGTATGTGTTGGCCAGCGTCTCCCAGTTCCTTGGCTACCAATGTCAAATGTTATGCCCTACACGCACCATCTCTGCAAAGCAATACTTCCAAATGCAGTCAAATTGGATCAGGACAACGGGTGCTCTGGCAGTGGGCCGGGTTGAATATGCAGAGCATGCAATGCTTAGGAAGCACTCGTAACGACCACAAAAGTTACATTATTTATGCGAGTTTGTTGAATGTCAATCTTTACCAAAAGGTGCACAGTACAAGTATGAAGTGTGTACACATTTTACATACCAATCATTACTTCTTGTGCATCTTTGCTAACTGTCAGTGAACGTGCTCAACAGTTGGTGGATTATATTTCCAGCTGCACCATTGACCCAGCCTACCATTTATGGGATGGGTCGTAACGCAAGACTGCCAGTCTCCCTTAAAGGGAAAGTGTGCTCAAAAATGTTATTGTCTTAAAAGATGGGCAATAATCAAAAACATATATTAAACATCTTTCGAAAGAAAGTTCCTATGTAAAATTTTGCACAAATAATGTTTAAACCCCTTTAATTTCAAGCACTAGGAGGCATCCATTTTGTGAAATGGATGAGCCTCCTGTGCTTGTGTTAATCTCTGCCCTCGTGGCACTAATGAAGCAAAAGTCACCTGCTGCTAGCGTTTATTACAGTGGCTTTTGCTTCATTAGTGCTGGAGAGCAGAGAATGCAGGCTGTGAAGGCTGGTGCGGTAAGTATTTATTTTCTTTTTGTGTGAAAACCACAGCATTTATAAATACAACCACGTTGATTGCCGTGGTTTTCTTTCTAAGTTTCCCAGGCTCCTCCAGCCCGGGGAAGCCCGGGAAACTTAAAAAGAAAACCTGGGGGACGCCTTGTGTCAACTCCTTGATGTTAGCATCTGCCAGATTGCTGCTCACTCTCCAGTGTCAGTCTTTCAGTAAAAGAGGTAACCCAGTCAGCCGCCGACACTGAGAAACCCGCCACCTCCCTCAGCCTGGAGACCAATACAGTATGGTCTACCAGGTCGAAGGCGGCAGATAGCCCCAGGAGCATCAGCATGCTGGGGTCACCTTGATCCATATGTCTGAGGAGCCTCGATTTGAAATCCAGCAGAGCGGACTCTGTGCCATGTTTTTCCCGAAAGCCAGACTGTCACTTATTCAAGATGTTACCATTTCTCAGATGAGCCAATAGTTGAATATAGGCAACTTTATTAAGAATCTTAAGAAGAAATGGGGATTTAGAGATGGGACGATAGTTAAGTGGATCATCAGGGGAGAGATCAGGTTTAATAAAGGGGTCACCCAAGTGTGTTTAATATATGTGGGCACCGCACAATCCCTGAAAGAGGCATTGACAAAAATTACAGAGGCTGGGGATGAGTGAGGTTGTGCAAGCTTTAATTGTTAAGGCAGGACAAACCTCTCCCTTACAATTAGAGGGTTGAAGATTTTGGATTATTACTGTGAGGTCCTCCTCTGTAATGGGTTTGAAAGAGAAGAGTTAATCTTACTTCCAACATTTGGAGGGAGTAATAGTATCCTTGAGACCCTTACAGGATAAAGAAGCTCTAGCTTCTGCGATACCTTTATTGATTTTGGTAAGTTTAGCCTCCATGGCCTCCTGTACTAGGTTGCACCACCTAGCATCTTTGGTAATGGTGTCCTGCATGGTGTTCTTTTTGGATTCCAATTCTTGGAACGCTTTAAAGAGTTCCTTGGGAGTAGACTGTACTTTGACAATACGATCATCAAGGTAAGCTCTTTTTGCAGCAATCACTGCTTTTTTATAAGCCCTGACATAACTATTATAGATTTCCTTGTCGGCTTCCAACTGGGATTTCTTCCATTTATAGAGTGCCGTGGTTTTCAGACTTTTAAGTTCTAGAAGATCATGAGAAAACCATGGGTTAGGTTCCCTAGTCACTGTTTTTTTATTAGAGATAGGTGCTAGAGTATTAACAGCGTCTTGGAGTGTAACTTCCGCAGTAATATCTTCTACAGAAGAATCATCTTTAATCAAGTGATTAAGAGTGTTAATCCAAGGATCAAGAGATTCATGCATCCGTTTTTTTTAAATTTCTAATAAATATAGTGCTAAGAACAGGTTTCTTATTGTCGATTTTGTCTGAGGTCATCTCAAAATAGATAAAAAGTGATCCGACCGTGAGCAGGGACTCACATCTATGTTGGAAGGGGTAGTATTAAGACTGCACAGCCAATCAGAAGAGTGTCCTTTGACATGTGTAGGCACATTGATGAATTGGGAGAAGCCTAAATTAGCTAAGGCTCGATCTAATAATTTGGCATAAGGATCAGTACTATCTCCTAACCAGTAATTCAGGTCGCCCAATACAAGGACATTAGATAACGGTTTTAAAAAGGATAATAGCACATCAGATAGCTGGTTGCGAAAGTCCTTCATGGATTGAGGCGGCCGATAAAACAAAATAATATTTAATGTGTTCTCTGCATGCATTCTGATTTTCGCATGGAGTAAGTCACAATTGTCAATATTGCAAATATCGACTTTCCACACAGATAGAGAGACTTTAAAGATAAGGGCCACTCCACCTCCAATCCCTTCTTTTCTGTCTTGGCAAAAAAAATGATACCTATTGGGTAGAGCCAAAGCTAGGGTGGGGCCAGAGGCTGGATGATCCCAAGTCTCTGTAATAGCATACATATCTATATCATTTGAGGATGTACAAGATGCAACTTCAAGCGCATATTTCAGTAGGGAGCGTGTGTTAAATAATAAGCATTTTAATTTGCTTTTACGTAAGGTATTATTTTCTGCAAGGGGTGTGGTCCGATCAGGAGAGGAGGAAGTTTTGTCCTGTATGGTGTCATTGTGTACAGGCAAGTTAGAGGTGGTGTTGGTTATAGTTAGTGAGCCGCTAGCAACAGTAGCAGTATCATCAACAGTCATAACATCTCCGCCTAATCTATATGCGGTTTCCAGTTTAGAGAGAGTATCGGCTGAAAACAGAGTCAGCGTGTGGTTGTATGAGCAAGGCGGGTGCATATATGGCAGACATCTGGTTGCAGAGGTGAGCTGACCTAAGTTCTGAGTCAGTCCGCTCCTTGGCGATGAGAGCTAAAACATCCATAATCCCCATAATGCTTCCCTAGATACTTGACCAGCAGAGAAACGACCCCACAGTGCTTAATTTGTGGGGGTGGTTGCTGGTGGCCAACACCGGCACTCTTTTGGGCACCGGAACTCATGCTGGGCCAGCGCACGTGCAATTGCTTTGTTTGTTCTTCCGCTTCGCTTTGCTTCGATTATAAATCATTGGGATTTGTCATTCTGATCTTGATCGCTCTCGTGCTTGCAGGTTGCAGGCCATAGCTGGCTGGGCTTGGGAGGGGCCGCCAATAGCAATGAACAACAAACAGTTACAAACAACAGCCAATGAAAACTACCATTCTGTTGTTACTATGCAGTATTTGAAACATTCTGTATAGTAACACAGAATGTGCAGTTTTCATTGGCTGTTCTTCTGAGCCAGTGAAATTACATGGTGACGTGTTGTTGTTGCCACAGGAGGCAGTGCGGCGCCACCTTCATTTCACAAGTTACTGTGAAGTGAAGGTGTCGAGGCGTGGCGTCGTCGGTCCTGACTTGTGAGAGAGAGAGAGCCTGCCCTGCGTGGTGTGGCCTAGTTGCTTTATGGGGGCCCCCTCTGCCTGCTTTTTCATTTGTGCGGGTGCCAGTGTGCGCACCCAGCCCGCCCCACCCTGAGGCCCCGACAGGAGACCAAGTCCCAGCCAGCAAAGCAGGTAAGTTACTTGTTGTTGCGTGCGGTGCAGCCTGAGCCTGTCACAGTCAAGTGATCATGCAAGGCCCAGGTCGGGGCCCGGGTGGCGGCACGGTCCCCTGGTGGTGTCCTGACTGCCCAGGAGTCAGGACCCCACCAGGGGCCCATCCGCGCCTGGGCTTCTGTCTTTGTGACCTGTGTGCAGTGTGCTGCTGACTGCAGTCAGTGCCAGGCCCAGGCCAATTTCTGTAACATGGGGCTGCCGGCTGCCGCAGACTGAGTTGGATGACTCTGCCACGGGCGGCCAGGCACGTGGATTGTGCCCAAAAGTACATTTTAACTTTTTTCTTTGAAAACCTGGCCTTCTGTGGGGCAGGTGGCTGGGGCCCCGCCTCACGGAAGGTAGGTTTTAAAAGAAATAACTTATTTTGAGTGGCGGCTGTGGCCCATCACTTTGAAAGTGATGGGCCCTAGCCGCCCAAATATACGTTTTTTCTTTTAAAATCTTACCTTCCGTGGGGCCGCTGCGCTGTGCAGCTATTTTTTTCATCATCAGGCTCAGCATGGCCGTGGCGGCGGCGGCCCCACGGAAGGTAGCCTATGTGATTGAGGCAAGGCAGGGCAAGGCCCAGGACAGGGCGGTGCACGGTCGGCAGTGTGGTCCCACTAGTCTGTCACAAAATGAATTAAATGTCGTTTGCAACTGTGGCCACTTTTTTATTGGCGCCGAGCCCGACTTGAGACAATTGTATGCCCCAGTCCGACCCTGGATAGCATTCATCTAAGGGAAACATGAACTGTGAATTTTTGCCTGGGTGTTTCAGTTCTTCCTTTTAATGTTATCTGCCTCATTAGTTAACAAGCTTCAGCGAGGGGACCTGGTCCAGAACGGTGTAAGTATTGGGCCGAAACCGAACGGCTGCACTTTGCGAAAAAAGCCCATGCAAAGACGAACTTCTGAAATACCATTTCAGGCAAAGATACACACATGGAAACTAGATGGGGATAAACATGGTGCACGTGCCCACTAATCTGTCGTCATAAATAAAAGCACTAGTTGAGTCTTCGTGTATAATTCTCAACCGTCTTTTGCTGTCATTTTTTTTACATAATTCCAGCGCATGTTTTCTATCCTGATGTGTGGTTTATACACCAGGTGTGGCCCCTTAACCTGGGTGCAATACGCTCCGAGCATGTGCTCTGAATTAGAGCACATGCAATCCTCAGATAGGAATCCTCAGATAGAGGTGGGTGTCTGTTACACCCCGCAGTTTAGAGAAGTATGTCAAGAACATGTCAGTGGGAAGGAGATATCCGAATATGCATTCTCCTCTGGCTCGCTGGAAAGAGGCCCTAAAGCAGAAGTAGCACAGGCCGTTGATTTCAAAACAATGTCTTGCAGAAATGACTTTTTCCAAGTTATACAACACCATGCTCATGCTTGAAGGAAGGGTGAAGGGGGATGCATTTATGAGATGTGATGACTGATAAGGGCTTGAGAGTAAATTGATTACACAAAACACCTGGATGAGGTGGCTGAGGAACGGGCTGAGGGCAGGGTGCTCTTCCTGAGGTAACCGATTAACAATACTTGGTGTACTTTTACAGACTGTCAGATGGGGCACAAGGGGTAGAGACAAATACAGTGCAACAGTGACTGAACAGAATGCTTTTTTATTTATTTGCATTTTTAAAGCACTCACACAGCCCAGCGGCATCGAGGCGCAGTCACAGGAGGAGCATGTCTTAGTTGTGTATTTATAACGCGCTTAATAACCAGAGGTTTCTAAGCAAGGAGTCGGGGATCGAACCTGTGTTGCTTCATGTCGTCTTGCTTCCTATCGAGCACATTGCTGCTGAGCTATCCTGAGCCCCAGGACAATGATTGCAAAGCAGCTCCACTCAGAGCCATTTGGGAAACAGGGCGGTGGAAGGGGGTGGGCCGGGCGGTGGGGGATCATTCTACAAAATTGACAAATAAGATAACATCCACAGGTTTGCAACAATTTTATCAAATGCGTTATCACTTCGAGGACAGCAAGTATGGTCCAGACGTCTAACAAGTGTGGTCTAGAACTTAGAAGTGTGTTCAAATGCACTCTTTTGCCTCTGGGTTTGCCAGAATGCTGGAACCAATACACCTACCATAACAAGTGTTTTCCAACTTTAAAGCATTATACTTTCTCAACCCATGTGTGCCCTTCCCCATCCATCCCACTACTAGCCTGTGCTAGCAGTTGCTGCAGCGCCAAACATGTGACATGGAGCAGCAGCAGTGTGATGGGCTGGTGGTGGGCCAATCTAGGTAGATCTAGCACTGAACTGGCACGGCCAGCGCGCCTACGCTGAGGGCGGTGCCGCGCCCGCACTGCGGGCGGCGCTGCGCCTAGCATTATGGGGGCAATATTTTTGGGGCACTGGCACTTACTTTTTTACAAATTAAGCACTGCGACCCCGTGACCCTGCAGCGCCACGGACCAGCACAGACCGGCTAATCGCTTTTGCACTGGCGCAATCTCTGGGATCGCGCTGAGATTGAATTTAAATGGGCAAGCTAAAAACGACATGGATGCTGGGTAATGTAGTTTATCCTACCCCCGGAAGCGTGCAGAAACACTACGTTTCTGTTTCAAATCGCTTTCGTGCTCCGTGATAAATACTAAGAGAGGCTTGTGCAGTTCAGAGAGGCACAGAAAGAGAAAAGAACAATCACAGGCTATTTCAGAAAAAAATAAAACACCATGATAAAACACACAATCAAATCCTAGATCTGGTGCAAGTTAAGCTGTGTTTTCCACCCTCTGTTATGTTAGTGGGATTTATGGTGTCGAGGCGCTCTGGTAGATCTGCAAAAATGGGTTGCTGGTTTAGCTTGTTGGGAACAGGTAGAACAAGCCAGATAGCTTTGCTGTAATGTTGGTGGATGCAGTTGGGTAGTACCAGATTACTGTCTGTGGCACTTTTTCAAGGAGCTTTGTGCAGAGGACTGGGAGCTATATATGTAATTGGGGAACTGCTGGCTTAATGTATAGTGCATTTATGCATTATGTTTTGTTGTCATTTGAATTCTTTTCATGCCTCCACACCGTACCACTCAACACCTGGCCTATCACAAATTACATATGTTCAGTAAATCTGCTAAGGCACCCACTATGTAATGCGTTTCTGGTTGAAGTGCTAAACATATCAACCAAATAAATACAAACGTAAGATGGCTCTGCTGCGAGGGAAGGGACACATGCCAGTCTTATGTACAGGATGTGCGAAGAAAGAGGTACCACATTCGGAAAAAGATTGCTTCAGAAGGAACCCATTTATAAATTGGACCTGATGCATGTGCAGGGTTGAGAGGCAGGTTGAAAAAGCCTCCCATTTAGACGTACGCCTCCTTTGAAAATCCACAAATGAAATCACTGTGGTGGCACGCTACATTTACAATGAGCATATCTTCTCTGTGCGCTCCCCCAGCTATTGGACTACTCTACATTTGTCGCAAGGGCACTATGTCTTATTCTACAAACCTTTCACATTGCCTTCTAATGTTGTTGCCCTTTTCTCAGTCGTTTGTACAGCACTGGTGACAGCTTAACAAAACTAAACAATGTATTTAATTACTGAATAGAGCAGTTTTTGAGGTTTGCAGAGAACATAAAAAGTTGTATTGTTTCAGTAAAGAAAAGCATGACCTTTGCCCATGTAGAATTTTAGTTTAGTCTTTCTTGAACTTCAAAAACTGGCTCTAGCGCCATTTCTCGTAGTGCTTTGTTGTTGATGGTTCATGTACACCTATTGTGTTGACTAAGGTGGTGTGGTTTCCAGGACATTCTAGATGTTGTGTTTGGGGGGTCATTGTCACACACGTAAGTACACTAACATTATAAGCATCTGAATTTCTTTTACAAGATGGTTCCTTCTCCTTTCTTTTCAGATCCAGCCCTATGAGAAGATTAAAGCCCGTGGCCTGCCCGACAGCATTGCTTCCGTCTTGGACAAACTGGTGGTGGTGAAATTGAATGGTGGTCTCGGCACCAGCATGGGCTGCAAAGGCCCCAAGAGCTTAATTAGTGTCCGCAATGAAAATACTTTCTTAGACTTGACTGTGAAACAGATTGAGGTAAGTCACGAGACCATCATCCAAGAGACAGCAGTAATGCAAAGCGCACAATGAGCTGAATTAGTGGCTGGTAGCTCACTGTTTGTGCCATTGTAAGTAACATATTTCCATTTGTTTTACTTGTTTCATTGTATTTTGTTGCATATCGCTTTCATTTGGTGGTGGTTTTGTGTCAGTTGGTTTTCATTTTTTTCATTTATTTTTGGGATTAACTAGGTCATGGTGGCCATTGTTGGATATTGCTCCAATGGCTAAGAATCATTGATGTGCAGTAACACGTAAAATGGAAGTTTACCTTTCCCTCCAAGATGCCGTTATAAATCGCAGAAATGTGCAGCTTTATTTGATCCGCATGTTCCTTCCTAGCACTTCTAAAATGGTTGCCTATGGTAGAAGGCACAGCAGAACGTTTGTTCTCTTTTATGGCTTCAGATACCAAGGGCCGTCCGGTTGATGTAATAAGACGAGCAAATTAGCGTCCTTTTTTGGCCTGATAGTTTGTCATTTGCATGGTGTAAACCTACTTTTCGATGCAACAAGTAGGGGGACATTTAATGTAGAGGTAATGGCAATTGCATTACCTTTGTGAATGGGCAGTTGCCATTGAAATGATGCCAGTCAGCAATTTTTTTTAGGTGAACATGGAATGTGGCAGAGCACGTTTATTTAGTCTTAACATAGACCAGCCACTCAGATTTGAGACTGCACTCCCATCAAAATCATGCATACCTCTCGCATAGTTGCAACAAGACCAGTCTTTTCTAGTGCTGGACATACTGTGTTGGGACAGGACAGCATCTCTCCAGAACCGATAAATGTAGCCTATTCAAGGGCCGTATCCACTGGCTAGATTGACCCAGGAGGAGGAGACCAAGGCGAAGGGGATGGCAGCTTGGTGGAGAGACCTAGAATGAATGGAGTATGATCGTTGAAATATTGAGGGTGTGCAAACAGGACACAGGCCGTTAAGAATGTGCCCTAGGTAATCAGTTAGTTCGTAGTCCCCTCCCAGGTCTTGGAGACCACCAAATACCACAGCACCTACCAAGGACGTGGTTCTGTCGTACGGCACCACTAAAAGGAGAGCGGAGTGAGCTTCCAGTCTGACAGGCTTTTTCAGGTGTTAGGAAAGTTTCCCTACTATGGTATAGACGGGCGCACGCACAAACTCTCTCATACAGGTACCTGGACTATGGACTCTTCATTGTCAAACATGGTCTGCCGAATGAGGTTCTGATAACAGGCAGGCAACGGGAATCAAGAGTCACTGCGGTGTCAGGCAGAACAGAAGGAAGATATGTGGGCTGGGTGGCAGCTGTGAATTCCAGAATCAACTGCTGACAAAAATGGAATAAGGCAAATGTGGACTAACCCTAATGGTTACCACATATTCCAGTAGCTGCCATCAGAAAAACGAGATCAGCGTGTCTGCGGGACCAAAGTATGGAGGCCACCTTAATGCAGAAGCGGCTACCAAGGGGAATGACGAGCGCCTAGCTGCAGATCCTGATTCTGTGGATACGGAACCCAGGAGTGGCCACTATAGTCTGAGGATGAATGCAAAGGTTGTAGACGGTGTGGCAACCACAGGGAATGCTTGGTTGGGTTCCTATGGTCCCTTGTGCTTGTCTTCATCGCGACTTCTACTTCTGGCTGGCGGGTAGTTGTCCTGGTGCATCTACTGTTCTTTTAGTCTGTCTGGGTTGTCGCTGCTCCACAGTTCAAGGACCTTAGTAGTGGATCCTCTCGCCAGACCTGTAATAGAAGGACAGTACATACTCGGTTCCCGCAACTCTTTTGAGCCAAATCCTGAGTGACTGGAACCATGAGCCTTTGTCCCCGGGTCCTGCTATATCATTTAGAATCCTCTTCAGTGGTAAAAACAAACATAAAAGGAGTATTTGTAAAGCACACGCTCACCCCCAAAGGGGCATCTTGGTGCTAATAACAGATGTTAATTGTTAGCCAACTTAATGGTACTGAATGTATTGACCTCGGAAGAATGAAGGGCTGAATGGACTTGCCAGGATTCGAACCTGTGGCCATGAGGTCAAGCACAGGCCCCTGTAGTAGATGCAATAGGCCACTGACCCGGCTCCCCTGGGTCCTGGAGTAGCATAGTGCTGCAGGTCCTCTTTTACCATGGTGTGCCATTAACTTGCATTGGTTCGAACCTTGCTCTGCATCTTCCTTCTATGGACGGCTGGGCTGGTTACCGAACCTGAAACTGAAGCTCTTCAAGGGGTTATTCTCTTATGTACGATGGGGTTGGTTGCTACTTTGAATGCACCTGGGGGCTAGAGCAAGTACTTACCTGGCGTTACCCTGTAACTGTGGCTATTGACTTTGTCCCGTTTCTTCATATGGGGAGCTTGCTACAAGCTTTTGAACAATGCTAAACTGACTGACAAGGGTACGTACTGACTTTACCCATTTTTTTCATGGGAGCCCATGAGGGTCCCTGTTGTTTCTCACCAGCATGTACTTGGGGTTTATTACAGAATTGAATGTAAGGAATCACTGTGCTGCGCTCCTGCTTATTGAAATGTAATAATTACTGTAGGCCACATTACGAGTTTGGTGGTCATACGCGGTAAATCTGCCAAATGACTTCCAAACTCGATTACTGTTACTGCCACTGGGTCCCGCAGATTTATTTTGTGGTAGTGCAGTGTTAATCTCCATTTTACCACCAATTCCGCTGATTTTGTTTGGCAAGGTGGGGGATTCGCCCAGACATGGGTGCCGTGCCTGCTGGGCCTAGAGACCCAAGCTACTCCTCACTGATGATACCCAACAAGGCTGAAACATGTCTGGGGATGCTTGTGGTCTTGTGCAGAAGGGATGTGACCTAGCAGTTCAGGCTGGACTACCCCTTTGCGGGTGGGACCAAGCCTGATTTGCATATGGTCTTTCCCCTTCTGTAATGGCTTGGCAGGCGAAGAACAATGGTCTGGAGGGTTGCCCAGAGCAATGCCAGTGGTTAAGATTCATTCTAGGGGGGCGTGGCCAGCGGGCTCAGCATCAAGTCGTGATCCGGGTGAGCTCCCGGGCCGCCAGCAGAATCCTCCATAATCCAGAAGAAAGCTGTTGAAACGGAGGCGAACAGCCACAGCAAACAGGAGCAGACATTCGTCGCTACAATCGGCTGAAACTGGGAAGCATTCCGCTGTACAGATTTCGAGAAATCCGTGGGGAATGAATTTTGCGACCAGCACTGAAGTGAACCCAAGTTGGTCGCTACGTGCCAAGTCAGAGGAGCAGTCGCAACGGACTAGCACCCTCGGAGAAGAACAGCGCTGGAGAGCTGGGAGACCTGGAGAAGTCAGAGGCATCCTGCATCGCCACTCCTGAAGCGACCGACGGACGCCCGAAACGAGTGTCCCTCGTAAACAGAAGCAGACGGGGCGGACGAGACAACGGACAAGGGAGCCCGATCCGGGGCTCGGCGGCCCTGCGGTGGAGGCGAGCAGCTTCAACCTGAACCCCTGCTCGGTGACTGGTGACTAGAGAGAGCGACGGCACCCGGAACACAGCCTCACGCTCCAAACCGCGGCTTGCGGGCGCTCCGTACAACGTTGAGCGCCCGCTGACATCCTGCATAATCAAGCCGGTAAGGAGTGGGGGCGGTTGGATGATAAGGGCAGGGCACGGCACCAAGGGAACCACATTCCGCGAAGGGGAAATGGAACCACCCCCCTCCCCCACACAAACTACAACACTGGCCATACAAGAACTGGGACAGGAAGGGGTGCAGAAGGTAGATCCTGAGTTAAAGGGTAAAAACTACAGGAAAGCAAACCCCACTACTCGCTGCCAGCACAGCAAGAAGCAACGCAGGGATAAGGGCCCCAACAAGGGCTAAGAGGGCAGGGAAGGACATACAAGATCATACAAGCCCTAGAAGGGAAACTTAGGGGGGAAACTCCCCCATCCAATCCAGCTGAACAGGACTCCCCCGGGCTCCGGCTCCAAGCGGAACTTGAACTGCGACAACCCCTATAACTAGAGGGGGGGGAACCCACGAGCCAGCCCAGCAGCCGGCGGCACACAAGTATAACAGAACACAATAAGGAGAGTCCCCATATAGATAACAAAGAGCCCCACAGGTGTGCAGCACACTTTGGTCACTAACTCTCCAACAAACACGAGCGCCACTGTGCAGATTACTCCCGCAAGCTGACTCGGATCACTAAAGCCTGCACCAGCAAGAGCAAGCCAACATCCGACAACTGCAATGGGCAAAGATAGGACGACAACGAAAAAAGGGACCAATCAGAGCACGATGGAGCAATTCACAACCACCACCATGCCTCCACCAACGGAAGCGGGCAGATCTGAGGATGCACAAAATCCTGAAGAAAACCTGTCCCTAAGGGATGTGATGAACGCCATCTCCAACTCATGTACCTCTATGGAGGTCAAAATGGACGGCGTTACCACAGAAGTCTCCCTATTACGCCACGATCATCAAAAGCTCTCATCCCGCACTGGATAGGCAGAGACCCGTATATCGGTTGCAGAAGACGAACTGAGAGGCATGGGTCAGCAAATGAATAGAGCACTGGAACGCATAAAGGTACTAGAGAGCAGGGTGGAAGAGGGGGAAGGCAGGTCAAGGCGGAACTTCCGCATACTTGGCCTGCCCAAAAAGGCTGAGGGGGAGAGCATGGAACTCTTCCTAGAACAATGGATTGCCGAACTATTTGAACCCAAGACTTTGTCGAAACTGTTCTCAATAGAAAGGGCACATCGAGTTCCGACGGGCAGGCAGCTACCTGGTGGACAACCGCGAACAGTAGTAGCGAAGATCCTTAACTACAGGGACCGAGATGCAGTGCTGAAAATGGCCAGGGCAAAGGGTGACATAACATATAATGGCTCCAAGATCGGCTTCTTCCCAGACTTCACTAGGGAAGTGCAGAAAATGAGGCAATCCTTTGACCCCCCTCAAAAAGCGCCTTCAAACACTGAACGTGAAATATGGTCTCCTGTTCCCAGCACAGCTGAAGATATACCACAATGGCACGACAATACACTTCACTGACCCTAAAGAGGCATGGACCTGGGCAGAGAGAAATCTGAAAGGAGACTGGAATCCACGCAAACGTCAAGATTGGAGAAGAAACAGGTCACGGCTAAACGAACCACCAGAAAGGCCATCCCATCAAGAAATGGATGCGATACCACAGAGAGAAGATGAATGACTGTGAAGGCAGATGAAATATGAAAACAGAAACGACATGAAATTAAACGAACTTTGTTTGACACATATTGCAACCGGAAAATGAATTCTGGCGGCCCACAGACCAGCACGACACACCCCCACCCACAGCAGCAAGTGCACACCGAGGTATTTCCAATACCAAAGAGAACTACGCACTTACGATTAGTTTGATTGGTTAATTGTTTTGTTTCAATGGGCAACGGATGCTTCAGTTGGGGGTGGAGTATGGGTAGAGGGCGTTGGGAGTTACACAGGTATTCGCTAATCACATGGCTCAGCAAGGCTGCAGCAATCACAGCATGTATGAAGATCGCAAGGGAAGGACATTTGCAAATAACGCCAAATCCAAGGAGTAATGGCCACATCAAGAAATAATACAAAAAAGTTAGCCTTCATGACATGGAATGTGAACGGCCTGGGAAACAGCATAAAACGAAGACTAGTAATGCAATACATAAAGCGGCAAGACCCGGATATAGTAATGCACACTGAAACACATCTGGCGGGCACAAACTGCCGATTCTTCAAGAGAACCATGTATAGGACAGCAATTCACGCAGGGTTCTCCATGGGCTCGAGGGGAGTGCTAATACTGATAAACAAAAGGACCCCGATCGACATATCTAAAGTAATCCAAGACCCTGGAGGTAAATTTGTTTTCATACAAGGTACACTATGGAACCAAACCATAGCTATACTGGCAGTCTATTCACCCCCGACACTCATGGCAGCTTTAATTGAGGAGATTACACCAATAATAGTAAATAGCCCAACGGATACTTTGTCAATGGGCGGAGACTTCAATGAGGAGATGAACATCAGTGAGGACCGCACGCATACAAGGGGTAGAAACCCGGCACTACCAACCAAGCTTGCTACCTTCACGTCGGCACTGGGCCTGAGGGATGCATGGAGAGACCTTCACCCAGAGGAGAGGCAATTCTATTTCCATTCGGGCGCACATGCGTCAATGTCCAGATTGGACTACTTTTTCCTCCCCGGCAAAAGCATACACAAAGTAATAGAGGCGACATTACAACCCAGAGGGATCTCAGATCACTCCCCACTCACAATGCTGCTTGAGACAGAGAGACCTCAGCCGCCACCGAGGTGGCGAATGAATGCATACTACCTGGGATTCCCGGAACTAACAGAAAAAATTCAGGAAGCAACGGCAGCATACTTTGAACTGAACCAAGACTCAGTGGAGGACGCGGGGATAGTATTGGAAGCATACAAGGCAACCCTGAGAGGTGAAATCCTAAGCTGGACAGCAGCACACAAAAAAGCGCACCAGCACGAAGTGGAAGCTGCAGAAGCAGAGGTGAAATGGGCTGAGGCAAATTTCATAAGCACGGGAGCGGTGAGAGACAACACAACCTTACAAGTGGCGCAAAAGAAGCTACATAATGTGGCGCTGACATGCGCGAAACATGCACACAGAACAATACGCGCCAAAATATACGAAACGGGAGATAAGGCCAGCAAGATGCTTGCATGGCTGGAAAGGAGAGAAGAGGGCCACCTACAAGTACGCCGGATAAACACCACAAACACCGAATGGGCCACAACGGACCCAGATATTGCGGAAGCCTTTGCAACCTATTATGAAAACCTATATGCCCCGCCGATGACCCCTACGGATCCCAGCATACTGGATACGCTGACCATTCGGGACCTAAATGAAACACAGAGGTTGGCACTCGAAGCTGAAATAACAGAGGAAGAACTGACAACTGCCATCTCCCAGCTCCAAAATGGGAAAACCCCGGGACCCAATGGCTTCCCAGTGGAAATATGGAAGAAAATTGCCACCGCAGAAGTGGCACCACACATGCTTAAAATGTTCTTGCATGCAAAGAAAAGGGTATCCTCCCGGCGGATTTAAGAAAGGCCAGTATAGTGGTGATACATAAAGAAGGCAAACCTCCGGATGCATGTAGCTCCTACCGACCAATCTCACTCATAAACACTGAAGCCAAAGTACTGGCAAAAATACTAGCCAACAGGCTACAGACAGTGATAACATGCTTGGTCCATCCGGACCAATGCGGCTTCATGCCACAGAGGTCCACACGAATGAATATTCATAGACTTCAAACAGTCATCGAAAGATCACCGGCCCTACAAGACAGAATGGCGCTCCTCACTATCGACTTTGAGAGAGCCTTTGATTCCGTCCACTGGGAGGCCCTGTGGATCATAATGGCTAAAATGGGTTTCGGAGCTCAATTCACAAACTGGGTTAAACTCCTATACAAAGCCCCAACAGCAGAAATCAGAGTAAATGGGTGGTCCTCGCGAAGCATAAAACTTGGGAAAGGTACCAGACAGGGATGCCCCCTATCGGCGATGTTATTCGCACTGGCAATTGAACCACTAGCGATAATGCTCAGAGAATCCCAGGAATGGAAAGGGTTCCAGTGGGCACAGGACTGGGAAGACAAGGTTTCCCTATACGCCGACGATCTTCTAATCTACCTGAGTGACCCAGCTCTCTCTTGCCCCATCATCACAAATATACTAAACACCTATGGGATCTTTAGTGGGCTAAGGGTAAACAATGATAAATCCCTGCTATTCCCGATCAAGGGACTTGATCCGACAACTCTAAATAACTGTCTGTACAAAACTGAAAAAGAGCAGTTCCGATACCTCGAGATACAGATCACGACAGATCTAACACAATATACAGAAAAAAACCTACACCCAATAAGAGACAGATTTGTGAATGATGTGAGGCACTGGATGACTCTCCCGCTCACACTACTGGGAAGAGCTGCCCTATTCAAGATGCTCGCCCTCCCCCGTTTCGTATACATCCTGCAGAACGCACCGATATACATACCGAAAATAGAATTTCGCAAAATAGATGAGAGGCTTAGGAAACTGTTGTGGGGAGGAGGGCATCCTCGTATCGCACTGAAAACCCTACAGCACTCAGTATGGGAAGGAGGAATTGGACTCCCGCACCTACAAACTTATTATTGGGCAGCCCAGATGCCATTAGTGAATGACATCCTACACAACGACACAAGGCTACCGCACAACAGAGCAGATACTCAGGCGGAGCAAGGGATCACCCCGATAGAAAACCTCTATCAAAAAAAGAACACGGCAGAACACATCCACAATGGCCGCTCAGAGAATACAGATCTGGACGGACGCACACAAGCACCTGGGATGGGAAGGGAAGGTCACACTGAAACAGCCCCTGTGGCATAATAAGCATCTTCCAGAACTCAGAGGAATCCCCAAGTGGACGGCCTGGGGTGAAGCTGGAATCAAAAGACTAGAAGACATGGTAATGGAAGGAGAAATAAAATCATTCCAAGCCCTAAGAGTCGAATTCAATCTCCCTGCCTCAGAATACTTCCACTACAGGCAAATGAGACACGCCCTTATCACAAGTGAGATAGACCTCCCTAATGTACCAGAGTGTACCCCGATCGAGAGGAACACAGTGATGGAGCAAATTGATCATAAAATAACCTCTACAATGTACAATGCAATCAACTCATTCACTACAATGGAACTCACAGAACTTAAAGAGAAATGGGAGAGAGACGTGGGCCCAATTCAATCAGAGGACTGGATTACTGCCCTCATGTACCCCAAGGAGACAGCAATCTCTGCCAGAATCAGGTTGATCCAACTAAAAATCTTGCACAGAATATATTATCGCAGAGAGGCTTTGCTTCAATGGGGAAGGGCGACTGATCCCAACTGTCTACGATGCCATCGAACGAGAGGGACCTTCTTCCATATCCTGTGGGAATGTCCACAAATACAAGACTACTGGCAAAAATGCTGCGACAGGCTATCAATAGTAGTTGGCCGCGGGATACCGATGGACCCCAAACTCCTGATACTAGGGATAGATGCAGAGATAGAGCTATCTCGATACGAAAAACTCATGTTGGCAACATCCACTGGACTTGCAAAGAGAAACCTAGCCCAATTATGGGGCTCGGCCTCACCCCCATAATACGAGAAATGGGTAACGGATGTGGACATGTGTGTGACGATGGAAACGAGAGTGTATACCACAAGAGGAGGTCCAGAGTAAGCAGCCAAGATATGGCAAAGATGGGAAGACACCTGAAGGCATGTAAAAAGGAGCCTAGAATCTGATGAACTGCCAGAATAGAACTCATGCATGCGATCGAGACGATCCTAAAAGTCATCGAGCATAACAGATCTACAGAATAAAAGGAAAGGAGAAAGAATTCAAGCTTTGTGAAGAAGTGTATACATGTGTGTTTAATGTATTGACTAAGTGTTAATTAGTCGCTGTTTTGTTTTGTTTGTACCTATAAAACAATAAAAAATATTATATTAAAAAAAAAGATTCATTCTAAACCTTCCAGCCATCACCTCTTTGGTTTTGCGGGGGATTTGCCTCCACCATACCACCAAATGTATAGTGCTGGGTTGATGTAATGCAGCAGTAACATAATTCCGGCCGCATTATTGCCATTTTTACCTGCAAGGCCATACTTCTAATTAGACACTGTGTCTGTTATTTGTATGCACTCATTTCTTGCCATTTGAGACCACTGTTATAAGTTTAAGTGTATACTAAATTTTCGTTGCTCTTTGGGACATTGTTTAGAATAGTTAATCCCTTTACTTCCTATAGGCACTACACTAAATATATTGTCTACCTGTTTGTTAACTATCCTACTGTGGGGGATTACAGTGAGTATTCATGTATTGGCCTTTTGATTCATGTAAATGACCAAGTAATGTTTTATAATGTCTATGGTTCCCTATTTGCCCCACCCCTTAATCTTTTATGTATTGAGTTTACCACTTGCTATAGCGCATATATTTGGGTTAGGATTAGGAAAGGTCTACCTTAGGCCCTCTGCTGTCTCTGTGTCTGTCTGTGTGTATATACCTTTGAGGCTTATGTATCTTCTTAGATACACATGACATGCTTTGCATAAGCTGCCATCTAGTGGTTAATGTCTTGTCATGCTATCTCTATTCTACATGTACAGGTATCCATGATCCCTCAAGGGTTGCCATCCTCTGTTTTTTGTTCTGCCATTGGATTGGATGCGTGCATGTGAAGGTCTTTTCTGTAGAACATTCTGAATGACGTTAGTGAAATATCAAGGCTGAACTCGGGGTACCCTCAACATCAACCACTCCGGATAAACCAGAAGCAATGGATGACTGCATTAAACACTGTGCCAAAAAGCCAAATGACATTCTACAACATCTGAGAACCTCACAGTAGTAAGAGTGGGGGGAGTAAACATGAATGCCTCGCTATCCCCTTTCTTTCTTAGTCATTAGCTCCCTGATGCCCCTCGGCTCCCATGGCATAATATCACTTTTAAATGATGCCCTTCGTGTAATTCTAAATTTCCTAGGAAGGACCTGTGCATCGTGTATGCAATACCCATTTTCCAAGACACCATAAAGAGGATTGGAGCGGAGCATGCTAGCTCTTCAAGGTGCTGGGTTGCATATGCCATGCAGCCTGAGAAAACTCATTGCTAGTTGACGTAGCCCGAGGAGACAAGTGTCTGTTTCGAGAATAATACCAAGGAGCTTCTAATTGGGGGAAAAACATGTTTCCTTACAGCCGGACCCAAGATCCATATGGCAGACATCAAGTCATGCTATGTTCATGTTCACAACACCTGGCGTCCACAAAACTCACAACCTAAATTAAAGGCCAAAGCAAAGACTGACCAAGTTCATCTGAAGTCTAGCATGGAAGTCTCCATGCTCATGCCTAAGGCTAAAATAGTCGAAGTCATATGTAGAGTGCAGCCCATTTGGAGTCCGCACCGTCACAAAAGATGAAGGAAAGCCACTCAGTCTATTTCTGAACACTTAATCTATACACATAAAAAGTTGGACAGTGCCAAAACAAAAAGTCTACTCCAACAAACCCAGCCAAACGGCACAAGGACACACACAAAGTCCAAAGCACATACGGCGGTCCCAACACTGAAACACTAAACGCTGACCCATCCACAGGCATGTATGAGGAGGAAGGTTTCCTGTTTAGCACAGTACGAAGGACTAATAGATTTTCAGAGTCAGAGGATGCGGTTTACCAGGTAGAGCCAACGGTAGTTTCACTCAGGCCGAAAAACCTAAAAAGACACGCACCATGGAACAAATAAATACTGCCATGCTCGTTTATGGGATATTATCAACCGCATCCCATCAAAAGAAAACAAGAACACACTCAAGATAGTGTACACACCAAGATCTAAGTTCCACTCAGAACAGGAGGAAGATTTTGTAGAGCAGGAAGAAATCTACCAAGAAGTGTAGGATCTTTTAGAGGGGGGGCAGGGGGGTAAAGACATCAATCCAGAAAAGTATCCCATTCCCTCTACAGATATGGTAGAGCCATAAATAAAGACATCTCCTACTGAGAACCAGTGTTTATACAATGACCTACTTAGGAGAGCAGCTGAAAAACATAGCATTCAGACTCCTGAATCGGATGAAGATACTGAATTCATTCGAAGTCATATTACAAGAGAGCAAAGCAATCTTCTAGACCATTCCACTCCTCATCGTACCATCCTTGATTAACCCTCTGTTGTCAAAAGCTGTTAACATGCACTTTGAAACTCAATATAAGGCTGCACCAAGTGATCCACCGTATATTACTAGCAACTAGCCACAAATTATGTAGTAGTAACTAGGAAAAGGTGAGGCACCACATTATTCAATAAGGAGTACCCACCAGAGCAGGAAAGCAAAACGATCTATGCTTACTCCTACATCCCATCCCCTTTCCTACATACTTTTGGGACATTCCGTCCATCGGGACGGGACCGGAGCACTTTTGATGCATCAAGAATAACTGTTTGTCCTTCTTTTATATTTATGCGGGCACGCCGCACATGACCATAGCCCCGCCTTCCTGAGCTCCACGCCGCGCATCACCCTTCAGTCTCTGCGGGGTCAGACGCACTTGCATTTTTTTTCCCTTGTTCCTGCTCCGGTTCCACAGTCTTTTTTACTCCGTCTATGCCGGAGCATCTTGGATTTGTGTCATGTTCTTCGTTCGAACGTCGTTTCACAAGGGCAGATCCCCTTTCTCTCTGTCTGGAGTGCTTGGGCCCGGATCATCGGTGAGACTCTTGCTTCTACTGCCACTCCCTCTCCATCCGGGCACTCCATCGTCGGCTTATCAGGTCGGAGTAGGTGTTCCAACGTATTCCACCTCCGCATTTACAGCAGTTCATCGGCAAAAAAGGAAGCGTCCGGTAAATTCCTTCCTTTTTATGGCAACCCCAACCAGGGGACTCCTTCCTAGGGCCTTCTAGTTTCGGAAGGGCCCAAGTGGCTCTGGTACCAGGGTTCTCTCTGAGGTGTCGCAAAAGGGATCTAACCTGGATTCCGAGTTTGCTCCGAGGCCCCCTGTCAAGGGGCTGTGAAGACAGGTTCCCCATCTGGGGGCTAAGGTTAAGCCCAACATTTCTGGGGCTGTTTTGACTGGGATTATTCCTGAGGTTTCCAAGTCTGGAACTAAACGTACCAAGCCCAGTCTTGAGGTTTCCTATATAGTGACTAAAGGCACTGGGGTTATCCCTGAGGATCCCCAACTAGGGGCTATATTTAAAACTGGCAAGATCGAGGGGCCTTCTCCGAGGGCTCTGGCTACGGTGCGTGACCCTAAACCTTCCCACAAACAGTCTTGTGGTTGAACCGATCCTGCTGAGGGGGCAAAGAAGGAGGGCAAAGGCTGTCACAAGGCTAAAATAGATTTTAAAAAGCCCCTGAAACCCCTGTGGTGACAATGGCCTGACTGATATCTGTGACACAGTTGACCTCAGGCAGTGACAAAATGGCGGTTGAACCCACGTGGTCTGATGCAGCCATTTTGACAAGCTCTTTCACACCAACATTCTCAACGGCTGGTACAGAGGGGCCTATATTTGTGGCTGAGCAGCATTTTCCACGGAATGTGGACAATAGGAATCCTTTCTGCTCTCCAATGGATTGGCGTGCTCGGTTTCCGCTGCCACACACAATCTTGCTCCCTCCTGCATCCGCTCCCTAGTCTATGTGGATCCAGTTGGTGGAGGGCCATCCTGGCAACCAGCCTCTTTACAATACTGGGGGTATGCCCCGCCAGAGCAGCCTCTACCCACTCCTGCGCCTAGAGCTTCCTCTGAGGACACGTCTTTGGCAAATTCAAGGCCCTTGTGCACTCTGACCCGATGAAGGCATACTTTAAGGATTTAATCAAAGAAATGTATCCTAAGCCTCTCAAGCCACAGCCTGCTCCTACAACCCCTCAGCAGGGTTCGGTAGTGCCGCCCCCTCCTCTTCCGGTATGGCCCCCTCCTACACTGCCACCACTGCCTCCACTTTCACCTGTGCTTACGACACCCATTACGCAGTCAAGTACGCGCATGGAGTCTCAGGTACCGCGTGCTGCGAATCAGTTTTCTGTTCCAGCCTCAGCTGACGAAGACCAAGCGGACCAGGATAGCGATGGCCCACCCCACTCTGTCAGAGCTTTTCATGACCGGGTTGTGGATATGATGGCATTGCTGGATATTCCGATACCTGAGCCTCCGGCTCCACAAGGAGGTGTACTTTCAGAAGTCTTAACTCTTACGACACAGGAGCGCACATGCCTTTTCCTTCAAAAGGATGTGCTTGCTGAAGCCAACAAGGTCTGGGGGAAAAACCTGGTTCCGGGCAGCACATAAATAGGAAAATGGACACTCGCTACAATCTACACTCATCAGAAGACATACCCATGACTGCATATCCACTCTTCTCAATCAACGGTGGTGGCAGCAGCTGTGCTCCAGCCTAAGCCGTCCTCAACATCCTCTACGGCTGCCTCTCGGGTCCTGTCCAAAGAGGACAAACCTCTTGACGCCATTGGGGAAAAAAATATTTTCCAATTCTGGTCTTCAGCTGCGCCAGGCGAATAAGGCGAATAAGTCATCCTTGCAGCGGCACATCTCAAGCTGTGGTAGGAGCTTTCCAAATTTCAGGAATGTATCTCTCTGGACAGGCTGGAAAATTTTAAAGAGGGCCTATCCGATGCCAGAGTTCTGGCCCATCATGTACACTCTTCTCAGGGCCTTATGGTTGGAGTAGACATCTCCCGCCAAGCGTGGTTGCATGCTACAAAGTTCTCGAAGGAGGTTCAGGACAAAGTACTTGATCTTCCCTTCGAAGGTAATGAGCTGTTCCACTGATGAGGAACTCAATAAAACAAAGGCAAGCACGCAAACGGCTAAATCTTTGTTGGTCCTTGCCAAAAGCCCCAGATAAAGCAGCCTATACGCAGAGGTCGGGGACCCAGACAAGGTCCTTCTCAGGTTTCAGAGGGTATCCGGAGCATCAAGCACAGGCAGAGGGCTCCTCTGGTGCACCTCGGTGCAAGCAGAAAAGGCAAAGTGGCTGGTTTTTCTCTCGGTCATCAGCCTCCTCTTCACCAACAGGTGGTCTTGCCCCTGATAAATCATCAAAATTACATTTTTCATCGGTCACACGAGACTCCGGTGGGAGGACGTATATCGTCTCATGTGGAGGCGTGACGGACCATCACAGAAAATCAAATGGGACCACAAAGACTGGTTTTTCCCTCTGAGGTTCCCCATCTGGGGGTTAAGACTAAGCCCAACACTTCTGGGGCTGCTTCAGCCGGGGTGATTCCCGAGGTTTCTCAGTCTGGGTCTAAACGTGCCTAGCCTAACTCAAGATTTCCTGTCAAGTGACTAAAAGTACTGGGGTGAAACCCAGAGGATCACCAATCTGGGGCTTTTTCAAAGACCAGCGGGATCCAGGCGCTCTATTTTGGAGCTCTGGCTACCAGGCGTGACCCAATGCTTTACCACAAACAATCTTGTGGTCGTACCAGTCCTGCTGAGGGGGAAAAGAAAGAGGGCAAAGGCCCTAGTCCTTCTAGCACCGGCCCTGCTTAGTTCCCTAACTGAGGGCTAATTCTTACACAGAAACCAAAAGGGCTAAAAAGTGCTCCAGGTCTGCTAGCACCGGCTCTGCCGAGGTTCCCTGTCAGAGGGTTAAAACCGATCCAAAAGCCCATAAATCCCTGTAGAGACAATGGCCTCACTAAAACCTGTGACGCAGATCACTTCAGGCAGTGACAAAATGGCATTTCATCCCACGCGGTCTGCCATTTGGCAAGCTCTTCTACACCAATGTTCTCAACGGCGGGCACAGAGGGGCCTACCTTTGGGGTAAATGCCAGAGTTTTCCTAGCAGAGGACAGAATTGCAGATTTATCAACCACGTGCTTTCTTTTCCTGAACTCCGCTCTCATGTCAGCATGGTGGTTCCAGAGACTCTTGGGCCTGGTGGCTTCATGTGTCCTAGCCTTACCTCTTGCAGGACTGAAGACGAGCTGTTGGTCCCAAGCTTCGGACCCAGACTCCAAAAGGATTCCAATAGCATCCTTTATAACAGCAGATCTTCAATGGTGGTCAACCTCCAGCAACCTTTCGGTGGGAACCTCCTTCCAGGAGTCCTTCCCACAGATTACGGTTACAACAGACTCCTCCCGCCTAGGGTGGGGAGTGACGTTGGGTCACCTTGAGGTGTACGATCTGTGGACCCCCGGGACAGAAAGTCTCATATCAACTACCTAGAACTCCTGGCAGTTAATCTGGCACTGAACAGAGTGGTGCAAATTCGCACTGACAATTCTGTAGCTTTGTCAACAAACAGGGGGGGCACCAGGACGCCTCTGGTGGATCTAGCTATCCAGATTTGGAATTGGGCAATCCAACATGATGTTTGGGGCTGCTTCAGACGGGGTTATTCCTGGGGTTTCCCCGTCTGGCTCTAAATGTACCGAGCCTGGTCTCAGGTTTTCCTGTAAAGTGACTAAGGTACCGGGGCTAATCTCAAGGATCCCCAAACAGGGGCTATAATCAAAACTAGCAGGAACATACGGCCTCATTTAGGGGCTCTGGCTTCCGGATGTGACCCTAAGCTTTCCCACAAACAATCTTGTGGCTTACCGGGTCCTGCTGAGGGGGCAAAGAAGGAGGGCAAGGGCCCTAAGTCTTCAAGCACCTGCCCTGCCGAGGTTCCCTCGCTTAGGGCTATTTCTTCTGCAGAAACTAAAGGGGCGGAAAAGCACCCCAGGTCTGCTAGTACCGGCTCTGCCGAGGTTTCCTGTCAGAGGGATAAAATTGATTACAAAGCCCCTACAATCCCTATGGTGACCACGGCCTCATTAATTCCTGGGACCTAGATCACTTCAGGCAGTGACAAAATGGCGCTTCAACCCACGCGGTCATAATGCAGTGGGCACGTAAGCCTTCTACAAGAGGACAGTACAAAAGTAAATGGCTTTCCTTTGACTGTGTCTTGTCTTTTATATCGAACATCCACGTCTTATCATGCACAACATATCTGTCAGCTATTCCAGCTTATCTTTCTACAGATAATTGCTCTTTTTCTCTGACAAACCCAGTAATCACAGGATTTATGCCGGTCAGGCCTCCTCACCCAAAATGGGATCGAAAAGTGGTAGTTACTGCTTTGTTATCACACAAATTACGACAGGTCAGTGGTTAAATTTATTTTTCGTTTGTAAAAATCTAAATCACTTGCCCTCCAACCGTACTATCTAATTCCTTGTGTGGTGCCTGGCCCTTGATAGCGCTGGTGTTCCGCTTATCTAGGGATAGGGGATAGATAAGAAGAAGCTTGCCCTAACTACTTTCAGGCAGTTAATTTTTGTATAACATCAGAAGACACCACTCTGAGAGTCTCTACCAACTCTAAACCCAAGCATTGTACTCTGGGCATGCCAGGTGAAATGTGTTACTTTATTCTCTTTCCCCGGATTGGCATCTAAAACACGATTTAAAGCAAGGAGAAATGTATTAAAGTTTGTAATCCATCCTTTGGAATTCCACGCACGGTAATTCCGGCATGATGCTTCAAAATTGCAAGTGGGCATTCCTCCACTTGTATCACCTCTGGTCCTTTTGTATGGTCCTGTTTTTATAGGAGGACAGAATTGGCCTACCGGTTTCAGTGGTTTATCTAGTTATACCACTTTCATCAGGGCCTCAGCAACCCTCAGGGTACTGACACAAAACACAACAAAAAGAGACTCAGCTCCAACAGGTCACTGCACTTACAAGGTAGACAAACGTGGAGGGGGAAGGGGAAGAGAAAAAGGTATATTTTATATATCATCTTCCCCTATTAACATTCCTATCCTTACCCCCTCTTAATGGTGTACATGCTCCTTACCATGGTTGCAGTTCCTGCCATGCCAGATGTGGAAGAAATGCCTCTTCTAAGATACCGGATTGCTTAATTTGCCCTCATCGACAAGCCATTTGAACCAATGACCACTACAGAGCTCAAGTTTCTCTCCTGGAATTGCAGTAACCTCTGGGAGAAGAATAAGCAAGTTTCAAGCTCTCTCTGTCAAACACCGTTCTTGACCTTTCACAAGGATAAGGTTGTGCTTCGCACTCATCCTTCTTTCCTTCCAAAAATTGTCTCAGAGTTCCACATATGTCAGTTCATATCCCTACCGGTTTTCTATCCCAACCCGGTTTCAGATGCGGAAAGGGTTCTACATAACCTTGATGTCCGAAGAGTTCTAAAGTTTTACCTTGACAGAACAAGCGAACTTAAAAGCTCCTCACAACTCTGTTACTTTCGGGGACAGAAAAGGGAAAATGGCTTCAGAAGCGTCTTTCTCACACTGGATCGCTTCATGTATCTCAAAGGCGTATACAATTCAAGGCCTTCAGCCCCCAAGAGGCATTCATGCACATTTGGTCTGTGTCAAAGCGGCTGCTGTTGAGTTTCTGAAATATGGTTCCTTGAGAGTTCATAGCCAAGGCTGCTATGTGGGCTTCTCCCTCGGTTTTCTGCAGACACTATTGTCTTGACTTGAGCTCCCGGGCTGATGCCCAGTTCCGCCAAGCAGTTCTTAAGAACCTGTTCCAGTAAGGGAAATTTTCATTATCCTGTTTCTTTGGTCAGTGCTTGGGAATCTCCCAAAAGTATGGAGGAAAGGGGACAAGACGTAGGAGTATAATAAAGTTACTCACCATAGTGACTATCTTACTCCTAGTCCATAGTCCCCTTTCCTCCATACACCTGCCTGCTGTCCCCTCTAAGAAGTATCCTCTAGTTTGCTAATGGTCCTTCCACTTTGGCATTAGAAAAGTAGTGAAGGGTGATGCCCGGGTGGAGCTCAGGAATGCAGAGCTAAGGTAACGTGCGGTGGCCCCATGTAAAAATAAAAGAAGGACAAATAGTTATTTTTGATGCTTCAAAAGTGCTCTGGTCCCGTCCAGGTGGACAGAATGTCCCAAAAGTATGGAGGAAAGAGGACAATGGACTAGGAGTAAGGTAGTCACTACGATAAGTAACTTTATTATTAGGTAGAAAGGTAGCCAGTTCCTCAGCCTATGAGGTACGGATTGCAACTGCAACTACATTAGTGGCAAGGTACAACAAGGCACAGTGGGATGAGATGTATGATCTCATTAAAGAGGTACCAGAACCTCTAAGATCTGACATGAATAAGATTGTGCAGGAAGGGAAGCATTCTACGAATGTGGCTTCAGCTGAAACAGTCGGGAGACAAGTTGTAGAGGTCAGAGTCATCAAAAGACATGCATCGCTGCAAAACAAGCTAATTTACAATATATGAAAGCAGTAGTGGAGGCATGTCCGTTTGGCAGAGCAGTTAAAAATGCACTTGAGTTAACTAAAAGAACGTGAAACAACTAAAAGTCTGGGACAAATCAGAGGAAAATCATACCAATACAGGGGAGGCTCGGCTATCCGATGGACTTATTGCACCCAATCGTTCACACATTACACGAGCCAATATACATACCATTCAGGGAACAGCTAGTGGTTTCCCAGTCAGGGGGCACAACGCCTGCAAAGACTAGGCAGAATGCGGGGCAGAGAACAAAACCCCGGGTCAGCTGCTAAGCAATCACTTTATAGTGGTGGTCCCCCCTACCCCAATGTTTCCCTGGTAGCGGAAAGACTAACATCTTACACCCACACATGGGAAGGAATAACATCTGACCAGTGGGTACTAATCACTGTCAAAGAGGGGTATTGTGTAGAACTATTAACCAAGCCACACACTCTACCTCTCCGACACATAAAAATGCTGTGCGAACATCTGGCAATTCTCAAAGAAGAGATATAAATGCTTATTCAAAAGGGAGCCATCACACCAGCCCCTCAGGATCAGGTAAGGAAGGGGATGTATTGTCTTTACCTCCTTGTTCCCAAGAAAAACCAGACAACAAGGCCAGTTTAGGAGCTATGTCTTGCAAGAAAGTATGTAAAATCACAGCAATTCTGAATTACTTACCTCCAGAAGGTTATTCCACTACTAAACAAGGGAAATTATATGGCAACACTGGCTTTGAAAGATGCATACTTTCATATTTCATTGTTCTTGGGCCATCCGAAATATCTCTGATAAAAGGTAGACAAAAAACGACTGGTTGATAACAGGGGAGAGTGCACACACAGAAAACAGGAAATTCTTTACCCAGCTTAGAATTTTCCATCAACGAGAACATTTCAAGCCAAAACAAACCGTTTCTAGGGGCTGTGTTGAACACACAAAAATCAAAGGCTTACCCTTTTGCAAGGAAGAGTGCAGGCACTACTTTATCAAATCCTGTGTTACATAGCCTGTTGCCAGATAAATCTCAGGAAAGTTATGAA
Source organism: Ambystoma mexicanum (assembly GCF_040938575.1). Lineage (NCBI taxonomy): Eukaryota > Metazoa > Chordata > Amphibia > Caudata > Ambystomatidae > Ambystoma > Ambystoma mexicanum. Next base: position 636,252,186 of record NC_090928.1, on the reverse strand, counting down.
GCTCCTTGGTATGATGGCAGCTTGCATCTTGCTGGTACCACATGCACGCCCCAACATGTGCCCAATACAGTAATGGCTAGCAGAGCAGTGGTCTCAGAAAACAGGCAAAAGGCATGATGTGGTCAGCACAGCAAGCCAAACCACACATCAACTTGTTAGAGCTACTAGCTGTGAAAATGGTGATATGTAGTGTTCAAAACATCTTGATGGGGTAAAAGGTATCCTCATCAACACAGATCATACCACACCCATATTCTATATCGACTCAGCAGTGTTGTCCCAGCTTGCACAGAACATTTGGCAGTGGTGTCTCAAAAGGATCACATACATTCAAGCACAACGTGTTCCAGTGCAACATAATTGTCTTGCAGACAGTTTAAGCAGCAGAGTCCTGGTAAAGGAACACAAGTGCAAACAACTCCAGTACACTCACAGATTTTTGCACAATGGGGTCATCCACTGGTTGTGCTGTTTGCAACAGCAGAAAACGTAGAATGCACAAGCTTTGCATTTAGGCACCCCAAAAAGGGTCACTAAGCAATGTACTATCAGTTGGCCTGGGATATTAGCATACACATTTCCCCCAGCACCACTCCTAAGCAAGGTAGTGCACAAACTCCACCCGGCGCACCCGACAATGATACTCATTGTACCAATGTGGGTCAGACAGCCGCAGTACTCCAACCTGATGAACATGTTCATATGCCTACCAATGAAAATTCCAGGCACACACAACCTGCTATCTCAACAGCAGCTGGTAACACACCCAAATCTTCAAACAACTAATTTGGTAGCTTGGCTCCTGAAACCCTATATTAAACCATTTGTATTTTGTATTTATTTGTTATTTATAGAATGCCTTACGCAAGGCGCTGTACAAAACCAGTGTACAGTACAATAAAATTAACAACTGGATACAATAAAATAATATAACTTACAATAGAACTCACAATACAATTAAGGCTGAAGTAAGAACGTTTTTAGAGCAGCACGGAAGGTAGAGTAAGAATGAATGGACCGCAAATTAAGAGGGAGAGCATTCCAGTGAAGAGGAGCCAGAAGAGAAACGAGAGGAAGCACATCGGGGATGAGGGACAGTTAAAAGAAAGAGGTTTTGGGAACAAAGAGTACGAGAAGGGACATAAAAGGAAACAAGAGAGATAATGTAAATAGTAGCAAATCCATAAAGAGATTTAAATACTATGCAGAGAAAATTGAATTTAAGTTGGGAGTGAAAAGGTAGCCATCGAAGAGAAGCCAATGAAGGAGAAATGGAGTCACAAATAGGTAGGGAATACAGAAGACAGATAGAGGAATTGAAAATAGGTTTAAGGGGAGCTAGACGGGTGGCAGGAAGACCAAAGAGGAGAACAGAACAGTAAAATAATCAAGAGAAAATTAAAGAGGAGATTCGAAGCTTTGTGGCACTAAAAGTAAGAAAAGGTCTAACTTTCCGGATCTTAAAAAGATAAAAGTGACAAGAACGAGATGTGATTGAGATATGATGAGCAAAGGAAAGATTAGTATCCAGATGTAGACCAAGGTTGCGGGCAGTCGGAGAAAAGGGCAGATGTGAAGGAGAAAAGAGAGCAAACAGAGGAGAGACAGGAAGAGGTATACTATTGGCGGGAAAGATGAGAACTTCAGTCTTAGACAGATTAAGGACAAGAAAATGGTCCGACGTCCAAGTTTTGATCACAGAAAGACAGGCAGAGACGTTGGAATGTATATCAGGTGTGAAAGAAGATAAGGATAGGAATAGTTGGGTGACGTCGGCATAAAAGGGATGAGACAACCTGAACGAACAGATAATCTTGGCTATTGGAGAAGTATACAAAGAGAAAAGAAATTGACCAAGAACAGACCCTTGTGGAACACCCTGTAGAAGAGGAAGGGGGATCAGAATTAACACCAGCCCAGGATCCTGAGTAGGTGCAATCAGAGAGATAGGATTTTAACCATGTGATTACAGAACCAGAAATCCAAAAGGAGAGAGAGAGAGAGAGAGAGAGAGAGAGAGAGAAGTAGTGAATGATCCACTGTATCAAACGCAGCTGATTAGTCCAAGAGTATAAGAATAGAAGAGTGTTTTAGATAGCGCGCAGGAAGAAGAGAGTCACCTACAGATCAAAGAGCAGTTTCCGTAGAATGAAGAGGTCGAAAACCAGATTGAAAGCGAGGTAGAATAGAATAAAGAGTAACAAAGGAAGAAACCTGAGAGTATATGAGACATTTCCGTAATTTAGAAAGATAAGAAATAGGACGGAAATTCAAAGGAATGGTAGTATCCAGGGAAGGTCTTTTCAGAACAGGAAGAATAATGAATGTTTGAATAAGAGAGGACATTTAGAAATGGTAAGAGAGATGTTAAGAAGGCTGGTAATGTAAGAATGGGGAGAAGAATAGATTTTAGAAATAAGAGAAGATGCAACAGGATCTTTAGGAGAAGCAGTAGGATTGGCCTGAGATTTGAGTAAAGAAGTGTCAGAATTAGAGATGGATGAAAAAGAGGAAAGGACGCAACAGGGGAGGGAAGGAAAAACAGAAGAAGGTGAAAGCGTGGAAACAAGGGGAATGGCAGAACAGAGAGAATTCACTTTAGAAGTGAAGACATTTGCAAAGTCAGATGCAGTAAGTGTAGAGAGAAGGGAGTGATCAGGCAAAGGTGGACACAATAGGCGAGAGAGGGATTGAAAGAGATGGCGAGGATGGGATGATCGAGAGTGCAAGAGATCAGAATAATAAAGACGTTTAGAAGAACGAAGTGCCTCATCATATAAATTATGATAGGAAGAAAAAGACACTGTTAGACACAGATCGAGATATATGTCAGTGACGTTCCAGGCGATGGAGAGCCCTACGCATGGAGCAAAGATACAGAGTAAGCCAAGGCTGCAAGGGTTTACGAGAAGGAGAACATTTTGGAAGAGGATAGAGTTTCAACAGAAGTAGAAAGAGAAGCAGAGAAAACTGAAGTTGCATCATCAGTGCTGCAAACGTAGAATAAGATGGGAGAGTGGAGACACAGGAGGATACAACGATCACAAAGGAGAAAATATGGGGTAAGACCGGGGGGGTTAAATAGGTGTCGGACCATTTACAACTTCCCACAAGCGGTAAGGACCTATTAAGGGAGACTGAAAAACCAAACACCAGACATTGGTATTTTAATAAATGGAAGTGGTTTGTGCTCTGGTGTATACCAAAACATATCAGTCCCATTGACTGCCCACCAACAAGCAATTCACCAAAGGTGCATTTAACCGCGCTATCCGCATACACAGCTTTACAAAACAAGGTATTCTGCTGGAAGATACCAGTTGTCAAGGCCTTCCTGGAAGAGATAAAGTGTATATATCCATTGGTAGCACACCCGCCATCAGGTTGAGGTTGAAACACTGTGCTGTTATGCTTATCCCCCCTTGAACCAATGCACCAAGCACCTCTCAAAGAACTTGCATACAAGGTTGTGGTCTTATTGTAGTCACCTCTGTCAGAAGAATAAGTGAACTTTCATCTCTGTACACAAACACAAGGTGGTTCTGAGGACACACCCTTGGGTCCTGACAAAATACATCTCAAAATCTCATCTCAATAAATCAATTGAACTACCAGCCTGCTTTCAAAAACCTTAGAACAGTGGTGATAGGGCACTTCATACACTTGACATCCATTGGGCATTCATGTGTTATTCCAGTCAAACTAAAGCGTTTAGGAAAACCAATTTGTTTTGTTTTGCAATGACTCCAAGAAGAGAAGGCGGTTTAGTCACAAAATCAACAATTGGCCGGTGGATTGTGAGGTGTATACATATGTTACATGCTAGAAAAGAAAACACTTCCCTTTGCCCCAAAGGCACACTCCATGCGTAGCACAGGTGCAAAACTTGCTTTCATTGCTAGTGTGCCACTCAAAGCAATTTGTAAAGCAGAAACACAGAGCTCTATATACACTTTCCCTCAACAGTATTGTGCAGATACTGTGGAGAGTCAGAAGAAGGACACAGACTCTGAGAACATTTTTGTAATGCGTTTATTAAAGAATAAAAAGAAGGCCTATCTTTCCCCTTCACTATGGGGTGTTCCCTGCCTACTTTACTAAGGTGCTCGTCAGTCGTGAATGCATGTCCAAAAGAATCAATCTGCTGTCCAAAGCTAACCTAACTGACCCTACCACTATTTTAATCAACTAGTGCCAGGAGAAGGGCTGCCTTCTCCTGGTAGTTCTGCTTTTGCACTTATGTTCTCTTCCTTCCAGAGATCTGATCAATATACAATTCTTAAATAGTATCTTGTTCTCTATATTAGTTCCTTCAACTCCCTTAGGGGATTGCTTGTCTTTTCCTCCTCTTAGTTAGGGTTCGCCCTTGCTCTTATCAGAATGCTGCCCTTTATTATCGGATTCTGAGTGTACTTGTATCGAGTCCTTTTCTCTGGGGTTTTTGTTGTCCAAATGCTTATGGTTACTCTTTTCCCAAAGTCATCTTTCTTGTATAAGATTTATCTTGGGAAACTCTCTGGCCTTTAGTTCCTAAGTGTCTCTCTTTATTGTGTTCCACTCCCTGTCTCTTAGATATTGGGTAATCTTCCCCTTTTCCCAAGATATCAACACTGCAATTCTATTCCTTTCACTCTTGGTGCTTTCTGTATTTCTCAGTACCACATTAATATAGTTTATCGACTTTTTTTCAACACTTTGTTTATTTGTACTGGGATGAGTTTTGTTACTTCTACAACAAGTCCCTTTTGGCTTCCCGGTATTCCCGTTCTCCCAGTTACTTTCAGTCTTTTAGGGGAACATTTCTGCTCACTGTATGTATTTGGGATCTTGTTCTTGCTTGCTTAGGTTTGCTTTCCTTGATGCCGCTTTATGTGTTTTTCTGTCTCCTGTTTGCCTTCTCGATACCGCTGCTGGTACTCTATCATTTCGGTACTTCTTCTCTGAGGTGGCATTGTTGAGAGTGTAACCTGCCCACCATGATTGCTTTGTGCTCTCGCCTACACACCGAGCTCTCTGGTCCAGCCGTCTCGAGTCTGTTTCCCTGACACGCCGGGCTTCCAGCCCATCCTGCGTCTGCTTAAAGCAGTTCTGAACTTTCTGGGTTTCGCTGTGCGAGTCATCTCCATCTCCTTCAGGTGTTCTACGTATAGGCAGCTTCCCCTGTGTCTCTGCCTTCCTCTCTTTCTCTTCCTCCCCTTGGCATCTCCTCTCTTTTCAACATACTCGGCACAGTCCATTGGGAATTGTGATTTGAAGGGACAGCTTCTCCTCCTCTTTGATTATGGTAAACATTTACTTTCGCTACGTCCCAGTCATGGAACTTGTAATGATTTGGTTTATTGGATAGTTCCATATAGGGGAGAACATTTCAAGCCAAAATGAACCGTTGCTATGGGCTGTGTTCAACACAAACAAATTGAAGTCTTACACTTTGCAAGAAAGAGTGCAGGCACTACTCTGTCAAATCCCTTGTTACATAGCCTATCACCAGATAAATGTAAGGAATGTTATGAAGCCTCTTGGCATGATGGTGCCCTGTATCTTGCTAGTTACACATGCATGCCCCAACATATGCCCAATACAGTAATGGCTAGCAGAGCAGTGGTCTCAGAAAAAAGGCAAAAGGCACAGAACATTTAGCAGTGATGTCTCAAAAGGATTTATTTATTCGCATTTGTTTAGTGCACAGGCAGCCCAGAGGGCATCGTGGCGCTTGTTACAGATATGACTTGTTGTACATACAGTGAAGTCATTACTTAGTTGCAAGAGAGGAATAGTAGTTACAGGAGAGGAGAGGAGGAGGAGAGAGAAAAATGACACAACGGAAGAGGAATTAGTTAAACAAGGTGGTTTTCAGTTTTTTTTCGGAAGGCAGTGAGAGAGGTTTCTGCTCTGAGCGTACTAGGTAGTGCTTTCCCTAGCTTAGGGGCAATGTGGGGGAAGCTTATTCCACCTGCTCTGACTCGTTTGATGCGTGGGACCCTAAGTTGGTTGGTGTGGCATTGCCTAGTTGGTCTGGTGGAGTGAGATCTGGCTAGCGTATCAGACAGGTATGAAGGTGTAGACAGGTTGATACATTTGTGTGCGGTGGTGAGTATTTTGAATGTAATGCGCTCTTTAACAGGTAGCCAGTGTGCTGCCTTTCTGGCTTGCGTGATGTGGTCCCTTTTCGGTATATTGAGAGCTGCTCTTAGTGCTTATTCTGTGTTGTTTGGAGTTTTTTGAGATTGGAATTGGAGGTGCCAGCCAGTAGCGAGTTACAATAATCTAGTTTGGCTCCAATAGTGGCTCTGGCAATAGAAAGGCAATTATCTTTGGTTAGGAAGGGTTTGATGGCATTAATGAGCTTAGTGCTCAGGGCGGAGGCAGAAACAATGGAGTTGACTTGCTTGTCCATGGAGAGTGAGGCGTCAATGTGGACTCCTAGTGTTTTAACAGAAGGTAGAACTGGGATGACACAATTGTCTATGCAGAAGTTGGTGTAGAGTAGGTTGAGGTTCGTGAGAGTGGATTTTTGACTAAGGATGAGAATTTCGGTCTTATCTCCGATAAGACATAGGCCGTTCGTGGCCATCCATGCTTGGATGGTGGCGTAAATATTCTGGAGGGTGGCTGCGTCCTGATGGTTGAGTCCTGTGAGCAGGAGGAGTACTTGGGTATCGTCAGTGTAATTGGTGTATGTGATCCCAAGTGCGTCCAGTTTATCAAAGAGAGGTTTGGTAAAAAGATTATAGAGGGTAGGAGCCGTACATGAGCCTTGAGGGACTCCATGCCTGATGGTGGTAGGCTGTGCGTTAGCTATGTTGGAAAACACTTTCATCACTCTTCCTTCGAGGAAGGAAGTTATCCAGTTTGTGGCTTGTTTGGAGAAATGTGCGGCCTGAGTGAGATGGTTCGTGAGGATGGCATGATCGACTAAATCAAATGCCGCCGAGAGGTCTAGGAGGAGCAGAAGGGCCGGTTTGTCTTTATCTAAAATTAGGGTAATTTAGTTCTTCAGATCTAGTAAAGCGGTTTCAGTGCCATGACCTTTGCGGAATCCGGACTGCCTTTTACCTAGGACAGCGTTGTTTTCCAGGTAGGACTGTATCTGCATGTGTACAGCTTTATCTAAGATTTTTAGAAGAAATGGAACCGTTGTAATGGGACGGTAGTTGTTAGGTTGGGCAGGGTCCAGGGTTGTTTTTTTTAAGAGCGGGCGCACCCACGCCTCTTTAAGGCTGTCAGGGACTTTGCCCGTCTTGAATGAGGCGTTGATGAATGCTGTGATGATCGGTGTGAGGGGTGCCACACACTCTTTATTGATGTTGGGGGGGCGTATATCGCCTTTGCATTGAGATGGTTTGAGCTGTTTGAGGATGAGGAGAGCATCTGATTCGGTGATTGGAGAGAAATTGAATTTGGAGGTGTGCTTATCTTTAGCGGTATTGACGGAGAGGGTCTGATGGGGGTGCAGAGCCTTGAAGTGTTCTGCTATTTTATTTTGAAGAAGGTCTATTTTGTTTAGCATCGCAGTTTGGATGCTATTGCACCAGGCTTCATCCTTAACAATCTCATCTGTACAGATTGGGGGGACGGTGAGCTCTTTAAAGATGGTGAAAAGCTCTTTTGAGTGGGAGTTGGCTTCCAAGATACGTATATTGTAGGTTTCTGACTTCGCCTTAAATATGGCACTTTTGTATTTTTTAGAAATACAAAGAAAGTCTACTTTGGTGGTATCACAAGGATTGGCCTGCCATGTTTTGAGGGCTTGGCGCTTGCATTGGCGTAGATTTAATAAGTCCTCCGTGAACCATGAGTTGGAGTGAAACGATTTTTTTTCCTTTTTGTTTTCAAGGGAGCTTTTTTGTTTTCAAGGGAGCTGCGGCGTTGATGGCATGGGTGAGGGATCACATACATTCAAGCACAACATGTTCCAGGGCAACATAATTGTCTTGCAGACAGTTTGAGCATCAGAGTCCTAGTAAAGGAACAAAAGTGCAAACAACACCAGTACACTTACACAGATTTTTGAACAATGGGGTCATCCAATGGTTGAGCTGTTTGCAACATCAAAAAAACGCTGTGTGCACAAGCTTTGTATCCAGGCACCCAAAAAGGGTCACTAGGCAATGTAATATCTTTCGGTTGGCCCAGGCTAATTGCATACACTTTTCCCCAGCACCACTCCTAGGCAAGGTAGTGCACAAACTCCCCCCAGCAGACCGGACAATGATACTCATTGTACCAATGTGGGTCAGACAGACGCGGTACTCCAACCTGCTGAACATGTTCATATACCTACCAATCAAAATTCCAGGCACACACAACCTGCTATCTCAACAGCAGCTGGTAACACACCCAAATCTCCAAACAAATAATTTGTGAGCTTGGCTCCTGAAACCCTATATGTGACCATTTGTATTTTTTGTATTTTGTATTTATTCGTTATTTATATAGCACCTTACGCCAAGGCGCTGTTCAAAACCAGTTTACAGTACAATAACATGAACAAGTGGATACAATAAAATAATATAACTTACAATAGGACTCACAATACAATTAAGGCTGAAGTAACTATGAGGGTTATTCATAGAATTCAACGCACAAGTGGCACATGCGGCTGGCGCACAGTGTGCACATGTGAATTTCTGCGCCAGCCACGTGCGCTAAAAGCCATTTCCGCGCACAGCGTATTCATGGATTTTAGCTTCCAACACCAGCCGTGGCGCAGAGTGGTGCAGCGACCCTGCAGCAGCGCCAGTTACGCCCCCAACCCCTCCCCGTGTGCCATGCACAGCGCACAAATCCCATACATGGCGCACAGGCCCCCAACCACGAAAACGCCTGTAAAACTCCCCGTGCACCCCTCCGAATACATGTACCTCGCTGCACGGGGAGTGTCACACGCGATTGGAGCGGGGTATGTGTATAACATGGGTTCGCGGGAAGTTTCACACGCGAAATGCCGTTGCGAGTGAGGTACGTGTATTTCGGGGGTGTGTGGGAAGTTTCACACGCGATAGGCCCTGTGCGAGTGGGGTATGTGTATTCCTGGGGTGCGCAGGAAGTTTCACATGTGATTGGAGTGGGGTACATGTGCGCGGGAAGTTTCACACACGAAATGCTCTGTGCGATAGGGGTACGTGTATTCCTGGGGTGCGCGGGAAGTTTCACACGTGATAGGCCCTGTGCGAGTGGGGTATGTGTATTTCGGGGGGGCGCGGGAAGTTTCACACGCGATAGGCTCTGTGCGAGTGGGGTACGTGTATTCCTGGGGTGCGCGGGAAGTTTCACACGCGATTGGAGCGGGGTACGTGTATCTCAAGGGGTGCGCGGGAAGTTTTACACGCGAAATGCCCTGTGCGAGTGGGGTATGTGTATTCCTGGGGTGCGCGGGAAGTTTCACACGCGATAGGCCTTGTGCGAGTGGGGTACGTGTATTCCTGGGGTGTGCGGCAAGTTTCACACGCGATTGGAGCGGGGTACGTGTATTTCGGGGGTGCGCAGGAAATTTCACACGCGATTGGAGAGGGGAACGTGTATTTCGGGGGTGCATGGGAAGTTTCACACGCGATAGGCCCTGTGCGAGTGGGGTACGTGTATTCCTGGGGTGCGCGGGAAGTTTCACACGCGATTGGAGCGGGGTACGTGTATTTCGGGGGCGCGGGGGGAGTCCTACACGTGAATTGGCAGTGTTCCCTCTAAAACCTCCACGGCCCCTACAGGCAGCCCACACCACAGGGTACTACCCTGCACCCCAGGTCATGTCCCGCAGGCAGCCCATCCACCATGGGCACCCCCCCCAGCCAATCCACATGTCACCTTGCACTGGTGATCACCAACTCATGTCCCCCAGCACCCCCACCCCCCAGCAGTCAGGGGCACCTGCCAGCAGGCCCCCACTCATGTCCCCCAGCACCCCCACCCCTGGGCAATCTGGGGCACCTTCCAGCAGGCCCCCACTCATGTCCCCCAGCACCCCCACCCCCCAGCAGTCAGGGGCACCTGCCAGCAGGTCCCCAACCATGTCCCACTCATGTCCACCAGCACCCCTGCACTCCCACCCCCCAGCAGTCAGGGGCATCTGCCAGCAGGCCCCCACTCATGTCCCCCAGCACCCCCATCCCCCAGCAGTCAGGGGCACCTGCCAGCAGGCCCCCACTCATGTCCCCCAACACCCCAATCCCCCAGCAGTCAGGGGCACCTGCCAGCAGGCCCCTACTCATGTCCCCCAGCACCCCCACCCCCCAGCATTCAGGGGCACCTGCCAGCAGGCCCCCACTCATGTCCCCCAGCACCCCCACCCCCCAGCAATCAGGGACATCTGCCAGCAGGCCCCCACTCATGTCCCACTCATGTCCCCCAGCACCCCACCCCCCAGCAGTCAGGGGCACCTGCCAGCAGGCCCCCACTTATGTCCCCCAGCACCTCCACCCCCCAGCAGTCAGGGGCACCTGCCAGCAGGCCCCCACTCATGTCTCACTCATGTCCCCCAGCACGCCCACCCCCCAGCAGTCAGGGCACCTGCCAGCAGGCCCCCACTCATGTCCCCCAGTACCCCCAACCCCCCGCAATCAGGGGCACCTGCCAGCAGGCCCCCACTCATGTCCCACTCATGTCCCCCAGCACCCCCACCCCCCAGCAGTCAGGGGCACCTACCAGCAGGCCCCCACTCATGTCCCCCAGCACCCCCGCCCCCCCAGCAATCAGGGGCACCTGCCAGAAGGCCCCCACTCATGTCCCACTCATGTCCCCCAGCACCCCCACCCCCCAGCAGTCAGGGGCACCTGCCAGCAGGCCCCCACTCATGTCCCCCAGCACCCCCACCCCGCAAACCCCCAGCAATCAAGAGCACCTGCCAGCAGGCTCCCACTCATGTCCCCCAGCACCCCCTCCCTCCAGCAGTCAGGGGCACCTGCCAGCAGGCCCCCACTCATGTCCCCCAGCACCCCCACCCCCCAGCAGTCAGAGGCAACTGCCAGCAGGCCCCCACTTATGTCCCCCAGCACCCCCACCACCCAGCAGTCAGGGGCACCTGCCAGCAGGCCCCCACTCATGTCCCACTCATGTCCCCCAGCACCCACGTCATGACGATCCTCAATCATAGGCCTCATGGCCACCCACACCACACCCCACGCCACGCCACCCCAAAGACCCAAACAAGTATTGCATTCACCCACAGAGAAATGGCCATTACATAATACAACCCGAATGGCAAGTATATACATGAAAACATGTCAGTTACACACACACAATGGGTGCAAGTGAATGTGAAAACCCATATCATGACATGCATGAAACCAATGAGAGAATACCACACATCGAAGTATGAAACAAAAATGTGTTGAACACAACATGAATGTAATGAAAAAAACAAAAATCAATAATGGGAATAAGAAATAAAATGCAGCATGTCCGGAAAAAAATAAAAAAATATGAAATCAGAATCCAAAGAAATCCAAATGAAAATGTGTCCAAAGTCTCAGTCCAACAAAGCAAATCCAAGGGAAAAAAATGTATGAAATCCATTGCGCTATGGTGAAATTAAAATAAAAACGAGAAACATCCACTGTTCAACTATATACAAATCACCAATCCAGGGTCCATGAGCCCAATAAATGAAATGAAACCTACAAAAAACCCTACCTAATAATGAACTTTATACAAAAATGTGGTGCATTGTCCGAGCAGCACAAAATAAACAAAAACAGAAAGGAAACCTAACACTATCTAACTATTTACAATGGCAGCGGGCTAGTCCCACGGCCCACTTTTTTATGTCCCGGGCCAGGGCATCATCGAACTCCCGCTCAATGTCCTGGAGGCGGTCCTGGCCTCGAGGGTTCGCAGGGACGACGACATGTTCACCTCCAGCTCCCTGCGAATTGCCTCGAGGCACTCGGCCCGCCTCAGGGCCCCCCGCATTCAGTTCTCCGCCCTGACCATGTTGTGAGCCGTGTCTCTTCCGCCCGCTGCTGCTCTGCATCTATGACGTGGCCCAACCGCTGCCACACGGAAGACACTTGAAATCCGGGGTCCTCCTGCCCTATGGCCGATGCCTGCCCCTCCGATGTTGAAGGCCCCGAGCCATCATTGCTCCCACCATGTTGCTGCTGCTGTGCCTGTGCCTGCGCCCTGGCTCTTGCTGCCTGCATGTCCTCCTCCGGCTGGGGTGCAGTTGTCGTGGTGGCCACCCCTGCTGGACGTCAGACTTCCGACTGTGGCAGGGACGTGTCCTCCACCAGTCTGGCCGCTGGGTCAGGGGCAGCTCCACAGGGTACCCAGGTGACACATAGGTGAGAAGATGGCATAGAGGACGACTGGCGCGTAGGGGGTTCAGGTGAGGAGGGGGTCGCAAGAAGGTCCAGCACACGGAGGAATCCAGCACCGGTGACCCGTCCCAGTAGGTCAACGTGGTCAAAGAGGCATGCAAGACGACATGCAGTCTCTCCACGAAAAGACTGCATGTCACCTCACATGCCCCGTTGACGCAACGCTATCCCACTCAGGACAGGCTCAACACGGTCCCGGATAGCCACGTTCGCAGGCAGAGGAAGGCCAGTTGTTGTGCGCTCATCCCCTCCCTGAAAACGGGTCTGGACGTAGGCATCCCTGCTGGTGCCAGATGATGCAGTGACAGGATCAGGGACAGGATTACACACAGGCACCTCTGCGGCTGCCTGTGCTGCCTCTTGTCCCTGCCCCTGCACTGCACCACTAGCACCAGTGGAATCCCCACCTCCAGACCCCATGTGTGTCCCTTCCGCGGCCTCCTCCGCCACCAAACCCCCCACCAACCTGGATGACTCCGTGCCATCTTCCTTTGTTGGACCCTGTGGGGTCTCAGCTGCCCCTTCTGCTGCCGAGGAGTCCACCTCCGACCTTTGCCTCTTGGACCTACCCTCGGCAGCTGCGGCCTGGGACGCAACACCAGACTCCTCACTCCCCGACGAGATGACAATCTGGGAGGGGAGCCGGGCCTTGCGTCTCCGGCTGGTGGTGCGATCCCTGCCGCTGTGCTCCACAGCACCCTTTCCGCCCTCTTCATCAGTTGACGCTGCAGACAGGGAGAGATAAAACACAGACATCAGGGCACTGTACAATGGACTGATACACACATGACAGTTGCACATGAGTGGCAGTGTCAAGCGTCAGACATGGCATCACACTCCATGACACACATGTCATTTCAACTCACACACATGAGCATTTCCACAGCAATATTGCACCAGGCAGCAACATCCATACACATACAACAACATGAGCAGCCGAAGGTGAGCCTGACATCACATGAAACACAGGGAGTGCACTAGACATGCACACACGCCACCACACTTACATGCATGTCTACATCTCCTCCAACTGTCGCAGTGATGCGAACTCCATACATGTCACATCTGGCATTCAGCCTTCTACATATCAGTGTCACGTGCATCCATGTTGCATCACAGTTGCACACTTGTCACATACACACACATGCACATATACACAGTGCCGATACATGCAGCAGGAACCACCATCCATGTGTGACACCACAACCATGCCAACATACATACACAGAAATTCAAACATGTGTGCTACCACACCTGCATTTGCACAGCATGCTTACCAACACATACACCATCGATGTGTCTCACACCTAAGAGGACTCACATGTGGCAGCCTCACGCCCATGTTCATACACATCCCTACCTGGCCCTACCAAAACACATGTGCAACCTGCATACTACTGGCACACCACCACACGCACAGCGTCCAATCAGTATGCATGTACACTTACCACTCGATTCCAGACGGGTCTGCCTCTCAAGAACCTGGTGATCAGACAGGTGGCCCCGGTGCCCCTTGGCATCCGCTGCCTTCAAGAGGCGCCGGGCCTTGTTGAGGGTCCTGGACCTGAAGTCCTCCCCGCGCTTCTTGACATGGTTTAAGTCGTGGACTGCCACCCCCTCCGCGTTGATGGCAGTCACAATGTCCATCCAGATCCTGGTCTGTCCTTCATTGTCGGCGCGCAAACTTCCAAAGAGGGCATCATACTGCTCCAGGACTTGCTGCACCAGGACACCAACTTCCCTGGCACTGAAGCTGGTGGCCCTCTGCCTCTCTGGCTGGGGGTTGCCAGTGGTGCCAGATGGTGTTGTGCCCGACATGGCAACCCCAGAGGCAGGAGTCGGTGGGCAACTGGGTCCTGGGGCTGGGCTGTGGAGCGATGGTATCCCAGTCGGGAGTCTTCGGTTCCAGCAGGGGTGGTCACAGCAACTGCACCCCTGGCTGATGTGCAGGCAGCAAATAGCAGGGCACGTGGGCAGCAGGCAGTCAGGCAGCAGCAGATGACAGGTGGAAGCGTGCTCAGGGCTCTGGGGGGCAGTAATTCGGTGGTCATCCGTGTGTTGTTGCGTGCCCAGCTTGATACGGAGTGATTTGGCATGTGAAATTCAAGGAAAGGCCCTTCGCGTGTCAGCACACGTACGTGGTTTCATTGGGCCAAAGGCCCTTCGCACGTAAGCGTTTCTGTGACGTGACTCGCGCGGGCGTTTCCCTCGTGATGTGGGCCTAGTGGTTCAGCGCGCCTGAAAAAACTGCACGTCTGCGTGTGGATGCGTGTGGATGCGTGTAATCCGAGGAAAGGGCCTACACGCGCGGGCGTTTCCATCAACACGGGTGCATGTTCATCGTACATGTCCAAAAACTGCACGTCGGAGTGTCAGCTCGTGTAATTGGAGGAAAGGGCCTTAGCGCATAGACGCGTATGTGACGCTGTACGTGTAGGCCGCTTTAAAAGGTACGTGTAGGACCCCATTCCCTTGTACATGCTTTTCGTGGAGAGCGAGTGGGTGAATTTTGTACTTCTTGTCGGTTCACACACGATTACTTCACAGCGTTTCAAGTTCGTACTCCATGTTACCTCTGACAGCGTTCTTTATTTTTTTTGGCCCTGTTTCTTCAAACAGCGTTCACTTCTTCTTTTGTCCTGTCTCCTCAGACAGTGTACAGTTCTTCTTTTGGCGGGGATGTTGCCTATGCGCGTTTTTTTCACGTTCTTTTTCCAGGCAGACGGTGTGTCGCGCACGCATTTAGCAACTGTGCTTACCCCGTGTGTCTCGTACCCCTTCAGAGGTCATTGTAGGCTGCGTGTAACACATGTACGCTTGTTTCTGTGTTTCTGGGTGCCACAGCGTAGTGCGGGTTCATTTTTCCACGCATGTGGTCTACGAGGGGTTGCGTGCACGTTACTTTTTGTTTTTGGGGTGCCTGTGCGTTGCGTGACCCGTCATATTCCCCCAGGGGTCACAGACAGCCTTGTTGGAGCACTAGGGTACGAATTCCATCTGGTATCCTACCCCTTTGACCCCCAATTGCCCAGGACAATAGTTTACTGCAACTCCCATACGCACAACATCAGTGCCATGGTTGGGAGGCGACCTAGCGGTAAGGAAGGCAAAGGTGGCCAACCTCCCAAAGGTGGGCATGGTGGGTGCGGTAGGGGACGTGGCCAGGATTTGCAGGGTGCCCCTAGACCCCCATGTGTGGAGGACCAATCAGGGACACCCATGCCCCCCCCCATGTTTGAGGGAAACGTGGCTGACACCATCCCAGCTCAGCCCTTGTTGGACCAGCCCATTGTGGCTCCTGAGCTGGCACAGGATAACTCCCAGGCTGACTTCCAGGTCAGCAAGTCTAAGCCACGTGTGTCGGTGCAAGTTGGTGTCACCAGGCCACATGGATCTGGGGCAGCAATGTCATCTGCTGCCCCAAGTAGGCAGGGTGGGGAGGCTGCAGGGGCAGCTGCAGCTCTATCCACCCCAGCTCTGAGTCTCCCAGCCGGGACAGTGTCGGTCCTGGTCCATCAAACTGACGTTGCCCCTGCCAACATCACACTTCAGCCAATGCCTGCACCAAGACCTATGGTCATTGTGCCTTCGCACACTCCCGGTACCCAGCCCACCTGCGCTTCTGCCCCTACTGACCAGAACGGCGCAAGCCACTCAGGCTCTGCTCCACCTTTGAAGAAGAGGAAGAAGGGTGCTCTGGCACTACAGGCTGAGACCCCAGACACGGCTACACAGTCTGGCACGTCAAGGAAGCCTAGCTTTAATGACCACGAACTTGATGCATTTGTGAGCTATGTGTCAGCACATAGCCGCGAAATGTTGGTGACTGCAGGGTGCAAGACCACACCTGGTCAACGTAGGGCACACTGGCAGACCATCGTAGATCCCATAAGTGCCCTTGGATTTGTGAGGCGCACAGCTGATGATTGCTACAAGCGGTGGAATGACCTGAAACTCAGAGCAAAGAACAAGCTGGCCTCAAACCATGCCGCTACTCTGGTGACTGGTGGTGGGTCTCCACAAGAGGACAACAAACTCACTGAACATGAGTCTGTTGCTGGGACCTTCGTCACAGAGGAACAGATCCAAGGTGTGGGAGATCTACCTGAGTACGAGGCATTGTCCGGTGAGTGCCCATGCGCGTGTGTGTGTAATCCATGTGTATGTTGTTTGGGTGACGGGTTCTGATTGAGTGCCAGGTGAGGGTGTGTACTCATGAGTGTTATGGGTCACCCATTTGCTTCCTCCCTTGCCAATTAGGCCCACATTAGTGCACTTTACCTTGAACTGTCATCTTGCAACTACATTGTTCAGATTTTGTAAGTGTTCATTCAGGCTGATTGTTTCCACTCTCCCATTTTTGCTACGCATTATTCTGCCCTATTGCAACATATGTGATATGCTTCGGTCATTGTTTACAGCCCACACTGGGCCACTATTTTTACCTGGTCATGTTAATGATTACACCATTCAGGCCGATGGAGTATTGGGCTGCAGACATTTTTTGTTAGGGCCTGTTTGCATGTGGAAGATGACAGATGTTTCCTGTGATGTTAAAGTGACCAACCATTGATCAGCCCACACTTACCGTGTTATTGGACACTGGATGTGTTTCAGTGTGTGGCACATGCATATTTTGCAACACTATTCAGCATCAATCTTCGCATCATGTCGATGTAACATGGATGTGTGACAGTACTCATTCACTGACATATTGCTGTAGTTTTGTAATTTACTGTGGATATGCTACATGGCATCTGTGTGGTGGCATGCGTCATGTATGTGTATTGGACATGCCACTCACAGCCTGATGTGTGATGCCATTGCTACCCAACATGCTGCAAATGTGTTGCTTTTCCATCTTGGTCTCCCCAATGTCTGCCTTTTTGACTCCACTTCCAACTCTTTGACAGTGCATGCATGGCAGGGTTATAGTCATGTGGGACATGTGTAAATCATGTACTGGATCTCTGGCTTGTCACGGCCTATGGGTGTGCTATGGTGCTCATGCCTGTTTCCATTTGTTGTCTTTCATGTTTTTGCAGGTGATGACGCACTTGGTGCTGTTGAGGTTGAGGAGATGGTGCAGACCCAGGAGGAATCTCGGGCACGACCGGGCACCAGTGGGGGACGTGGTGTGGTGGTGGGTGAAAACCCAATGTTACTGCAGACCATATTGTCCAGGGGTGTCTCTGGGTGCACCTCCCCAGACCTCTATTCAGGTGCTGAGTCGGATGATGAGACTTATGTGCCGTCGCAGGTAAGTGTTTCTGACAGGGATTCTGTTCTGTCCAACCCTGGACCAGGGGTAGATCCCTCTATGGGGATGTCAGTGTTGTTAGGTCCGCCTTTGGCAGTTACGGATGCAGGGTCATACTCCACAGCATCTGATCCTGTTCCTGGGCCAGCAGATCAGAAGGGGAATGCAGTCCTGCAGCCTCAGGCAGTGCCAGCACAGCAAGGTGCAGAACACCTTGCCCCAAACAGGTGTGGTGCCCGTTGACGCGGTGGCCGTGCGCCACCAGGCAATACTGTATGGGAAAACTCCATGTACGGTATGGCAACCCAACAGGCAGCATCAGTAGAAATGATGGCTCAGGCAATGGAGAGGGTGGCCACTTCCATTATCCCCCCTGAAAGGCAGAAGGAGCAACAACAGCAGGCAACAGACTCCATTTGCCAATCACACAGGTAAGACATGTTGGCGTCCAACAGGGACAGACGGACGGCACTGGAGACTATGCGCAAATCCATATCAAAAGAGTCACAGGGCCACAGGGAAGCCCTGAGGGTGGAACTCCATAACCTGAGGCAGAGTCTGCTTGAATTTGAGGGTTCCCGAATTGTTAGGGCAGAACAGCAGCTGGAGCAGCTCACACGTTCACTCTCAGCTGAGCTGCATGCAACACGTGAGGAGATCCGGGCATCACGCGAGGCCATGCGTGCAGAAATGCAGGCAACCCGTGATGTGCTGCATGGGGATCTCTGCACTTTAATCCTCCAGAATCAGACTTTCCAGACCTGCATGCTTGCTGCCATGGAGGACCATACCAGGGCTTTGCGTGGGCTGCCTCCCATAGTGCCACCGCCTCCTGATGCAGCAGCAGAGGATGAGCAGAGCGACAGCAGTTCTCAAACAATGGCATAGCCGTGCAGGCCATGACCCCAAGGAGGTTTTTTTTTTTCCGCAACATCCATGCAGGTGGGTGTTGGTGTGCACCCTGTCCTCGCACCTCCTGGTTGGCCTCCCCCACCCCCTTGCCCCCCACATGGCCATTTTTGATTTTTGATTTTATTTTTTTTACAGTGTTGCCTTCTGTGGCTCCCATGGGCATCCACTGTATTCCGGCTGGGCACATGCAGGTTTGTCCTGAGTTTGGGTTAGATGCTTGGGTTCGTGAGACACACCCCCCCCCTGCTTCCCATTTCCATGGGCTTGCAAACGGTGTGACCAAGTGACAATGAATTACACAGTGACGTTGGGCTCCCATGAGCTGTGTGGGCAGTCTGTAGTCAATACTGTGTAGACATCCCTAGTGGATATTGTTGTTGTATTGTACACAGCATGGTGTATTGATATGTGCTGGTGCATCCATGTCTTCCTCCTAATCTGCAGGTTCCTTCCTCATGTCTTCACAAGGCCGTCTACTTTGCAGATGCAGTTCATGTTGTATGCAGTACACTGAGACATTTGCGTGGCAGCAACACTCTACAGTTGTAAGGGGTCGATGTGCTGGCGTATTCAGGTTGTAAGACTACCACTACTTGAACTTAGTACTGTCATGTTTTTGCATTTTTCCATGGTGTGTTGCAGCATTGTGTTGGTGGTAAGTATTTGGTAATGTGTGCTGTTAGTTATACATTACTGGGAGCATATTGTGTGTGGGCAGTTACATTAGGGACAGTGTACTTTGTGACACTTGTGTCAGGTCTTGTGCATTGCTTTGTTTGCTTTCACATTGCATGACATGCCATGGTGTGTTTGGTGGTGGAGCTGGGGAGGGGTTGGGTTACATGGCGCTGTTCTCATGTTGTATTTAGCAAGGGGGTCATGAATTTAGCAGCATAGATGTATGTCTTTTGATGACACAGCATTGGTGGTGTTTTGCTAGGTAGGGATGCACACAATGTAACACTTCCAGGTGACCAATCTCAGGATGGTATGGTTGTGACAGTTGAGTGTCCCTTATGTCATCATCATTGATTGTCAGCTGGTATGTGCCCGGGCTGTGTGCACTCCACAGGGGTGTGATTTTATGTGAAGTAATTAGCCACCAGCTACGTACGGGCTGCCTCACCACGTGCCCTTTCCCCTCCCAAGCGCAGCGGGCGTGCATGTGGTTGGGGATGTGGGGGCACCACCATGTCCACCGGCAGGCCCCGGCGCGTTGCAACGTTGTGCAGGACACATGCTGCCACTATGATCCTGCACACTACTGGGGGAGCATATAACAGCTGCCCACCAAAGCGGTCAAGCGAGCGAAAGCGTGACTTGAGCACTCTGAATGTACGCTCCACTATGCCCCGGGTTGCAATATGGGCTGTGTTGTATCTTACCTCGGGTGGCGTTCCGAATTGGTGTCATCATGTGGGTGCTCAGAGGGTAGGCACTGTCCCCTGGGGAGGTGTTGATGGGTATCATTAGTGGGGTTTTAACATTACTCAGTATCTGACATGCATGCATGTGCAGTGGCATTTATACTCACCAAGCAGCCATGTATCACCATGCCACCCAGCTTCTAGGTCCCGGTTTAGGGTTGACATTCTGTAAATGAAACTGTCGTTGGTGGACCCTGGATAGTTGGCATATACTGAGGTGATGATTGCCTTGGCATCACATACTACCTGGACGTTGATGGAATGCCAGTGCTTGCGGTTTCTATATATGTGCTCAGATGCCCTGGGGGGATGTAGAGCCACATGAGCGCAATCAATGGCACCTAGCACTTTGGGGAATTGTGCCACCCCATAGAAATCCTGGACGGCAGCCTGCCTTTCTGCAGGTGTTCTGGGCAGGCATATGTGCCTGCGGACTGATGGGCGTGCAGTCATGATGGCCAGCACCTGGTGTAGGCAGCGTGACTGCGTGGCCTGTGACACCCCACCCCCCCCACTATAGCACTTGTCCGCTGAAATGATCCAGTGGCCAAGAAGTGCAGTACATTGAGGACCTTCTCCAGGGGGATGAGTGCTTGGGAGTACAGGGTGGGTGATGTGAGGTCATCTTCCCACTCACTCACCAGGTCGAGTATTATGTGAGGTGGAAACCTGTACCTCCCATACACCTGGTCATCCGGCATCCCAAAAAGGCTGGTTCTGGGTGTAAAAATTCTGGGACTGACTATCCTCCTCCTCCTCCTGCGGTATCCCACGACCACTGCTGCTAGGAACGGTATATTCATCCTGGCGTCTGAGCTTGTTTGTTGTTTGCGCGTACTTTTATGCTGCGCGGAACCAGGTAAGCCTGCTTCCTGCTGGCGTATGTGTTTCCGGATTAGCGCGTCTTTTTTGGCGTACGCATTAACCCTGTTCGATTCCATGAATACGTGTTGTAGACGCGCGTGTGGGCGTTCCGCGCATTTGCCTCCTGCACTTCCCCCGCGACGCCCACATTTTCCCGCGTTGTTCCCCATTCCGCGTGTTACGCCCCCTGTTCCGTCTACTTTTGTTGTGAGCGCTGCGCTATGTGCACTTTCGCTGTGCGCTTAGTGCATGCTGTTTGGAGACGTGTGCGCTAGCGTGCGCCACGCAGATTTTTAGCGCACATCCAGGGATTTACACGCGCACAGACTTTCATGAATCGCTGTGCGCGGGTTTCGCTGCGATTTTCGCATTTGAACTGCGATTCGCACGCTTTTGCCGTAAATTTCAGCGCACATTAATTCCATGAATCGGCCTCAAAGTTTTTGGAGCAGCACAAAAGGTAGAGTAAGAATGAATAGACCACAGGTAAAGAGGGAGAGCATTCCAGTGCAGAGGAGCCAGAAGAGAAGAAGAATGGAAACGAGAAGAAGTACATGGGGGACGAGGGACAGTTAAAAGAAAGAGCTTGGGAACGAAGAGTACAAGAAGGAACAATAAAGGAAACAAGAGAGACACGGTAAATAGTAGCAAATCCGTAAAGAGATTTAAATACTATGCAGAGAAAATTGAATTTAAGTTGGGAGTGAAAAGTTAGCCATCGAAGAGAAGCCAAGGAAGGAGAAATAGAGGCACAATTAGGTAGGCAATACAGAAGAAAGACAGGCAGAGAAATTGAAAATATATTTAAGGGGAGCTAGACGGGAGACAGGAAGACAAAATAGAAGAACAGAACAGTAGAATAATCGAGAGAAAATTAAAGAGCAGATTAAAAGCTTTGTGGCACAAAAGGTAAGAAAAGGTCTAACTT
This sequence comes from Ambystoma mexicanum, assembly GCF_040938575.1. Taxonomy (NCBI): domain Eukaryota; kingdom Metazoa; phylum Chordata; class Amphibia; order Caudata; family Ambystomatidae; genus Ambystoma; species Ambystoma mexicanum. Next base: position 636,230,481 of record NC_090928.1, on the reverse strand, counting down.
TCCAGATATTAAAAAGATGAAAGCAACAAGAACGAGATATGATCGAGATATGATGAGCATAGGAATGATTAGTATCCAGATGTAGACCAAGTTTGCGGGCTGTCAGAGAAAAGGGCAGATGTGAAGGAGAAGAGAGAACAAATGGAGGAGAGACAGGAAGAGGGATAGTATAGTGGGAAAGAAGAGAACTTCAGTCTTAGATGGCTTAAGGAAAAAAAAATGGTCCGACATCCAAGTTTTGATCGTGGAAAGACAGGCAGAGAGGTTACAGTGTATATCAGGCATGAAAGAAGAAAAGAATAGGAATAGTTTGGTGTCGTCAGGCATAAAAGTGATGAGACAACCTGAAAGAAGAGATAATCTTGGCTAAAGGAGAAGTATACAGAGAGAAGATAAATGGACCAAGAACAACCCTTGTGGAATATCTTGTAGTAGTGGAAGGGGATCAGAATTAACACCAGCCCAGGATACTGAGTAGGTGTGATTAGGGAAATAGGATTGGAACCATGCGATTACAGAACCAGAAAATACATAAGAAGAGAAAGAGAGAAGTAGTGAATGATCCACTGTATCAAACGTAGCTGATAAGTTCAAAAGTATAAGAATAGAAGAGTGCTTTGCATAGCGGGCAGAAAGGAGAGAGTCACAGACAGATAAAAGAGCAGTTCCCCTAGAATGAAGAGGTTAAAAACCAGATAGAAAGTGAGGTAGAATAAAGAGTAACAAAGGAAGCTGCTGCTTCTCTGGTCACCCTGTTGGCTCCTTCCTCCGAGTCCTTGAGTCTACTCGCCATTCTTTGAGCAAGTTGATTTGATAGATTTGGATTTTCTGACGTCCATCTGGTTGAGAGATGAGATAATTCAAAGGGCCTTTCTTTTCTAAGATTTAATATGGTCCGTCCCACTTGGAAATCATTTTGTTTTCTGAGGTGGGCAGAAGGACCAAAACGGACTGCCCAACTGAAAAGGTACAGGTTACAGTATGTTAATTATGTCACCTGTTCTTGTGTATCCCAGGTGTTTCTTTACGATTTCTCGTACTGCTGTCTACTAAATTCTTCTGGCATCAACTCTGTGTGTAAAGCGTTTTGCTAAACAGAGTAGGTGGTAGTTCACTTTCCTCAGCGGGCTCCGTCCTATGGAATAGCCTCTCCCTCTGTGCCTTGAACACGATCTTCTCAAATTCCAGAAGCTCCTTAGGACTTTCATCTTTTCCTCCTCCTTCCCTTCTTCTCTCCTCTGCTTATCCCACAGTTGCTGCGATCGGTGTCCTGGGCCTTTATGCATCCTTGGGGACCTGACCTCCCACACCAATCCTGCCCAGCTCCTGTCTATCGATAGCACTTGCATCTGCACACCCTCTGCCCTGGAGGTTCGCATTTACACCTCCTGTGGCCCAGTCCATGTAGCACTCAACATTCCCAGCACTTCATCTGTAGCTCACCCATGAGCTTGGACTCCCCAGCACTTCTTACCCCCTCTTCCCACTTTCTTTTTGCCCTTGCACACTCTGTATACTCACAATGCATAGTAGGTTTGTTCCTTCTACCTTTCCCCCCTCTGCTCTTAAATATTGTTTTTAATGTTTTTTCCCACCCTTGCTCCCTCCCTGCCCTGTGGGCGTTTTGAAACAGTATTTTCTTATTGTATACACGCCTAACAAGCAAACAATAAAATCAAATAAATAAATATGAGCTTTTAATTTTTGCGCAGTTTGAGAACTGGGTAAAATAGCTTCCTCCCTTTCCTCTCATGTTTCTTTCAGTATGTCGAACACTTCCCAGGGTTCCCTCCCATAGAGGAGTTCAAACGGGGAATATCACAGGGAAGCTTGGGGGATTAGGGAGGTTTGGGGGGGTTTGTGAATGCGAAAAAAGCCCATGGTGGTATCATATTGCAGTTTTTCCTATTGGTTTCGACCAACTTGCGTAGTACTTTTCTTATTGTTTGATTGAAACACTCTACCAAACCACTGGTTTGTGGATGATACAGATTTTTATAGTTTTAATATTGAGCACCTTTTACTTCTGCATCAAGCGAGACTTGAAAGTGGTACCCTGGTCTGTAAGGATCTATTTTGGGAATCCTACACTTGAGAAGAATGGAAATAAATGCTTCAATATCTGTATTGTGTGTTATTGCGTAAGGGAAAGGCCTCTGGGTAGCGAGTGGCATAATCCATAAACAACAGGATATAGCGATTTCCCATCTTCTATATTTCTAAAGGACACACTATGTCCATCGCTATCCTTGAGAACGGGACTTCAATGATGGACACTGGTTGTAATGGGGTTGGATGTAATTGGAGTGGTTGTTGTTTTCTGACAAATCTCACAGATCAGTACAAAGTACTTGATATCAGCAAAGACTCCTGGCCAATAAAACCTGGATGTGATCCGACTTTGAGTCTTGCCTATTCTGTGATGACCGCTGTCAGATGGGAGTGTGCTAATTCCAGACCAATTCCCCTATGGCTTTGTGGGACCACTAGTTGTTTACACCATATTCCTGCTGTGTGTACATTGCCCCGATAAAGTAACCTTTAAAAAAATGTTTTTAAAAAAGAAGGGACTGGCCTGTCTTCGCCCCTTTTTTCAGTGGTGACTCTGCCCAAAGGAACAACCCCATCAGAGGCCTTTAGTAAAGGCAAGGCCAGTTAAGGGGGCAACCTCTTCTAATTCTTCATGAGTGTTTTCTACTCTGGGACGGTCTGCCTCTCCGAAGCCTTTGGTTCCCTGTTCCGTTTCTGTTTGCTCTATTACGTCTTGAGGTACCGGGAATAATGTTATTTCAAGAATCCCATGGGCCACCTTCTCTTCTTTTATATTACATGTGTTATTCCCATCATAGTGTAGGAGGGAGGACCTTGCTATCCCTGTGGAAGTCTGTATCAATGTCCCTGGCAATAACATCCAACCCAAATCTCCAACCTAAACCACACTTGGATGCTAGTCTGATATATGTCCCTCGGGGAGGTGCTTAATTCGGTCCTGTGGGCATTAGGTGTCTCACATGGTTGTAACACAATTTCCTCAATAATTTGTAGGTCAAATCCTATGGACTTAGCTGTAGCTACCAAAGGGGCTTTGGGACTCAATTTAATAAATAATACTGGACCCCAACTTTTATCAGTTGGTATAGAGTCCCACACCATATGTGGAGCATCAGAAGAAGGAAATGGACTCTGAGGACATATTGGTCCCGCGTTTATTAAATAATAAAAATAAGGCCAACCTTTACCTATCACTATTGGGTGTTCCCTGTCTACTTTACTAACTAAGGTGCTAGTCAGTCGTGAATACATTTACAAAAGAGTCAGCCCGCTGTCCAAAGATAACCAAACTGACCCTAGCACTATTTTAATCAACTAAGTCAGGAGAAGGACTTCCTTCTCCTGCTAGTTGTGATTTTGCACTAATGTTTCTGTTCTTTCCATGAATCTGATAAATATACAAACCTTAAATAGTCTCCTGTTATTCTCTCTATTAGTTCCTTCATCTCCCTTAGGGGATTCAGTGTCTTTCATCCTCTTTGTTAGGGTTCTTGGTTGCTCTTGTCAGAATCCTTCTCTCTTTATTATCGGATTATGAGTGTGATTATGGTTACTATTTTCCCAAAGGGTTCTTTCTTGTATAAGGGTTATCTTAGGGACCTCTGTGGGTTTTAGTTACCAAGTGTCTCTTTGTGTTCCACTCTCTGGCTCTTGGATATTGGTTGATGTTCCCTTTTTCCCCAAGGTATTAAAAATCCAATTCCATTGCTTTCACTCTTGGTGCTTTCTGTATTTCTCATTACCACATTAAACAGTTTAATGGTATCAACTTGTTTTCCACACTTTTGTTATTTATACTGGGACGAGTGTCCTTACTTCTATAACGAGTCCCTTTTGGCTTCCCAGTATTCCCATACTCCGAGTTACCTTCAGTCTTGTAGGAGAACGTCTCCAGTGCCTATAGGTACTTTGGATCTTGTCCTTTCTTTGATTTGCTTCTCGGTTCGCTTTCTGCGATGTCCACTTTGTATGAGTTTCTATCTCCCGTTTGGCTTTTCGATATCGCTGCGGGTAATCTGTTTGTTCAGTGCTTCCTTTCTGAGGTAGTGTCAGCGTTGTTGAAGGTAGCCTGTCCACCATGGTTGCATTGTGGTTACAACACCACCAAACTCTCCAGTAGAGCCATCTTAGCTCTCTGTTTCCCTGACACACCAGGCTTCCAGCACGTCCTGCTGCACCTCAAAGCAGTTCTGAAGTTTGCAGGTTTCGCTGTCTGCATCAGCTCTGCCTCCTTCAGGTGTTCTCTGTACAGGGGACTTCCCATGGTTGTCTCTGCATTCCTCTCTTTCTTTGCCTCCCCTTTGCATCACCTCCCTTTTCAACATACTTTGCACAGTCCATTGAAGATTGCGATTTAAAGGGACCACTTCTCTTTGATAACAGTATACATTTACTTTATCTTCGTCCCTGTCATGGAACCTGTAATGATTTGGTGTATTGGGTAGTTCCCTTTAGAACATCACATGTAGGGCATAAGGGAGTTCCTCACGAGAGCAGGAGTCCTTTATCCCAAAGAGGGAGTCTCTCCTGGTGTGGTCCCACTTGCCTCAACCCCAATAGAGGGTGTTGCAAAGTGTGCTCAACTTCCTAGCCTCATAGAAGAGGGAGGTTCCCCCTTGCGGAGAAGGGGCGATTTCCCTCGATTTGTTACAATACTCAAGCAAGAACAGATTACTAAGTGGGACAAGACGTTTGAAGACTTATCACAACTGTTCCTTCAAACCCCCACCTCCTTCATCAGGTACTACTTGCTAGTTTATGCAAAGCATGTGAATCTCAGCAGATTCATGAGCCTCAAAAGATAAACATAATTTATCCAGTAATTGTCTTTCTGTGACTTGTATCTGCTTAGAAAAGGGGATGGTACCTCGAGGTAACTCAGGGTACAAATAGGGGCACAAGCAAAAAGCAGCCAAAAGGTTGCAAGACTCTATTCAAAAATGTTTTCTTGAGTAAAAGAATTATTCAACACAATGGAAATTATACAAAGGTAATTGTTATTGATAGTGGTTTTCAACATAAAAAATCATATTGGGTATTTGCTGCAATCCATTTGTGGTAGCATATTAACCAAAATAGTAAACAAATTCACTTACATTTGTATCAAAAAACAGTTAATGCCACAAATATAGACTTCATTTCATTGAAACAGATAATGACAATACATTCAATCACTAAAACATGTTTGTTTAAACACATTGTATCCTGATATCTAGACAGGGGATTGCTACAAAGACATATTCTGTATCTTGCCTCCTATCTCATACTACACGTTTCGGGCTTCGTGAGCCCTTCTTCAGGTATTGATATCAGTGGATTAGTTCTTTCTGAAAAATGTATATGAAATAAAATTATTAATTAGAAACAAATCTCTAATAGATTATTCACTAAAAAAAAACAAAATTAATGGGTCACTTCACTAACCTGTTGATGTCATCAAACAGATAGCCAATATTCACAATAGGCTTGGTAAGGGATAATCAAATCGTACAATTAAAAGATATAATGACTGTTAACTCCGTCTGTGATTCTTACTATGCCTATCTGTCGGCAGCGATCTATCACGGGACCAGTCGCTCGAAAAAGCACTGGGTCCTGCTCTAAAATCGCGGCCGTTGGTAGCAGTTTGTAGTTATTTGTGAATTAATATCCACTTTCAACTCCCCTACTAATTTAAGCAAATAGAATCTTTTTGCCAGTAAACTTAGCTACGTCTCATCAACTCCTTTGTATCATCTCGAACGGTACCATGGCAACTACAATGTAACATAATAAATAGGGGATGTCACTCACATCTCCTGTAAATAACTAGAGTAGACATGTAGTTCGTTTGTTAACAAATGGGTACCTTAAATTGAATTCCTATTGCGTCTCCATATTGTAATTTCAGATTCCTTGCATATTGTTCGTACCAATGGGAAGTGTAAATGAGTCAAATGTCGAAAAATATAATAGACAGCATGGATCATATGCCAATATTTGTATGAATGATGTCACTCATGTACTCGTATGGCTTATCTGTAAAGAAGGCAGCAGAGTGCCTTGGCTTGTGAATTTCCACGTGCTGTTGCCAAGAGTGTGTATAATACGTAGGGAAGTGGCTATCTGCCTGCAGCGTTCGTTAACTGTTGGAAACAGAGAGGGAAAACATCTCTGTATTAATTCTACTGGTCCCTGTTGATCGGGACGTGTGTGATAATATCTTATTGATTCAATCCTATTCTTGCAAATTGAATAATCAGATTACCTGCATGTAGGTGCAGTTTCGCGTCCCCACGCCGTCTGGAGTGCGGTAGAGTGTTTCCTGTTTGACCGGCCGTTGCTATACAACGCCTTCTGGTACGTGTGTGTAATATAAACTAGAAAGTCTCTCAGTTGTAAAAGAGACAGAGAGGTCCTCCATCTTGGAGGAAACAAATGGTGGCTAAATTCAATGAAAGGTGTATGTAGAGAGATCCTACAGTCTGCATTTTAAAAAAGTCGAAATGGGGAGATTGGTAGAATATGTAATTGTGTCAATAGCCTATAAACTGTAGCTAATTGTTAAAATAAATAAACTAAAAAAAACTGTTCCATTACAATATTCCATAACTATCTAGACGTGATGTTTTACTTCTTTCAAAAAATTTCAATTCATCTCCGATTTTAACGAGTAGCTGCGTCACATGACTTAGTAATGATGATTCAGTTAAACCAATACATTAGTTCTTATAATGGGCATATCATGGCCAGTGTGTGGTAATAATATAGATGGGTTAACTCCATGTTGCAGGAGTACTATTTGGACAAAAACAAGTATCCATTGGATGTTGTGTATATCACTTTATCAATATATGAATCACAGATTACAAGAATCACCAGTATGTCACAAATAACAGTATAAGTCCCAATCGAGATTCGTCCCCTGTGGGGACATTGAGTCCAATCTGTCGATCCAAAAGGTTTCCCTTTGCTGAGGCATCTTTTGCAAGTTTCCTCCACGTCTTGGTAGTTGAACATGTTCCAAAATGACAAACTGCATTTGAACAATTGTATGTTTGGATTCTATGAAGTGTTGTGCTACGGGGGATTTAGTCAGTTTCAACCTAATCTTTTATTTGTGTTCGCACCATCACTGTTTTGCTTTCCTTCCTGTGAGGCCTACATAGTAGAGCCCACACGGGCATTTAATGCCATAAATGACATTGCGCGTATCACAGGTAGTCGTATGCTTAAGTAAGATCTTGTTTCCTTTATACGGGTGATGAATGTAGTTCCCTTTCATCACGTTATGACAGCAGGTGCAATTGTTGCACGGAAGGGTCCCCCTAAAGTTATTAATTTGACTCTTCCTGAAACTGAAATATGATTTGATCAGATAATCTTGGGCTGACTTGCTTTTATTGTAGGCAAAGAGTGGATGTGTAGGAAAAAGGCTTTCCAATTTTGGATCCAGGGATAATTTCTCCCAGTTTTTATTTATAATTTTTTTGATCTGTCTACTCTGTTGTGAATAAGTAGCAACGTACACTAGGTCAGTACTGTCTTTTTTTACGCAAGGTTGGAGGGCTTGTTGTCTAGTGATTTTTTTCACTTTCTCTGTTTCTTGCTGTAATCTTACCGGATCATAGCCCCTCGAGAGAAATCTTTTAGTAAGTTTGTTCGCTTTTTTGTCAAATTCATCTTCCTCAGATACTATTCTTCTGTATCTTAATAGTTGACTTAGAGGAATACTTTCAATTGTAGTTTGTGGATAAAAGCTGGGGGCCAGGAGAAGGCTGCTTAGACACATGCACCCCTGCCTCCATCTTGGGTGAGAAGGCACAGCACTACAAGGATATCATAAATATACTCCTAATTCTAATTTAAAATAATTAGACACTCCTCGTGCACGGTCAGAAAAACAATCCACCGACGCATGAGAGACCATGGGAGCCTGTACACATAGAATAGGGATAGTGTGACAGGAATGCCACTGTCTTTGCCCCCTATTCGAATTTGAAACAAAAAACCTGTAATACTCTGCACCAAACACTAGATGGATATCTATGCAAAGCATGTGACTCTAAGCCAGTGGTTTCAAGCCCTTTTATGGAATGCCCACCCCTTGAGGTTTTAAAGTTTCCCCCCTCTCTGTCATCGAGGTTTGTAAACGGCGGGAGGGGTTGCCACAGCTTTCCATAGAGCACTGACCCATGTTTACATGGTGTAGTTGTGAGCGGATAGCATGCCAAGGTACCTACACTTTCAGACATTCCTATCATGGAGGGCGAAATGGATTTGGCAGCATGAATTCATTATCAGGCATCTTTTGTTAGTGCAATTAGTCAAAAAAGAATTTCACTGATCAAATGTGGGAGAGTTGAGACATTTGCCTTTGTAGCAGGAGGCTTGTGGCAGAAGCACTCTCCTGTTGGCTTATTCCCATGTTGTTTAACTACAGAGGCTCAGAGGTTGAGTGCATAGGTCCCAACCAGACAGCGTCAAAATGCTAGTGACTATGGGTGGGATTTAGTACAGCAGCGGAATCCCTCACATTATCACTGTCTGCTTGTCTTGTTCTCCCCTCAACCTTACCCAATCTCTCCCATTCTTAGTTGTATTCTGTACTATATTACCCTTCTTCCCTGCACCTGTTCTATCTCCCTGCTTCCTTGCTAGTCTGCCTCCTTCACCGATTCTCCTGCTCACACACTTTCTCACTTACTTTATTTCCCTCATCTGCTTCCTTGCTAGTCTGCCTCCTTCACCAATTTTCCTGCTCACACACTTTCTCACTTACTTTATTTCCCTCATCATCTCATATTCAGTTTTTTCTCTATTGGTTGCGCACTTCTATCCCTCTGTTCTTACTCTCACACTGTCACCCTCGAGTTCTATTATTTCTCTTGCTCCCATCCAATATTTCTTTTGACTCTCTATTCCACTTAACCAATTTCTTCTATTTCTTTCCCTCCTTGTGCATGTTCTCTCCCCTCCACCCTTTCTTACCTTTTTCGTACGCCAGTTTGTTTCTTTTAGATTCTCTTCAATTCGGTCTCTTTTCCTGTTCGGTCTCTTCTCTTACTTGCTATTACCCCCATTTGCTTTCTCATAACTTTCACTCATGCCAATTCTCCAATTCTCTCTTCATCTTCTGTCCTCTTTGAACCTTTCTTACAGTTCTTCCCTCCATCCTGTCGCTCTTAGTCTCACCCTCTCATTCTGTATCCCCCCTTTCCAATTCTGTCTGTCTCTTCTCTGCCTTGTTCTCTCTGCCACTAGTCTGTCTCTCCTTGTTCTGTCTTTCTTACTCTATACTAATCTATCTCCAACTAACTCAGTCCTTTTATGTACCTCCCTATTATTCCGCCCCCCTCCTATTCTGTCCGTCCTGCCTATGTTGTCCTTCCCTGACATTCTGTCTCTTCCTCCCTTCACAATATTAATAATTTGAATTCTTCTGAAGTATGGGGCTGTCAGCCAACGTAGGCATAAATCTATACTTTTCTGTCTCACCTCCTTGTCCTCTTCGTTCTACTCACCCCCTTTTTTTAATCATGTTCTCTCTTCTTTAGACACAGTTCTGTGTCTCTCCCTGTTGCTGTCTTGCACTGTCTTTATTCCTCCCGTTTTAACTCCGGCTACAATTTTGTCTCTCTCGCCAGTGTTCGCACTCATCTCACTTTCTTCCACATTCTATACTTCCCACCAACTTGGTGTCTTTCTCCCTTTGTTATAGCCACTTGTTTTTCTGTTCGCTGTATACCGTTCTAGTAATTTCCAAACCGTGCTCTCAAGGTAAATCTGCACTTCCTCCTGATCCCTCTGTGTCTTCTTCTCTCTGGGCCACAGGGAAAGTCTTCCATGCTGTATTTATTGATTGAAAGGTGAACTGGAGGCCGTGGCCAGGTGCTAAAAGCAGCGCTCACTGTAAAACTGCTTAGAACAGCTGGGCAGTGGCAAATTGTTGTTCAAGCTGTGGTACTCGTGCCACCCCCCGGCATGGCAGTGAGCCCCACCAGGGGGGCGTTCCCCACAGTTTGAAGAACAATGCTCTAAGTGGATACAACCCAGAGAAAGACCATTACTGGGTAAGTCAAGGTTGGCTTTTTTTCTTTTGTAGTGTATTGCAACTCAAGTTAGTTTGTGTGTTTTATGTGTATCAATATAATAAAGAGTACATTTGAAGTAAACTTGTAGTGAAGTCTCTTGGGGTGCATGTTTTCACTAACTGTACCTCACCACCAGCCTTCCTTCCTCTAAGCCTTCCTGCTCGGCCATAGCTTCCCACAACCAAGTTTGGTCTATATCTTTATTTGAACCCTGTCTTTTCCTTAGGGTAGATGGTTTCACACCCCCTCAACAGAGGGCTGTGGAAAAAGTAACCAGTAACTCACTACTTTTAATCTCTATAATGGACACTAAACGAGTAGATCTATGAAGAATACGTTGATCAAATGGGTAAACAATAACACAAAGATCTGCCCCTATGAAAACAACATGACAAAATCTTACTTGCCACCGTCTAGCATTTAATTTATTCACTGATCATGATTAGTTTGACTGATTGTTTATTTATAAATTAAATACTAATTGAACCATAACCAATAATAGCTACTACTGCACCTTCCTGATCATTGCAACATAACTTTTTCTGGAACAGGACCACATATCCAAGTCTTCGCAATGAGTCTTTTGCCAACAATGAAGGTAATTCACACAAGTCTCTGGGACGATTGACAGATTGAGGTAGGGGGGCATTGTAAGACCAAATGCAGAGGAAAGCGCATTGGACAGTGCACCTGAGTCTGTTAGTAGAAGCATTTATATTAAATTTTAATTTGACTGTTTTATGTTAATGAGCTAGTGGACTGTGCCACTCGCCACTGCAGTGCACTGATGGCATGGGGCACCAGGGCTTGTCCGGAAAGCGGTCAGTTGTAGCCACGCTCCGGTGTCTCGGCCCTGGTCTTTTGGAGGAAAGGAACATGGAAAAGGGTGAGAGGGAGGAAGCATTAGAAAGAAGACATACAGACTAGCAATTGGAACATTATGAGGGGGTTGTGGGATAGGGTATATGGTAATGTAAGAGAGTCATGGCTTGTCATTTGCAGTGGATCAGATGGAATGCTGCTCAGAAAAGGGGAAAATGCAACCTCTCTTGGTAACAAGCATTTTTCTGTGATGGCGGTGCTATAAATTAGTTAGTTCATGGGTGAATGATGGACAGGTGCAGTGCTCATGGATTCCCTGGCAATGCAAAGGCTTAATTGTTGGGTAACATTTTTGGTTGTGCCCTGCCAATACTTAGGACATACTCTGGAATTGCTAAGCCAACATTTTCTGATTTGGTCTCCACCTTTGCCGGGTTTGAAGGGGTTACAATGTTGCTTGTCGTGTGAACATCACTTGGCAGTAGCTGAACCACGCACTCTGACTCGAGTGTTTAGGTCTGAATGAATGCCTGGATGTCTGTCTGTACCGCAATGCATTTTCAGTTTTTATGTTTTGCCATTGACTTCGGTTTAAGGAAGTCTTCGGTCACCCAGCTCTTCAAGAGTTCATCAAGGAGAAAAATAAAAGTGCCAGTAAATGACTTCTTTTCAGGACACACTGTCCTGTGGACCGCTTTTCAGAGGTTGCCAGTGCCATGAGGGATTGTAGTGGTCCTAGTGACACTGAGGCTATCCCAGGTGGGTCGTCTCGGGGTCTGATATGGATAGCAGGGGCTTATCGGAGGCAGCACTCTTGGGACAAAGGGCACTTGGGGCAACTACTGAGGTTTTGTGTAGAGCGGCATACCAGTAAGGCAGGGACTGAGGGTCCCAGTCTCAGCTAACAAGACCGGAGTGAGTGCCAAGGATCCCCATCGAGGGACTGCTGTTGGCCGTGTAGACGTTTCCCAGTCAGGTGCTTAAACACCCTGCCTTCGACCAAGAGCCTCACTCTTCTAGACCTAACCTTCTACTGGCACTGACGTGGTTCCTCACTTGATAGCTGATGCTGAAACAGGGAATACAAAGAAGGTCTCTTTTTTAGTGTGGATAATCTGAGCACCAGGAGCTTGCCAGAGGGGCCATCCAGAAGAAATGCAAAAGCAGACAAGAGGGTGAAATAGCCCAATGTTCAGGAGTTGAACTTGCCACCTGGACTTCTTTTGATGAAGCTTACTTTTCTGTGCCACAAAATGGCGGATGCTTCTGATGTCACAGAAGCAAACATTTTGAGTACTAGCTTATCCGCACCAAGTTACTCATAGGAGATGCTGCAGTTGACACTTAGTGCTTTGTTGGATCATGGCCGTTTCGCTTCGAGGCAAATGGCTGGCACAGACGAGCATGTCTTTTCTGGCCTTTGTTACGATTGATTTTCTATACTCTGGCATGGGGACAGATGTGTAGAAAAGTTAGCAAACTTTTAAAGGGAGTTTAGGGGGCAGGTAAGTATTGCTATAACTCACCCCCTGTACTCAGACTCATCAGGAGACTTGGCAGGTCAGTTGAAGAAGGTCTGAGGTAATTTTCCCCGCTGTCAGCCTCAGCCCTTGATCCCCAGGGGTTGCAGGTTGAGCAGCTCTCCGGTCGGTGCCTGATGCTGGTGCAAGGACTCTCAGTGCAAGAATGCAGCAAAACTCGATACAGGGACCCTCTCAGGTCAGGAATGGAAGCAGGTAAGCAATTTCAGATGACGGCCACTGATGCACGGTGATGCAAAGGGACTCTCTTGTTGCCGTCGGACTTTCCCTTCTATCTCCTGCCCCTATGATGCTAGGACCACGAAATCTCACAGAGAAGTCTTATAGGACAAGCTGAGGATCCCCCAAGTTCCAGGCCTCAACTCGGAACAGCGATGTCTGTAGCAGGGTAGACCAAACTCAGAGCTGGTCAGCCACAGGGCAGTCCTGTGGGACTTCTGAAGGCTCTTCGTAGGACTCCGAGCTAACGTCGAGAATGGATGTACCATCCACTCCAAGGGTCGCAGCTCCGTCACAGGACTCCTGGAGTTCACCTTCAAGACAGGGCTCTCCCAGGACAGCAGCAGAAGTTGGTAGCCAAGCCTTCTTCCGACAGGTCTACGGTTTCCTCGCAGGTCTTGCAGCTGGACAGGAGTCTTGGCTCCTTCAGTTTCTTCCAGGATCTCTCTAGAGTGGGTGCAGGGGTACTCTTCCTATCCAAAAAGCTAGGTAAGAGCAGCTGCCCCCAATAGCCAATGATAGATCTGCCACACACCCCAGCAGTGGGCCAATCAGGACAACTGGCAGCAAAACTCATTCATTACACCCATACACACTGGCAGATGTATGTGGATTGGGACCATACAGTCCCAGCCCACTTCCTGGCAGCAGACACACATAGCCCTCCAGCATCCCACCAAAAGCTTCTGCTTTCCTGGGCACTGGAAGTCCATACAGGCATTTTCCTGGCCTCACAGGCCAGAAAGAAGGCTAAAAGACTTGATGGGCAAAAGACAAGCGAAAAATCTCGTGGTATGGCCATGTCTGGCAACTAGCCACAGTTAGTAGCAAATATGGTAAACATGGTAAGGCTAAAACGAAATGCAGCAACACATTGTAAAAAGTCACTGCTGCCACCATCTTGTCCATTTAGCACACCTTGAGTAAGCAAAAATCCTTTGAGCGTTAGTCTAGGGCAGAGGTCTTCAAACTGTGGGGTGCACCCCCCAGGGGGGGGGGATGCGAGAGCCCAGCATGAAATGAAGAAAAAAAAAACATCTTTTTTGTTTTAGTTTTAGATTAGCGGAAATGGGCAGGGGTGGCTCACATGGTCGGACTGGAGCATAAAACTATCTTAGGCACCAATGAAAAAGTGGCCCGCAGTTGCAAATGGATATTCATTCCTTTAGTCACAGATTGTTTGAATAGTACCCAAGGGGGTGTTTTTGGTTAAAATGTAAGCACATTGTGATATTTAAAGAATATTTATTCAGCAACAATGGTCAAAACTATTAGCTGCATAGTGAAGTAACTCATCAAACTGGCCCACATTGGCCAAAAAAGTGGGCCATTTTGACTGGCCCACACTAGCATTTTGCATTTTTGGTACGGGCATTGCAGCTCATCCATTATTGCTGAGGGGGCGTCCACCCAGTCGCCTCCTCCCCCATTATGGAGGAGCCGAGGAGCCAGCCCAGTGAAACACTGAGTACTCCCTCAACTGATTTTTCCAGCTGAGGGAGTGCTCCTGGGCTGGCTGAACTGTCAAAGGGAAATACTTCATTGGAAATGCTGGCTGGGGCACTGCATGCCTGTATATGCGAGTGTGAGCTCTTGCGCCTCCTCGCACATATGGACAGAGCAGCCTGGAGCTGGGTGTTTCAGCACCCTTGCGCAGGACCCTGCAGAAGGTATATTTATGTTAATTTCATTTTTATTTAATAATGTGTATGGATGCGTGTATGTTTGTGTTATGAGTGATGTATTTGGGTGTGTGTGTGTGTGTGTGTGTGTGTCTGTATGTGTATATATTGTACAACAAAGGCATTTTAAAATTGCCTTTGTTGCACAATCCCTCTACCCACCTGCCAAATTCAGCTTTCCTTCTGAGGGGCTGTGGAGGCCAGGGTACAGGGATGGTATTTTCTTTACTGGATATCTATTATTGATGTCCAGTCAAAAATACCATGCTTTCCCTTCCCCGTTAGCCCCCCAGTGCCTTGCATACACACATAATCATGTTGATTGTGTTAGGCCCAGGTGACAGGGATTGTATCTTTTTACTGGATATCCATCATAGATGTCCAGTAATAATATCATGCCTTCCCCCTGGGGCCCTCGGCGCCATTTGTAAACTGTTTGGCTTTTATCAATTCTTTTTAAAGTATGCTCTTAAATGCAACATTTTAACCCATTGTTTAAATGTTTCAAAAAAGTTCCTGGGTGGAAAATCCCCGAACCTCCATTGATTGGTTCAGGCTCCCTTGCTGCGCTCGGCTGCTATGGCATATCTGGTGGAAATATTTATGCCCCCCACTTATAAAATTCACCAGCCACCACTGGCCCTGGGACTGTGCTGGGAGCAGGGCGCAGGACCCCACGGACTGTGGTCGGAGCAGGATGGGCGGGAGCAATGGGATAGTGGTGGGAGCAGGGTTTGGAGACCCCTGGGTCTATGGTGGAGTGGGGAGAGCACAGGGACTGGGCTAGGAGTTGGATGAGGGAGCCCAGGGACTATACTGGGAGTAGGGTGAGATGACGGTGCGCAATAGTTCATAGCTATTTGGACATACTGTCCATTTGGCATTTTTGGGGGGTCCGGCCTGCCCACATTTTGCTTGGGGGGGCCAAGGCCTAAAAAGTTTGAAGACCACTGGTCTAGGGCAAAACAAAAAGTGTACCCCATTATACTGCATTGTAAAATGCATTGTACAAAGATAAAACGTTACCACAAGTGAAAACAAGTTACTAAAAGTAGTAACAAAGTAACAAGACTAAGGGAAACTATGTTTCTCAGTACTGACATCCTAAAGGACATGTCGGTTTCCCCATAACAGATGAAAGGTAGCAGGCGCCCCTCTCTCGAAAGAGCTCAGCATGAGCAAAAAGCAGATGGCTGCAAACTCTCAAAGTGGTTAATAACCACTGAACAGGTTATTGTGCTGTGTTCTTTCGAGAGAGGGGTGCCTACTACCTTTTTTGTATTTTTGGAAGGAACTTGGGGTTGGTCATCCTAAATTACCTGGGGGCAACCAGACGTGGACTCCCTGCTCACTATGCTCAGAGAGGCACAGCTCTGCCTCACTGATGAGGCCCAACAAGGCTGAAACACGTGTATGGGGTTGCTGTTGGTACTCTTGTTCAGAAGGGAATTGCCATAGCATTTCGGTGCTGGACTGCCCATGTGGGTGGGACAAAGACTAATATGCAAATGGATATTTCCCATCTGTGAAAGGTACATTGAGCAAAAAGCAGATGGCTGCGAACTCTCAAAGTGGTTAATAATCAATGAACAGGTTATCGTGCCGTGTTCTTTCGAGAGAGGGGCGCCTGCTACCTTTTTTGTAATTTATCCAAGCTTAGTTGTACTGCTATGGGTGTAACGCAAGAACCTGCTGACATGAGCACCTAGCCCTATAGCGATTTCCAACGCCAGGAGCAAGATCACCAACCTCTTTCCCTGGCACCTGGAGTAGCCGAGGCTGCCCAGATCTGTCCTTCTGTACCTAAGGGGATGCACCAAGTAAAACTAATTGGGACGAACGGATAATAATGCTCACATCACTGTAATGTCAGATGATTCTGTTTGAGGTTGGAAAGGAAAGTGCAGATTTAATTTCGGTGCATCCGTCTGCATATCTGTGGAACTGTGTCCATTGTTTCCTACATTTTGATAAGGAGTATTTTTACTTCCCATTTTACTTGGGAGAAGTTGTTAAGGAATGAAAGGGGTTAATATGCTGCTCGCTTCTCTATATTGGTAAGTATGTGGCTCGCGTAAATGAAGGAATGCACATTTCCTTCATTTTTGGGAACTCCTGGGCTCTGAAATTTGGGATGAGGGCGAGGAGACAGCATAGCTTAGATTGATGTACCTCCCCCAAAAGGCTCATATTAAGGACCTGAGCCGTACATTTGATGGGTAGGAGTGTTTCTGGTTGGCAACAGCAGTTGTGGCATCTGTTTTGCATGTCCAAGCCCCCTCTGAATAACTTCAAAGGAGGACAGCCAAGTGATGGTACACTCAGAGACCTTATGCTTCAGATAGTGGCAGCCATGCAGGGCCCTTGCCTCCTTCCCATCATCACTTCCCAGTGCAGGCTTCACTACATGTGTTCCACCACCACTCTGCTCCCCCGCCAGGTAGCAGGTGACACCAGAGCTGATGGTGGAGGGTCAGGCCTTGCTGGATTTGGATGCCGAAGATGTGCTCCCCATGATACAGCAGTCAAGATGTTTACACCCAATTATTTGCAGTGGAGAAAAACAGGGTGGATTTTGCTCCATCTTGACACACCCCTGGTTCAACTGGCACATCCCACATGAGAATTTGAAGATAGTGACAGTGTAGCAGGTCATAATGTCCCTTCAGCAGCATGACTGGCTGTGTTACATACTTCTAAATGTTTTGTATTCGCCCAGCCCTATCTGGCCCCATGCACACATCCTTCATATGGCTCTTGGTGAGAGACCGAAGTCCATGAGGTTGGACTCTTTATGGCACCTTCGGTCTTGATCAAGGTGATAGCTGCTCACCTGCATCAACATGGGAACAGTGACAAAAGTTGGCAAATTGGGTTCAGTCTTTCAGTTTCTGCTTCTGAGATGTATGAACTGCTGGAAAAGCAGGGACCGGTTCTGCACCCATGCCTTCAATTGTGGAGTTTAGCAGCTTGGCGCCTTAAGATGTAGTGAGAAGGCCTCAGGCATCGTCAGATGACAACCTCAAGGTCTTACAAGAAGCCAGAAGGCCATCTTCAAGATTTAATTTCGAATGCAAATGTCTGAAATGTTGCAATTGGTCTCTTGTAAAGTTGAGCGAGTTGCTATCTTGTACCCTTCACCTCCATGTTTTGTCTTTAATGTTTTGGGTCGCCAATGCAGATGATCGGATTAAGTCCAGTAGCTCCTAACTCTCATCCATTGGTGCTTAAATTCATAGATCGATTTTCTCTTTGCAGAATCTTGTTGTCCAGAGCCACTTCAAGTGTTTTCTGTGGCTGCATTCTCCTGTAAACAGCCTTCTCCTTTCTGGGGCCTAAATGTAGTGTTGGAAGAGTGTTGAGCCTATGGCTGCGTGTGGCATTAAGCTCAGCATTAAGAAGTATTATTGCCTCCTTTCCAAACTCATCCTCGGAGGCAGAGAGAGCTCATCATCTGGATGTAAGAATTGCTTTTACACTTCACTGCAGTAGGCATATGGATTTCAAGGCCTCATATCTCTTTTTGATGTACAGTAGCCCATCCCATGGAAGACTGGCTTGCAGGTCCACCTTGGCACAATGGATTGTCTTATGCTTTCTAGAGGTAGAGAACGTTCAGAAGATTCCTCCTCCAGCAATGATCCATGCACATGCTTTATAGGCAAAGTCTGCTTTGGTTGCGTAACGACACATGCACATTGGTGTAATCTCCTGGACATCTACCTGGGCTATGCCACATGCTTTTTGCAATAATTTCTTCCTGACTACAAGTTCTAGGTGGGCGGCTCTTTTTGGTCAAAAACGTTTTTGGCTAAATTGAGTAGTTGTTGCTGGCCTCCTTAAAATGGTTTAAGAGTGTATGATATATATACCCAGAGTTAGGAAGGCAGCTCAACCTACCAATAAGTACACGTTACTCAATCTACTGATTCTGGTATTGGTAGTACATGACCCCCTCACTGGAGGAGGCCCACCCAGTGTTTTCTATTTGCTCTGTTGTGGTGTTTGCAGAGCGAAATTGGTGCTTTGTTATGGAAACGGTGTGAGAATTAAGGGGTGGGCCTGTGGGTGTAGGTAAAGGCACACCTATCCATACTTCTATTGCTTTTTTTAAGGATTTGCTAGAAATGCACTGATGTTAATAGTGCAAGTTCTGATATCCCATGAGTTTGTAGGAGGAAGGGCATTGACTGCCAGTGCAGCCACTATGGCAAGTAACTTGTATTTGTTCAGAATAAGCTCCTGCTGCAGTTTCCCATTAGTCATTCCATTCTCAAAAAGGCTTGTAGTGTATTCCATTCTTCTTCTATGTGTTGCCACGACTAAGTAATCTCCTTACCATCAAACGTCTTTTGCCAGGGATTACTGCTGTTGTCATGCACAGCTGTTTATAGCCTGATCTACATTCTTTGTGTTAATCCTTCTGTCTTTTGTGTAAAGCTCATCAATTTTTTCTAAAATATCTTCTTATATTTATGGTGCTGGGTTGTGTCTCTCGTAGCCTTCCGTATGGCTATTTGTAGAGGTTTCTGCAGTGTGGTTGGTGTCTCTGCTTTTCATTCTCTTTGATTTTCTCAGTAAAACATTTTCACCGCAAGGTCAAAAGTGATCTTTCTACTTTGATGGCCTCCCCTATATCGTGTGACATGGGGAGCCACCCAGTCCTTTGTGGCCTGGTTGTTCCGCATGGACTCCATTTGCTGGAAGACTGTCCCTGCCCACTGATCTCTAATAGTAGTAGGTGGCCGTTCTCCTTTGCAGGCTTTTCCAAAGGTTGATCCTTCGGCTGCTCGGGTGACTGCCCAGTTACCAGACAGAGGGCCTCATCATGAGTTTCGCGGTATCCTGACTGGGATAACGGCCAACTTTATTTACATTAGCGACCACCCGTCTGGAAGTATTACCACTGGATCACGGGTTGGGCACTAACCGTTACTCCCCATTATTATGCACGGTAATACCGCCAGTGGTAATTGTGCTGAAAATGGGCATTTTTCTGGTGTGTTTCCACCGTTACCGCTGCATTTAGGGGCTACTGCCCAATCTCATGATGGGGCCCAGGGGGGCTTAGTGGGTGACCTGCATGGCAAAAGATGCACTGCCAAAAGAGAGGAGTGCAATATCACTGCACACTTGGCAAATGAGCTGTAAGTCTGTGCTGCAACCTCAGTTTGTTCCAACAGTAGGGTTTGTTCTGATCAGACAAGTAGTGAGGTGCAAATGCCATTCCACTGGAAGGATCAGCAGTGAAAGGCACTTTCAGTAGGTTTTTTAAATTCCAGGCCTTCAAATGGTGGTAGGAAAAGCAAGAGGGAACACTCAGTAGAATTATGAAAAGAATACCCCCTTTAAAAGGGCTGTTCTGGTGGTTTCTAGTGCCAAAGCGCCAGATGCAACACATTAATAGGATTAACTGAAGTTAGTTAATAAGCTCGTCTTTGAGAAATAATTGATTTAAAGATCTTATTCCATGAGAAGGAAGATTCTGCAGCTTCAGTAGTTTCAATTGGCACCAGTTAAATGTATCTTTGGGGTTTTTGGAAATTGAGAGTTGGAGAATGGAGTTGACGTGTCAATGGGTGTATGTGGAAGTGCATTCAGGAATTGTGCCTGCTGCAGATGTTCCTCGTTCCTGCCTGTTCTTCTTGAAGGAGGGTTGGGAGAGAGTTTTGGGGAATGGCATTTACTCAGCTCGTTCTGTTTTACCTGGTACAGAGCCCCACAATGGAGGGATGAGATGAAAGGCTCTGCCAGAATCAGTACTTAGTAGGCTGAGGTGCAATGAGCGCTTGAGGTTATTGCAATAGTGTTTAATTCCCAGGAACCAGTTTCTCAGCAGGGGATAACTGATGGTCTTTGAAGGGCTCAGTACCGGTAGATGGTAGCCATTGGCAGAACCATAGACCAACTTTGCAGTGGAGCAGAGAGTTGCTCCTCAAGCTTCATGCCCACACCTTTTGAGGTTTGCCTCTGGGCCCCTGCACTACATGGGTTTAGTCTAGGTTGTCAGTGGAATCTCTTATCCCTGTGCCTCCCCTTCTTTCTTTACTGTATCACCCAGTCTATCCAAAGAGTAGCCCTGGCCTCCCCTGTCCTTTATTTGCTCTGCTGAAGACTTGTTACAACTGCTTAACTGGAGTGTGGAGTGGCTCAATGTTATAGCTTCTTCGATTGGCTGCCAGAGACCTAGTAGAAAAAGCAATTAGAGCTAGGGAGAACTCATTTTTAGGGGGCTGTGTGGCTGAGGACCAAGTGTAACATATATATAAGGAAATGCCACTGAGAACAGCAAGCCGCCTACACACGTCGTGGGTGTGTCTAGTTGCAACAAGTGCTATCAATCATGTAAGTCAATCGATCAAAACATGAAAAATAGAGATAAACATAATTTCATTTATAAATATAAAAAACACTCAAAATATTTCATAAAAAGACAAAAATGCATTTTGTTTACACGAAACATCACATAAACAAAATACACAATTTATGAAAGTCGATATTTTCTAACAAACCAACCCTAACAAGATTATTAAGTAGATGTCTACCTCACATTCCTACTAACCTCACAATACTGTTTCAATTTAATAATCTTGTTAGGGTTGGTTTGTTAGAAAATATCGACTTTCATAAATTGTGTATTTTTTTATGTGATTTTTTGTGTAAACAAAATGCATTTTTGTCTTTTATGAAATATTTTGAGTGTTTTTTCTACTTATAAATTAAAATATGTTTATCTCTATTTTTCATGTTTTGATCGATTGACTTGTTATGTTATGTTATTTCATTTATAAGGC
The DNA here is from genome assembly GCF_040938575.1 of Ambystoma mexicanum. Classification (NCBI taxonomy): domain Eukaryota; kingdom Metazoa; phylum Chordata; class Amphibia; order Caudata; family Ambystomatidae; genus Ambystoma; species Ambystoma mexicanum. The sequence continues at coordinate 636,209,299 of NC_090928.1, read as the reverse complement.
GCCAAAGCCCGAAGGCATCCAGGCGCCAGGAAGAAAGAAGGTACGCCCTATCTAGTACAACCAGGTAGCTGGATCAGGATTTTATGAAAATAGGAAGGTCTTCAACTGTTTCCGAAACATCAGAAGATTGTTTGTATTGCGTAGAGACACCTGAAGGGCGTTCCAGGCCTGTGCGGCCTGCACATGAAAGGCGCGGCCATTGCCACAAGCTCTTTTCACTCGATCTACGTGTAGAGAGCAGGTCTTGGCTGAGCGAAGAAATCTGCTAGGTACATATATCTTCAGCCTGTTCTTAAGATATATCGGTGCATCACCGTAGATACATTTATGACAGGTTGTCAGGAGCTTGAATTGTATTCTAGCTGAAACTGGCAGCCAGTGGAGACTCCTCCTAGCTGCGGATGTGGGATCTAGACGCTTCATCTGAAAGACGATGCGTACCGCGAAGTTTTGAATCTTTTGGAGTCTTTGTAAATCAATTTTCTTTGCCCCTCCCAAAAGAGCGTTACAATAGTCCACTCTAGGTAGTATTACGGCCCGGACTAATTTTTTTCGGTTTTCCTCTGAAACCAACGGGGCCACTTGACGAAGCACTTTCAGATGATAATTAGTGCTTTTCACAATGGCGTCAACATGGGCCTTGTTGTCTAGACTGGCCTCCAAATAGGTGCCCAAGGTCTTAACCTTAGATACCACTGGTATCTGACATCCGTCGACCAAAAAGCTGTTGTACTGAGAACCCAACTTCTCTCTAGCTTGTCTGGGACCATATAACATTAGCTCTGTCTTGGTGGCGTTAAGGCAGAGCCCATTGGTTGTCATCCAGCTTTTTACCATTTGGTAGAACCGGTCTAAGTTTTGTTGGTCCTTACTGTGGTCTCCACCAACCTCCAGTGCCAACTGGAAGTCGTCTGCATAGTTGCAGAAGAAGAGGTCTGAATTTTCAAGATCCCTGCATAATGGGATGATACAAATGTTAAAGAGCAAGGGGGAGAGGCAAGCCCCCTGAGGGACTCCACAGATGGTAATCTCAGCATCAGAGTCACTCTCACCCCAGTGCACTCGGGAGCTACGTCCCTCAAGAAATGACTTGAGCCAGGTTGTTGCCTCCACTGAGAGACCTCCAACAGTAGACATGCGATCTAACAGAATCTTGTGATCTAGCAAGTCAAAGGGTGCCGATAGATCGAGTAGCATCAGCAGTCCCGACTTGCCAGATTCTAGTCCATATAGCATGTGTGTCTGCTGATCCAGCAAGGCACTCTCGGTGCCATGAAAACTGCGGAACCCTGATTGTTTGGTATGAAAGATATTTCTTTCTGCCACATGTGCCTGCAGTTGTAACGTGCCCACTTTGTCCACAAGTTTTAGGAAAAGAGGGTATTAGTAATTGGTCTGAGGTTTGCGGCATCATTAGGGTCTAAACCAACCTTATTCAACAGTGGAGTGACTACTAAATGTTTTATAGATGAGAGGATGTGATTAGTACGAAAAGAGGAGTTAACAAAACGACAAAGAAAAGGGGCAAACATGTCCTTGTGTTCTAATATGATTTTAGATGGTAGAAGTTCACCTGGACAACTAGTCGGGTGCATGGCTCGAATAATGTTACAAATGTCTGTTATAGTGTGTTCTTTGAAATTAAACTTAGTTTGGGGTTGTTGAGGAGATTGTTCTCCTTCAGAAAAAGATTTAGATGTAACTTTGGGTTTAGACTGTGTCTCTTGATTACTGTCATGATTGGGTTCGCTAAAGGTAGTACTGAGAGTTATTTTGGCTAATTCTTGAAGGGTTTTACTTTGGGCCGTTTTCAACTTATCAGAAAAAGCCTTTTGTACCTTTTTACAATCATCCCTTGTGGGTTTAATGACCGGGTTTATACTTGCAGCTTTTTCCCAAGATCTTAGGAGAGTAAAAGCTCTTTGGTTTGATTCCCAGCGTTAGTAATTTGATTGTTGTAGAAGTTATGCTTAGCTTGTACAATTTTCGACTTATATTCCTTAGCCTTAATTTTCCAGATTTCTACGTTTTCTGGGTTGTTATCTTTTTGCCAGGTATGTTCCGCCTGTCTTTTAGCTGTTTTCAGTTCTGCCAATGATGGAGTAAACCATTGGTGATGGTTAGGGGTATTTCTAACCTTTCTAACCTTCAACGGTGCAACATGATCCAGCATTTTTAAAATGTGATCGTTATAGGTACTAATAAGTACTTCCGGACTATCTGCGTCCTTAGTAGTTTGCATTATCGTCTCCAAGCATGCTGAAAGACTTACATGATTGATAGTACTTGTTGCAACTAGACACACCCACAACGTGTGTAGGCGGGTAGCTGTTCTCAGTGGCATTTCTTTATATATATGCCAGGGACCTAGGACATTGGCACATTGACTTGGGTCTTAGACAGGAAGGACATTCCCTGAGAATCCTGAACTATTTTGATCTTTGAAAGAAACTGGTGACGGACAAAGTGCTTACATAAAGGGCCCTTGGCAAAATTCCACTTGGTGGTCTTCTTAAAACAATTAATAGTATTGACATACTTTTGAGTCTTTTCTTCTTTATTTAAGCAACTTAATGATTACATAACATGGTGTGTAGAACATACATTTCATTTGCAGCATTTGTTTGGTAAATTATTGAAATTTATCTCCATTTTAAGATGGCTGCTGCTGACTTCACTTACACAGTGGGAAAACTAAATCCCTTGGCTCTTATTCTTTTCACAGTAACATGACTCAGGCACAGAGTTGGAGAGACCTGTAGGTGGGTGGGGAGACAGGTGGCCATTTTTACATTTAACATGTGCCCCCTTTATTTTGATTCTGAAAAGATAATATTACACAGTTTATTGTTCAACATCCACCAATGTGATTGTGAACATCGATTATTCCCTTACTTATAATGCTGAGAATGTGGGGCAAGGAGATCACTGTGGGTGTGACTAGGGTAGAGATTTGTGGCCATTGCATGGAAATGTAGATAGATTGCGGCATGGCCGTTGATGTGTAGTGGCGGGCGCATAGCTAGTAGACACTTGCCAGATGTGTCCTTCCTCCTATCCCATGCCCAATGTATCTATACTTTAATGACCATAATTGACTATAGCCAGGTTTTACTTGTGCAACACCTGTGAATCAAAACTTAAAAATTGTATCTGCATTTTTGCTGTTTTTAAAGCAATAATTGGAATCTATCATATTATGTTGAACCGTAACTATTGCGAATTAGTTTAAGGTTATGTCAGAATTGTGTTTTTAGACATGCATTTTTATGTAAAATGGTCGTGTTATAGTTGTAGTTGATTTGGATTGCATATGTTTTGTTTTTCCAATCCTGCTCTATCTTCAGTCAAAATGTATCATTCACAGACCCATATAGTGCTAAAAGTGAACCCAGATTAATTTATTTTATTTCTTCTTCTTTATCAGCACTTAAACAAAACCTACAACACAAATGTTCCTCTTGTTCTTATGAACTCTTTCAACACTGATGAAGACACCAAGAAAATCTTGCAGAAATATAGCCACTGCCGGGTGAAAATTTACACTTTCAATCAGAGCAGGTAAAACTAAATTACAACTTCAAGAAGAGCAAAAAACAGGCTATTGTGTAGTGCACTCAACCCTCTTAGTCTGTCCTTGAGGTGCTGGGTCCAATTTCGAGGAATAAAATGGCCTATATCCTTACATAACCTGAGAAAAAACTGAAATTCTTAGATCTTACTGACATGCACTCCTTTTAGAATTAATGTGTGTTGTGTGTTTGCATATTTTTAATCAAATAGAAAAAATTTGCTTACTGCTTTCAAATTGGAGACTTATATACTGGTCCAAATTTGTGGTTTTATGTCATGTGAGAAACCTGAGGGTGTCCCCACATCTACTCCCGTTGGGTCCTCTTCTCAGGTGGCAAGGGAAAGGCCATTGCTTTTGGATCTCGACCCTGATGGGGGAGAAGCGAGGGAGGATCACCTAGGTGGAGGGCCCTTGGGGATTGGGGGTGTGATATCCTCAGGTGAGATGTGGTACCCCTCATTGACATTTCAGGAGGAACCATCAATCCCAGAAGCAGTTATGGGGTATTGCTACACCTGTCCCACTGACCAAGAAAATGCCAGGAGACATTACCTACTACAGTACTGGGATGAGGAAAAGGTGACTAGGTGTAGTGAACACTAGTCAGTCATTTCACCACTCTACTGCTGGGACGAGGAAGATGCCTGCAGAGTACTGCATGGTCAGGCATGTCCCAAGTTCTACTTTAATTGCAGTCCGGCAATGCCAATTGGGAACTTACACCTGCAACCCGTCAAGTGGTTGCAGGTGTATGAGAAGGGAGGAAATCAGCAATACTCAGACCAGCAGGGAGTCCTGTTTGAGAGGAGGCAGCCGTGGTGGGTCCTGAACTGAAACCAGGACGGCAGATGATTGCAAGGAACTGTGGAGCCCAGGCACAGGCGGGCTGTAAGGAAACCACAAGGTTGGGAGCCTCAGTGGTCAGAGAACCGCAGCTGGAGCTGCGGGCGAAGAAAAGTGAAGAAAGCCGTGAGCATCCGCGGAAGCGAAGCAGAGCTGCCGGAGAGGACAGAAGAGCATCAGAAGTGCGAGCGGGTCTCGCGAGCAAAGGAAAGCCAGCGGGTGAAGCCTAAAACTAACAGAACAGCTGCCCGGATGGAACACCAGGGATCGGTGAGTGAAGGGAGAAAGTCACTCGAACAAGGGGGCTCCTGGGGGCTGTGGGAAAGCAAGGTGAATGCCGAACGAACCAAACAGCATGTTATCGATGAAATGAACATGAGGCCGCAGGTTGGGTGAAAATTAAGCAGCAAAGCAAATAATTACAATGATTGAATTCTGAACTGAATGAAACCTTTATGGGGAAAGTCACAACGAGATGACAGATGAATTTGAAGTGTAACTATTGCCGGTTTGAAAGCAAAGCAAGAGGCAAGAGAGCCAGAATTTGAGTGAGCATGGCCATAAGGTAGTAAAGGAGTAACATTACCACAAAGTTAATTTTCTGCATGGTTACAGTGTGGCAAGGCCAAAGACTGGTCAAAGGTGTGCAATGCATTGTGGCAAAGCCAAGAGAGTGACAAGGAGAAGTCAAGTGAAAGTGAACCTTCACACAGGGGCAGATGCAGAAGAACCTGTGTGGGCCAAAGAGCCTAGGGTTCCTGGTTCCTGGTTCCACAACCTGTAATGGGTGGACTGTGTGGTATGACACTGCACCTAGACCAGGGAGCCCTCAAGGGTGAAAGCCAAAGACTCTGTTGAAACAAACCCAGAAGGAAAAAGCTGATTAAGTTGTTAAGCCTATCCAGAAGGAGTGTTAAGTTGATTTAGAGTCATTTTTGAACATTGAAAGACTGAAACCAAGTATAAATTGACAAGCTGAAGTCATGGGGAAGGGAACCATGAGACTTGATGGACTTTAATGCTGTCTTGAGGACGGAGCCCTCAAGACCCTTGTTTGTGGAACTGTGTTGCCTTGAACTTGGGGAAGGGAAGCCCAAGGATCTGTGGAACTGTTTTGAATTTGAGAAAGGTAATTCTAAGATTTTTGTGGAACTTTCTTGAGCTTGGGGAAGGGAAGCTGAAAGGTAAGCAAGGAGCTGGAAGAAGCACAGAACTTTGTTTTGATCACCATTTCTTTTATTGTTGAATTCCCAACACGTTGTTTTTGTATTTGTATTTGTATTGATTTATAAAGCGCCTTACGCCGTGCTTTAGTTGTGAGCGCAAGGATAGGTTTTGGACACAGACAGACTTTTAAGTTGAACTTTCTAACTCGGACCTCCCTTAGTTTACTTCAGATAGGGGAAATTCCTCCTTAGCATAGCGCAAGTTAGGCATTCAAAATCCTGACATTTGAGTTAATAAACCATTTTATTTTGAATCTATTTTCTGTGTCTTGCTTCATGATGCCTTCCGTCACCACACATCACATATAATTTGTTTCAGACCAATGTTTCCTCAAAGCAAACAAAATCAATGTCTGTTTCAAACAATTAATTCCTTTAACCAATGCTTCCTTAAGTTGGTTTATATTTTGCAACGCTACCACTTGCATGGTCTCCAAGCGACAAGGGTCAACTACCTACATATTAACATGTTACACATTGCTGCGCTTCTTCTTGGCATAAATTCATCAAAATGCTATGTTCAGATACATAGATATATGCAATAACAATTGTTTGCAACCGTGATCCTAAATTCTCTATATGAACGTTTTGCGAACAATGGGAAAAAAACTGAAACCTTGCACATGGATTGGGAAACTATTCTCCTTACACAGTGAAGAATTAATGTGAAAGCAATGATAGAAGAACAAAATACAGGAGTAGGACATCCACGGTTTACAAGTGGGGCAACCAAGTCCATTTCATTGACAGGATTTGCATTTGAAGTGTCGAACTCCTATACCTTTATAGATGCCCCATGTGGAAATATTATTCTAAAAGAAATCGTTACAATACAAATTTAAATGAGATCCACCAAGATTTCAGCATTTTGTTTTTGTTCCTTTGGCTCTCAATACATTTATAAGGTAAATTTTAGGTCAAACTTGTATGAGGGTGTGGAAGAACAGCTTGGACACAGTGGTAGCATGTTTTTTAACAAGTCTTTATTTGCTCAACCAAATAAGGGCGGCTGCCTCTCTATCCTTAGCAGTAAGAGGGTTTTCCCTGCCTCAACAAAATGTTGGTGAAACTGTAAGGAAGTCCAAATCAACTATCAATGTTGTGCCCAAAAAATCCTATCACTGTTCCTTACACTATTTATTGACCAAAAAGCCATGCAAGGATAGTCATTCGACAAAATAACATATAGAGCTCCTGATATCCTCAGGCAAGTAAATAGCTTCAAAGTTAGCTGGTATAAAGTGGTGCCACATTTCAAAGTAGCAATTGTTGCCCAAAAGGAGGTTTTAACGATCTCTTCATTTATTTGTCTCAGGTGAAATTCCTTCTTTCGCCTGTGGTGACTCTGAGGTGCCAGGGGAGACAATCCTCTTCCCCTGGTCTTTTAAGTCCCTCAATTGTCACTAGCAATTGTGAAGGTTTCTGTTCAGTGTGTAATAGACGGTTCCATGTGACGTAACCGACATATGTTTTACGGAAAACTGTTTTACTGAGCTGATTTTGCCAAAAATTATTTGTGGTATTTTTTGTTTTGTTTTTGGGGGGGGTCCCCGCCCAAACCCCCTGTTTCTTTCTAGTTCCAACCCCACCCCAACTATCGCTGTACCCCTTTTACCCCGCGCCCCTGTCTATTTTTAAAAAATACTCCAAAAACCTTTGGTATAATTTTTTCGGTAAAGACATTTTCGGTAACATCACCAGATACCGTAACAGACTTGTCTTCCATTCTTGCCAAGTGTTTTCTGTGGTGGCTTTTGTTTGTACTGTGACGAGAAAGTGTTATGCTCTCCTCGTACTTCCCTTTTCCAGCCCGGGTTCACTCTTCTGCCCCAAGCTGTTCAGGGTATGACCTGCTGGGGAGTTTTCGTGGCGTGGGGTTTTGCCTGCCAGTGCACCTTTATAGTCCTCTTGAGTTTACTTTGCTTTCTCCCTCGAGTATTGCACTGTCTGACCCTCCAGTCGCCTCTCCCACTGTAGACCATACATTTAATCTCCTCTGCCTCTGTTATCAGTCAGCTATTTCCGTGGGACATGTTGGGAACTGTCTTTCTCTCGTCCCCTGCTGCCACTGAATACACCACGCTGAAAACTTCTTCTACTTTATAGTATTTTCTTTCTCTTGTTGTTTCCAATGCGAAAAGGTATCTGCATCGCTGAATCTACTAATGGAAGCTCTGATGGATCCTTCCAGCTTCCATCGCGATACAATGTTTCCTTGTTTATTTCGTTTTCTGCATTCACAATCACTGCCACTGCTACTACTACTCCTATTCCTACTTTTCGCTCACTCCACCCGCAGCATTCCTTTTGTATGGTTTTTCTCTGGTATTTGTGAATGGCGTGTGCTCTGGTTCCTGTGTCTTCCTCTTTCATCGATGTTAGGCTCTCTCGTCCCAGTATTCTTATGAAGGATGTATGTTTTTATTATGTATGCACATATCTTCTTGGTAGTAACAGTAGGGGTTGACTAGACTGGGATATTATTATCAGGTTCTTTCTTTTCTAAAACATGTCTTTCAGGGTTACTGACTTGTATATTTTCCAGGAAACGGTCTCCTAAGTTTAGGTTGTGTGCTTCATCACACTTGGCAGTTTTTCGATGAATTTACTACCTGTAGCAGCATGGAAGCCCAAAACATATGTACATGTAAGCACTTGCCAATTGTGTTTTTTGTATAAAGGAAGTACTCGTTTGAATGTATCTGACACTTGTCTTGTTGAAGGAAGCATTTGATAAAGGAAGGAATTGTTTAAAACATACAACTAGAAGACTTGGGCTTTCCAAGGTTCCACTAATCTGCCTAATAATAAACTCAACCAAATGTTAGGCAGCACTGGTCTGGACACAGGTATGACTTATCCCACCGTCACACAGAACAATTGTTCAAAACATAGACATTGGTCTTTGTTGGAACAGAAGATTGGTTTCAAACACAAGTTATATATAATGTGTGGTGAAATAAATCTGCATATTTCATATAGTATACAAGTCTCCAATTTTAAACCAGTAAGAAAGTAGTTTTTCTATAAATGTTTTAAATTGTATATTCTCCCCTATTTTTTTAAATGTCATCTTTATCAGCAGAACTGCTACATGCATGTCTTATAAACGATGAGGCATGGTCTGGCCTGCTTTGCATTGCCCTCGCTCATTCATTTTTTGTATCATAATCAAGGCAGACATTGTTTACATGCCTCTCTGTGTAATCTAGTGGCATTTTTTGTTGCCAGTGCACAGTTGGGCTCCACTTTATTGCTGTGATTAAATGTATTTTCCTGAACTAGAATGATGGAGAGATGTGGCTTCTAGTGGGTGCTGATCGAGTATGGGCAACAATGGCACTGATAGAAAGAGACTGCGAACGTAGGGGAAGTTGTAAATAAAACAATATATGCGCCCACTCTAGCATTGACATCCATCTGCCACTGGAACAACTGCACGCAATATGGTAATAAGGCAGCAGAAAAAAATGACTGTACAGTAGAAATCATTTTTATATGGCTTTGTTTTCTGTCCGTCTTCTAGGTATCCTCGAGTCAACAAAGAGTCCCTGTTACCCATAGCCAAGGACTTGTCTTACTCTGGGGAGAATGCAGAGGTCTGGTATCCTCCAGGTCACGGTGATATATATGCAAGTTTCTACAACTCTGGCCTGCTGGACACGCTTTTAGATGATGGAAAGGAATACATCTTTGTTTCCAACATAGATAACCTGGGTGCAACAGTAGATCTGTACATTCTTAATCATCTTATGAATCCACCAAATGGGAAATCATGTGAATTTGTAATGGAGGTTACGGATAAAACAAGGGCAGACGTAAAGGTAAGTGTATATAATGTGAAGGGGGGGGGTCAAGGTTGGCTAGACCATTTGATAATATTACCAAATTTCAGAGTATTAAAATGCACCTTACAACCTGCCATAGATTGTTAGTAGTTGAAGGTCCTCAGTTTTGATTGTTGTAGTCTGGGGAATGTATAACTATGTATGATCATTCACTGTGTGCACTCTGGAGTCAGAGCCACTCCATCTCAAATGTCTGGGAATTTAGCCACATAGAGGATATTATTTTAAATAGTTAGAAAGTTCAAAAGCAACTGTGCCCTGGCCTCTGCCTCTCTTCCCTGGAAGAGTTTTCTTATTCTATTCTGTCAACTACTTTTATGTGGAGGTAAAATTGTATCAGAAAGACACTGATGTTTATTGCTTTCATTCATGGTTTCAAACATGCATGGAATTATTCATTTACATATTGTGCCAATGTGTCCATTCTTCATCTGAAAATGGGCAGTTAATTAAATGCCCCTCCTGCTGCAACCACGACACAGGCTTTGATTTAAGGGGAATGGAACCTTCTGGACACTGGTTAATCTTGTCTGACCTCCATCCATTTTAAAGACCATCAGTTCCCATAGTCGGCTTTCCTGTGCCACTCTTATTTTATGTGCAGATATTTGGAGAGCGCACTGTAGTGACACGTGGCCTCCAGATGCTGATGGTGGTTATGTATCGAAGTACAGCATACTGGCATTTTATAAACTCTTGAAAGGCCAGATTTGGCTTTGGGTTCGATGCAGGGAGTTCAGCAGTTGTGGAGGTAGGAAACCGAAGCATCAGCTGCACATGCAGGCATTCATAACATTGGTGTGATCAGTGGAAGGTTGGTAGAGGATCTAAGCCTTCTGGAGGGAACAGATGGGTACATGTCTGTCTGCTATAACAATAAGACTTCATCTATAGTAGGCATAGGGCTTGATTCACAGAAGCATTTTATAATGGCGCAATCCCATAGGAAAACGCTCTGTAAATCAGGACCATAGTGTGCAATATTTAGTATTTTGAAATCGATAACTGGTATGAAGTACCAAAAATTGAGAAGCTATATTCCTGGTGTCTGGTTCTCAAAACAGCCTTCACTGCCACCTTTTGTATTTGCTGCAGAAATAAAGGGATTGCTAGTAAACACGATTGGCATCGTCAATCCTAGAGAGGATCAATGGCACGGCTGATTTTTTTGTTCTAGAGGGAAGATCAGCTTCAATCTTCAGACACCAAAAGCTTGTCTGGAGTTCTAGTTTGGTGGTTGTGGTTGATTTCATTCATATTCAACCAGGACTGCCTCTGGTACGGCTGGTGAACGGTGCTCTCAGAGTCATAAATCCCTGATTAACCATAGGTTCAGATGACCTCCTGTAATAAGGTAAACAATCTCAACCCTGTATTTCATAGCAGATCGGACATTAATAACCATCCACTTTATAGCAATGGAAATGCTTTGGGTGTTTAATATGGCTCTGGGTGAGACTACTAGAATGTTTTAGTTCTTATGGAGAGGCAGACTACTAAATGTATTGCTCAGAAGCAATTGCTAATCTAGTGTGCATGTCAGTATTGGCACATAAGGCCTTTTCCAACATACTCCAAAGGATAGCAGAGTATGGCACAATGTTAGAGCTTTGATGCTGGCTTTGATGGGCACACATGGGCTTGAAGTTTGCCTGTATACTCAGTGGGTCTGCACATATCCCTCTTGGCATGATCATTACAGGCCCACCTCCAGGTAGTAGTACCAAGCAGAATAGAGCAGGAGGACAGCCTTGTGGCAGCGGATAGAAGCGGATATCATGGGATATCATTCAAGAAATGTATTTGAGTGATGGGGTTTATGCTTCGACTAGCAGAGCTGTACATAATCCAAACGCCAGTAAGGATAGTCTCATTTCTGGGTGCCTAAACAACAGCTGCTGAAAACATGTGGGTAACGGCAGGCCAGTTGTTGGCCGGGGTAATGTGTGTGGACATCAAAAAGCAAAATGACAGCTATGACCTACATAAATACAGCATGTATTAAACACTAAGCTAGCAATACCATAATGACATAATTACATTAGGTTTGAATGGGGCAGAGAGTTGAGGGGACAAGTGGGGGTGGAAGACAAACCTACTCTGGCTAACTGGTGGCACCTCAGCAGGTCTTGAATCATACATCCAATGAAATAACCGTCATGATGTTGTGCGGAATATCATTCCAGTGATGAGGTGCCAAAAAGCCTAAGAAGGTTAAGTGGGAGACCGTGCAGAGGGGACTGAGATGGTTGAGGGCTGGAAATCTAAAAGCCAGAGCAGGAGAATAGAGCAAGCCAAGTAGTTAGAGACTATGCTAGGACTAGATTAGAAAAGGAGCAGAAACTTGAAGAGGGGTGATTCAGCCTAGAGTTATATCTGGCTTGGTAATGGTACGCTGAGGTGGACGCAGATTTGGGTGCGAGTGGCAAAGTTGAATATTTTCTTGGAATGGTAAAGATTAGTGAGGAAGACCCATGTGTCTGCTAGAGGCCTGGAGTGTCGCAGTCCAAAGTTGCAGCAGGAAATGGATAAGAACGCTTTTTTTTGTGTATGAAATGTGTGTATTATGCATGCAGTATATATTTATGAGTGAGTGACTGGTGGGTGAATGAGTATGAATGTGATTTTCTGTGTGTGAGAGAATGTTCTAGCTGGGTAGGTGCCCATGTGGAGCATGCAGTGTGAGTGAATGTGAGAGATGGTGTATAGGTGAGTGACTGGTGGGTGAATGGGTGTGAATGTGATTCTGTATGTGTGATTGTTCTGGGTGGGATCCTGTGTGGAAAAGGCAATGTTCAAGTTGCGCGTGTGAGTGATTGTGTGAGAGAAGGTGAGTGGCAGGCAGGTGAATGGGTATGACTGTGATTGTTCTGGGTGGGTGGTGTGAGAAACCTGAAGGTGTCATTTACTAGTCACCAGGGATCTGTCATACAGGTAGCCATAACACGGCCATCGCTATTGGATCCAGTTCCTGGGGGTGGACCAGTGCGAGAGGATCACCTGGATGAGGGGTCTTCAGGTAGTGGAAGTGGGACACCAAAGGGAGAGATGCAGTATCCCCTTCCTTATGACACCTTGTCCCCATCCTGTCCAGTAGGATACTCAGAAATTCTACCCTCCCCCTTTTCCAACACGAACACTTTCTTACCCTGTGAGCGACAACAGACTAATATCAGAGCCGTTTAGCTGACATGTCCCAACACAAGGGTCAGACAGAGTCAGGCAATTGCCGACAACTACACACACCTGACTGCCCTTCCCTTCCCCACTGGGATAAAAGGCAGAGCACAAGAGCACACAGCGAGCAAGGCCCAACGCTCAAGGAAGCAGCTATTCCAGGGTGGCAGTTTAAACGGAGGAGAAAGGCAGAGAGACCTGAAAGGATATCAAGGAGGGAGTTGCTCTTTCCTTTTTCAACCCAGACCTGCGAAGCCTCTGACAAAAGAAACATAAGACCGGGAATTGCAGCTGGCGAATGGTGTAACGGATGTCAGCGGTACATGGAACCCTCCCGCACTGAAAGCCAGGGTGGAGAGACGCGGTTGCCATTGTGGTACAGTCCTTGACTCCAGATGCAAATGAAACACAAATGAGTTCAGCACAGCCAGTGAGTCGCAAGAACCTGATAGTGGGCCGGACTGTGTTAGACTCCAGGTTGCAGCGGCAACATTAAGAAGATTAAGATACAAAGGTTTTATGTGAATGAACTTGGTACCCCAGATACAGTAGTCCGGCGCCACATGGGCGCTCATTCGAAGGTTATCTGGCTGGTACCCCTCTCCTGAACAAAGACTGTAGTGTAACTCCAAGTACCAAGAGGCCAAAGGAAGGCCGACGTGAGGTGTCAAGGTGGTCATACACGGGTCTAGCAAAACCCCTTGTACAATCGAAAGTCCTTGACACGTTGCAAAGGATTTGATGATTGAGGGAATTGTGAGACAAGTGTTTGTGCCCGGCGGAGGGGAACGCCATGCGAACTGGTTATTGTGAATATACACGCCCTTGCCATAGTCTAACAAATTGACCCAGCAAAACGTGATCACCCTTCGAAAGTCTTTGAAGATATTGGGCGTCATTACAGGTTTGCCAGTCTGGGAACTACTGTACTGGTAAGCTTGCAGGTACCTTAGTTCCCGGACCAGCAAACTTTGAGTTGTGCTCGCGGGGGCCTTTCTGCCCGCCAGGTCGGACCTGGCGGGCAGAGCAGCACCCGCGAGCACAGCATGCTGCATGCACTGGCACCATTCACGAATGGTGCCGGTTCATGCGTCTTCCCCATTCCCATTGAGCCCTATTGGGCTGAAAACACAGGGATGGGAGACCCCGGCTATAACATTGTGACTTATCATTTTGAAACTGCTTTCTTTTCTTGTGAACATTATCCCATATTATTTTGTAGCATAGCAGTAAGGATTGGCAATAGGTTTCTTAGTTGTAAGTGATTTCAATCCAGCACTCCAACTAAGTCAATGCCTAGTATGGGATGCCCAATGGAAACCCTTATTTATATTTTTTTTATTTCAAAGTTCTTTTAATTCTGGATGATGTACCCTTATATAACGCCCCTCTCTTTGAATCCCCCCGGCCTCACTGAGGTTTGTTTTGCAAATTAAAAGATTTATTTGAAGAATTAAACAATATATATATGTTACACTTTTATGAATATGAATAATATCTGAATATCACACTTATGAATATGAACAATGATCAGCAATGGGTGATACTACAAAATCACAATCTCTTTAATCAATTAGGAGTAGGAATAGAAAGAATAACGTAGCAGAGAATACTATGTATGGTTCAAGGAAATGTAAGTATAGGAAAGAATGCAACACAGAAGTAAGACTTGATGTGACTTCAATCAAAAGACAATATAATCACTCTTTCCCCCTGTTATTACTCACTCCCCCCAGTATGCAATATGAAGAGGTGGAAGAGAGCACACAGGTTTCAGGAATAACAGTCAATAATGCAGTTCAATCCCGATTCCCCCAGCAAGCTTAGAGAAAACAGGAATGCTTTTAAAAACAGGTCAAAATGCTTTTGAATGTGATATGTAATGTATGGAAAAATGCTAAAAATGGCTTTAATTCGCTAAAGGAGATTCAGAATTAGTGAGAGTTGCTTTGGATTGGGTCAGGTAAACACTAGCAAAGATTGTAGAATGATTAGCAGATTGAAAACGAAATTCAGCAGTTGAAAACAAGAAACAGTTATTTTCACATGTGGTGAAATTGAGCCAAATTGCAAATTCGCTGCAACTTGTCCGCGTGCGGGAAACGCGATTACCGCATGGTTCAAAAGTTACAGAGGTTTTAATAAAGGTAGATTTTTCAGAAACAAAGTCAAGATTTCAAAATGAAAGATGCGCTGTTGAATATTTGGAACAAAGATTTCTGAACACTAGAGAATCTATGGAGCCGCAAACTACATGACAGCCTAGCCACCTATCCAGAGGCGCCTCTGGATGGTTTCTGTCTAAACGAGACGATTTCCTTTCTCCAGAAAAGATATATTAGCTCCAAGATGATTATCACTACAATTATCAAGGATTATGTGGAGGAGAGAAGAATTTAGGATAGACAAAAGAGATTCAATAATGCAGTTATGGATAGGTTGGAATTGTTGGATTGGGTTACTTAATACTAAGAGATGAATATGGATAGTTCTAGACTAAATACTCACTCCTAGGCTTTGGAATGGAATGGGCCCATCAAAGATCTGGTCAAAGGTTTGGACTTCACTCGCCACCGGACAGGATCAGGGCACCTGGACTCTGCTCTCAGCAAGGCACTCTGGTCTGCGCGGCCTCTTGGACTGGATGTGATGAGTTCTGGATACAGTTCTGCTCTATGGGTCTGGATCTGGTTCTAGCACGGGTTTCTTAACTAGGACAGCAAAACATTCTGATTCTGAGGCCTGCTGAAAAAGGGTTCAGCTTCTTGGGTTAGGCCTCTCTGCTTCAAGGTTCTAGAGTTTGGTTCTAGAGTCTGGTCTCTGGATCTATGTCTGGAGCCTGGATCTTCCTGCACGGTGCTTCGCCAAGAAATTAGTTGAGGAGTGGAAAGTGTGTGTGTCTCCTGTCCTCAGCAGTCCCTATTTATCCATTTCCAAAGTGGGTGGGGAGGCTGATTATCTTTGCCCAACCCTCTATGGATCTGATAGGTCAGAGAATTTCCTGTCCACTGATTTGAGAAAGGAGCAATGTGTCATCCTGTGTCATCATGTGTCATGTTTATGGCTTAGGGAAAAACCCTCCCCTTTGTGTCTGTACAGTATATCTTATTTTTCATTACAAAAAATTTACAATATGTACAACTTGTTAATATTACATATAAACATCCGAGATTAATTAAGGCACGTCTCTGATCAAGTCCCATGTTCCTACAAGCTTTGTTTCGTAAATGACAACTTTTTTGCGCTTTTGGTGGGTTTCTCAATGTTAGTTCTGCACCAATTTTTATACATGCATGCATATCCCATCTGGGCACATTTCTGTAAATGTTCATGTTCTTAACATAAACACAATGGCTGCAATATGAATAAATTCCCGGGTTCAGCCTCAGAACATTGCACAGATTCCAAATTAGTCTTAAACTGTGAGTGAATGTTTCATTTTAACAATCTCTAAGTTTCATTTTTGTCAGTTCGGTACAATATTTTAGAAGTAATTTCCTTAAACATATATTTAATCCAATGTCAAATCCACATTTTCAGTCTGGCCCGCCTCCAGAGCTGGGCTGAGTCAGAGGGTCACATGGCTTTCTTCCTGCCAGAGCAGTTTGTTGTCAGTCACACCCGAATTAGCATTCCTATTCAGCTCAAGGACTCCATTGTCTGCACTCGGAGCAACAGGCCAGAGTGCCCCTCCCAGTTCCTTTTCACACCAGCCTGCCATTCTCTTAGCCAAGGGCAGGGGGGAGTTTCCTTTGTTCAGGGAAAAAGTGTGGAATGTGTTTGAAGCACAGTGTGGGAAACTTTAGCTCTTAAACCCAATGTTAAAAATTTCCCCGGTGGACGATGAGCCCACCTCTCGCCCCACTCCAAAGCCTAGGAGGGGAAGATCCCGCTGTAGGCCGGGGAATGCGACAGCCCCTAATGATGAATCAGAACTGAGGAAGACATCGAAAACCCCTGGCGGGGCCCCTTCGCCGGCATCCTCGGAGGAGAAGAGTTGGGCAGAGATCTGTACAGGCTGAAGGTGAGAGAGCGACTTTATAACCTCACCCGAAGGAAGGTTCCCTGCGAGGATACCACCTATCCCCCATCGTGACCCGAGGCGGGAACCACGCTGTGAGAGTGTGGTGCATAACTCCCAACAAAGTTCTCCCCTATGATCTGATATGTTACTCTCCCCTTGTTTCACCCCCCTTGGCAGGTCTCACCAGAGGCCCTCAGTCAGACTGTTACCTGCAAATGACGATCAACTCTCCCATGTTAAACCCCAGTTTAACCACGGTAGTTTCCTGCTACCCCTGGGCCTTAGGTTTAAACGTAGTTTGGGTTCTGGAAATTCTATAGTTGTAATCGACTTGGGCGTCAGACTGGATGGCGCCCGACAAAGGTATTACTCAGGTTAAATTACCTTGGGGTCTCCGACCATTGCAGTTCTTGATGGACACAACTAATGTAATTGCTGCTACAGATCCTTTTTATATGTTTTTTATTGAGTTTCTTATGTTATGTTCCCACCTGTTGCTACCAGAGAAGGTCTATGTTCTGGCTCACCACACCCCTCACCCCGATTGGTCCTCTGTGCCCCACCCAAGGAATTGCATTTGCCGGAGATGGCCGGAAGATTCAAATTACCCACGGAACCTGAGCGACTGAGCCATGGCAACCCCTAGCTACAAATTTATCTCACTTAACGTGCAGGGTCTGTATTCCCCCCTGAAGCGAAAAGCACTTTTCCATAGATTGAAGTCTTTAGAGGCCTCCTTTCTATTTCTTCAATAGACACACCTGTGCCCAGCGGATGAATTCCGCCTGAATGACAGAAATTAGATTTTTCGCATCAAGTGGCCTGAAAAAGCGTGGGGTTGCCATCTTGGTGCGCAAAGGGATCTCTTTCAAAACCAACGGACAGTTTCGGGATGAAGAGGGGAGGTTCCTACTGGTTAACGCTACACTAGATGGCCGCAAGGTCACTCTGGTTTCCATCTATGGCCCGAACTCTAATCAAAGCCAATTCTTCACGAAGTTGTCCAAAGCCCTATTTGACCACGCTGAGGGGGAGGTAATTCTAGGAGGGGATTTTAATGCAGTAATCAATCCCATGGCTGACAAAACACTACCCCCCACAGTAAACGATGGTAACAACTTCAAGGCCCTCACCTCTGTACTGCGAGAGCATTCCCTGATCGAGGTATGGAGATATCTTCACCAAGACGAAAGAAATTATACGTACTTCTCACCAGTACATGGTGGGTTTTCAAGACTCGATATGTTCATTATAGCTGACTCATTGATCCCTAATGTGTTAGAGGCAGAGATCCTTCCAGAGTCACTAGCAGATCATTCCCCGGTCCTATTATCGATCACACCCCCACGAGTCACCCCTCCCACGAAACCCCCCTGGAGGCTAAATGACTTCCTACTAGATGATCCAATGATTCGGGCTCACATCAAGGAAACTATAGAACTGTATTATAGCGAGAACAACATGGGAGATGTGAGCTTGGGGACTATCTGGGATGCAGGGAAGGCGGTACTCAGGGGCCATCTAATAGAACAGGCAGCGCAACGGGGGAGATCCAGGAAATTGTTGCAAGAGCAATTAGAGGAGGAAGTCCTCAGGCTGGAAGGGCTGCATATGAGGAAACCCACTCGGCACACATTAAAGGACCTGAGAGTGGCCAAGAAAGCGCTGGAAGCACATCACGTGGGGAGGGCGGCCTATGGCATGATGCACACCAAACAATTCTTTTACACAAAAGGGAATAAAGCAAATAGATTATTAGCGGCCAAAATAGGGAAGCAGACCAAACAAAATAGAATAGACTTCCTAAGAGACAGGACAGGTAAAGGCACACACTTGGAGGAGGGCAAATGTCACATCATAAAAGACTACTTCACGGAACACGTTACCCCATATATAGGGAACCCGGTCCTCATTAAGGAGTTCATAGACAAAGCAGAGCTCCCACAAGTACCCCGATCCCTGAAGGATACCCTAGAAGCCCCAATAACAGGGGAAGAAATAGAAGCAGTCATCAAATCCCTTCCCACTGGGAAGGCCCCGGGCCCAGATGGGTTTACAAACAAATTCTATAAAACCTTTGTGAAGGAACACACGCCACATTTAACCACTTTATTTAATGCCCTGTGGGAATTGGGATCAGTCACCACATCCATGGCCGAATCATTTACCACCTTAATATTAAAACCTGGAAAAGACCCAGCAGACTGCGCCTCCTATCGGCCCATAGCCCTGCTTAATACCGATGGCAAGATCTTCAGCAAAATCATAGCGCGTCGTCTGGGGGAAGTATTACCAAAGTTACTAGATCGAGACCAAACGGGTTTCATTCAAGGTAGATCGGCCCATGACAATATCAGAAGAGCAATTGATCTGATAGCCCTCGCCCCCTCTATCTCAGCCCCTCTCTCACTACTATCATTAGATGCCCATCGCGCCTTCGACAGCATGTCATGGAATTACCTACACTCTGTCTTGAAGGGATTTGGGTTTAGCCCGCACTTCTCTAAGCTGATACTAGCCAACTTCCAAACTCCCACCACCCAGGTTCGAGTCAACGCCCACTGGACTCCGCATATACCCCTTGGCAGAGGGACCAGGCAGGGCTGTCACCTATCGCCGCTGGTGTTCGCGCTCGCAATGGAACCTCTAGCCCAACATATCCGCCTACACTCTGGAATCCAACGGTTCAAATTAAAAGATCAGACTCACAAAGTGGCCTTATACGCAGACGATGTGCTCTGCTTTCTGCGAGAGGCCCAAACCTCAGTTCCCCCGCTCATGGCTCTGTTGGATAAATTTGAGCAGATCTCAGGCTTCTCAATAAACGCAGCCAAATCAAAGGGGCTGAACCTGTCCGAAACCCCCGAGGTATTAAACGCCTTAGAGAACAAATTCTCCCTCAGCTGGGTGACCTCCAAAATAACATACTTGGGAGTGCACCTGACTGCAAGTTACTCTGGGCTGGTGAAGGCCAATATTCCCCCACTATTTAAAGAAGCTAAAGAATCACTACTAAAATGGGGACCCCTGGAAATTTACTGGCTGGGGCGAATGACAGCTGTTAAAATGACTCTACTACCCCGCCTTCTCTATGTATTCCAGGCGCTCCCAGTTCACATCCCAGAGCGAGACCTACAAGACCTTCAGAAAGCCATTTGCCAATTCATCTGGCAGGGTAAAACACCTAGAATTCAGCGCAAGATCCTCACCAGAAGTAAACAGCTTGGGGGACTAGGGCTCCCATCCACGGTTAGATACTATCGTGCATCTCAGATAGCCCTTATCCTGGTCTGGGCGCTCCAAGAGGACCCCCCCAAATGGAGAGACATAGAACAGACACTCACTGCGACCCCCCTATCCCACCTCCCTTTCCTGCCGCGGGAAGCGCGAGCTTCACAACTTCCACTCCTCCCTACCACGAGTGCCTCACTCAGATGTTGGGACAGACAGCTCACCTTAAGAGGACTGACCCCGGGTCTGGGCCCGATGACTCCGATCACACAGAACCCTATCTTTACCCCGGGGCTACAACCTAGATCCTATCATAAATGGTCGGGAAATAAAATCTTGAGGCTGCAGGAGACATACGCAGACGGTGTCCCCTTAACATTTATCCAATACAAGGAGAAATTTAACCTCCCAGAATCTGAAAGGTTTAAATACATTCAACTTAGGCACTGGATCACCAACCCACAAGTTAGAAAAGCAGCCAGTAGACCTCCCATAGGCCTTGAGCTAACTGCGATAGAAGGTCAACGGGCCCATAATGTAGCTACATGCTATCGTCTCACAGATATAGCCCCAGAGGAGGAGGAACTGCCGTACATGGTATCTTGGGGGAAAGAGCTGGGGAAAGAAATTTCTCCTGAGTCGTGGCAGAGAATCTGGGCCAGAGCACACAAGTCCTCCAGATGCGCGACAGTAAGGGAATGCGCACTCAAAATATGCTACAGATGGTATTTCACACCGCAGAGACTGCATGCTATGAATGTTGACTAGCCTGAGACCTGTTGGCACGGGTGCGGGGCAAAAGGGGACCTGGGTCACATGTGGTGGCACTGTCCGACCATTCAATCTTTCTGGTTGGAGATTCGCTCCAAAATTAAAGATATCTGCGGAACCCTCCTCCCCTTAGACCCAATAGTGATGGTCTTGGGAGATTCCCCTGAGGACGGAACATACCCGCAATCCGGCCCTAGAGCGCAGCTCATCACCCATCTATTAATGGCAGCCCGACTTACACGTGCGCGCTGTTGGAAAGAGCGCTGTTGGAGGGCCCCTGTATTGCACAATGGTGGGTCAAGGTCTGGGAACTCCTGGGAATGGAGAAACTAACAGCCACACTACTGAACCGAACGGACAAATTCCGACAAATCTGGGGCCCATTTCTAGACCATACGAAAGAAAAGGAACATATGTTCTTCCAGCCAAGACTGATCAAAAGCCTTCTCCAGCCCTGAGAATCTTAGTACAAACAAGGGACATGGCTATCTAGCGCCAGAACATGAGAATAGCAGACACTAAGAACAACACCCGGACTATGGGGTGAGCAGGTGGAAAATTAATTCCCCCCCTTTTTTTTATTTTTTTGTTTTTCCCTTTTCTTTTCTTCTCTCTTTTCTTCTTTTACATAAAACTGCAGCAATACACCCCCAGGACTAACAGTAACAATGATGTCACAAATGAAATATAATGGTTAAAATGAAATGTCAACCCACTGTTAAATTAATTGGTCTCAGCGCTATGCGTTGAGTTCTAGGCAGGAGAACAATGATGTATGGTTGAACTGCATCCACATATCCTTGCCATTGTTTATACTGTTAAAGATGTCAATGTGAATTGATGTTTCAATAAAAAAGATTTTGACAAAAAAAAAAAATTGTCTTGTCTTAAAATATAACTCACATTTTTCACAAATACATCAACCAATTTCTTACTTCAAGCCTTTTCAGAATATAGTTTTGAATTGTATCCACCTCTTAGGCTTCTGATAGCAAGTCTTTCTTTGGCATCGTTTGAGTTCAGTGTTCAACTTTACACAAGATAGGTTTTAAATCGCCAGCTTCTGACAGAGGTGAGTAACGGTATTACACCCATTTTTCACAGGTTTCTTCCAGCAAGCAATCCTCAAAAGTGGATTTTGTTCAGATAACATATACTTCTGTGGACATTATATTTATGTGGATTCTTGAAGTAGAATGATGTTCACCACCCAACAAGGAGGTTGGATCTTTTTGGGTGGTTTGTGAGCCATGATTTTTGCACATTTTTGACAATCAAGAAAACGGATTTCCAGGCAGCTCTGTGTTTCTTTTTGGCAATCAGCATTGATTTTTCAAGTGATTTCAGGCTACTTTGTGGGTAGCCCAATGGTGGGTTTTCGCAGTGATCTCCTGTGCTCACTAAGATAGGCAAAAGTGGATGGCGGCCTATTTTTCAGATTTTTACTGAGCAATTTTGGGTGATTTTTAGCGAGCAGCATGCTTTCCAGTGGCCATTCTGATGCTCTTGATGGAAGCAATGCACAGTAATGTTGCAGGGCCTGGACCAGTGAGTTTAGAAATCCCACATAGTATAGGGCGTTTTTATTTGACTAGACTCCACTAGTACTCTATTATTATCATTTGATGGTTGTAGCTTGCTCTCATCTTAGATTTACGTTTAGATTAGGAGTTTGTCTCACCCACTATACCCTTGAACTGTGACTACTTGTGTCTGTCTTACTTTGATACCATGCCTTTCTTACAGTAGGTGCCTGTGTGTAGACAGCTGTGTAAGTGAATGTAGCATGACATTTCTTCTTTTGCTGAGCATTTATGATAAAGCAAGCATGATAAGTGTTCTTGTGTTCTCCACAAGCCTATGTTGGAGTAAGTTTGGACATGTTTTCTAATAAAGGCATGGCTTTTTAAATGGCAAAGCCAACCGGAGTATGTTGTTATGTGTGGGTATTAGCATATATTGGCAGAGCCAGCTTGGACATGTTTTCTTATAATATTATTACTGGCATTAGGCACAAAGCAAACGTTAGTATGTGCTTTTATCGCAATAGCGGCATATATTGAAAATGTGTTGGGAAATTCTCCTGTGCACTTTTGTTGACTTGCATCTACTGGATTTCTTTTTTATGAGTTACCCTATAAAACCAATTGCAAACTGGCTTTTTACCCAATTTTACAGAGTAAAGCTTCTGTAAAATGCACCATTTTAATCCATTATTCAAAAGATTATCATAGTTTGTATTTTAGGGTCAGAGGACCTACACTATGGGTAATATGTCACCATATGATACCATCAGACTGTAATATTAACACGCCTCACCACGTTGCACAACTGCTTTGATTCAATGTTACGGTCCTAAACTGTTAGTACTTTGCTCCCAAACTCCTGCGCCATTGCATTGTTATGAACTCTAATAACACCCATAATGTTTAGCCCACCAAACCGTCCTATATATTAGGCAGCTCACTGTGTCAGCCTACCATGCTCTCATTTCTACTTAACTGTGTTAAAGCTGATGTGTACCCTGATATTCTGTCTGATTGTGTGTCGCCCAGGTCGCGTCACGCTGGCCTGCATCCCCATTCTGCACAATTGTGTTAGAGTTGATGTGTACCCTGATATTCTGTCTGATTGTGGGCTGATTATTTACTGGGTGGCAACACGCACCGCCGCTACACTCCTATGTCAACGCCTGCCATTAGCTCTCTGTACCTATACCTTACGATTTATGACTTGTGATGTGAGGTGCATACTGCACACTACCAGCCACTCCGCCTATTGTCCTACGCTGTGTTGTGTCCTGCCTTCCTACCATTACGTACACCGCCTCTGTTTTCAATGATCAGCACGTCTTTAAGCTGCCCCCCCGATCCCTGCGTGACCAGTTCTCATCAAAGCTGCAGCCCCTCCCTCCAAACGTTGCCTTCACCTTGGTGGACTGCCATATTTGCCTTGCTCCTCTAATGCACCGCCCCACCTCAACTTTGGTCACTCCCGCAGTCTAGACACTATGCATTGCGTGGACTCAATCACTGCTGCTAAACAGTTCACACTATGCCTCCTCCTTGAAATAGCTGCCATCTCAGTGGATTCATCCCACCACAAGAGCTTCTCACCAGCAATTGTCTTCTCTTCTAGGCTGAGCACACATTCTAAGGTACTACCCAGATTCAACATGGCCCCCATCCTACCAGGACATAGCTCCAGGCCTGCCCTACATAATACCACACAGCAACACCATTATCCTACACCTGCCACTAACCCTTACCTCAACTCGCCCTCCCTGTGGATTGAACACTTCGCCACTAAGCCAACACCTAACCAACCGTGCGACACTCCGCTAAGGAACTCTAGGCTCTCTCATGCCTACTATCACCACACCACCACTCTAACAGGCATCCACTCACGTCCATAGCCCACATTACTTTACCCCCTTCTTCAGTTACGGACTCCCGCCTTGACAGAAGTCCACCTCACACCCTCGTGACCTCGTTCAAGGGGGCTCTGATCAATGCCAGATCTCTTACAGCACACACACTTGACATAGCTGACCTTATCCTCACACTTGACCTCGACTTCATTGCCATCACTGAAACCTGGTTACATGCAGACTCTTGACCGCTCCTCTCATTAGCCATCCCACCAGGATACACCATCATCCGGAACGATTGCAATACGATTCATACCAAAGGAGGTGGTATTGCATTCATTCATAAAAGTACTATCAACCTCTGCATTGCCAGCACACAGCAAATCCCATCAGCGGAATTACTTTCAGTCAAACTAACTCTCACCCCTAGTCAGACCATCACACTCCATCTAATCTACAGACCACCCGGATCTATCTCCACATTTGCTGAAGATCTATCTCATATTCTTTCCACCAACACAAAATCTAACTCGCAAATCATTGTTCTAGGTGATTTCAATTTGGGGCTACAAGACCCCAGGATTCCGCAGCACACAACATCAATAATTTACTTACCAGGATAGGTTTCTCGCAATACATTAATAAGCCAACTCATTCCAAGGGCAGAATCCTTGACTGGATTTCTGGTTTAAATTGCGAATTGAATGTGGTCTCCAAACAACCATGTGTCTGGACAGACCACCACCTAATCACATTTAGTATTTCTGCCAAAATTACCCAAACTGAACCTGACATGGCACCTGCCATCTATACTAGAAATAAGAGACACATAACATGCGAAAAATTGCTCCCACTTATCCTCCCTATCCTCAACGAACATGCCACTATCTGCACTCATACTACTGTCTTGGTAGACCTGTATAACCAGACTCTACTAAAAGCACTAGACCTAATCGCACCCATGAAACTAAGGAAACCTAAACCTCAGGCCCACCTCAACTCTTGGTTCACACCTCAACTGAGAGCCTTACGCAAAGAGAAACATAACCTAGAGGCACGTTGGAAAAGCAACCCACATGATTTGAACAAAGCAAGTCTAGCACTAGCCACCTTGAACTATAAAGACGCGATAGTCCAGGCTAAAAAAGATACATATAACAAGCGCATTGAACAAGCCAAATCCAATACCAAAGAGCTATTCCTAATTCTAAAAGAACTGGAATCCCCAGCCTCCCCTCCTGACACCTGCGTCAAAGATAGCACCTGGTGCGCCAACATACAAAAGGCTGTCCTTGGCAAAATTTCCACTCTTCAAACTAAAATTAACAACAAAAAAGTCAGCCTGATGATTGACCCTCAAAATACCTCTCACCAGTCCAGTCTAAACAAAAACCACCACGTCCTTAGACCTTTTAACTTCACACCCCTCACTATCTCTGAAGTTGAAAACATAATCAACAACCTTAAACCTTCTAATTGTCAAGGCGACGCCTGCCTTGCCAATATTATTAAGAAGGCCTCCCATAATCTTGCACCTTTCATCACTGCTTTTATAAATTCCTCCTTCAACGCGGGGATTGTCCCTGATAACCTCAAGGATGCCTGGGTCATCCCACTCCTAAAAAAGCCATCCCTTGATGCTAACATCCCTACGAACTACAGGCCTATCACCACAGTGCCTTTCTTGCTAAAAAAAATTTGATCGAGCAGCCTATTTACAGATCCAAGATTACTTAGAAACCAATAAACTCCTGGGACTCAGACAATCTGGGTTCCGCCCGCGTCATGTCACTGAAACTGCCCTAATTGATCTTATGACACAAATCGAGGATTTTAAGGACAAGGGTAAACTTGCCCTTCTTCTCCTACTCGACCTCTCCGCGGCTTTAGACCTAGTCAATCACCAAATCCTATGCTAACACCTCAAAACTACAGCCCACTTCTCGGATAGAGCCACTGCCTGGATCAGATCCTTTCTGGACAACAGGTCCATGAGGGTCTTCTCCCCAACCGCATCTGCCGAACCCGCTCCTGTCTCATGCGGATTACCTCTAGGATCATGCATCTCACCAACACTTTACAATGTGTTCACGAAACCTCTCTTCGGTATTCTGGATTCTCTGGGTGTCATTTATACTAACTACGCGGATGACACCCAGATACTGATACCCATTACCGGTGATCACTCAACTGACAATGGCACTGTTAACGCCATTTACCAAGTCATCCAAGCCTGGATGGCGAAACACTAACTCTGTTTGAATGATGAAAAGACAGAGATTCTCATCCTAGGCACCCAGCAAAGACTTAGCAAACTAGACCTTGCTTTCAACTCCTTCGTCATCGATGGCAACATCATCAAGGTTACTAAGGACACCAAAACCCTAGGTATATATATAGACTCTACCCTTTCCCTCTCCAGGCAAACTAATGCAGTTTCGTCCTCAGCGGCCTATACATGCAAGCTTATTATAGCCTGCCGCCTGTTCTTAGCCCCAGCGAATTGTACTACATTAGCCAGAACCCTGGTAATGTTGAAAATTGACTATTGTAATGCCCTCTATCTTGGTACCAACCAGGGGAACTTTAACAAGTTACAGATTATACAGAACAATGCAATTAGAGCCGCTCTAAATATTCCCAGAAATAATCACATCTCGGATAATAGAAAAGGCCTCCGCTGGTTATCAGTTACACAACGAGTATCACTAAAAACCCTGGCACTTGTGCACAAATGTATTGCCAACCAAGCACCTTCTTACCTAGCCAAGAGATTTACCATCCACACCTCGAACAGACCCCTCAGAAGGGCACAGACCAATTGCCTAGCGATGCCCCCTTTCAACCTGCAGCAATCAGGAGGGTCTAGCTTCCCTGTTTTAGCAGCAAAACTGTGGAATTCACTACCTAACCCCCTTAGAGCTGAACCATCCTTCTATGCATTCAAAAAGCAAGCTAAAGCTTGACTGTCTGCCCAACCCCTACTGATTTAGATTGTTCACTCTAGCTCTCCTTCCTACTGACCCATGGTCTCATTACCAGTAAATGCCTAGTAAATGTACAATAACTTGTAATTGTTCTCTATGCCTGTATATATTATGTAAATGTCTATACCTCAATTTGTAAATTTTCACCTTGCCTGTATATATCATGTAAATGCCTCGTTATAGTAACTTTATCTTGCAACTATGCCTGTATTACAAATTATGCGCCCGGATGCCCTTGGGCCAGCTGCGCTTTACAAATAAATAAAATACAAATAATCAGGTGATAATCAAATCAATCCAAAATCGAGTTACTATCAATGTTTTGTACCATCAGATGTGGAACACTGATGTACATGTTTTAAAAAAATGTGTTTATCAAACTTTTTAAATAGTGATTGCATTGTTATATTGCATAATAAAATGTTTTGATGTTTGAATTGGATTGATGTATGAAAAAATATCCTGTTAGCTGATGCATGTATTACTATCCGATACACAGTCCTTATATGGTCTAGAGACCTACGTTTTGTTGATACAATATTGTGTTCCCACTAAATAGGAAGGTTTTGCACCCCCTAGTGGGCTGTGCCCTGATGAGATTTGAGAAATCCATTATTCAAAACATTTTCTCAGAGGGAGAACCCATATGAGCCCTTTTCGCTGGTTCGGGCTCCCACACTATGATTGGTCACTCTTGCAGGGCAGAGTCACTTGGTTGAGATACAGTGGGTGAGGTATGGTTCAATCATCATGATATCTAGGCTTATCGTGACAGCGATTATGTCAGGTAACTGAGTTTGCTTTTAGAGGGCCCTGAAGTTTTTGGGCCTTGGATGATGGCGTGTGATCAGGTGGAGAAGGCATGGGAGAGTGGGTTTGGCATTGGAGTCCGGGAGATACCAGACTTAGTTTTCTACCAGTATAGCATCTGACAACTCATTACTATCCAATCTCAGATGGTAGAGAGACAGTTGGTGATGCACTCGGATGTCAGGAGTGATGGGAAAGGTGCTGATGATCTGATTGTCATCCGCTATGTGGTGGTAAAAGAATCCAACGGATGAGGGGGGTTTGCACAGCGAGGTTGTGTACAGAGTAAAGAGGAGTGGGCTCAAGGCTAATCCTGAGCACTGAGAGGAAAGTATGGGAGGGAGGTGTTACAGTTGATGGGGATGGAGTGGTCATATATGAGAGGCCCCTCTATTTGGGTAAGGTGTCCTTGCAGCCAAGAGGTGAAACGGCTTGGAGAAGAGAGGGATGATCTACAGTAGGGGTAAACATATCAAGTTGCAAGCTACTAGACTGGCATAAAGTCACTTTCCACCTCAGCTCTCCACATGCACACAGCACCATTTCTTACTCAGCAAGTGTCCATTTTCACTTGCCTATGGCATTTTGAGGCTTGGTCTACAGTGTCTGAGGAAGGCAGATCAAGTAGAGTAGAATGAGGGGGAGGGGATGGGCGAATGATGAGGGATATTGAGAAAGTTTGAGACATGGTTAAGAGCCATCAGCAGCAGCCCCAGTGACTGCTCATGTTGTACAGCTGCTCTGGTTCTGGAGAATATTTTTAAGAGGTTCCAGCTGCAGGTACTTCTAAAACTACAACTGCACCTTTGTCCTCTGCAACCATCAAAGTATGACGGCATAGCAACATTTCCTCCATTAAAAATATTTCTACTTGTGGCACCAGCCTACAGGCGCAGCATGAGAAGAAACATTGATTGCTACTCGACGATTGCAGTAGATCCCATGAAGCGGCACTGCGAATATGTAATAATCTGTCTGGGAGGGGGCAGCATAGAAGTAGCCGAAGGAGAGAATGGATGAGTAGATCAGTGTACGAATAAGACCAGAACGTTCAACTTCCTCTCCCACAATTGCACATTGGTCTGCAAGTGATGGTCTTAGTGGTGATGTTGATGTCTATTAACGAGTGTAGCTCACTGTCCCGTGAGGAAGCAGAGCAATGGTTGATGTACCTGTTACGAGAACTAGCCGTAGATCAAGCACAATCCTTATGTACAGCAAGTGTTCTTCCAGGAAGAGTAGGAAGGGGAGACTGTAAGATGGAGGCCTCAGATGACACCCTTTCCCCAAGTGGCATGGTGGGATTCGATTGAGGAGAAACAGCTGCACATGTTGATTCCAGAGGATTGCTTGCTATGGAGCCCTTACTTATGCAACATCGCAGAAATCGCCCGCTATCAGAAATCTGTTAAAAGATTTTTTTTTAATCTTGCTAACTACTCAACAGTTTACATGACGTTCGCCCTTTGGTGAGTTCCACGCAGAGATACCTGGTTTGTACTACCACCTGCGCCCAGATGCAGGTAATTCTGCCCAGTCTTTCTCGTGCTATGTAAATACCAGTACAATGCAATACCCTGTTGGGCATCATCAAGAATGTTTTCATGGGCACGTTGGCTCCAGGCTGGCCAGCATACTTGCAAAATTCGGTTTTATGGTAGAATGTTTTTTCATGGTCAACCTGCTGGTAGTAAACTTTGCTGCCTGATTTTGTTGGGGACCTTGCTCTGCATAAGTGGTGCAATAATTTGTTTCTTTTGTAAGGGCATATTATGTTGCTTGCAAATTACACCATCATGCTACTTCTATTGTGCTGACACTATATAGTAATTGTGCCACAACATGTTAAAGCAGCACGTGGGGGGGGGGGGGGGTGCATAGCACCCATGATAGTGGTTCCGCATTAAAATAATGTGGTGCAGAGTTACACCATTTGCACTCCTAAAAAGGCCTAATTGCACTAAATGGGCCTAATTGTACCATGCCTGTGACTATACTATACGCACAGTGCTAATGCACTGGGTGTAGAGCACCGTTGCAGGGGCACTTGCCTGTGTGTGTATGGGTGGGGTGCAGATTATTTGAGCTCCAAAACAAACTGAAGTTTAAAAAACACCAGCGCTAAAACATGCTGATGCTCGCCACACAAGCCTGTGCCGTAAACCGCAAATTTGGTTATTTATCCTTGATCCTAGTGTTAAAATTCTATAAGAGTAAGGTTTTGCCATCTGTTCGGGAGCATTTTCAGTTTAGTGCTAAAATCCTTCCTCCTTAGAGACCCCAAGCTTTTTTGCTGAACTTTGGGACTTTGTCAGAATCTAAAACCAAAAGAAACACAGAAAACACATAGGGCCTCATTACGAGTTTGGAGGCAGCCATGCCCATTCATAAGGGCATGGCTGCCTCCAAACTCTGGTCCGGGTCCGAGTTCCTTGAATGAGGAATTACCGGGCCATTCCAACCTTGGAGGACCCGGTAATTCCTCATTCAAAAAACCCATTCCCATTCCAGCCCCCATAGGGTCCAATGGGAATGGGGAGGGAGCTAATAACGGGCCCTTTATTAGCTCCCTGGTCCCCTTGTGGGACCCGCAAAGGACGTCTGGTCTGACCAGACGTCCAGAGCGGGTCTCGCAAAGAAACCTCGTAATAGGGCGGAATGGGTTTACCGGCACCAGCACCATTACCGGCGCCGTTAAACCCATTCCGCCCACCTCGTAATGAGGCCCATAGAATTAAAAGTACAAACTCCATATGCATCATCTTTGCATTGTGACACACATCACCTTCAGTGCAGTGGCACAGGGAAGTCTCCTAGATTTCCCAAAGGTTTAAATACCTTCTCTTGGTGAAACTACTGTTTTCAAGAGCAGTGAAGTGAAACTGACTTTACTTACAATTTGTAACTTTCTAGACCCATCACACACTATCTTACCATAGGGTGCTGGAGGGGTTACATAGTATCCCCTTTGTCTAGTTTCTCATGTAACATTTGTATGTTACCCTTCCTACAATTAATGGCTGGTGGCAGTGGTTTACTTTTTACTACCATTGTCAAAATGGCCCCCGTTTTCTTTTTTGCCATTTCTTGCTGGAAAGGTACTTCTTGAAATTTAATCTGAGCGCTTAACTAGTTTTGGTCCCTTTGTTCGCTTTGTCTTTGGCGGGATTCATGAGTGAAGCCTGCCTCTGGCTCCAGTATGTCTGGCAGGGGCAGGAAGTGAGGGAGGTGCCCGAAACTCCCTGTGCTTAATCCCCCTTGGTTACAGGAATGCACCCAAAGGTGATTGGCTGGCTGGCTGTCTGGCAAGGACAGCCACCCTGCTGTGTGATTGACAGCTAGGCTGGAATGAATGGGAAAAACCTGTATAAAAGGCGAGGCTTTTTGGCTTGGTAGGCAGAATCAACCACTGGATGAAGGAATCCGAAGAAGAACTTGGAAGAGACTCCTGCTGCAACTCCTGGACCGTAGGTTTGCCCGGTGAAGCCCTGCTGCTGTGCTGAAGCTCCAAATTCGCCTCAACTAGAGAAACCCTGTAAGGACGACTCCCCTTGAGTGGGTGGGACCAATCAACTCCAAAGTGAACTCGTTTGGACATCCTCTCGGAGCTGGCTGTACTTCCACTGCTGCTGGAACTGAAGTGCCAGGGGGAGGAACACCAATTGGAGTGCATCACTTTTAAGTTGGACCCGAACTTGTGGAAAATCCTCCGGACTCCCAGTAAGCAGGACTGATCAAGCCTGAGCCACCTCAACAGAGCGCTGGACCCCAGATGTGAGGAAAGTCCAGAGTGGTATCCGAGAGTCCGCAGTGGTGCTATTTACTGAGTCGCGAGGAGCTGAAACCGCTGAATTGAAGTTTGTCCTTTTCGGCTGCTGACCGTCCCATTGCAGTGCAGGAGTCCCTAGAAGTCCTCCCTCTTGTCCCCATGACTGAGGCCCAGGAACAAAAGGATCTGCAGAACTGCACAGGAACAGAAAGCAGCTAGAACCATTTCTTCTAACCAAAGGTACTGTAAAGTTTGAGAGAACTTACCTCTTGTTGTTGTAGCCTTACTTGAGACTTGTCTTGGTTGCTTCTGTAGAGTTGCTTGCATCTTCTACCTCTCTCAAGCCTCCCAGCTTGTGGCACTACATTGATTCTACTTTTTCTACAAAGACTTCTAAAACATTGTGCAAGACTTTTACTTACCTGCAAGCAGTGCTTCAGCTCACCTAGACTTTTGCCCAATTGACATTGGCTGGCCTGGCTCCCTGAATGACTCTTCTCTCCTCTGCTTGTGTTTTACCTTCCCTCCAGGAAAGGGTTAACTTGCTTTGCATTGGGGGCATGGGGTGGGGGGTTCAAAAGTACGTATTTGCTTCAGATTATTTGTGTGATCTCTTGTCTTATTCTGAAACCTCTTTACTTTAGCACTCATCTCACTATTGCTCTAGATGTGCCAGTGACAGATTAATGTCCACAGTGTCCTAGCTAATTAAATCACCTGAGGGTGTAGGAAGTGGCTGTGTACCATCCCACATGGGTATTTGCTGATTTAGAGAAACTAAGAGTGTGTATTTTGGAGTGTATTTTTGTGTGCTACTATTATATTGCCCCTTCTGAAGAAGGCTTATTCAAACAGACTGTTAACTACATTAATAATTGTTTAATCAAGAAACCTTTAGTGTAATTGTTTATTTGGATACTTGTCACTGTGTACTACACGGGTCAATGTGAGTAGTAGGGTGGTTACACAGAGATTCAGACCTATACCAAAGGTTGAGTTCCTATTGCCAGCAGGTCAAGGTTGTGAAGTGCACCCAAAGGGTACTGCACCAAATCTTGCCTAACACCATCCATGACCTATGGGGGCCAGAACTGGGGTCTCCCTATACTTGTGAGCTCTGACCCGCTGGAGGGCCGGTTTCGGAGAAAGGTTTTGCACTTGCCCAACGGAGTCCCTGCAGCCGTTATGAGTTAGGTCTGTCCTCCATACAATTTCTTAATTGGAAGAACCTCTCACTACTGAAGAACATTCTTTGTGCAAATGAAGGCTCAATATGGTGGCTGTTAAGGCAGCTGTTGCTTAAGAAATCCTGGCCCTCACTAAACCTTTGGGAGACTGTGTGGTATTCAATATGCGTGAGGTATGACATCCCAAAAGACTTAGCTCTACACAGTCCAGCAGTTCTCAAAAGGAGACTTAGGAATTGGGACTGGATCCACACGATCATCAAGGTCAGAACATACCATCTATATGCTGCCTTGCTGATTGACGTGAGACCAGTCGAATGTGTCCGGATTACCGGAGTAAATCACCAGCTAGATCGTGGCAATCTAGGGTGAGGAGGCTGCGGCTAAAGTTGCAGCTGACCAACGAAATTGTGGTTGGTAGGAAAAAAGTTCTGAGATCATTAAGACTATACCGGTTCTGTTCAGTGCCTGACGAGGTGGAGACCCTTCGACACATAATTATTGCTCTGTAGCGCCCGGGAGGCCAGGCGCTTGTTTTATTTCGGTCAGCTGCTCCAATATTATGATCAGGTCCCCACTGAAAGAATGTGGCAGCTTATTATGAATTCTTATGGCTGCAACGATTGGATGGTTGCCTCAGTCCACTTTTTAAAAGAAGATTTAGAAGTGAGGGAATAAGTGGAAGGGGGGAAAAATGACGATTCATTTTTATATTTGTAGGCTTTCACATGTGTCTCTCACTATGCTTCTTCTTTCTTTCCTTTTTTGGTTTCTTTGCCTTGCCCTGTGTTTTAACATGTATCTTGTAACTCTATATTTTAATATGCATTTTCTATTCTGTAATTTTAATATGCATTTTGTATTATTTTATTTCAATGAATTTCTATGTTTTGTTAAAGGTTACTTGTTAACCAAATAATAAGAAAAATCAAATAAAAAGAAACATCATCAGGTGTTGTCAGAGAGAAAGAGGAGGACGGAGGAGAGCGAGAAGCAGGCAGCGGGAGGCCAAGAGGTAGAGGGAGAGGAAGATGAGAGCGAGGACAGGATGTCCTGAGTTTTAGTGGTGAAATGAGAAGCCAAGGTCGTACAGAGGGCCTGCGAAGGAACAGGAGAGGTGGAAACTGCCGAAGGATTGGCCAGTTCTTTGCAGATTTATTCACCTGTGCTGTTATGGGCCACAGAGACGCCAGCAAGGATGTTGACTCTCTTGTTGGACAGGACAGAGAGTCTGTATTGCCTTTAGAGTAGGCAGCTGGCCAGTTTGTCAGAGGATGCGCCCGAAGGCCTCCACTTCCTCTCAGCCACCCTGGACATGCATTTCAGGGCGGCGAGATCAGAGACATACCAAGAGTTGTGCTTAGAAGTAGGCTTCAGACAGATTCTCATGACATGGACGAGGATGTCCAGAGTGTTGGAGAAAGCAAGATGCAGGTTAGAGAGGGCTGTGTCAGGGTGTGAGTCAGCCGAAGAAGTAGGAGGAGCAGAGAAAGCAGAGGCAAAAGCATCCACGGACATACGCTTCATGGGCCGAATGACAGAGAAGGTAGGCGACAGTGCTGGGGT
Organism: Ambystoma mexicanum; assembly: GCF_040938575.1. NCBI lineage: Eukaryota > Metazoa > Chordata > Amphibia > Caudata > Ambystomatidae > Ambystoma > Ambystoma mexicanum. Next base: position 636,174,916 of record NC_090928.1, on the reverse strand, counting down.
GGGCTTTGCCTAGGGGACAGAGTTTCAGCTGAGTGGAAAGCAGAAAGTGATCAGTCCAAGAGAGAGGAGTGGTGAGAGGGTCAGAGAGGAGGATGTCTGAGGAGATGTGAAAATTCCAGGTGTGCCCGGCAGAGTGTGTCGCAGAGGTTGCAGAAGAGACCAGAGGAGGAATCAGAAGCATCCAGGTAGATGTTGAGGTCTCTGAGGAGGCGACATTGAGATGTAGAGGTGAGGAGAGAAGTGGAGAGATAAGCCCATTCTGAAAGTAAGATGGCAACCTGGCCAGGCGGCCTGTAGATGGTAGCCACAGTCCGAGAGAAGCCAGGAGAGATGGGGAGCCTGCAGACCAGGCATTCAAAGGAGGAGTAGGCCTGTGTAGGAATGACAGAAGCAGGGACCCACTCCAGCAAGATGAGAGCTACTCCACCTCTGGGTCGGTTGGTCCTGGGCTCATAGAAGATCTTGTAGCCATCCGGGAGGAGAGTGTCAAAACTTGTGACAGAACTGGCCGTGAACCATGTCTCGGTCAGAGCGAGGACATCCAGGTAAAGTTCTTCAAGGAGGTGGCAGATTTCATTAGAGGGTTTGACAGCAGAGCGAGAGCTGAGAGTGGCAACGTGGAGCAGATTGCCACATTTGAAAGACTTCCATGGTCGGGTACAGGCTTGAGGTGGTAGCATGAGGTGGCATAGTATCCAGAGAGGAGCAGGCAGGTGCCAGAGAGGTGGCGGAAGAAGGGGGTGGCAGAGGAGCCAGAGAGGTGCTGGTAGGAGTAGCGAAAGAAGGAAGGAAGTTGATAAAGGCGCGGGAGACGGCTATCAAAAAGGAAGAGATGGGGCTGAGGCCCCTGGACCAAGACGTGCCATTCAGATGGACAATGGTGAAACTGCTCCACTCCCCTGAGGGTTGTCTCCTCTGTCGTGATCTTCCCACCGATAACCACCCTCTGGGTCATTGTCAACTAACTTCTGCCTTTCCCTGGCCAGACCAGCGGAGACTTCCCCAGGGAAGGTGTGTTGATCTGAACAGATTCATCACATACCCTTCAAGCAGGAATGAAAATCCAACCACAATCTTATTTTCAGTTACATCCTTGACACGTCTTTATTTAAAGGTTCCTTAGCCACTTCTGATTCTTATGCCACGCCAAATCCTTTTTCGATCCTCCCTCCCCCAAAAAGTGTTTAATTACGTAATTTACACACCCCTATCCATATATTTCTTATACCACTTAAAGCACTGCCTAATTGTGAGCCATTATTAGAGAATTGTTGTGTAAGGTATGTTTGAGGATGCGACTGGTAGGAACACAGTAGAACAGGTGCGTAATTAATTTTAATTGGTTCCCTGCCCCACCAGTGTGGGCAGTGTGTGAATCTCTTAACCCACCTTTATTGTTCCACTTACTGCCACTGTTTTTGCTATGTCATCAGAGGCCAACATTTGAACAGGTGCTCAAAGAGCAAACCATTTGCTCGCCGAGAGGGGAAACAGATTTAGGTGTTGCTGGCACTGTGATTTGTGGGAAGGTTTCAATGCTACTGTATTTGCTGTTATGGGTAGAAAAAAAAGAAACTGAACACTTTGAGATATCATTGCCAGCGTAACAGCGTGCATAATTGTACAGCATTATCAACCTTCCCATGTACTATAATGATAGGTGTTCTGGGTACAGTACATTCCTAACAAGCTGACGGGATTAGCAGCTCCTGTTCCCCTGAAGAGAAGCAGACGGATCTTTACCTGCATCACACTTGGCCTCAGGACATGCTTTTCTGGTTAAATCATTCCAATAAATACCTACGGCGAACTGCAGGGCTGTGTTAGTATAATTTCAAACATTTCATACATATTCGAATCTATACGTGTGATCTATGGCTAGAATATGGTGCGGTGGTTGATATATATATATATATATATATATTTTACACAGCCACGGTAGTGGCTGCGTAGTTATGGATTAGTTGCTGTTTCCATAGGAAGAACACTTTTTGGGCAGCTTATAACTCCATGGCCGCAGGCCGTAGGCGATATACCTATGGCCATGCACCCAAGACCAAAGTTCTAAGTACTGAAGTTATAAGCCACAATGGGTGTGATATGCTGCGGTGGTTGTGGCTAGGACCTAGAGTCTTGGGTGCATGGCCAAAGGCCAAGACTGAAGTTATAAGCACTGAAGTTATAAGTCAGCAAGGGTGTGATGTGGTGCGGTGGTTGTGTGCACGACCTAGAGTCTTGGGTGCATGGCCAAAGGTCATGCTCCCAAGACCAAAGTTATAAGCAGTGAAGTTATAAGCCACCATGTGTTTCATATGCTGCAGTGGTTGTGGCTAGGACCTAGAGTCTTGGGTGTATGGCCGCAGGCCGTAGGCTATACACCCAAGACTCTAGGCCCTGGCCACAACCACCGCACCATATTCTAGCAATAGATCACACGTATAGATTCGAATATGTATGAAATGTTTGAAATTATACTTACTGTTTCATTTGTTGAGATTCCATATATTTTTTACATGACTTTAGTACTTGGAGGAAATATTCTTTTTCAATTTCTGTGATAAAAGAAAAGAGCATGTTAGTGTATGTATTTTATAAAGACTTATTACATTGCATAGTAGACATTTTAGCTTTTTTTTACCCTCATATTTAGTTTACAAACCAGTGTACTGTGCATTTCGCTCAGTTTCTGTGTTTATTTTTCAAATCATTGGGTCTGGGGGAAAAAAATCCTTGTCGGATAAAAAAAAACTTTTTTTGTTATGCTACAAACTATTTGTTTGTTTCCTTTGAGTGTTCACTTGTTGTTTCTGGTTAATGTTCTATCTGTTGGCTTGTTGCAGATTTTTGAAACAGTTAAATACCTGTTGGCGTATTCTAACTGTTTATACTCTTTATTGCATTTTTGTTAATGTTGAAGTACAGATTAGTTATTAAATTTTGGCTTTAAGAAGATGAAATAAGCGTTTGTAAGATTTGCTGGTAATCTCTGCTTTAGAGTAATGCTACTATCATTACATTCGAACCATCCACATTTCTTTTTAATATATGCATTGTAGTGACCTGTATTGGTTGTGGCTCCTGCGTGGTAGATTATTGGGGTAATTCATAGAATTTAGCGCCAAGTGGCGCACGCGGCTGGTGCACAGTGTGCGCGTGCAAATCTCTGCGCCAGCCGCGTGCGCTAAAATCCATTTCCGCGCACAGCGTATTCATGGATTTTAGCTACCAAAACCAGCCGTGGAGCACAGTGGCGCAGCGACCCTGCAGCAGCGCCAGTTACACCCCCAAGAACGACCCTCGTGCAGAGAAAAGCCATCAAAATCCCCAATCCAGCGCGAAGGGCTGCGCTAACCCTGTACCAGCACAGCAAGTGGGGAACGTGTTTTACTGGGGTTCGCGGGAAGTTTCACACGTGATTGGCCCTGTGCGAGTGGGGTACGTGTATTACTGGGGTTCGCAGGAAGTTTCACACGCGATTGGCCCTGTGCGAGTGGGGTATGTGTATTACTGGGGTTCGTGGGAAGTTTCACACGCGATTGGCCCTGTGCGAGTGGGGTACGTGTATTACTGGGGTTCGCAGGAAGTTTCACACGCGAAAGGGCCTGTGCGAGTGGGGTACGTGTATTACTGGGGTTCACGGGAAGTTTCACACGCAATTGGCCCTGTACGAGTGGGGTACGTGTATTACTGGGGTTCGCGGAAAGTTTCACACACGAAAGGGCCTGTGCGAGAGGGGTACGTGTATTACTGGGGTTCGCGGGAAGTTTCACACGCGATTGGCCCTGTGCGAGTGGAGTACGTGTATTACTGGGGTTCGCAGGAAGTTTCACACGCGATTGGCCCTGTGCGAGTGGGGTACGTGTATTACTGGGGTTCGCAGGAAGTTTCACACGCGATTGGCCCTGTGCGTGTGGAGTACGTATATTACTGGGGTTCGCAGGAAGTTTCACACGCGATTGGCCCTGTGCAAGCGGGGTACGTGTATAACTGGGGTTCGCGTGAAGTCTCACACGTGATATGAGCAGGGTACGTGTATTTCGGGGGTGCGCTGGGAGTCCTACACGTGAATTGGCAGTGTGGGTCCTCCCAGGTGTTCCCTCTACACCTTCCACGGCCCCTGCAGGCAGCCCACACCACAGGGGACTACTCTGCACCCCTGGTCATGTCCCGCAGGCAGCCCATCCACCATGGGCATGCCTCCCAGCCAAGCCACATGTCAGCTTGCACTACTGATCACCAACTCATGTCCCCCAGCACCCCCCCCCAACAGTGCGGGGCACTTGCCAGCAGGCCCCCACTCATGTCCCACTCATGTCCCCCTGCACCCCCACCACCCAGCAGTGCAGGGCACCTACCAGCAGGCCCCCACTCATGTCCCCCTGCACCCCCACCCGCCAGCAGTGCGGGGCACCTGCCAGCAGGCCCCCACTCATGTCCCCCTGCACCCCCACCCCCCAGCAGTGCGGGGCACCTGCCAGCAGGCCCCCACTCATGTCCCTCTGCACCCCCACCCCCCAGCAGTGTGGGGCACCTGCCAGCAGGCCCCCACTCATGTCCCACTCATGTCCCCCTGCACCCCCACCCGCCAGCAGTGCGGGGCACCTGCCAGCAGGCCCCCACTCATGTCCCTCTGCACCCCCAGCAGTGTGGGGCACCTGCCAGCAGGCCCCCACTCATGTCCCACTCATGTCCCCCTGCACCCCCACCCGCCAGCAGTGCGGGGCACCTGCCAGCAGGCCCCCACTCATGTCCCACTCATGTCCCCCTGCACCCCCACCCCCCAGCAGTGCGGGGCACCTGCCAGCAGGCCCCCACTCATGTCCCTCTGCACCCCCACCCCCCAGCAGTGTGGGGCACCTGCCAGCAGGCCCCCACTCATGTCCCACTCATGTTCCCCTGCCCCCACGTCATGACGATCCTCAATCATGGCCCTTATGGCCAGCCTCCCCAGACCAAAGACCCAACCAAGTATTGCATCCACCCACATAGAAAAGGCAATTACATGATACAACCCCAAAGGCAAGTATGTAAATGAACACATGTCCGTCACACACACACAATGGGTGCAAGTGAATGTGAAAACACATATCATGACATGAATTAAACCAATGATATAATACCACACATCGAAGTATGAAGAAAAAAATGTATTAAACACAACATGAATGTAATGAAAAGAAAACACACAACAATGGGAATAATTAAAGAAATGCTGCATGTCCGTAAAAGAATAAAAAACAAGAAATCATAATCCAAAGAAATCCAAAAGAAATTGTGTCCAAAGTCACAGTCCAACAAAGCAAATCCAAGGGAAAAAAGAAAGTGAAATCCATTGCTCCATGGTGAAAAAAAAAAAAAATTAGAATAATCCAATGGTGAACTATGTACAAATGAACAATCCAGGGTCCATGGGCCCAACTGATGAAATGAAACCTACCAAAAATACTACCTAATAAAAAACTATATACAAAAATGTGGTGCATTGTCCAAGCACAACCAAAATAAGAAAGAAAAGGAAAGGAAACCTAACACTATCTAACTATATAAAATGGCAGCGGGCAAGTCCTGCGGCTCACTCTGTGGTGTCCCGGGCCAGGGCATCATCAAACTCCATGTCGATGTCCCGGAGGTGGGCCTCTGTCCTGGCCCCGAGGTCTCGCAGGGAGGCACTCATGGCCTGTTCCAACTCCCTGCTAGTCCCCTCGAGGCACTCTGCCCGCCTCAATGCCCGACGCATGGAGAACTCCGCCCTGACCATGGTGAGACGCGCCTCTTCCACCCGCCGCCGCTCCGCATCTATAGCATGGCCTACTGCTGCCACACGGAAGACACTTCCAGTCCTGGGTCCTCCTGCCCTCTGGCCGATGCCTGCCCCTCCGATGTTGAAGGCCCAGAGCCATCATGGCTCCCACCTTGTTGCTGCTGCTGCTGTGCCTCTGCCCTGGCTCTTGCTGCCTGCACATCCTCCTCCGGCTGGGGTGCAGTTGTTGAGGTGGCCACCCCTGCTGGAAGTCCGACTCCCGACTGTGGCAGGGATGTCTCCTCCACCAGCCTGGCCGCAGGGTCAGAGGCAGCTCCACAGGGTACCCAGGTGATACATGGGTGGGAAGATGGCATGGAGGACGACTGGCGCATAGGGGGTTCAGGTGAGGAGGGGGTCGGAACAAGGTCCAGCAAACGGAGGAATCTGGCCCTGGTGACCCGTCCCAGTAGGTCAACTCGGTCAACGAGGCATTCAAGATGACGTGCAGTGTCCTCACGAAAACACTGCAGGTCACCTCGTATGGCCCGTTGACGCAACGCCATCCCACTCAGGACAGGCTCAACCCGGTCCCGGATAGCCACGTCCGCAGGGAGAGGAAGGCCAGTTGTTGTAAGCGGAACCCCTCCCTGAAAACGGGTCTGGACGTAGGCATCCCTGCTGGTGCAGGATGATGCAGTCACAGGATCGGGGACAGGATTACATACAGGCACCTCCGCGGTGGCCTGTGCTGCCTCCTGTCCCTGCACTGCACCACTAGCACCAGTGGAATCCCCACCTCCAGACCCTGTGTCTGTCCCTTGCACGGCCTCCTCCTCCACCAAACCCCCCACCAACCTGGATGACTCTGTGCCATCTTCCTCCATCGGACCCTGTGGGGTCTCAGCTGCCCCTTCTGCTGCCGAGGAGTCCAACTCCGACCTCCGCCTCTTGGACCTACCCTCGGCAGCTGCGGCCTGGGACGCGGCACCAGACTCCTCACTCCCTGACGAGATGACAACCTGGGAGAGGAGCCGGGCATTGCGTCTCAGGCTGGCGGTGCGATCCCTGCCGCTGTGCTCCACAGCACCCTCTCCGCCCTCTTCATCAGTTGACGCTGCAGACAGGGAGAGATAGGACACAGGCATCAGGGCACTGTACAATGGACTGATACACACATGACAGTTGCACATGAGTGGCAGTGTCAAACTTCAGACATGGCATCACAATCCCCAACACACATGTCATTTCAACTCACACACATGAGCAATTCCACAGCCATATCACAACAGCCAGCATCATCCATACACATACAACAGCATGAGCATCCAAAGATGAGGCAGACATCACATGAAACACAGGGAGTGCAGTAGACATGCACACATGCCACCACACTTACATGCATGTCTACATCTCCTCCAACTGTTGCAGTGATGAGATCGCCATACATGTCAGATCTGCCATTCAGCCTTCTACATATCATTTCACATGCATCCATGTTGCATCACAGTTGCAAACTTGTCAAGTACACACACATGCACATGTACACAGTGCAGATACATGCATTAGGAACCACCATCCATGCCACAACCATGCCAATGTACATACACATAAATTCAAACATGTGTGCTCCCACACCTGCATTTGTCCAGCATGCTTACCAACACATACACCATCAATGTGTATCACACATGAGAGGACACACATGTGGCAGCCTCACGCCCATGTTCATACACATCCCTACATGGCCCTACAAAAACACATGTGCAACCTGCACACTACTGGCACACCACGACATGCACAGCGTCCAATCACTCTGCATGTAAATTACCGCTCGACTCCAGACAGGTCTGCCTCTCAAGGATCTGGACGTAGAGCGCTGGGCATATGCGTTCCAGGACCCTCATTTGGTGGTCCGACAGCTGGCCCCGGCGCCTCTCGGCATCCGCTGCCTTCGCGAGGCGCCGGGCCTTGTTCAGGGTCCTGGACCTGAAGTCCTCTCAGCGCTTCTTGACATGATGTAAGTCGCGGACTGCCACCCCCTCCGCGTTAATGGCAGTCACGATGTCCATCCAGATCCTGGTCCGTCCTTCATTGTCGGCGCGCGAACTTCCAAAGAGGGCATCATACTTCCGCAGGACTTGCTCCACCAGGACACCAACTTCCCTGGCACTGAAGCTGGTGGCCCTCTGCCTCTCTGGCTGGGGGTTGCCAGTGCTGCCAGATGGTGTTGTGCTGGACATGGCAACCCCAGAGGCAGGAGTGGGTGGGCAACTGGGTCCTGGGGCTGTGGGGCGATGGAATCCCAGTCGGGAGTCTTCGGTTCCAGCAGGGGTGGTCACAGCAACTGCACCCCTGGCTGACGTGCAGGCAGCAAATGGCAGGGCACGTGGGCAGCAGGCAGTCAGGCAGCAGCAGATTGCAGGTAGGAGCGTGCTCGGGGCTCTGGGGGGCAGTAATTCGGCTTTCTGGGCAGGAGCGTGGTCTTCTGTGTGTTTTCGCGTGGCCAGCTTGATACGGAGTGATTTGGCACGTGAAAAAATTGCACGTCAGCGTGTAATTGGAGGAAAGGCCCTTAGCGCGTAAGCGCGTCAGCACACGTATGCGTTTTCATTGGACCAAAGGCCCTTAGCGCGTAAGTGCTTCTGTGACGTGACCCGCACGGGCGTTTCCCTCGTGACGTGGCATCGCGTGTGGAAAAACTGCACGTCCACGTGTGGATTCGTGGATTCCGAGGAAAGGGCCTACACGTGTAAGTGACGTGACGCGCGCGGGCGTTTCCATCAACACAGGTGCATGTTCATCTTACACGTCCAAAAAATGCACGTCCGAGTGTCAGCTCGTGTAATTGGAGGAAAGGGCTTTAGCACGTACAGGCGTATGTGACGTGTACGTGTGGGCCGGTTTAAAAGCTACACGTCGGACGCCATTTCCTTGTACGTGCTTTTCGTGGAGAGCGAGTGGGTGAATTCTGTACTTCTTGTCAGTTCACACGCGATTACTTCACAGCGTTTCAAGTTCGTACTCCTGTTACCTCTGACAGCTTTTTTCTGATTTTTTGTTGGGCCTGTTTCCTCAAACAGCGTTCACTTCTTCTTTTGTCCTGTCTCCTCAGAGAGCGTACAATTCTTCTTTTGACGGGGGTGTTGCCAACGCGCACACGCGCATATTTTTCACTTTCTTTTTCCAAGCAGACAGTGAGTCGCGCACGTATTTACCAACTGTGCTTGCCCCGTGTGTCGCGTACCCCTTCAGAGGTCATTGTAGGCTGTGTGTATTAAGCGTACGCTTATTTTTGTGTTTCTGGGTGCCACAGCCTAGTGCGGGTAAATTTTTTCACGCACATGGTCTACGAGGGGTTGCATGCACGTTATTTTTTGATTTTGGGCTGCCTGTGCGTTGCGTGACCCATCATCTTCCCCCAGGGGTCACAGACAGCCTTGTTAGAGCACTAGGGTACACATTCCATCTAGTACCCTACCCCTTTGACCCCCAATTGCCCAGGACACTTGTGTACTGCAACTCCCATACACACAACAACATCAGTGCCATGGTTGGAAGGCGGCCAAGCGGTAAGGGAGGCAAAGGTGGCCGACCTTCAAAAGGTGGCCGTGGTGGGCGCGGTAGGGGACGTGGCCCGGGATTTGCAGGGTGCCCCTATACCCCCATGTGTGGAGGAACAATCAGGGACACCCATGCCCCCGCCCCCATGGTTGAGGGAAACATGGCTGATACCATCCCAGCTCAGCCCTTGTTGGACCAGCCCATTGTGGCACCTGACCTGGCACAGGATGACTCCCAGGCTGACTTCCAGGTCACCATGTCTAGGCCACGTGTGGCGGTGCAAGTTGTCACCAAGCCATGTGGATCTGGGGCAGCTATGTCATCTGCTGCCCCGAGTAGGCAGGGTGGGGAGGCTGCAGGGGCAGCTGCAGCTCCATCCTCCCTAGCTCTGACTCTCCCAGCCGTGACAGTGTCGGTCCAGGTCCATCAAACTGACGTTCCCCCTGCCAATATTACCCTGCAACCAATGCCTGCAACAAGACCTATGGTCATTGTGCATTCCCACACTCCTACTACCCAGTCCACCAGCCACCAGTGCTTCTGCCCCTACTGACCAGAGCGGCGTAAGGCACTCTGGCTCCGCTCCACCTTTAAAGAAGAGGAAGAAGGGTGCTATGGCACAACAGGCTGAGACCCCAGACACGGCTACACACTCCGGGACGTCAAGGAAGCCTATCTTTAATGACCCGGAACTTGATGCACTTGTGAGCTATGTGTCGGCACATAGCCACGAAATGTTGGTGACTGCAGGGTGCAAGACCACACCTGGTCAACGTAGGGCACACTGGCAGACCATCGCGGACCGCATAAGTGCCCTTGGATTTGTGAGGCGCACAGCTGATGATTGCTACAAGCGGTGGAATGACCTGAAACGCAGAGCAAAGAACAAGCTGGCCTCAAATCATGCCGCTACTCTGGTGACTGGCGGTGGGTCTCCACAAGAGGACAACAAACTCACTGAACATGAGTCTGTTGCTGGGACCTTCGTCACAGAGGAACAGATCCAAGGTGTGGGAGATCTACCCGATTACGAAGCATTGTCCGGTGAGTGGCCATGCGTGTGTGTGTAATCCATGTGTATGTTGTTTGGGTGACGGGTTCTTATTCAGTGCCAGTTGAGGGTGTGTACTCCTGAGTGTTATGGGTCACCCATTTGCTTCCTCCCATACATTCACGTGCCTTGGATTTGGGTATGACTGTATCCCTTCTGCCCACAGTTGCCAATTAGGCACACATTAGTCCACTTTACCTTGAACTGTCATCTTGCAACTGCATAGTTCACATTTTGTAAGTGTTCATTCAGGCTGATTGTTTCCACTCTCCCCTTTTTGCTAGACATTTTTCTGCACTATTGCAACATATGTGCTGTGTTTCAGTCATTGTTCACAGCCCACACTGGGGCACTATTTTCACATGGTTATGTTAATGATTAGACCATTCAGGCCGATGGAGTCTTGGCCTGCAGAACATTTTCATAAGGGCCTGTTTGCATGTGGAAGATGACAGGTGTTTCCTGTGATGTCAAAAGGACCAACCATTGATCGGCCCACAATGACTGTGTTATTGGACACTGGATGTGTTTCAGTGTGTGGCACATGCATATTTTGCAACACTATTCAGCATCAATCTTCGCATCATGTCGATGTGACATGGATGTGTGACATAACTCATTCACTGACATATTGCTGTAGTTTTGTAATTTACCGTGGCTATGCTACATGACATCTGTGTGGTGGCATGTGTCATGTATGTGTATTGGACATGCCATTCACAGCCTGATGTGTGATGCCAGTGCTACCAAACATGCTGCAAATGTGTTGCATATCCATATTGCTCTCCCCAGTGTCTGCCTTTTTGACTCCACTTCCAACTCTTTGACAGTGCATGCATGGCAGGGTTATAGTCATGTGGGACATGTGTAATTCATGTACTGGATCTCTGGCTTGTCACGGCCTATGTGTGTGCTATGGTGCTCATGCCCGTTTCCATTTGTTGTCTTTCATGTTTTTGCAGATGATGATGCACTTGGTGCTGTTGAGGTTGAGGAGATGGTGCAGACCCAGGAGGAATCTCAGGCACGACCGGGCACCAGTGGGGGACGTGGTGGGGTGGTGGGTGAAAACCCAATGTTACTGCAGACCATACTGTCCAGGGGTGCCTCTGGGTGCACCTCCCCAGACCTCTATTCAGGTGCTGACTCGGATGATGAGACTTATGTGCAGTCGCAGGTAAGTGTTTCTGGCAGGGATTCTGTTCTGTCCAACCCACCTGGACCAGGGGTAGAACCCTCTATGGGGATGTCAGTGTTGGTAGGTCCGCCTTTGGTGCTTACGGATGCAGGGTCACACTCCACAGCATCTGATCCTGTTCCTAGGCCAGCAGATCAGAGGGGGAATGCAGTCCTGCAGCCTCAGGCAGTGCCAGCACAGCAAGGTGCAGATCGCCTTGCCCCAAATAAGTTTGGTGCCCGTCGACGCGGTGGCCGTGCGCCACCAGGCAATACTGTATGGGAAAACTCCATGTACGGTATTGCAACCCAACAGGCAGCATCAGTAGAAATGATGGCTCAGGCAATGGAGAGGGTGGCCACTTCCATTCTGCCCTCTGAAAGGCAGATGGAGCAACAACAGCAGGCAACAGACTCCATTTGCCGATCACACAGCGAAGACATGTTGGTGTCCAACAGGGATCGACGGGCGGCACTGGAGACTCTGCACCAATCGATATCAGTAGAGTCCCAGGCCCACAGGGAAGCCCTGAGGGAAGAACTACATACCCTCAGGCAGATTCTGGTTGACCTTGAGGCTTCCACTAATTTTAGGGCAGAACAGCAGCTGGAGCAGCTCACACGTTCGCTCTCAGCTGAGATGCAGGCAACGCGTGAGGAGATCCGGGCATCACACGAGGCCATGCGTGCAGAAATGCAGGCAACCCGCGAGGTGCTGCATGGGGATCTCCGCACTTTAATCCTCCAGAATAAGACCTTCCAGACCCGCATGCTTGCTGCCATGGAGGACCATACCAGGGCTTTGCGTGGGCTGCCTCCCATAGTGCCACCACCTCCTGATGCAGCGGCAGCGGGTGAGGAGAGCAACAGCAGTTCTCCCACAATGGCATAGCCGTGCAGGCCATGAGCCCAAGGAGGTATTTTTTTTTCGAACATCCACACAGTTGGTTGTTGGTGTGCACCCACCCTGTCCTCGAACCTCCTGGGTGGCCTCCCCCACCCCCTTTGGCGCCCACATGGCCATTTTTTTTATTTTTTTTATTTTTACAGTGTGTTGCCTTGTGTGGCTCCCGTGGGCATCCACTATATTCCGGCTGGTCACATGCAGGCTTGTCCTGAGTTTGGGTTAGATGCTTGGGTTCGTGAGACGCACACCCCTCCTGCTTCCAGTTTCCATGGGCTTGCAAAGGGTGTGACCAAGTGACAGTGAATTACACAGTGATGTTGGGCTCCCATGAGCTGTGTGGGCAGTCTGTAGTCAATACTGTGTAGGATATTGTTGTTGTTTTGTACACTGCATGGTGTATTGATATGTGCTTGTGCATCCATGTCTTCCTCCTAATTTGCAGGTTCCTTCCTCATGTCTTCACAAGGCTGTCTACTTTGCAGATGGAGTTCATGTTGTATGCAGTACACTGAGACATTTGCGTGGCAGTAACACTGTACAGTTGGAAGGGGTCGATGTGCTGGTGTATTCAGGTTGTAAGACTTGCACTACTTTGATTTTGTACTGTCATATTTTGCCACTGTTTCATCCTGTGTTTCTGTATTGTGTTGCTGGTAAGTATTTGTTCATGTGTGCTGTTTCTTATTGATTACTGGGAGCATATTGTCTGTGGCCTGTTTCTATTTTGGACAGTGCACTTTGTGACACTTGTGTCATGTGTTGTGCATTCATTTGGTTGCTTTCACATTGCATGACATGCCATGGTGTGTTGGGTAGCTGAGATGGGGAGGGGTTGGGTGACATGGCACTAGTTTCATGTTGTATTTTGCAAGGGGGTAGTCATTCATGCAGCATGACTATGTGTGTCTTTTTATCACACATCATTGGTTGTCTTTAAGTAGGTAGGGATGCACACAATGTAGCACTTCCAGGTGACCAATCTCAGGCTGGTATGGTAGTGACAGTTGACTGTCCCTTATGTCATCATCATTGATTGTCAGCTGGTATGTGCCAGGGCTGTGTGCACTCTGCAGGGGTGTGATTTTAGGTGAAGTAATTAGCCACCAGCTGCGTATGGGCTGCCTCACCACGTGCCCTTTCCCCTCCCATGTGCAGCGGGCGTGCATGTGGTTGGGGATGTGGGGGCACCACCATGTTCACCGGCAGGCCCCGGCGTGTTGCAACATTGTGCAGGACACATGCTGCCACTATGATCCTGCACACTACTGGGGGAGCGTATAGTAGCTGCCCACCAGAACGGTCAAGGGAGTGAACGCGTGACTTGAGCACTCCGAATGTGCGCTCCACTATGCCCCGTGTTGCAATATGGGCTGTGTTGCATCTTACCTCGGGTGGCGTGGTGGGGTTCCGAATTGGCGTCATCATGTGGGTGCTCAGAGGGTAGGCACTGTCCCCTGGAGAGGTGATGATGGTTATCATTAGTGGGGTTGTGACATTACTCAATATGTGACATGCATGCATGTGCAGAGGCATTTATACTCACTGAGCAGCCATGTATTGCCATGCCGCCCAGCTTCTAGGTCCCGGTTTAGGGTTGACATTCTGTAAATGAAACTGTCGTGGGTGGGCCCTGGATAGTTGGCATATACTGAGGTGATGATTCCTTTGGCATCACATACTACCTGGACGTTGATGGAATGCCAGTGCTTGCGGTTTCTGTAGACGTGATCAGATGCCCTGGGGGGACGTAGAGCCACATGGGTGCAATCAATGGCACCTAGCACTTTGGGGAATTGTGCCACCCCGTAAAAATCCTGGACGGCAGCCTGCCTTTCTGCAGGTGTTCTGGGCAGGTATATGTGCCTGCGGACTGATGGGCGTGCAGTCATGATGGCCAACACCTGGTGTAGGCAGCATGACTGCGTGGCCTGTGACCCCCCCCCCCCCACTATAGCAGTTGTCCGCTGAAATGATCCAGTGGCCAATAAGTGCAGTACATTGAGGACCTTCTCCAGGGGGCTGAGTGCTTGGGAGCACAGGGTGGGTGATGTGAGGTCATCCTCCCACTCACTGACCAGGTCGAGGATTATGTGAGGTGGAAACCTGTACCTCCCTTACACCTGGTCATCAGAGATCCCAAAAAGGCTGGTTCTGGGTGTAAAAATTCTGGGCCCGACTATCCTCCTCCTCCTCCTGCGGGATCCCACAACCACTGGTGCTAGGAACAGTATATTCATCCTGGCGTCTGAGCTTGGTTGTTGTTTGTGTGCACTTTTATGCTGCGCGGGTCCACGTACGCCTGCTTTCTGCTGGCGTACGTGTTTCCGGATTAGCGCGTCTTCTTTGGCACATGCGTTAGCCCCGTTCGATTCCATGAATACATGTTTTGAACGTGCGTGTGGGTGTTCCGCGCATTTGCCTCCTGTACTTCCCCCGTGACGCCCACATTTTCACGTGTTGTTCCCCATCCCACGTGTCACGCCCCCTGTTCCGCCTACTTTTGTTGTGTGCTCCGCGCTATGTGCGATTTCGCTGTGCGCGTAGCGCACGCTGTTTGGAGACGTGTGCGCCAGTGTGAGCCACGCAGAATTTTGGCGCACATCCTGGGATTTACACGTGCACGGACTTCCATGAATCGCTGTGCGCGGGTTTCGCTGCGATTTTCGCACTTGCGCTGCGATTCGCACGCTTTCGCCGAAAATTAATTCCATGAATTGGCCGGTAAACCTATTGTTGTAAAGGTTTTCTTACCAAGTGACACTTGATCGTGTGTGAATCCAGTCAGCTTGCAGTTGTTTTTGGTACCATCTGCATTGTAACGTAGAAGCATTAGTATTACGTAGTTACTATGTGTTTGTATTAGTAAGGTGGAGTGATTATCTGAATTGCAGATAGTACATAATTTGCCATGGTTTGCATTTTGTACAAGTTGTTGGAATGGAATCACAATTAGGTATGGATACGTACACAAAGCGCTCATTAGGGACTTGTTCCTGTGTCACATTGTTGCAGAGAGTGCATGTATGTTTCCACATGTATGAAATCTGGAAAATTTCATTTATAGGTATTTTTTTGTTTTCCAGTACTTGTAGTAAGTACATTAGAAATTCTTGTGGATCTTCTTGTGAGTTTATCGTGAACCTCACCATTCCAGCACAGTAGTCCAATTCTTGTTTTATTCCGTGAACACTATACGTGTGTTCAGGATTGTTTGTTGTGTTTCTATGAAGGACTAACATTTGCAAACACAATTGGTCTGTACTGTGTAAGTAAATGTTGTTAACAATTGGTGGCAATTGAAATAGAATATTCATTGCTACATTTGCGTAGCAACTTACACCAGTTACATTTGAAAATTTGAATGGACCAGATAGTTCTGTGTCCGAGTCATTTTTTCGGAGTTAGTGTTGCTTCTTTGAAGAAGAACCTGAGTTACTTTCAATAATAGGTTCTTCTTTGGTTGTGGTAATTGATGAAGTATTAGCTTCTTTTACTCTCTTTGAAGGATTTGCAGTCAGATCCTGTTGCATTTCTGTTTGATTTAGTTTTCTTTTACAATGTTTTCCTTTTTGTGCCACAGGATATGATTTCAGATGTGGGTTGTACAGTGAACGTAGTCTATTGTATTCTAAAATGCAAGGAATATCAGCGTTTACTTTACTTGCATCAAAGTTGATTAGAAATAGACCGTCAAGTGTACGTAAGAGTGATAGTGTTACCTAGCTCATGCCTTCTTTAAAGACTGTGTTCCCAATATCGATCAATGCTTTGTCTAGGGTAAGACCTTGGGATTTATGAATGGTGACTGCATATGCAAGAGTTAGAGAAAATTGTTCTCTACGTACATACATGTCTTTGAAGAGAAGCAATCGAGCTGTTGAGCGCCCTATCCTTTTTACTTCTGAAAGTTTGTTAAAGAGAATATTGACAAACTGAATGTTGTTGTCACGTGGGTATGTTTGAAAGCCAACAACTGTACCCAGTGCTCCATTAACTAGTCCTTGCTCCATGCCAAGGTTACATTTAAGCTTTACTCTACAATTTAAGGATAATTTAAATATTTTTTCCAACCCAGCTGTGTTGGAGATTGAATTTTCTAAGGTATTTAGTCTTGTTGTGGCTTGTTGACACATGGGTAGTGTCATACCATGTCCAGTTTGTCTGTGGAGCAAATTTCACTTATTGGTTGCATTTCTTTTTTTAACATTGTTTCAATGAATTTGGAACAGCTTGCAAGAGTTGGCATTAAGGCCATACAATTGACATTTTTGTGCGCCAATTGTTCCATAACATCAGTAGCACATGCGTCATCGCCATAAAGTGAATGGATGTGCCAGGTTTTCAATATTGCTTGTGCTTCTTGAGATAGTACACCAACTCTAATACTTTTTAAAATGTTTTTTTAAGTGAGGTCTGCAGATTGACGCATGCTTTCTGTTAATTCTCTGTATTGGAAATGTTGCCAAAGGTTGCCATTTCCTATGCTGCCAACAGTTTTATGACAGAGTTTGTGTCCTAAGGTTTTAAAAATAGGTTTACCTTTCACTGGTGTCAATTGCAGAAGATCTCCGAAAACAATAATGTGTTTTCCTCCAAAGAGTTCTTCGTAGTTTGTTTTAAGTACTTCTTGCAATCTGAGGGGAATCAAAGCCAACATTAGGTTGTAGACCATGCTCACTTCATCTATTAGTAGCATTTTCATTTGTTTTAATACTCTGCGTAGTTCCATTGCAGCTTCTGTAGAAAGTTTGTAATAGTTTAATTTGTTTTGGTGTTCTACTGGAAGGAGTAGTAATCGGTATAAAGTGACACCGCCTATGTTGTAGGCAGCTAAACCTGTGGGGGCAGTTACAGCAGCTGACAGTTTGTTGTTTGTCAATTGTTGAAGGAACTTGCTGATGATTTTGATTAAGAATGTTTTGCCTGAATCAGCTTCACCATTGACGTACAGCAGTGTAGGTTTGTAATTTTGGCAGGTACATTCTACATTTTCGTGTTGTACACCACATGCAATTTCTTTTGTTACTTCTTCAAAAATGGTGCGCTAGTCTTTAAGTTTTGATTGTAGTACAGTTGTCTTCTGTATCTTCTTCACAGTGACACCTGGTGTTTTCTACTTCTGTCATAGCTATTTCTGCCTCATTTGCTATTAGTGGCTGTCCTAGTGGTCCTTGGCTTCCTGTTACAGAAGGTTGACTACTGTCGGAAGTGTCCTTATCTAGATGGGCCTGGAGTTCTTCTTCGTGTTGCTGTTCATTGTGCAACATTGTTTTGTACTGCGTAAAGTTCACATCGGTGATAGTGCTTTCATTTGCTTTGAAAGCGTCTTCATAGCAGTCATAGTTAGCTAGTATCTCCTTTTCTCCATGGTTTAAAAAGTTGTAGCAGGGACATGTAATATAGTTCTTTCTTTTGAGGAGTTTTTAATGACAATTTGACATGATTAATTAAGCTTCGTTTGGTAAGTTTCACTAAACTGTCTTCACAATCTGTCACTCTATGTCTACCTTTGTTTTCATCGGGTTTTATATTATTTTAGTATGCAAAAGTTTTGGGCTATGTGGTATAGACACATGGTTTCCAAAGTGGTACTCCTCTTCGGGTATTAAGTGTCTAGTAAATTGTCTTGGCTGTTGGGATCATTTTTGGCTATTGTTTCTATGTCCTCATATGATTTGAGAACTCTTTTTCTAGATTTAGCAGGACCAAGACTTAGCCATACTATATTTTCAGATTTTCCTTACAAAGCAGTACCGGTTAAACGATCTGCAGCTTCATAGGCGCAACATTCTCTATGAGAGAGCATTTTTATGCCTAGGCTGTGCAATTTCTGAGATAGCGTTTTGTCTGATGATAGGTCATTCCAGAGGTCTTGAAGCTCTGTTTTTTCTGCTTTTTTTAAGTAGGCTGTAACATATTGTGCAACTGCAGTGGAATTGTCTGCAATGTACTGCACATCTATGTTTGCATTCCATAAGAGGGCAATGATTGCATTGTAATAATTGATATATTTTGATTCTTCTGTTCTCTTTATGTAATACGTGTTCTTAGGTGATTTACCTTTCACATTATGGGCCTCATTACACGGACGGCAGTGGACCAAGGTGCTATTAGCACCTTGGTCCATGCCGGTAAAATACCGGCACCGCCTTGGTGGAAAGGGGAATTACCGCCCTATTCCAAGGTTGGTGGGGCGGTAATTCCCCCTTCCCCCATTGCCCTTCCCCATTTTTGCCCCATAGGGCATAATGGGAATGGGGAAGGTACTAATTACGGCACCGCAAATTGCGGTACCGTAATTAGCTCCCTGGTCCCTTTGCGGGTTGGTTTTTAACGCCTGCAAAAAGCAGGTGTTAAATTCTCCAACCCGCAAAGGGACCTCGTAGTAAGGCGGTAAGGGTTTACAGGTACCGGTAAAATACCGGTAAACCCTTACCGCCTACCGTGTAATGAGGCCCCTATGTCTTTCACACTATGTCGAACTGAAGACATGAAGTTGTTCACTTCACCTGTTTCTGTAACTGGTCTAGGGAAACCAAAGCAGCATTTGGTTTAGTATTTCCCTTTGTTTTTGTATTTGCAACGACAATAGTTGCCACATTTGTGTCTTTGAAATTGTACAATTTGTCCATGAAGATCACTATGTCTCGTTTGTGAAGGGAGTTCACAAGTGACATATTTTTGGATGAACTGCAAAACAGTGGCATCACTGTCCTGACCAAATTTAGGTGCACCTTTAATCCATAACAGCATGTGGATATGTGGTGCTCCTCTGGCTTGGTATTCTTTTCTCCAAAAGAAGTGTTGCACTTCTCCGAGGGGAGGAACAGTTTTATTACAAATAAAGTGTAGCATAGCAATGAAACGATGGTGGAAATATCTTGAAACATTAACAGGACCTATAGAGCAAAGTTCTCCAGGTGTTAGTATATCTATATTGGTTTTGTTTTTGTTTGAAATGCGTAGGAAATTATGTAAATCTTCCCATGCATATTCTGCACAGCTTATTGTAACAAACCAAATGGGTGGTCCAAGGTTTCTGATCATACAACGTACATCTACGTGACATCGGACCCAGTATTCTTTCGTACCAGGCATGTTTGCAAACAGATTTGTTATGCTTAATTGTAAAACGCCATCTTTTTCTTGCAATTTTTGTGTTAATTGCGTAGCTGACATTTTGAAAGTGGGTTCACGATTTCAATATGTGTGCAACTCCGTAACATAGGGTTGCTAGTTCACTTTCAAAGAGTAGGTGGAATATGTATTCCACATTTTGTCTAAATCTGGGATCTTCAGAATACATTCGTAATGAGCGGTATTCTGATGCTGTTATCTGAGTGGGTCTATCATTGTATCTTCCTCCTTTGCCAGTAGGAAATATTAGAGGAAAAGCATGTGCGTCTATACTTTTTTCCCATATGCTCATTAGTGAACCTTTGGTTTGGCGCATTTGGTAAGTTTCTAGTGAATCATCTAGGCTCTCATTACAGTGCAATGGATGAATTGTATAATGGTCCAAAAAGAGTGGATTCTGCAGCAGGATCCAGAAGTTCAAATTGACCAGTTTCTGATGACTCTTGAATTATTTCTGTTGTTTCCCTTAAGCTTTCTTTAATATTTATTTCTATGTAGTATTCATTATTGTCTTTCAGATATTGCAAGGCTTGGCTAACTTTATGTAAGTCCACGAGTTGTTGCCAAATTTCTTTGTCTTTTGTTGGTACACCATTTACTAAGACAATTAAAGATTGCTCTATTGGACATTGCACTCCTAGAGTGTGCACATTTTCTGTCAGATCTAATGGTAAATAAACTACTTTGCCACGAATGCCTTTCACCAATTCAGAGGGAGGTAATTTTGCTGTTTTTGGTTGAAGCCGTATTATTGCTTGAAATGGGTGTACTGTTTGAATTATGATGCTCTCATACAAATTGAGTTGTTGCAGGGATTTTGGTAGTGGGAATAATTCCAAGTTATTTGTGATAGTACGTGAAGGAGTTTGGTTGTTGTCAAGTTTTGTAGTGCAGTAACTGCAACATATTAAGGGTTCACTTATTTCGTATTTGTTTTCTGCTAAAAGGTAGAGAGCTAATTCAAACCATTTGGAATCTTCATTGTCTTCTATTTTGTATGTTACGTCTATAGTTCGTGTTACTTTTGTGAAAACGTCTGCGGCAACACACACACGGTTTGGTAATTCAGCGAATGTACTTTTAAATTTTAGTATTTCTTTTTTGTATGTGTGTAATAGAAGGTTGCCATGTGCAGAATAGTTGCTAGTCTGTTCTAAAGCTATTGCATTTTGTAATTTGTCATTTAACCTCGTTAGGGCTGCGCAACGACCTAGAGGTGACACCTTTTGATTTTTCTTTTACAATTTATTAGCAGTTTTGAGGTATCTGCTTGTCCCTCACACGTGCACCAACCCTTGTCTCATCATTTGGGTAGGCTCACCAACTAGTTTTGAATCTTTGTTATTCCCAGCGCCTCAGAATTACAGCACACCTTAACAATGTTTCCTACATTTTGTAAGTGGCTTTCACTTCCAAAATATTTTCTCTGGATACGGTCGATTTCATCTTGTAGGTATTTGGGTGTACCATGCAGAAGAGTGTTATTTAAATTGGCTAGTTCTAAAGCAGGACTTTTAGCATAGTACAGTTTATATACTAGATTTCTTATATTTGAATGATGTGTTGATACAATTTTGATATCATGGAAGGTGCTTTTGCAAATAGGTGCTGAAATGCAGGCTAATGAATGTCCTTGTAGTCCTGCGTATTTGCGCACTGGACAGGTATCCATATTTTGCAGCACTTTCATTTTGATTTTGTCTTTAGCTTTCACATACTGATTGAGGAACTGGCGTAAAGATTTGAAAGATTTGTTGGGAATGTTACACATTGTTGTGCACGGCCATTTGCATACTGGACATTCTGGTTCAGTCAAATGGAGAGGTAATTCTGAGTTTTCTGGGGATACTTTTGTCGCAGTGTTTCTTGTTCCATGATGGTATTATTTTTTTCATATCCTCGTCCACTGCTATGGATGGAAATTGTGTTTGTTTGGTTTTGTTTGTATGCTTCTTAATTAAAATATGGTTCTATGGTCGTCGTGTGACTCCATTAACCTCCACAGATATTTAAGAAGTAATTTTTGTTGACATTCTGTTTATTGAGAAGTTTCTTTTGTAGTTTAGTACTTAGTTTTGTTAGTGGTTTCATCCCGTTTAAAACTAAAATAAATAACTTCCTTTTGAGAAGGATTGCAGTGTCTACGAGAGCTTCTAGGATTAATTTTCTACATTAAGTTTTAAGGGCTGTGGATGATTTCGCTCCTGTTCTTATTAGATTCTGAAGGACTCTGTGGCAGAACATTTTTGCTAAAATACTTTTTTTTTTCTATGGTTTCTTGCTAGTAGATGAGGATTTATAGGAGCAGTGTTAGCAGTAGTGGTAGCCGAATTCTTGTTAAGCATTTTCTGTTTCGTGTCACATTTTGATAGAGGAGGCAACGTTTCTGTAGTTGAAGCTTCTTTTGTTTCGCTAAATGACTGCATTACCTGTTTTGTTTGAACGTTTCGTACAAACTCTGGTAGAGATGGATGCCTATTTTGGACACTTTTATTTTCATTTGCTTTATTTCTGCGTTGCTTTCTACGGACTTGCTTTTTGGTAGGCATTCTTTGGGGTCTGTTGAAAAAAAAGAAGGTATGGGTTGGTCTGTTTTACAATGTATGTGTGCTGTGTGCATGCGTGTATGAGTTTGATGGGGAAGATGTTTGTGGTGGTGTGTGAATGTGCATTGGGCAGTTACAATGAGTTGGCAAGGCTATTCTTCTGTTTGTATGTTACTACACTGTGCTTCAGATGAGAGTAGAAAGTGAGCTAGTGGTGAGGAGAAGCATTAATAGTAAACATAATGGTATAACATTAAAACACTTATTTGTTTTGTAGTACTAACATTCTAAGGCTTGGGTATGTTATTTGTGTTCCAAAAAAACGGGGATTTGTGTGCCATTCTGCCTGTTAGTCTTTGTTTAATAAATGGGGATTTGTGGGCAGAATGGTTCAGAAATCGATGTTTGTTTTGGTGCGCAAATTACATGAATGAACTACACATTCTCTTTGAGGAACAGTAAGAATATAAAGGTAGTATTGTACTTACTTTTTTTGGTGGAATGAGCAGGTTTCTTCATGAGAGTGGTCTTCACTGCAATTGTAAAAGGAAGAAGTTAGTAATTGTGTGTGTTTATAGCACTGATGTTAATGTACACGTTGATTTTGATGCTTTCGTGGTAGTATTCTTGTTTGATATCTGAACATAGTGTGTGCATGCATTTCATTTGACTATGTGCAGCCTTTATATGTTATTTGCTGTTTGTTAGTTCAACCTGCTTCGCAAATGAGTAGAATTTTAAGTTCATGAAATTCCCTTGTTTTTTTGCAGCTGTGTTGTAGATAGCAGAGAGGTTTGGAAGTGATAGTTCATTATAGTAGATGGGAAAAATTTGAATAATTTCATATTATAACTAGACATGCAAACAATCGGAAGCACCTGAGAGGGAGATTTCACCACAGCAATCGGGAACGTTTATTTTTCTCATACGATCGCATTGGGATTAGCATTAATTTAGGAGGGAGACAGTAAAAAATTGTGACATTTTTTAATGAAAAATCGAGTTTCGCGCGTAAATCAGGAGGGTTGGCATGTATGTATAGGTTATGGGGGAGATAGTAAATAGTAGTGCGATTTTTCAATAAAAATTGGGAGTCTCGCACTTAAAGCGGGAGCGTTGGCATGTATGTATTGGCTATGCAGATTTAGTGGCATTACTTTGTTTATATGGAATCATAAGAGTTGTACATGTACTCTGAATAAAATATGCAGAACTGTCCGCAGACTTTTACAAACATTTTTACAAACATGCGCAGGGGCCTGCACCATTTACTTGATAGTTTTAGTTTTAAACTGAGAAAGGCGGCTTTGAAAAGAGCCTTTTTTAAAAACCTTTTGTTGTTTTATATATTTTTTTGGCTCTTTCTACACCCGACACACTAGGAGAGGAGGGGAAAGGAGGGTAAGGAAGGGACACCAACCACAGGAATAAGAAAGGGCAGGTGGAGAGAGGAAGATGTAGGGTGGGCCTTATTTAGGCAGGTAGCAGCTCTTCTGATGCTCCGTGACCATAGTCTCGAAAGCACTTCGAATACTCTCCCCCCTGCAGAGTACTGCGTTGCAGTACATACACAATATTGTGACCCTCGAAAGGTAAGGGTCAACAGCATCGCGAATGGCCTGTGATGCAGCTGGAGGGATGCGCTCTCCCACAGGAGTGTCTCTTGTGGTGAGAGGATTGGAAACGGAGGATGCTGCGGAGGAACTCAACCTACTACGTTCTTTACATGGTACAGCCTTGCGAATGTCCGCACCGTGGAACGAAGTTAGGTGTCGCTTCATCGATGTCGTACCAAAGCTGTACGAACCACGTCTCCCAAGACTCAGCACCAAATTGCACTGGTTACAGGTGACCTTGGTTGCACATGCTTTTGGTACGTTACCATGAACAGTAAACAACCGCCACACCCACGACTCCCGGCGAGTGCTGGTAGTAGGGAGTTCCTCGACCTCATTCTCTTCATCCTCTTCATCCTCGTTCTCTACATCCTCACGTGTATTCCCCTCTGCAGGCCCTTGGGGAGGTGGTGGTGGTGGTGGTGGAGGGTTTGGGGGTGGTGCTGAGGCTGATGTAGCAACAGCAGCCATAGATGCCATTAGGGTTGGTGAGGTAATCTCCACTAGAGCACTAAAGGCAGCAAAAGTCAATCTCCAATAGCCAGAAGTACAATGAAGATGAGCTCTGGGGTGTGGCCTTTTAAAGGGGTGGAGGGGTGCGCCTCGTGACCATATCGATCACTGAAAAGCATTCAAAAAGTACCAAAAAATATGTGGACAGCTAGGGCCATTGTCTGGGACATCTGAAATAGTGATTTTTTTACTGTAAAATAATTTGATTGTCTGCATAAATTCTTTGAAAATGTTGGGGAAGCGGACAAAGTGCGCAAATTAGGACACACGCTCAGCGTGGGTGTGGTCACATGATGACGTCGTGAACACGTCAGCGAAGGAAATGGGTGTCCGCAGGACACCAAATGCACAGGAGCGGTCGTGCGCATGCACACAGGTTTTCTACGGACAGTGTTCTGGTTCTGAAACTAATTAAAAGTACGACACAAATGAGATGGACAGTTACGGACAGGCACGATGTTCGGAGGATTTACGGGTGTGGTGCGCATGTGCGTAGATGTTCTGCATACTGTACGGCCAGGTATAGTGTCCTTAGGACACCTCCATTTTGTTTCACTACGTACATCCCGGACACTGCGCCTGTTCTACGGCCAGTTCCATCTTGGATGCGAAAGGTACGGACAGGTATAGTGTCATTAGGACATCCCCATTTTGTTCATTTATGGACATCCCAGACACCTGGTGTG
This sequence comes from Ambystoma mexicanum, assembly GCF_040938575.1. Classification (NCBI taxonomy): domain Eukaryota; kingdom Metazoa; phylum Chordata; class Amphibia; order Caudata; family Ambystomatidae; genus Ambystoma; species Ambystoma mexicanum. Next base: position 636,149,980 of record NC_090928.1, on the reverse strand, counting down.
TTCTAAGAACAGTCTCATCTTGGTTGCGAACGGTACGGAGAGGTATAGTGCCCTTAGGGCACCCCCATTTAGTTGATTTACGGCTATCCCGGAGAGCTGGTGTGTTCTAAGAACAGTTCCATCTTGGTTGCGAATATTACGGATAGGTGTAGTGTACTTAGGACATCCATATTTTGTTAATTACGGACAGGCGAGCTGTCCGCAGCCAATTTAACTGTTTAAAAAAAAATTAGACAAACAATTTCATTCAAGCTAATATAACATTTTATTTTTATTATACACATATACAGCAATTAAGAAAGAGGGGGGAAGCGGAAACTGAAACAAATATAGGGGAAGTAGGGGTTTGCAGAGGATGGTTGTGAGGGGATAAAGGGATGGAAGTTTCGTTGAAACGTTTATGTTGTTCGTGAGGGTTTGGGGATAGTTCACTGGGATATGGAGAGGGGGGACAGGTACAGGGGGGACAGTGGTATCTAATTTTTCCTTTAACGTGGACCTCCACAAATTGCCTTAAACCATTGAAATTATCTTTCAGCATGTCCACTTTCTGTTCTATGCATTGCAACGTGTCTTGCATTGTGTCTTTTGGTGGAATTTCTTCAATTTTTGCATGGTCTGTTAAGAAGAAATATATATATATATATATATATATATATATATATATATATATATATATATATATATATATATATATATATATGTTAAGTACATGTAAAGTACTGACTATTAATTTGCTTATGCAGAGAAGTGTGTACCATTATTACCATCTTCCGACATTTCGTCACGCAGAAAATTCTCCTCGAGCCACTCCAAAGTACTACACATTTCTGTGTGAAAAACACAAATACATTAATTGTTCTGTACCTCATACAAAAAGTAGACAAATATATAAGAAAAATGAAGTTTACTTACTGGTTTCTGGTAATTTGTATTCGTTGTGTTGTGTTGGTCTACTGTCGCTCCTAGCTCTGCAGTTTCTGTGACGTAATTATGTTGGAGGCATATCTTTTTTGTTATGGTATAATCCATTTCATTACATATGGTACTTAAATGGATGATTGATGTGTTAGACGTGTAGGTTCCACTGCTTATTTATTATTACTTATAATGTGTTTATGTGCTGCTTTTTAAACTTGTGCAGTTTTTATATGGTATGATAGAACAATTTCAGATACCCCCTGAGTGTTTCGGTAGTGTTGATGTGGTCCGCGCCCGTCCGCGGACATACGCACAGTCCGTGGCCTTCAAAAATCATTAGCGGGGGGTTCAGTATGTTCTATGTTACATGTATATAAAGTAAGGGAATCCTAGTAAACATCTCCCAAATTCACACGATGAAAGTGTATATTCAGTAAAAAAAACTTTGTTAAAGGGACATTATGGTTCCAAGTAAAACCGAAAAACCCCTGAAATTCGCCAGTTAAGGTCAGCTAGGCAACCATAAATCGTGCCACCACTGTGCACTGCTAATACTAACACCCAGGATATCAAAGATGACATCACAAATGTCATTGATGACTTCACTGATGACATCACATGTACATTTAGTTTTCATGCAGAGCCTCCACAAGGGATTGTCATAATAATATTGGCAGAAAAGTATCAGAGATAATTGAAGAACTAAGATATGCCACGTAGTTCATTAAGCAATGCATTGCTGAAAAAAAACCATTGCATTACTGAGTTCCTTCAGTACATGAACAAACTCATGAAGAAATGTAGGCATTGCCTGCAGCATGCGCTACAGAGGTGCAATATTTGCAATCTTCCCATGTTGCATACTGAATTGATAAATGCTTCCAATACATATTTTTACATACTGTGAAACATAAGTATCTACGTATGCTTACCTTACTGCGTAATTGCACTATTACTCACAAAACATAAAGAGAGCACAATGCATACAAATATAAGCATATACAGGGAACGTAAAGCAAGCACCAAAAACTGCAGTATTAACACAAAATGTTCATACCCGAACTAATTAACATTGTGCACTGAAAAGATTCTTGTGTTTCTGGATTCCTTCTTCTTCTATGCATATGTATGATATGATGTAACCGTAAAGTAAGGAAAGTATTGTAAGAACATATGAGAAGGGTAAGGACTACAAATATAGCACTTTCAACTTTTTAAACTCCTGACTGACAGCGAGGACAGCCACGTGGATTACATATGTCAGTGAACAAAAAAAGAAGGAGCTAGACATGTAATGTCATCTGTGCCGTCATCATAGCACTTTGTACTATAGTTTAGTGACTTTATAGTTCCTGCCTGTTACTGCCCTACATATATCAGTGAAGGAAAAAAGAGTGAGCCAGACATGTGATGTCATCAGTGATGTCATCAATGACATTTGTGATGTCATTGTTGATGTCCTTGGTGTTAGTCTTAGCAGTGCACAGTGGTGGCGCGAGTTATGGTTGCTTAGCTGACCATAACTGGCGAATTTCAGGGGGTTTTCGGTTTTACTTGGAACCATAATGTCCCTTTAACAAAGTTTTTTTTACTGAATTTCACAGGTTTTTAGTAGCGCAACTGAACCAGAATGTCCCTTTAACAAAGTTTTCTTTACTGAATAATATTACACACCATCTACAAAAGGTGATGCCTACTGCAAATCACTTTGGAAAGCTTCTCTTAAATATAAATATAGAGCTCCTGCAGAGCAAAATTCTCTCCCACCTTAAGTCTCTACATATACCAGACCCACCCATACCACCTACAAAAAACACCCACATCAAGGACAAGGCTCTCTTCTTCTTCAGAGATGTTTCAGTAACAGAAGTAATAGCCCTCCTTAAACACTTAAAACAGTGCAACTGCAAGGGTGCTATTTGTCTGGCAAACCTAATCAAAGAATGCTCTGAATCCCTAGAACCATTCCTGACAGCATTTATTAATGCCTCGTTCGCATCTGGCGTTGTCCCACCCTGCCTTAAAGAGGCCTTGGATCGCCCACTCCTAAAAAAAACCTTCCTTGGACCCGTCCTCACCAAACAACTATAGACCCATCACCACTGTAACCTTCCTACCAAAATTCCACGACAAAGCTGCCTACACACAAATACGGAACTTCCTAGAAAACAACAACATCCTAGATAAGAGACAATCAGGTTTCCGGCCGGGTCACGGGACGGAATCTGCCCTACTTGACTTAAAAAAACAACTGGTGTAAATCATGGATGAAGGTAAGCCGGCCCTTCTCCTCCTGCTCGATTTGTCTGCAGCCTTTGAGCTCGTGGACCACAAGACCCTCTGCAAACAACTCACAAAGTCAGCCTACTTCATCCCGGAAGCCACCACCTGGATCACATCCTTCCTGGAAGGGAGAGCCATGAAGGTGTTTTCAGATCAGGCATGCGCTTCTCCAACCACCATTAATTGCGGAGTCCCACAGGGTTCCTACACCTCACCCACCATGTACAATATTTTTACCATACCCCTCTTCAAAAAGCTGGACACTTTCGGCATATCCTACACAAACTATGCCGATGATACGCAGGTTCTCATTCCCCTCTCAGGCTCATACAAAAAAGACACAGAGACACTGGACAAAACGTATACCATCATCCAAGCATAGATGGCTGCCAATGGACTTTGCCTCAACGGGGACATAACAGAAATCCTCCTGGTAGGCCCTAAGGAAACGCTGAACGAACTTGACAAACAATACAGTACATTTAACAGTGACGTCACCCAAATCACTGTCCTCCGTCAGTGAAAACGCTGGGGGTTTACTTTGACTCCACTCTCTCCATGACACGCCATGTTGGCACCATTGCCTCCTCTGCTGCATTTATGACCAAGCTGATTAATGCAGTTAAACCCTACCTATCCACTCAAAACTGCCTATCCATTGCCAGAGCCACCATAGGGGCTAGAATCGATTACTGCAATGCCCTCCTGTCTGGCACATCAGCATAAAACAAACCTCAGACTACAAATCATTCAAAATAATGCGCTCAGAGCAGCTCTAAACATTCCCAAAAGAGAGCACATCTCCCAGGCCAGGCATGACGCTAACTGGTTGCCTGTCAAAGAACGTATACTATTCAAGACCCTAGCCATAACTCACAAGTTCCTTTCGCTCACAGCACCAGCTAACCTCTCAGAAAAATTAAACCGAGACATTTCCTCCAGACCCAAGCGATCACGCTACTCCAATCAGCTAAACATCCCCACCTTCAAAAGAGCAAAAGTTGGAGGCTCCAGCTTCCCAGTCCTAGCTCCTAAACATTGGAATGCCCTCCCCACTACCTTAAGGAATGAGACCTCCCACCTATCCTTCCGCAAATCATAATAATAATAAAATAAAAATATATATATATTTTCCAGAAGACATTGAAACAGTTGACAGCCAAGAAGATCATGAGTTTTTTTATAGCACACTGCAGTCGTATTATGAATGCTTTTTGATTAACATCGCATCAAATAATATGCATGTTGCTACTTCTGTCACTAGCGCTCTCCCTCTCAACTCCCCCCATTGGTTATCTATGACCTCTTCTTGCTGGTCCACTCGCCTCATTCCAAATTCCATTCAGACATCCAATTGCAAGGCAAATCTTCGAGATTACTTGTTTTGCCAATTTCACCTCCTTGCCTTCTCATAGATTATTTTTCCCACCCTTCTTTGCAATACTCAGGAACCTCAGCATTATCAAAAGTCCAGAAAGAATTTTACTTTTTAGGCTCTGGCTCATAAACTTTGAGTCCCCTAATCCTTTTTCTGGCTTTCTTGGTTTTTCAACTTTTCCTTTGAGGCCAGAAGGGTGTCTACTGAAGTACACCTGCCACTGAAACCTTTTTCTGATATGCTGCCCATTTAGGCACCCCACTTTGATCTCTTGGTCATTCTGTCACCCTGGAAGCATGTTGCGAAGTTGGCTGGTGAAAGCTGTGATTTAGTTTTAGCTACACAAGGACGGTAGCCACTTTGACCACATTAGTAACACAATGCACCGATCTAGTTGTCATTGGGCTACGGGTGTATTTTTTTAAGCCCTTCTCCCAGACATTTTGTTTTAGGACGTCCCCTTGTCTATTTGGACTGCGTGGCATGCCAATGAATATTGTTTTGCTGATGTAAACTCAACCTGAGCCCACACAGGCGCCATTGGTTTGATGTTAAAATTGGTGTAGACTGGTTTAAAATCATCTAGATTTCCCCCATCTACATTCAGTGTGTGTGGACTAGTGTCTTTGGCACTATTCATGGCCAGGCTGGTTGCCTGGTTGCCAAAACCATTGTGTACTTCCATGTGGTGGGATTGGAGGGTGGGCTCTCGGGCAAGCCACTGGGTGAATGTTTTGTCATTTTAAGGCCCAGTGCAGTTCTCAAAGATTCTCTGTGAATGGATCGAAGACTACTGCTAAAGATGAGTTAATGCTGAAGACCGTGGTGTGCGCATACAGGTTGGACCTTGGCTCCTTTGTCCTTGTACATTGCTTCTTCTCTGTCAGTGCGATCCCTTTGGTAGCTTTCTGCTCTTGCCCTAGATGATTGGACTGGCTGTTCCTTTGTGGGTCAACTTTCCTGGCCTTTGGTGTATTGTCTCCATGTTTATTTATTTATTTGCATTTATAAAGCTCACAACTGCCCGGAGGCATCGCAGCGCTGTACAAGAAGGCTTACTTGGTTGCATAAGTGCTTGTGAATACATAAATGCATACACGTTACAAAGCTCCAAAAGCTTATGGGAGAGCTACATCAAGTACTTATAGTGTCAAGATAAGGTAACGTGCATATGCAAATGGAGGGTTCTCTCCTTATGGGAGAGCTACATCAAGTACATATAGTGTCAAGATAAGGTAACGTGCATATGCAAATGGGGGGTTCTCTCCTTATGGGAGAGCTACATCAAGTACTTATAGTGTCAAGATAAGGTAACGTGCATATGCAAATGGAGGGTTCTCCCCTTATGAGAGAGCTACATCAAGTACTTATAGTGTCAAGATAAGGTAACGTGCATATGCAAATGGAGGGTTCTCCCCTTATGAGAGAGCTACATCAAGTACATATAGTGTCCAGATAAGGTAACGGGCAATCAGAACTAGAGGCGCTCCAAGGCATGTTAAGTGGCAGTAAAAATAGGGAATGAATAAGCAGTAAATGGTAGAGATCAATGGTGATGAATCGGTAGAGACTTGTGCTGTTCGTGCCGGCATGGTAGGGAATGCGGCAGGTGTGAGGTCCGTCTTGCAGAAGGGGAGACGGTGAAGGCACAGTATCCAAAGGTGGACCCAGGAGGGGTGTTTATAGAAGGAGGGGGTGATCAGGGAGTGGAGGTTCGAGAAAAGAGGAGGAGCTTGCAAGGTTGGCGGCAATACTCTCTTAGAGAAAGGGGGAGAGTGTGCACCTCAGTACCAGGGAAGGAGATAGAGTAGGGGCGAGGTGCATAAAAGCTGGCCTCTTACCTGAGAGCATGCTGGTGTCATGAGCGCAGATATAGCGGGCCTCAGATGAGAGTCAGCGTTCTGGTCACGTTCAGGGAAAGGAATGGAAGAAGACAGGGTAGGCCATTGAAAACGCGGCCCTTAAATGCACGGACCCGGCTTCGCCTCACGGTTCAGCCGGGCCGCTGCATTTACTGTGGGCAACAGCCAATCAGGCTCAGAGATCCTGTGAAGTGCCTCCAGGCAAACCAGGCAGCGTGGCAAGGATCCGTGGGGTCGGAGAAGGTGGCTGACATCTTGGCGTGTCCTCAGTGCCTGTTACTGCTGGCGGGTTGAGTAGCAGGCACGGTCCCATGGTGGAGATGGGGATATCCTTCCTGTAGGTGGTGCAGGGAGAAGACAGGGTAGGCCCTTGAAAACACGGCCTTTAAATGCGCAGAGCCGGCTTCGCCTCACGGCTCAGCCGGACCGCTGCATTTACTGTGGGCAACAGCCAATTGGGCTCAGAAATCCTGGGAAGTGCCTCGAGGCAAACCAGGAGGCGTGGCAAGGTCCTGTGGGGTTGTTAAACCCTTCTGGCCCAAATACTTCAATGTGTGGGTGGGCAGGGTCCTGGCTTTCGAAGTCTGGTGGCTTGCAGCTACCCCGCCTCAGCTCAGTTTTGTAATGTCTTGGATCACTGCTTGCCGCTTCCTCGTGAGACTTTCTTGCTGGCTGCTCTGGAACCTTGGTTGGGTTCCCCTTTGCTCCTTTTGCATTCTTGGATGTCATCCTCCCTGGTATCTGTTTGTTGCTCTTTGAGTCCTCAGGATCCACTGTGGATCATGGCTTATAGTGCTTTCAAGTGTAAGGTCTCAAATGTGACAAGCACAACCTAACATTGGCACCTAAACGCCATGTTCTCCTGCAGTTCTTGGCCCGAATCTCTCCCCTCATGCACTGTGTGTACTGGGTCGTGGAGTCCTGATATATTCTTAAAATTCTACATCAAGGGTCATCTGGGCCCAGTAGTAGGGGTAGGAAGCTTATTTATTGTATTTTTAGTATACTGCCTAGGCCTTATATATTTTCTTGTAATCATTTAAACTTCATGTTGCTTATGTGTAAAGAGTGTGCATGTTTTTCAGTATCCATTTACATTCTGCTCTTGTGTAATCTCTTGGGCCAGACTGTAGCTAGCTGCCTGTCCATCCCTACCTAAGAGGGAAGTTTGACTGTGCTGCTACTTTACCAATTGTTATGGTTTTGGTCTGCATTGTTGGACATTTTATTTGAGCTTTTTTGATGATGCTTTTCCCCCCCCATTTTCCAATTTTTGCGAGCTTTCCTTTCAAATGAATAGGTGTAATTTCAGTGAGTTTGCCGTGTTTTGAGTTCAGATTTCTTTGAGATGGATTTCTTTGAGATGGGTTCCTTCTAAATGCCTTTTTCTAGCGACTATGGACCTGGAGGATGCATACTTTCACATCCCCATTCATTGAAAACATCGGAAGTTCCTGCGTTTTGTGGTCCAGGGCCGGCACTACCAGTTCGGGGCTCTGACCTCCGGCCGGATGTCAGCTACAAGAGTGTTCACAAAGTGCTTGGCCCCACTGGCGGCGCATCTATGCCGCAAGGGCGTCTGCGTATTACCTTGTCTGGACAACTGGCTCATCCGCTCCTGGTTGAAATCCCTGGTGACCCAGCACACGACATAGACCATCCACCTTCTTACGGCTATCAGCTTCTCCATCAATTATCCGAAGTCCTGCATGGTGCCTTTGCAGAACCACCTGTTCCTGGGTGCCTGCCTCACCACGGTCACATGCCTTGCAACCCCTTCATAGGAGAGGGTGAAGCCCATCCTGGGGACGATTCAGCGGCTGTCAGCAGTGCCAGTCGCAACAGTATGCTCCATAGGTCGCTGTTGGGCATGATGTCCTTCTGCGTCCATCTCAATCCCTTTTTGAGGCTCCAGATGAGGTCTCTCCAGGAGTTTCTCGATGCAAGGTAGCTGCAGGTCACAGGCACGTGGACGGGCAAGATCACCCTCACCCAGGAGTTCCGACAAGCTACATGATGGTTGGAGATGCACCCACATCTCACACAAGGAGCTCCCTTTCAAACCCCACTGTACCAGGCCACATCACCACACAGGTCAGTCACACGCCAGAGGTCTCTGGCTCCTGGAAGAGAAAGGCCTTCACATAAACGTACTGGAGCTCTGGGCAGTCTTCTGGGCCCTCAAATCATTCCAACCTCAGCTACAGGGGAAGGTGGTGCAGATCTTCATGGGCAACACCACCACATGGTCCACATCCGGAAGCAGGGTGGAAGGCACTCTCCTGCGCTCTCCCTGGAAACCAAGTCCCTATGGCACTGGGCCATTCTTCAGGACATGTTCCTCATCCTCTTTCACCTGGCAGGCAACAAGAACACCATTGCAGACTCGCTCAGCAGGGAGCTGGGGTCCTGCTACGAGTGGGAACTTCATCAGGCGCAAGTGTCCCTTCTCTCCAGCTGGTGGGGTCAACCCCAGATTGACCTCTTTATGACGGCGGCCAACTCCAAGTGCTGGAGGTTTGTCAGCTGGTATCATCAGCCAATGAGCCTGGGAGATTCCTTCTTGTTCTCGTGTACACCTTCTCAACAACTCCACTCCTGCTACGTGTGATCAACACTCTCAGACATTGCCATTGCAGGGTGATCCTCATTGCTCTGGCGTGGCCATGGCAGATCTGGTACCCACACCTTCTCTGTCTGTCAGTGGCTCTGTCCATCCGGCTGTCTCCACTTCCCGATCTTCTCTCCAGAGAATATGGAATGATACTGCACCACAACTCAGTGTTGCTGAGCCTCACAGCCTTGCACCTGCAGCTCTAGGCATTGGACATTATTCCCTGCCATTGGAATGCAAGAAGATCCTGGCCAAAGCCAGAGCATCCTCTATGCCGTCTTGTTATGGCCACAAATGGAAACGCTTTATAGCGTGGTGCAGGATTCAGAAGATTGCCTCTGCGAATCGCAGCTCTACAGCTCCTCACGTACCTTCTTTCGCTGGCCAGGGTTGGCCTGGCTCATGCCTCTATCAAGGTGCTTCTAGAGGCCATATCCAAGTACACTTAGAGCACCTGATATGTTCTCACTGTAGTTGAAGCAGCTAGTCAAGGAGTTCCTCAAAGGCCTCTTCAGAACCTGTTTGCCAGTGAAGTCTCCTGCTACGGGTTGGGAGCTCAACGTGGTTTTGCCTAAGCTCATGGGCCCTCCATTTCAACTGATGCATTCGGCCCCTCTGAAGTGTCTCTCGTGGAAGGCCACTTTCCTAGTGGCCATCACCTCGGACAGGCGGTAGAGATCCAGGCCTTTTCCTGCAAGCAGCCCTACTTGACCTTCCACACTACAAGTGTGGTGGTGCGGACTCATGCCACCTTTATGCCGAAGGTATCCTCTGGTTTCCATCTCATCGAGCCTTTGGTTCTGCCACTATTCTTTCCGAACCCTTCTTTGCCTGCTTTAAGGGCTTTCTATTCGCTGGACGTTCTCATGCCTTGAAGTGTTGTGGCAAGCACAAATACTTTTTTTTTCGGAAGACATCGCAATTGTTTGTCAATTATTGACCTGTAGGATATGGTAAGGACCTGTCTAAAGCTTCCATATTCAGGTGGCTCTCCGGTTGCATCATGCACTGTCATCGTCTGGCCAACAGACCTCTTCCAGGCTGGCCGCAAGCTCATTCCACCAGAGCCATCGCAGCAACAACAGCATTTCTCTATGGTCTTGCCCTGCTCGACATCTGCAGAGCTTCTACGTGAAGGTCCACCCCACACCTTCATGAGATTCTACTGCATTGATAGGGATTCCAGGGAGGAGGTGAGGTGAGTCTGTTCCAGGGGTAAGTGTATTGCGTCTGTTGAGCCTTGCCACCTCCTGTGGTAGTGTATATGTACTGCTGTGTAACCGGATTCATGAGCATCTGTATCCATGCAAGACACCATGCTGGAGAAGGAACAAGTTACTTACCTGTAATTCCTGTTCTGCAGCATTGGCCGTGCCTGGATTCACATGCAAACCCTCCCTCCTTCCCCTCTGTGACTCTTCTTGGTTCATATTTCTACTTTACATGCTCTACCAAATCTGAAGAGGGCCACCAGGGGTGTCACTTAGAAGGATTAGTGTCATCGGCTAGGGGCAGTATGACCGGAAGGTCAGAGATTGGTCTTAGAGGAGACCAGCCGTTTTCTTATTTACTGAGGATTCCCAGCCTGACGACAGGGAACATTCATGAGCATCTTTCTCCTCCTCTCCTCGACCGTCCTCCTGCAACATTTCCCCTGTGCTCCTTTCTCGCATTCGAAGAATGCTGTTCTTAATCCCTCACTGCCTGCTTGGCTCTGACCCTTTTCATAAGGCGGCGTCAGAGACTTTAGGGACTGTTTCAGGGGATTGGTGCTTGTTTTAAGGCTCTTTTCGTGACTGGTTTGTGTGTGCTACTTACACCTTATCCCCAGGTGTCCTGTCTAATGTTTTCACAAGCCCCAGTTTTGTCACCTCCCCAACAATATTGTTTAGCCCCCGATTCACAGCTTCATGGCTTTAGACACTTCCAAGATGGTGGTTGCCTGACATGTCACTTGCTTCCCTACAGTTCCTTGACTTCATGTCCTTTCCATAACCACCCACAGTTAGAAATGTATGGGTAGCCCTGTTTGAGAGCCCATCTAATTTCTTTCTTCTGGTAAGTGTGTGCAGGATAGCGTGGCCGTCTGCAAAACACAGCATATTGCGATTTTCCCTCCTAGTTTTTCTTTTGGTTTCCTTGTTCTCTGGCTGGACCACTCCAGTCATACTGAGTTTTCTCTTCCTGGTCTCCTCCGTGGGTGTTGGTGTAGCGCTGCTAAGGAGACTTGGGAGGGGAGAGAGTCTCTGTGGAATCCCCAGCATTCTGCCTACAGGCTCTGCATGATGCAACAGTAGACCTTTTGGCACCCAGTCTCCTGAAGCCTCACCTTTATCCTTAGACATCAGACAGGATCACTCTAAATATTAGTGTGTGAAACATAGAACTGAGCTATGTGGACCTGGAAAAGGGTAGAGCACATTTGGTTCTCCGTCTAGTTTCATTTGAATTGATTTGTAGGATGTTATAAAAGGGAAATGCAAGTTTGGTAAAGGAGGAGTTCAGTTTGATTTTAGTTTGTGTGTGATCCATTCATCCTAATTGCAGATTTGTTCATACAGTAAAGAATTTACATTTGATTTCTGATTGTTGCCTGCCTGTTCCATCAATATACACCTCAGCATAACTATTACCCTGACTGAGCTTGCGCTAAGGGCGGGTCTAGTTGTTGGTCACGATCCATCGGGGAGAGCCAGTGTTTATTTGGTGGCGGGCAGATTGTAAGTCCGTTAAGTGGTATGGAAAGAAAATGTACAGCCTTACACCAACTTACTCAGACGTCACCTGTGATACATCACCTGCAATATTCTTTGAACTCTACATGCAAGGGACTGTGTAAGCAAGCCTGCCAAAAAGGCCCAACTAAGTAGGGTGTGAGCTTATACAATTTAGTGCAAGCCTGGGCTTGGAGGTTTGTGGGGGGAAGCCGGGATCGTGCGGCTCCTGAAGCTGAAGAGGCATGCCCCACACCGCTATATCTTCATAGCAAAACACATGTCAAGTAAATCGTAAGTGACTTAATGCCCCGTTGAGAGGCAAGATCTCCCTAAGGCAGTGCAGATCTGTGTTTTCTTAAGAGAATCTCAAGTAATGAAAAAGACATTGGGTCTCATTACGACCCTGGCGGTACGGTATGGACGGTGCCGGTATGGCACCGGCACCATCCATATCGTACTGCCTTATTCTGAGTTTCCCTCGCGGTTCCCTGACAGCCCGCCAGGTCTGACCTGGCGGGCTGTGCGGCATCCGCAAGCGAAACACATGGATGCACCGGCACCGTTATAAACGGAGGCGGTGCATCCATGCTCCTCATTCCCACTCTGCCCTATAGGGCAGAAATGGGATGAGGAGCCCGGCCTTACCACTACCCGCGAATGGGCAATTTCCAGCCCACTCAACTCATAATGGGCCGGTAAGTGCCCATTCGCGCGTGGCGGTGCCGGATGCGAGTTCAGCGGTAGCCGTGCCTGTAATGCAGGCACGGCTACTGCTGAACTTGTAATGAGGCCCATTGACTCCTTTTGGCGTCTGTTTTATGAAATGCTGTGCTTCTAACTTGGTCCCCCTGCAAACAAAAGTGGAAGTGGGGCGAAGAGACTGACTAAGACGGCTCTTTAAGCTGTTGTGCTGTCCACCGCCCAATAGGCTTATGATCCAGGGTCTTGTAGATCATATTCCTTTTAGAGTGTCATACTGTTTTTATTGTGTTTTTATAACAGCGATGCCTATGTTTTAACTTATCTGCTCATAGTTTCATAGATCAAAAAGTGCATAATGTTAAAGGAAAGTCATAGTTGTCAACTAAGTACTGTGAGAAACCTCAGGGTATTCTCGCTCCTAATACCCATGGATCCTCTTCTCAGGTGGTCAGGGAAAGGCCACCGCTCTTGGATCCCGACCCTGGGTGTGGAGAAGCGAGGGAGGATCACCTGGGTGGGGGCTCCTTGGGAACTGGGAGTGGGGTACCCTTAAGAGAGGCATGGTATCCCCCTTATCCTGTTGAGAATCAACCAAACCCTTCCCCAACCTTTATGGGTTATTGTAAAGCTATTCCCCTCCTTTTCCCACATGTAACACTTGACAGTACTGAGATGAGGAAGAAGTAACTAAGAATAATGAACACTACACACTTTCACCACTTTACAAGGAGCTATTAGGGTCAGGCATGTCCCTTTAATTATGGTAATGCAAGTCTCAGTAGAGATCCACGCCTGCGGCCTGTCAAGGGGCTGCAGGTGTATAAAAAGAGACCAGTGGAGCAGAACGAGGAGCAACTGAGAGCCCTGTGTGCGTGAGACCAGCAGGGGACCTTGATTCAAATGAGGACTTGGACAGCACGTAGCCAGTGGGCCGTGTAACTATTGCAAGTCTGGGACCCTCCGTGACAGCAGATCAGCCGCATGAGCTGCGAGAGAACACCAAGAAGAAAGGACCAAGCCGCGTCTAGAAAAGAGCATTCCGGTTGCCGGTGTGCAGAGAGACACGCAGCAGGCTAGCCGAGCTCGAGAGGGGGAGTTTCCCTGCTTCAGCCGAGAAGGAGAGGGAATGAGCCGGCGAGTGTCATGGAAGACGTTTGAATACCGGGCGCTCCTACAAATAAATAAAATAAATAAATATTGAATACTGAATTGAATGAAACCCTGAAATTAAGCATTATAAGTGTTAAATGGAATAAAGACCTTCATCGGCCAAGCAAATAATGTGAATAACTCAAATGCCCATGTGGAATTGAATTACAGAAAAGGGCAGGGTGAAGGTGGGTGTGAGCAAAACACCCTTGACCTGAACATTTATGAATGAATGCAGTGTGACAAGGCCAAAGACTGGAAAGGATGTGTGATAAGTGATGGCAGAGCCAAGAGGCTGACATGGAAAAGCCAGAAGATTGTAAATCTACACATCAAAGCCAAAACGCTGAGAGTCAGGTATCCCAGTTGTGCGGCCTGTGATGGGTAAACCGTTTGGTTTGACAACTGTGCCTAGACCAGTGAACCCTACATGTTGAAAACCCAAAATCATTGTAACAATGAAGTTAAAGTCTTGGGGAAGGGAACCCTGAGACTTGAGGAGTTGCATTGCGTGGTCTTGAGAACTAAGCCTCAAGGCCTCTTGTTTTCTGTGAACTGTGTTGCTTGGAACTTGGGAAAGGGTACCCCAAGGATTGGTTTTGAACTGGAGAAAGGTAATCTTGAGACTTTTTTGTGGAACTTTCTTATACTTGGCGAATGGGGAGCTGAAAGAAATCTGCGAAGTGGCAGAAGTGAGTTGAACACAATGGGCCTCATCACGATTTGGGCGGTTCCGGCAGTAATACCGCCAGGGCTATTAGCGTTATCACCAAACCCCCCCGGCGCCATTAGTGCCGGATCACGGGTTTGGCGGAACCGTAATTCCCCATTCCCCATTGGGCCCAATGGGGAATTTTCAGCGCTACTACCATCGGCTGTATTACTGTGTGGTAAAAGCGCTAAAAATGGGCTAATTCGCAGCAGATTCACACCCAGCTCTGAGCTGGGGGTGCCAAAGTCGTGACTTGGTGGACCCTTAAATGTGGCAGTAATAGCGTTATCGCTGCATTTAAGGGTTACCGCCAAACTCGTGATGAGGCAGTATTTCTTTTAATTTTGACATCCTTACACTTTGCTTAGTTTTAGTTGTGAGGGCAAGTATAGGTTTTGGACACAGACATACTTAAGTTGAACTCTTAGACTCAGACTTAATTTTCTTCAGGCATGGAAATCCCACCTTAGCATAGGGCAAGTTAGGCATTTTACCATCCTGACATTTGATTTAATAAAGTATTTTACTTTGATCTTAAAGGGCCTTATCACGAGTTGGGCGGTAGCCCTTAAATGTGGCCGTAACGTTGTTACCACCGCATTTACTGCTGCACCCAATCTCACGTCTGGCAGTAAATGCACTGAAAATTACCCATTGGGTCCAATGGACCCAATGGGGAATGGGGAGTAACGGTTAGCGCCCAACCCGTGATCTGGCCGTAATACCACCGGACGGGTGGTCACTAATGCAAATAAAGTTGGGCGGTATCCCATTCAGGATAGCGCCCAACTCGTGATGAGGCACTAAGTCTGTTGTCTGTGTCGTGCTTCGTGATGTCTTTACAGTACGTAGTATGGTGTTGCGGCAGGCAGGGTTATTGTCGACCTCTGGTTGACCAGATTGCCCTTGCCCATCATTGATTTCAGCTATTTTCAATATAGCATTGAATACCACTTTTGGGGGAGTGCAGGGCCAGTAACGGCCCCATGCCCAATGAAGGTAGGCGGAAGTGCAGCATTCCTGCCTGTGCACACAGGAAATCCTTATTTATCGCTATTAACACCCTGAGCGTCCATCTGGTTTGCTGATAAACTTTTTGGTTTGTTTACAAGTGAACCCATATGTGCGCGATTGGCAATAACTATTTCCGGGACCTGTAAGTGGAACAGGAGGTGCGCATGTGAGTGGGCGGGGGGTAGGCCTGGGGCACTGCATCCAAGGACTAGGTGAAGGCTGGCCAGAGGTGCAGTGGGCCGGTATGAAATGCTAGTGGCTACTTGCAGATTCTGTTTGTGTTCCCGGCCCCCTGATTGGCCAACTCTCACCCAGGTGCTAATATATGATGCAATCATAATCGTAGAGCAAAGCAAGGTCTGGAGGCTAACTATAGTATATGGTATTGCAGTAGATCTGTAGATGTGCAAACTGGATGGAACTATTGATGGCTACTTTGCATAAACATCTTTGTGTATTCATTACGTAAGAGGAAAGAAAGTAAGATACTAAGCAGAGTGGATGCAGTAGCAAACAGAGAACTGGGCAAACTAGATGGAATATTGTAGTTTGCGTACATCTCACTTTCAGGGTAGATAGTATAAAGTAACAGGGTGATAAGATAGAATGTCAAGGAGTTTGGGATCACCTCGGGGGTTGAGTACCAGTTGTACAGATGTATGCAATCAAGAGGTCACAGACCTAGGTTTTCCACCAGAAGCATTTGGGTGTGTTGTTTTCAAAAGTGTTCCTTCGTCAATATGATGCACCTTCCCCTACAAAATGAAATATAGTTGACATCACGTGATTTAGATGCACTAACCTAAACTCTACTGAAATAAATGGAGGCAATGCAGTGTTTTACAGTAGAAATGCTGTCATTATGCATTTCATAACTTACATTTTTAGGAATGGAATTGCAGGACTTCAGAATAAAATTATAAAGTTAACACATATTCGTCTTTGCCTAACAGAATATAGTTAGTTTGCTTAATAATAGTATCATCTGGATTACTTATGCTTTGCAATTATTTGAAATAGAAAGAACCTTTTGGCTATAACTCCCACACAGGCCTTTGGTACTTTGAGATGTTTCTCCTGCACTCCCTCTCCATTATCCCCTTTGAAATTGCAGTAAACATCGAAAAGAGGGTCGGGAGAACCCGGAGCTCAAGAGGGAATGCAGGTTGTGCAGTGTTTTCATTGAACAGGGTAATTTAAGTCGCCGGCTCTGCTACACAAGTGTCAATTTAATTAGGAAAGCTACAGAATTATATGGCAAATTGCTATGCAACACTGCTTATTTTATGCCTTGAAGACGCTGTGCGTGATTACCCACCATTGGACAGCTCCAATGTGCCTATACTATGGCCAAGATAAAAGCAGCTTCTAGTCTTTCACCACCCAATAAAGCACAAAGAATTGACTGATGTCATGAAGTCAGGATGGGAGGCAAATGAATTCATCAACGAAATCTGACATTTATTATATTCCCATAATGATACAGACATAGCTAAGTCATCTCTGGGCACAGACGTCTGGCATTATAAAAGCAAAGAGATGGTAGTTGTATTAACCAAGACATTTTAGTGATAGAAGAAGATAAATAGGAGGGGCAAGTGGAACACCCAGGTTTAAGAGGGGACAGCAGCGAAGCTATATCGCCAAATCCTCTCAAAAAGACAAAACAATAGTAAAAGAAACAAGAAACTAGTACCCAAGAGTAAAGAACACGAGGGTGGTAGGAACTTCAATATTTCTGTAATTCTACATTATAACAGCAGACAGGAGCTAAATACTATTAACATGGGTTAGAGAAGACGATAGAAGGGAACCAAGCAAGTAGGGGAGGAACCACAATCTGTAGTATTCCTACCTCTGACAGTTTTACACCAATGATCGAGCCGGACGGTTTACCGGAGGAAATGGGCCCAACCCATTCTAACTACAATTATTAGTAATAAAACCTGTAAAGCTATGGGAGGCTGTGAGGTGGTGCCTGCTTCTAACATTGCAAATGAGACCCTACACCAGGCTGTAAATCATCATAACAATACATTCTCCAAGGAAGGTGAAGCTTGTTAATGTATAAAAGTTCAGACTGAACAAAGTATAATTAAAAATATGGTATTGGCCCTTGCTGGATACATTGTAGAACTAAGGAAGGTTTTGGCAACCTCATCTTTATACAATGAGTATTTCAGTCACGCTGTGCTAGCAGTGGTGATGCGCACCATGGAAATGTTGATCTTATAGCAGAGGCCTCAGATAGAATAAGCAATTCAAAACAACTATAAGCCCCTGACAGGTTCTTCTATACATAGGGCAAAAGATTCCAAACCGGCTGCTAAATCAAGTAACAAAAAAGCCCATTGATGGGCTTGTAAACAGGGCCAACATTTTGGAGCCTATATGACAGGAATATGCTGAACAAAAACAGGTGTGTTGCAAGAAGCAAATTGTTAGATCTACCGTGGCGACTCCTTAAAATCTATACCTTACGTACTTTTTGCAAGAGATAACAACCAGCTTAACACAGGTAACAACTTTGTATATATGCACAAGGTCCTGACACATCCCTTACTAACCAGTGCAACCACTGGATTCGATCTACCAGGGGATCCACGACGATATAGCTTGCTGCACTATATTGACTGTTATCTATATCATCACCATTGGAGCTATATTATATTCATTTCGATTTAACAGTATGCATATTTGGCACACGGCCTACTTCCCCTTGAGTTAAACACTCACACCTCAAGGATCCAATATCAAATTTAGAGCTTACACCCTTGTGAGGTTCAAGTAGAAACACCCTGCAACCTAGCTCCCACACAGCTAGGTAAGTGACTCAAGGCACTGCTTTGGGAACCTTAAGATCTATATCTGGGGTGGGGATATCACAAACAATTCACCGAATAGCACAACTGCTTATTTAGAAGGTGGGAAAGGATTGGACTCTGTGGATTGACTAAATGACATTGGTGCAGTGTAAGAAAAGGCATGGCATCAACAGTAAAACAGAGATAAGTGGCCACAGTTCAAGGGTGTTTATTGAATTTCAAAAAGTGTTTGAAAAATGCCTATCTAATCCTAAATCTATAGATGGGAGCAAGCTACGACCATCAAATAATAATAATGCAGTCCTAGTAGTATCTGTCAAAATACAACAGCCTTTACTAATAAACCTATTGCCAATCTTTACCTCTAAATACAAATAGGTTGAGAGACAATCATACGAAAAAGAAAGAAGTGTTCACAAAATGATATGTCAGGATGTTCAGGCCGTTGGCCTCCCTTCCCCACATTTTCCGCACGGGATAAGGTGGTACACTTGAGCTTAGCACAGTCTCTGGCTTCTCCAGCACAAGGATACAGTTCAATCATTAGCATCAGGGCCTTCCATGCCCAAGTTCTTTGTCCTTTAAAGTATCTTGATTCAGAGGGCCTGATGCAACAAACAATAAGTTCCTTTCCTCTTTCAGATTTTCACAAGTGCTCAGTTTCTCAGGTGACACACTATTCACCTCGGATCCCCCTCAGCCGGGCTCAGATTCTTTCACTACAATGTTCATACATTATTTATGCATGTAATTCCTCACATGGTGTTCTTTCTCGGGTGACTCATGGTTCACCCCGGATCTCCCTCAGTCAGGTTCAGATCTCGCATCCCCCTGGGTCAGGCTCGGATCTCAGATCCCCCTCAGTCGGGCTCCGATTCCTTTTAACTTAAAGTTCATAACTTTACACAATCTTGCTTTAACTAAAAGCTTTTAGCTGATCTCGCTCTGCCGGGCTCGGACCAACTTCATATATACGATTTTAACAACTATCAAAGTCTTTCGAATGTGCACAGGCTTTTGATTGACCCATTGCAGGGCGACTTTGATTTTACAATTTGTTATCACTCATCACATTTGCCACCTTTCTGCTGGATACCCAACAGAGACCTTCGAATGAGCACCCACTTGGTGCCGGACCACTACTTACTGTATTATATCTTGGCTTCAATCACTCATTCGCTGATTAGTTGTATTCGCACCACTCGCCACATATGTTTCACACACTGCTCTCTTCAGTTGTGATTATACAATTTTGCCACTTGCAACCTTGGCTTCAACACAGACCGGTCTGGTATCAGTCTCCCCAACTCACCGCTGGGCTGACTGGGCTGACTTCACTGGCGATGCTTTGGTGTAAGAGCTAGGGGCAGTACCACAGCGGCAAACTATTCTCCCTGCCTTGACTACAGACGCGGGAGAGCCCCGGGTACCTCAGACACACAATGCAGCGTTCTTCAGCCTCGATTCCTGGTCTTACGTTTCCTATTCTCAAAGATTTCTGAAAGTAACGGTCTTTCACTGAAAATATCAAGGGTACTTCCCTCCTTGCAGTCCTCTTCGGTTGTGCTGTCTTTCACCTTGTATTAATCTGCCATCTTGGAACCACTGCTTCCTCGTGTGCTTTGCCTTGCTCAGACTGTGCTCTTGTGCTCCGCCTTTTAATCCGTGTGGGGAAGTGTAATGGAAGTCAGGTGTGTGTAATGGTCATTGATTGTCTGACCCTGCCTGACCATTGTATTAGTACATGTAAGGTATACGGCTCAGGTGTTAGTCCGTTTTCTCTCACAGTGAACTGTCCTTGACAAGGTATTTGTGTTGGAAAAGGAGGTGAGGGGGTTGAGTTCCTAAGTATCCTACCTGGTAGGATGGGGTAAAGGTATTACAGGGAAGGGGATACTGTGCCTCACCATCCAGTGTCTCACTTCCACTCCCCTAGAACCCCTCACCCAGGTTATCCTCCCGCACTGGTCCACCCCCAAGAACTGGATCCAAAAGCGATGGCTGTGTCCTGGCCACCTGGATGACAGATCCCCAGGAACTAGCGGGTGGGACACCTTCAGGTTTCTCACAGCAGCCTTCTACACTTGCAGCCGACATAAATAACATACTTTTGTGCGTTATTCTTTAAGCCTTTCATCCTTGAATATAGCAGGCCTAGCAAAAAACATTCCTAGCAGGGAATGGTGCGACTTCATAAGAAACAACACAATTATTTATATGCAGGAAACAATGGGCCTTAACTGAAGTTTCCCTTACAAGGCTATGCATCCTCCCAAGTACCAGCTAATAAGGGCCCTAGAGGCCGCCCGAGCAGTGGGCTCAACACCTGGATTTATTCCTTCTTAAACTGGGAAATGAATCCCAGGAGATGCGGTCCAATCAGGTGCAGGAGCTACACATGTAAAGGTACGGAACACTATACTGTCATATGCAATATTTACAGCCGTTTAAATCTGATTCACAATCAAACTAATATGATAAAAGAAAGATAGCGATGATTGCCGCATGTTCTTCTAGTTGGCGATTTTAACCTCCAATTCGAACCCTCCAAATATTTAAAGGCATAATAAATAATGAAGATTCTGCATGAGGCATCCCAGAGCTCATGGCAAGCTATAAATAAACAGCACATAAGCTTGCGCTAGAGATGGTACATGCATTTTATAATATGCAGCTCAGGGCCTGTAACGGCAGAGCTGAAGGCGATCATCCTGCGAGCCCCACTCTTGTCACTGGTGATGAAGCTTCACATATCGACTATGTGTTAATAGGAACAAAAGACTGGTATTTAGTAAAGTCCTTGAAAGTGTGCTAATGCTTAGATAGCGCTCATCGCCCCCCTTTGCCTAGAATTATATAGGATAGAGTTGCAGGGAGGAAGAGAGCATAGTAGAAGCCAGAACTCTGATCTCACCACTGGAGGGAATGCACGACAAACATTGGAATGGAAAGATATAGCAGCTAATAACACTATCTCTACCAAACTTTGAGATATTATTAAGCACTCACAGAATTAATAATAAGGAGGTTGTTTTACTGTATTAGGAAATCCATTAAGCATTTTCAACCTTTAGTGAAAAGATCAAGGAAAACGGTCCATGCTTCTGCCATTAGACACAGAAGTTGGTTTGATAAAGACTGCTGAGAGGCCAAAACAGCACTCCTGTTGGCGATAAAAAACACAGGACCTCATAGATGCAGTCCTAAATAAGGACAGTGCAACCTTTTGGAAAAGGGTGATGTCAGCAAATGATGGGAACACCAGCACCATTCTTGGAAGCATCCCAGAGGAGGTATGGTTTAAGTATGTCTCTTGCCTATATGCTGAGGTGGAGCAAATGGCTATCGTTAAGTGTCATGCAGAAACGGTTTCCTCCATGCAGGTTCCATGAATTGAGAAAGCATTCAAATTCAACCGTGGCGAGGTAAGGAATGCGATTGCACAGCAAAAATGGGCCACGGCACCTGGACCGGACAGGATACCCGTTGTTGTATTCAATTCTGAAATAGACATTTGGACCCCGGTTTTCCTTTGACTCTTTAATGCAATGGCTGGACTACGTGTGGCCCCACCTACTTGGATGACTGCAGTTATAGTCCCTTTATACAAAAAAGGAAACCAAAACTTCAGACCCATTTTGTTGCTTGATACAACAGGCAAGAATTATGCAAAGGTGTACTGGCTCACTTAACTAAGTGGGCAGGGTTGGACTGACCCCTTCGGTCTTTCGGCCCGTGGCCGAACGATTTTGGGGGTCCCTGGGGCCGGTTTTCCGGCAGGCACCTCTGGGCCGTTTTTTTTTCTTCATTTTTTTCTTCAATTATGTGATATTTATATTGTGTTGTCGCACCACGCACGCTGTGCGGAGCAGCAGCAGGCGAAGCTCGCTTTGCGAGTACTGTGTGACTCACGTGGGTCGCGGCTGCCCCCGGCCGGGAATTCAGAGTGGAGGGGGGGGCTGGGCCAGGGGGGGGGCTGGGCCACCTCTGGGCTGGTCTGCAGCAGGGCACGGCAGAGGGAGCCAGGAGGGAGGCGCCGCGCACCGGCGCGCGACACTGTCTGCAGACTGCAGACTGCGGTCTGCACACAATCTTCATGCAAGGTAACACTATGTTACCTTGCTTTGATGATTGCATCTGCATCATGCATGCATCATAATTTATGATGCATGCAGATGCAGATGCATGTGCATTAAATAATTCATCACGCGGACGTGGGGCCGTGGCCCACCAGCCCGCCACTGCAGGGGTCTGGTGCCTTGTGCTTGGCTGGCTCGCGGCGGCCAGACTGTTACTTTGATCTGGGAGGGAGGCAGGCTGAAGCAATTGACACTAAAGCAATTGTAACACCTGCCTCCCTCCGAGTCCTCCTGACCCTGGGGGGAATGTGGGGGGGGCACTGCAGGCAGCCTGCCTGCAGCCGGGCCGAGGGCCTGAGGCTGAGCTGGGGCCGCGGCACTTCAGTGACATTCACACTAGTCGACTAGTTGCTTTACTGTTTGCAACTACTTGTGCCTGGGGGCTGGGGCGCCGCCCAGGCCAGGGCCGCCGGGCCTGCGCCGGAACAACAACACAATGAAAATTCGGCTGGGCGGGCAGTGCCGCCAAAGGGCTTTAATTGCCTGCCCTTGGGCCACTGACCCACCTGATTTATTTGGGCATGCACGCCGAGTCGCCGACTCACTCTGGCAGAGAGAGTGAGACCAGACGACTACTGAGACCGTGAGACGAGAGAGGCAGAGAGGCAGAGAGCCACCCACCACCACCAGGCACTGCGGCAGGCACCAGGCTGAGCTCTGCCTCTGAGGCCCAGAAGCACACCGTCACCACTGTGGAGTCTGGACCTCAGACAACTTGGAGGCTGCGGCCCGCCGCTGCCAGCCCAGTGCTCAGTGCCCAGGCCAGCCACAGAGCAGAGCAGAGGACCACCGCAGAGGAGGACCACCAGGCAGCAGGCAAGTGACTTTTTTTACGTTCCGGATAATTTTAATGGGATTTTCGAGATGGAGCAGAGGGGCCATAGTGTAACCACTAACCGCCCCACCGCCACCTCCTGTCAACATGTTCACTCCATGACCATTAGCAAAAAAAAAATCATACTAGCTCATCATATTTGACCACATTGCAACTTCAGGTAGAGGTTTTGGGTTATGGGGGGCGGGGGGGGAGGTTGCAGAACACAGATATTGGTTTTGTGGGGTGGGGTAACAGGATACCAGGTATCGTTTATGTTGTGGAGAGTTGGGAGCCAGGATGAAAGGTGTTGGTTTTGTATTGAAACTGAGGCGGCACAGTTATGGGTTTTGTGTTGTTGGGTAGGAGGGGGTGGTGGTGCCAGTAGGACACCCAGTGTAGGTCTTGTGAAGTGGATTTCTGGGAGGCCCAAAAGACAAGTATTGGTTTTGTGTTGTGGGAGTGAGTACGGATGTCCCTGGCAGGGCTTGTGCTTTTCTCTGGCTCTGCTCGTAATTTAGCATTCCCAGTTCTAGGTTGACAAAATGCTCCTCTCTTTAAGGGCGTTTACCCAGTGCTTTAAGTAGGCCGGGACTGAGCTTTGGCAGGCTGCTAAAACCTCAATCGAGCAGGGCTCTGCCGGCACACACACTACCCCTAACAGCCCCCACAACCACTGTTTTTTGCCGCAGGGTTCAAACCCACGCACTGCCGTTGACTAGCCTGTATCACGTTGCACTGCGCTACGACATAGGTGGTGGATTTCGTGTTTCATTCTTAAATTCTATGACACATAATTGTGCTGCACCAAGCACTGTATGTCGGTTTTAAAACTAACAATAGCGCAAGATAACATGTATAATTCCACTCCTGTGCTGCCTGCGACTGCGTGCCTTCTCCTGCGTTAATGAAGGGAATTAGTCGAGGGTATTAACATTACTCTGGCGTTTACTTTACCGCACACACCTGTTGTGTAATAGGCAAGTTTCCTTAATTGCCACTTTTTACACATGTTTTGGAAAGTACCAAAAAAGCTTAACGCAAGTAAATAAGCGAAAGAAACGGCGTAATCTGAAATGTTGGCATGTCTTGGGGTGGGGTATTTATAAGGATTTGAAGAAAGAGTTAGAGGGGGTGGACCCCTGACCCGCCTCTCAGGTGTGAGCAGGAGTTGGGCCAATCAGCTGAGAGGGAACCCACGGCGCAGTTTCTAAAAGCGCCGCTCGCAGCTCGGCGGAGCGAACTTGCTCTGACGCTCCACGGCGCAGTTGCCGCTACTCGAGGACATGGCTCTGTACTTGGTTCATGCCACTCCTGCGCCTCGGAGCTGTGGACGGACCCTGTCACAGAACTGTATGCAAAGTAATGTTGTTTTATGAGTTGTGTTGTAATGTAACAGACATATGAACCCTCCATACATAGCATTTTCTGACCTCTCCCTAAACCTCATTCCGGTTTCCCTACCCCCCTCCCCTCCTATCCAACCATCGTCACCCTAACCCTCCTTCCCTGCTGGGGTTGCGGAGCCCTGTATAAGCATTGACTTGCAGCAGGTCCCAAAACCGCAGTGGGGGTGGTTGGTTCATGCCACTCTTGCGCCTCGGAGCTGTGGACGGACCCTGTCACAGAACTGTATGCAAAGTAATGTTATTTTATGAGTTGTGTTGTAAAGTAACGGACACATGAGCCCTCAATATGTAGCATTTTCTGTAAAAGCCATGAATTGATGCGATTCACGGATGATGGTTTGAGGGCCACTTTTTTGGAGGCGAGGGGTGGGCCACTTTTTTGAGGCGAGGGGTGGGCCACTTTTTTTTTGTTGTCCGGGCCTATTTCTTGTCCCAGTCCGACCCTGTAAGTGGGCGACCGAGAATCGAGTAATCCATCATCTACAAGGGGGCTTTCAGCCCGGATTGAACACAATAGATCAACCTTTCAGGCTATTTGCAATTATGCAAACATATGTGACATTAAGGAAACTAAACCTGTACACTGCCTTTATTGATCTGCAAACCGCTGTTGACGAGTACCCAGATGGAAGCTCTAGGGATCATTAAATGGTACAAATTCACGCTCATCTGCTTTGAGCAATCGTAAATCTATATAGTAATAATACAGCAGTGATCCAGTGAAAACTAGCTGGGGACACCACGGCCCACATTAATATTCAGAAGGGAGTGAGACAAGGGTGTCTTCTTGCCCCAACGTTCTTTAGCATCTGTATGAATTGACTTATCAATACACTTATTAACATACATTCAGGTGCCATCAGACTAGAATCAGACAAGAGCCCATTTTTGCTTTTTGCTGATGCTATTTTAATTTCTCAGCCCGGTAGGCTTTAAAAAACAAGTGCTAGTGTTCAACGAAGGTTGCAGTAAAACGCCTTTACAATCAATGCTGAAAAAACATTTTTTCACCCATCCCACAAAAAAAAAGATTATATATTGCTGAAGGGACATAAAATAGAACAGATTTGATTATTTGGGCACATGATTTATGCTCAAATGAAAGTGGGCTGACCAAATAGATGGACAAGTAAAGCAATTGTAAAATGTGCCTTTGCACATGGAAACAGCACTGCATCACCTGCCTCAATACTCTAACAAGCAGGCAAAGGCAACAGCAATTAATGGCGCTTCATGTATAGCAACAGTTGAAAATCAATTTTTGAAAAACTATTAAGCTTGCTCTGACCCTGAATATGATTTGGCACAAAGAAACTAACCATGATCACATAGCAGATGTGATTGGACATAGACCATCACTATAATGGGTATGCCTCTGGTCTTCACCACATTTGGGGAAATATAGATAGAGGAGCGATGACTACTAGCCCAAGATGGAGGGCGTGCCTTACCTTGGTGCAAACATCTCAAAACTGATTGTACTTTACTGTGCCTTGAGGAGTTCGGGCACTATACACAAGGCATGGACGGTAGTGTGAAATGCTATAATAGGGGACCACACTGCATTGCTCAAAGACAAAACCCTTATGAATTGTAAATATTCGACTCAAGCAGCAGTTTATTGGTCAAGCAAACATGATTTGGGATATTTAGATGTGGTTGGCCCCTTATGCACGGTCCCTATATCTAAGATTCCACTTGAGCCTTTTGCAAGCCTACGACATGCTTGGAATTCAATTGTTTCTAATATGTTTGGTTTGCTATGAGCATAAAGAAAGCATTGAGCATTTTCTCTTTCTTTGGCCAAGGTATAAGGATTGAAGAGCACTCTAAAACCAGTTCTGAACAAATTGCCGTTCATCATTTAACAGATGCTCTTTATTATTTTTAGAGCATGGTTAATTAGGACATTCATTGCATGCATAATAGTTTCTTCCTGAATATGTAAAACAATTGACAAGGCTAATAGAGTTGATAAATACTCACACACCAATCCTTACATAATTAGTATTATTTTATCTTAACAGTTGTGACATGACAACAAATGCGTTCAAGGACAGCTTTTGCAGGCAACTGTCATCCTCTTCTAGTTTTTAAGCATTCATTAAAATGTACTTGAAAACAATTGTGGGAGAGTGGACTCAAATCGTGTGCTAGCAGCTAGTGTTAACAACAGTGGTGTCGCAAAAACCAAACTGTGAGAGACGTCTCCCCACCGTCTAACAAACAGTGGATGGTGCAAAAGGTTTTAGTTTCAAACAGTACCTTCCCCCATCCTTTTATGAAAATCTTCTGTAATCGTGAGATGGGTACTTTCTGGTTTTAACACAAGATTTATGTAATACACTAGACGGTTAAAATTTGGACATTCAAATTGCAATTGAACACAGTATCCATTTGGAATATGCAATTGTATGATTTAATTCCATGTATTGTTTTTCCACAGTAATAGAGTCGAGCGTACACGTGTTTCGAGCTTTGCTCTTCTTCAAGACTCTATTCAGTTATGCACGGGCGCTTTTAATTCGAGCTGGTCCAGAGTGGACTAGAAATCTTTTGGATCGTTGAATTACTTAAATTGTAATAGAAATGCAGTTCTAATTACCCCGCTTTCTTCACTTGCAGCCCCAAATAGGGGGCCGCTGTTGCATCCCCCTGAATAGAACCAAGAAGCCGATGCTGCTCTTAAAAGAAAATCTAACGTTAAATCTGGCCTGTGTAATTAAACATCTCTTCCCACATCAAATTAATCCACGTAAGAAATTCTTGTATACGATTTGTAGCCAAAACCATGTGTTTGTGATTGGATGACTTGGTCAATTCAGTCTTCCCTCAAATCGTGAATATGGTTTCTAAGCCTCAGTTTTAAAATATTGTAGTCCACATTACCCAATAAGATTGGGTTGACAAAGTGACTTTGTGCATTCACTTTTTCAATGTACACCTTTGTGTTGGAACGTCAGAATTTGCTTAGATTGTGAATTGGCTAGGCAGACCTTTATAATGTGTTTTGGTGGCCATTCTCTTATTCCAAAATGCACAGCCAGCAAATAACAGGCTCTAAAATAAGATTGTACTCAAGAAAGGCCAGGTTACGTTTTAATTGGGTATCAAAATGAAGTGCTGATTGTGGAAGGTCTTAGAGGGTTTTGTGTGTGTTTTTATTTAATAAAATTGGGTTTGGTGGTTTGTAAAGTTGTTAAATTAGAGAAACCCCATAGGGAAAAGCCATATTTTTTTACCGTAACAGGTTTGGCTTTGTTCACTTTTAGGGCCATGTTTATGGAGTGAAATGTGCTCGATTTCAGAAATCTGAACCCACCTCCTACTGCATGCTGGAATTTTTCAGGCTGCCTGAGAACATGCACCTTACCATTACAGCCGGAGGAGACCCTCACCCCCAAATAATCAAAATCTGAGTCCTGCAGTATTCTGCTTCAATTAGTATACATTGGGGCTGTGTTTTCATTTTATTGGCCACCTCGAAGATCATAATTGCAGATTTAGACTCATTAATTGTAAGGTCTAATTGGTTCATAAAATCTGTGTTTGCTGTAATGATTAATTGAAGTGATCGGGGGCTGTCGCTAATATTACTGTATTGCCTGCATAGATTAGGGTTGGTATGCGTCCCTCCCAATCCTCAGGACGTCAGTGTTGGTATTCAGTAGGGCAGAGTCTAGGCCATCGATCTAGAACAAAAACAATAATGGGGCAAGTAAGCAGCCCTGACATACACCTATGTTCACCGCATAATATGAAGTACGTTGACTCTAGTTTTGAAACCGGCTCTGTTCTCATGGTGTATTTCTATCAATATAGACTGCAGAATTTCAGGGCATTTCATGGATCTAAGCATTTACCAAAGTTTAGTTCTGTTCATATTATCAAAGGCAGTGATCAGATCCATGAAGACTAAATAAATGGGCGTGTTCTTTATGTGTAACTACTAACGAGTGGGCTGTAATCAGGTACAAATTCAAGGACTGTTCATTGGTGCCTAGGCCAGTGCGAAAGCAGAATTGGATAGCCCTCAGAATGTTTTTGTCACTAACCCATTTTCCCAGTTTTGCCAGTACAACTCACCCCAAAGATGTTAAATAGGGAATCAAGGAGGGAGATCGGTCTATGCGATGAGACCTCCCTTCTTTTTTATAAACAGGGTAAATGGGGGCGCTGTTGCGCGCAAGAGAAAATGGTCGCTCTCGTGTGAGCTCCGGCGTGGACCAAGGCCGTAATGCCGACATAAGCGTTTGTGATGACCGGTTCCTGACAGAAACTGTATAGAACGTGCGGCAACATCGACGGAACGAACTGGGAAAGTTTGGTGTCTGGCAATTGCAAAATCTCAGAGAAAAACCGGTATCCGTATCCCTTGTGCGGAGGGAAGCGGCGCCTGAGGACAGCCGAGGAGCGAGAGGAGGAGCCTGGCGAGCGGCAACGCGGATACTCGCTGGCAACAGACTGCGCAACAATCAGCTTGAAAAGGCCGTGGGCGCTCCGCTCCTCGTTGAGCGCCCGCGAGTGCCCCCCCCCCCATCAACTCCCCTCCGCCACAGACACTCGGCAATCATCAGGCTCCTGCGGCCCAGGAGGGTGTAGCACGTGGAACACACGCGGAGCAGTGGTGTGCGGCCCGTGCGAACTGCGGAGCCCCCGGGGAGTGAACCTCAGAAGGCCAGACGAACTCAATCAGATAAGTGGGGCGGCCATAACGGGCGGCAGGCACAGTGAGCAGTATAACCCCCCATGTGAGACAAGTTTTATGCGTACCCCCGGAACGCCGGTGATCCTCCTCTCTTACCCTCCCCCAACGATACCTCCGTGATACGCACGGATCAGATTCGGGCCAACACGGGCTACCTCCCTATAACCACGTAACTCGACGGCGAGGCGTGGGCTGGCCTTGTTGGTGCGGGGCCATGGAACCACTTTATAGGGGGGCAGGCGGTACTCCTCCACTCGGCGCGCTCCCCCAGAAGTAAATCAGTGTATCACGCCACAGAACGGAAGCGTAGAAAAGGGCACATCGCAGTTCATATCACAGACTAATTGGCCCCGAGGGAACAAAGCCAAAGGGCTTCGGCCCTAAGAAGAGTAAGGGTTCCATTGACAAGTTCACGGCACCACTCTAGAAAGAACCTGGTGTGATGATGGCGGAGAGCACGCTCCCACACGAGCAACAGACCCCCCCGGCAATGATGATGGAACCCCAAGCAGTCTTCCTCGCCATGCAACAGGGCTTTTCGGCCCTCAATGACAAACTGGATGGGATAACGGCGAATGTGGCGGCCATCAAAACGCAACTGGACAAAACTACTTCACGTATGACTGAGGCCGAAACGAGAATCTTGGCCACGGAAGACACACTTGAAACCCTGAAGACCAAGGTCTCGAAGATGGCAATCGACCTGGGGACTGTGAAGTCCAAATGCGAGGACTTAGAAGCGAGATCCAGACACAATAATATTCGAATAATTGGTGTTCCGGAGGAAGCGATAAAAGCACCCATGAAAAAGACAGTGGAGGGGCTCCTGCGTACCCTCCTGGGTGACCCGGGATGGTCGCCGATGTTCATTATTGAGCGGGCCACAGAGCC
The DNA here is from genome assembly GCF_040938575.1 of Ambystoma mexicanum. Taxonomy (NCBI): domain Eukaryota; kingdom Metazoa; phylum Chordata; class Amphibia; order Caudata; family Ambystomatidae; genus Ambystoma; species Ambystoma mexicanum. Next base: position 636,119,842 of record NC_090928.1, on the reverse strand, counting down.
CTTGCCCCGAGGCCGAAGCCAGGAGCCTACCCTAGGCCTATAATTGCCCGAGTGATTAACTACAGGGATAGAGATTTAATTCTGAAGGCTGCAAGAGAAAAGAAAGAATGACGCTGGGAAGCTAATACTATATGCATTTTTCCAGACTTTACCCTTGCGGTACAACAAGAGAGGAAACTCTTTACAGGGGTCAAAAAACTGCTACGGGAAAGACAGATTCAGTATGCTATGTTGTACCCAGCGAGACTCAAAATCCATTTCCAGAATAAGATCCACTTCTTTACGTTCCCAGAGGAAGCTGCAAATTTTGTGGAAACACATATTCCTGCTTTGACAGATCGTCCCAGGATAGGGGAAACTTAATGAAGCTTGCGATTATGTGAAAATGGGAATGTTTCTGCTATGTAATGTACAATTCCTGAAGCTATAGCCGCCCCCCCCCCGGGGACTGCCTTTTTAAGGTGTATATATGACCGAATTCACAGGATTTGTTAAATTGTGATGCCCCCCACAGGTTTCGATGTATGTGTGAGCAACCAAGTTGAACCGGTCTACCTTTTACCAGCCTCAAGATGGCATGGGCACTGGAACACGCCGCAGGTCCCCCCCCTGCAGCAGGTGCACAACCAGTGATGGGAAGGGAGGGTTGGGATCCTATGAACACAGTTAAAGTTAGGGGAACTGTGAGGGTGGGGGGAGGGGACAGGATGGGAATGTTGGGTTACGGTTTTAGGATGGTAGTAAAATAAAACGCACACAGGTAATGAACATGATGACCAACAAGCTCCTAATAGAAACATGCTTTTTTGGACACATTGATAACTGCTTCATAGGTTATGGCTGGAAATAACGATGAAAGTGTCAAAGTACTAAGTCGGAATGTCCGAGGCCTGGGGTCCAAGGTAATTTTTCTACAGGAAACTCATATGGGACCTCAACAGGGGGGACAATTAATTCCGAATTGGGGAACGCACCAGTACTTCACAACATACTCTAAACGGGCAAGGGGGACCGCGATTCTAGTACATAAAACCCTCCAGTTTAAATGTATAGAAGCGAAATGTGATCCTGAAGGGAGGTTTGTCCTACTCCATGGCACACTTTACAATAAGGAGATAGTCCTCCTAAACATATATGGACCAAATGTGGACGATCCAGAATTTTTCTCCCAAATATTCGAGAGGTTGGCCGCCTACCCCACGGCGCACTTGATATGCAGTGGGGACTTTAACACTATTTTAGATGTCCATACAGACCGCACATCGACACAGACCAGGGCACTGACCAAAGCAGCACAGACTATAACTATACATAGGTCTGAAAGACGCCTGGAAAACATTAAATCCTACTAAGAGGGAATACACATATTACTCGACGGTGCACGATATGCACTCCAGAATAGATTTGTGGCTGGTAGATAATGTAGTCCTTTCCTAGGTCCTAGCAGCACAGCATTATCCCAGAACATATTCAGATCACTCCCCAATCCAGTTAACACTACGAATTCCAGGCACTGTAGTAACGCGACCAATGTGGAGATTTAAACCTGCAGCATTGCGTGACTTGGTCTACAGGAACGCTATGGAACAACAAATACAGGAATATTTCGAAATCAATGAAAACTTGGTGCCCAGTCCAGCAATAGTATGGCAAGCATTTAAGGCCTATATAAGGGGAACCTCAATATCGACAGACAATTGAATTCTTAAAGACATCAGGGGTAGACTGAACAGATTGGAATCGCACATAGCAGCACTGCAATCTCAATATGCACAAACCCCATCAGCTCACCTCAGTTCCGAAATGAAAGCAAAGCTAGATGAATACAATGAGGCAGCGGATCAAGAAATCCGATTTTTTGATAAACCAGTTGCAGCACGCCGATATGGGGAGGGTGAGCGCCCCGGGAGGTTACTGGCCAGGACAGTGAAGGGAGAGAGCGGACCAACGATCATTCCGTGCGTGCAAAGGCCAGATGGTTCGGTTACCACTGACCAAGACAAGATTGAAGAAACGTTCCATACATTCTATAAAAATCTTTATTCCCCGCAATCTTATTCCACAGACGAGGAAATTGATCGATACCTGTCACAAATACCGACAACATTGCTGGCCGATGACACCAGGGAATTGTTAGAGATGGCAATTACCGAGGCGGAAATGTTGGAGGCGATAAAGGCATTACCCAACGGGAAAGCACTGGGCGCTGACGGCCTGGGAGCTGAGTTTTATAAGGCGTTTGGTCCCCTACTGGTCCCCAGATTAATGGCAGTATGGAGTGAGGCCCTACATAAAGGAGAACTCCCCGAAACCACTAGGGAGGCAGTGATTACGCTGTTACTTAAGCCAGGGAAACCCCCTGAGGAGTGTGGGTCATATAGACCATTATCATTAATAAACACTGATGCAAAGATCCTGGCAAAAATACTGGCAACTATACTAACACCTTTGATGCCGTATATGGTCCATGAAGACCAGGCAGGGTTTATTAAGGGAAGGTCCACTACAACCAATGTTAGAAGGTGCCATAAAATTTTAGCCACAACACCCCCTGAGGTCCAGGCCGTGGCTGTTCCCTTAGATATGCATAAGGCCTTCGACACGGTTTCGTGGCCCTTTCTCTTCGGGGTTCTGCGCAACTATGGGTTCGGCCCCAATTTTCTGAAATGGATAAAAATACTGTACACATGCCCACATGCAAAAATAAGAATCAATGGGGTTTTAACAAACAAATTGGAACTGAAGGGGGGAACGCGACAAGGATGCCCATTATCACCATTATTATTCGCATTAATAATTGAACCTTTAGCAGATATCCTTAGGGCACGGTACAGCTCAGCAGGACTCAGGCTAGACGGTGAATTACACATTATAACTCTATATGCAGACGACATTCTGTTATAAAATCCGGATCGAACCCTGGGTAGGGTACTGGCTGAGGTTAAACGGTTTGGGGAACATTCGAGTCTACGTCTTAATTCTAGCAAATCGGAGATATTCCCAATCTCAGAAAATACACCGCAACCACATGACCTATATGGGCTCGTCTGGAGCCCTACACATATACTTTATTTGGGTGCACACATTCCCAGAACAGCACACCTCTCCCGCGCCTTGAACTATTGCGTTCTCACTGATGCCCTGTGCGTGAAAATAAAACGCTGGAGTGCCCTCCCCATATAATTGATGGGCAGGATAGCACTAATTAAAATGATTATATTACCAAAGCTTTTTTATTTGTTCAGCACTATACCTGTCTGGCCGGGCCGCTCTTTATTTACCACACTGACTGGCGCGTGCACTTAGTTTGTATGGGGAGGACATACTCTAGAGGAGGGATGATGGCACCTGACTTGGAGTTGTATTATCTGGCTGCACAGGCACACTACGCCTCCCAATGGGCTACACAATTCCTCAACCCTGTGACCCCGATGCCCGGTCATAAAGAGCGCGAATCGATATCGGCACTCCACAAAATGAGCAGATCAACCCCCAAACACTATAGAACCAGCGAAGGTGACGACCACTGCATGGGCCAAAATAGCCGATATGTTCGAAACCAACAGGCTATACCACCCGAGTATGCCACTCTGGGGAGACCCACAAACACCCTTCAGTGCAGATAGTCAAATCGCGATGCATTGGACATCCAAAGGGATCACCCAGTGGGGACAACTCTTCCCTGACCAGAACTTTGTCCAGTGGACAGACATCAGAGAGGTTGTGGGAAACACGAATAGACATAAACAGCAGTATACCCAAGTGCGAATGGCCATACAAGAAGCATGCCCCACATTCCCCAGCGAACCAGCGATAAATCTAGGTCTGGGCTACATATTCACAGGGGGGATACAAAAAGTCTCGGCGGCGGCATTGCATAAGCTACTACTTCAAACGCGCCCTGTAGAGAATACTGCACCTAAGAATCAATGGGAACAAGACCTGGGACAGCAGTTTGATGACCAGGAATGGGCACAGATTTGCTCGCTTACCAAGCAAATATCGTGTAATTCCAGATATAAGGTAATTCACTACAAAATAGTGCAGAGAACACATTATACCCCAGCAAAACTTAAACGACTATATCCCAACATGTCGGGGACCTTGCCTAGATGTCAGACAGAGGATGCAAATATTTATCATATGCTATGGTCATGTATAAAGCTAAGGGGCTACTGGGAAGAAATCTGTGCCGCCTTAGATGAGATGGCTGACCAACCACTGAAATGGTCACCCAGGATATGTTTGCTGGGAGCAGTGGGGAAAATGAACCCGACTTGGCGTAGACTGTTGAATCTGAGCCTACTAATAGCCAAAAGGCAATTTTGATGAAGTGGAAGAGCGCATACCCCCCAGCTAAGGCTGATTGGGATAAGGACATGGTATGGACTAATTATACAGAGGAACTCTACATAGACTCGGTGCTACCCCAATCCAGACCACGGAACATATGGGATAGATATAAACAATACCTGCTCGATAAGGCAGTGCGAGATGACTCAGGTTCGGAAGCTAATTGAATTTGTAAAATGTAATGAAGCAATGTGCAATATATGTAAGCTTTGATGTTACCTGTGTGCAAGAAAAAAAAATAAAGTTTATATAAATAGGATAAATAATGGCTGAACTCCAAGAAGCAGGAATGCAAAGTTTTTTGACCATGGCATTTAAGCATACAGTCCATACCGGTGCCCAGTAGTCCAACCAATACCTAAACATATCTGTTGGAATGTCATCTGGCCCAGGGCATTGTCTGAAGGCTTGTTTTTGGATCACTGGCATACTTCAGCATAAAACCTATCATAAGACATGAAATATTGCGAGGTATAAATGTGCTATTTGATATTTACACTTTTATGATTTGCATATGGTCTTTGTAATGACTTGGCAGGCAAAGAGTGATGGTCTGGAGCGTTGCACTGGGCAATGCCAGAGGTTCAGATTAATTTAAGACCTTCCAGTCATCACCTCTTTTGTTTTGCTCTAGTCACCCCAAGTGGGATGAGTATGCCCAGACGTGGGTCCCGTGCCTGCTGGGCCTAAAGACACAAGCTACTCCTCACTGATGAGGTCCAACAAGGCTCAAACGTGTTTGAGGATGCTTGTGGTCTCTTGCAGAGGAGATGTGACCAAGCAGTTCGGGTTGGACTGCCCCTTTTGGGGTGGGACCAAGCCTGATTTGCATATGGTCTTTCCCCTTATGTAATGGCTTGGCAGGTGAAGAACGATGGTCTGTAGGGTTGCCCTGAGCAATGCCAGAGGTTAGGATTAATTCCAAACTTTCCAGCCATCACCTCTTTTGTTTTTTGTTATCAGAGGTGACAGTACGATCAGCACTAGTATTAAGACTTCACCCAGCACTCCAGCGACCTTACAAGTATGAAGAAACTCACATGGGAAGCAGCATTACCAGAGTATTGGTCTCTGACAGCAAGTGAGACAGGAGGTAAAAGGCGGGAGGACCTCAAAGGGAGGGGCGTCCCTCATGGGGATGGTGACTCTGTTCTGTGGTGGAACTCCCTGTGAAGGAGAAGATTACAGGAGTTATACAAACTACCCTTTCATGTGACTTCCAAAGTATGGAGAAGAGGTGGCCCTGAGGAGGCCCAAACAGCATCATCAATACAGACCAGGGACTTTGATGTTGCACTGGGGAGGACCCTGCTACGGACCATAAAAACAAACAAAGGATTGCCTGAAAGGGAAGCAGGGAAACCAGAGTGAAGACGCACCTGCCCGCTAAGCACCAAGCCGGCAACTAGGATGCCGGATGGAGAAGCAAGTCCTCAGTTGAGAGGATGTAGATGGAAGGTCGAAAGAAGCGTCTGGAGCTAGAAGGAGGCCTGACCAATGCAGAAGGTGAGTGTTGTAGCCTTGCCCCCCTTTCCTATATTTGTTTGCCCTGTTAATTGGTGAAACACAGTAAATTAGCCCCAGTGCATCCTGCGCCGCTGCCCATAGCCCCTCGCTTCCCTTTACTTAGTGTGCTCTGGAGGCTGAGGAGCACAATCACACCTTTCAAGTCCACTGATATCAATGGGACAATCTTACCACTTTCCTGAAGGGTAGCCCCTGCAGCTATAAACACTCCTCCATCTCCACTCCCTCAACTGTTCCACCACTCACTCCGTCTCACCTGGACTTCCACTCTCTATACCTTACAAATCGAACTTAGCTGTGCTCATAAGCAGCATTGTTCTTTTATTCCATCTGGCTAAAATCATACTTAGCGGTTTGCATTTGCTGCATTATGCTTTTTACTCCTACCGCCTAAAAATCGAATTTAGCTGTGCTTGTATGCTGCACAGTGTTTTTATTCTGTTTGACTAAAATCTAACTTACCTGTGTGCACTACCCTTTGTCCCCCATCCTCCTTGTGCCTCGGTACATCAGTCTGGTAAATGCCCTGCTCGCCACTGCACCTATGTCACGGCTTCCGCCAGAGAGACTCGCACTGACATCCTCTTTTTCGTTACCTCACCCGACCTGTGGACTCGTTACATGGTCAGCATTCTCTCTCCTACCGCCTCTTCGCCCTTCAATGGTGGCACCGGCTGGGAGGTTCTTCTTGACCGCCTCGCCATTTCCAGGGTCATCATTAATGTCTGTCGGAATGGAACCATCATGGTTCAGGATCCTCAACCCAACCTTCTTCTCTTTGACAGGCTCCTACCCAACCTCTCAAACCTTACCTTTGGACAGGCTCCATTGCCTGCTGTGCCCACCTCCTCCTTTGCACAGGCTTCCTTTCCTGCTGTGCCTTCCTCCTCCTCTGCACTGGCTCCATTGCTTGATATGTCCACGTCCTCCTCTGCACAGGCTTCCTTTCCTGCTGTGCCTTCCTCCTCCTCTGCACTGGCTCCATTGCCTTCCCTCACTGTCCCGGCTCCCTTGTCAGCCTTGGCTTCTCTGTCACCCACCACTATCCCCCCGGCTCTCTTTGCCACCCACGGTTTATTTATTTTTATTTTAATTTATAAAGCGCCCAGCGGCCCGTCGGCATTGCGGCGCTGTTACAGAATGTTCTCTTAATAACATAGTATACAAGTTATAGCCTTTCATGTGGGGACCACCGTCCACTGTGCCCCCCCATGGAAAGACCCTCAAAGATGGCAAGTTGCTCCATATTGCCACACTAAACTCTCGCTCTGTTGTCAATCACTCGTCTGACATCTGCAACCTCCTCAAACTTATTGATCTCAATGTGCTCGCCATCACAGTGACTTGGTTAAGGACGGCTTGGTCACAGGCTTTGACACACTCCTCCCTGAAGGATACAAGATCCTCTCTGCGCCCAGGCCCAAGAAGACAGAGGGAGTGGCGCTAATCTTCCCAGAATGGATACCTTTGTCCATCATCCCTACTCAGGCCTACTCCTCCTTCGAGTGCCTATTCTGCAGGCTCTCACTCTCTCCTAAATCTTCTCTCCTTCTGGCCACCTTCTATCAGCCAACAGGACAGTCCACTCTCTTCCTCTCAGAATGGACTGACCTGGTCTCCTCTCTACTTTTCTCCTCCTCCCAACTCCTCCTGCTGGGTGATCTCAACATCCATCTGGACTCTCCCGACTCCTCAGGACCTTTCGTCAACCTATGCGATTCTCTCTCCCTCTCCATATTACCCTCTGGCTCCACGCACACAGTGGGCCACACCCTGGATGCTTTCATCACTACCAACATCCCTCTCTCTCTTACTCTCACTACCTCTCTCTCTTGGACGGACCACTCTCTTCTTTCTTCACACTTGAAGCTCTCTTCTCCTCTTACATTAGCACATCCGGTGCGGCCACTCGGTTTCAAAGTCACCAGACCCATGAAAAGAGCTGCCTTTGCCTCCACCTACTCTCCGCCTCCTATGCCTGTGGCTGACTCCCACCCTTACACAGCCCTCGCTAACGTCAACCTCTCCATCTCCAACACTCTTGATACTCTTGCCCCCGACATGAGGGTCCGACTGAAGCCTTCCAAAAAGTGCAACTCTTGGTACAACTGCAATCTTTTTTTTTATAAAACATTTTTTATTATAATTTGATTACAACATAAACAAAACAACCAAAACCAAAGGGGGAAAAACAAGAGAGAGACGAGGCAGCTACATCCAATGGGGCCGACACAGCCCGTCTTACAGTAGTAGTTTGTCTTGCATTACCATTCTCGTGGAATACAATTACAGTTCACCTTATAAGTGTTCAGAGTAACATCCCCCCGAGTCCATATACGTCAGGGCCCTCCCTCTTCATATATTTTAGAGGCTTTGTTGGGACAGCCTCTTGCGTTATAGATCCTTCTTTCGATCATAGCACATGTGTCCATGTCCAATGCCCATTGCTCCAGTGTCGGGGAGTCCGGGGCTCCCCATTTTTGTGCAATATTACGCTTGATTAGGGCGGCCGCCGTATGCAATAGCAGTTCTTCCCATTTATTCAATTCGTGCTCCCCTGGTGCTCCCAGGATTAGGACCTTCGAGTCCATTTCTATTGTTTTGGAGAGTATCCGGGCCAGTTCCCGACAACAGGCCTCCCAGAAAGTTTGGATGCGGGGAAGGACCACAGAATGTGAAAGAAGGTCCCCTCCTCATCCCCACATCTGAGACAGTTCGGGTTCATTGCTTTCCCCCACCCAAACAGTGCAGTTCTAGGATAGTACACTCTATGCAGTATTTTAAGTTGCACCAGTCTGAGTCTCGAGGAGATGGCGGCTTCCCGTGGGTGCATTAGTACCCGGATCCAGTCCTCAGGGTCGATCTCCCCTACATCTGTTTCCCACTTGACCTTTAGACTGGTCAACTCAGGAGTCGCGAAGGAAGTGATGGCATTATAGAGAATGGATGTGCATTTGGAGGGGATATATTCAGGCAAAATGTTGCGTTCAATAGGTGAGCATTCCGGGATATTGTCCTCTGTCGATATGTGGACTCTCAGGGCGTGGGACATTTGCATGTGATGGTATTTCTCAGTGTCTGGGAGCTGGAACCTGCGTTGTAGGTCCGCAAACGGGGCAAGATTCCCATCTTTCAAGACATCCCCCACTTTCTGGATCCCAGCCCTCACCCAGCATGGCCAAGGCTTGAGTTTCGCAATTTCCTTCAGATTGGCGTTTCGTCGTAGGGGTTGCACCGCTGATATTTTGTTCCCCCACCCCACAAACTCGTGTACGTTCCTCCAGGTGGTAATAATCTGTGCCTTCATTGTTAGTGGGGAGGATCTAGGGGGGGTTTGGTACAATAGCTGCAGTGGATCGGTGTTGTGCATAGTTCCCACCTAGGCTTTGATATGGGGTAGTTCCCGGTCTCCGTGCAGTAGGTCATTGACCACTACCAGTTGGGAGGCCCAATAGTAGGTCTGAAGGCGGGACACTCCGATCCCACCCTCCCAGACCGACCTCTGAAGTGTGACCTCTGAAGGACGTGTTTGTCCTCCGCCCCATAGGAGCTCCCTAAGGAGGGTTTCCACCCGGCCAAATTCAGCCCCCAGGATCTGCAACGGGGCGTTTTGAAGGACATAAAGGAATCGCGGGTGAGCTAACATTTTTAAAAGGGCGGCTCTACCCACGAGGGTCAGGGGGAGAAGCTTCCACTGTTGTACATCATTGGAGAATCGGTCCATGATCGGTTTAAGATTGTGCATGGTATAACTGGTAAGATCTGTTGTTATCCGGATCCCAAGGTATCCGAAGCCAAACTGTTCTATGTGGTATGGACAGTCAGATGGGTCGGGCTGACCCCCTCCTTTCACCGGGAAGAAAACGGATTTCTTCCAATTGATCTTTAGACCGCTAAACTCCCCGTATTGGACAAGCATCCCGGTCACTATGGGGCAGGTTCGGACAGGCTCTCCCAGGTATGTCAGGAGGTTGTCCGCGTATAGGGATATCCGGTCTTCGTGTCCCTCTGGCCATCTGAATCCCATCCAGGATGTGCTCTGGCGAAGCCATATGGCCAACGGCTCTATCGCGAGAGCGAAGGGAAGGGGGGAAAGAGGGCACCCCTGCCGTGTACCCCTGCCCAATCGGAAAGAGCGAGAGGTCCACCCATTCACCCTGATCTCTGCCTGGATATTTGTGGACAGCAGTTTCACCCATCCCAGGAACCCCTCCCTGAAGCCCATGCGTTCCATGATCTCCCAGAGGCCATCCCATCGGACCGAATCGAAGGCCTTCTCAAAGTCGATCGCTAGAAGAGCAAGCGGGTTGTTAATGGTGGGAGCCCTCTCTAGCGCCAAGTGAAGTCGACGCAGATTCATACGGGTCGATTTGTGTGGCATAAAGCCACATTGATCCGGGTGTATTAGGGCATCAGCTACCGGATGTAACCTGTTGGCTAGGAGTTTGGCGAGGACCTTAGCTTCTCCATTGATTAGCGAGATTGGCCTATAGGAGGCACACTGCTCCTGGGGCTTATCAGATTTAGGGATGAACACGATGGTGGCCTTACAGAGGTCCTGCGGGAGGGTGCCCTGTTCCCGGGAAGTCAGGAACATTTTAATGTTGGCCCCCCCAGCTTCCGCCAGGTTTCAACTGGGAACCCATTCGGGCCCGTTGTTTTCCCGGTCTGCAGTTGGGCTAGTGCTTCGGCCACTTCGGTCTCCGAGAGGGCAGAGTCCAGACTCGCCCTTTGCTGCACTGAGAGAGTTGGGAATAGTATGTCATTAAGGAGGGTCGGGTCCAGCCGCGGGGTCGGAGCCCGATAGAGTGTTTCATAGAATTGGGCGCAGCGTTGTCCCTCATCCCTTTTCTCCAGCCAAGCTAGCATTCTGCCGGCTTTGTCCCCATGTTCATAGATTCTGGCTCGAGAGTCCCAATGGGCTTGTTTAGCATTTTCCAATAAGAGGTTTCGGAGCTGCTCAGTGGCTTGTTTAAGGGAGAGCTGGGTCTGTGGGGATGGGCCAAGGATGTGTTCGTTCTCGCGTTGGGTCAGTTCGCCCTCCGCTTTTGCTATGTCTTGGAGTCTCTCCCGCCTCCTGTTCGCCACCCAGGAGATTAAAGTGCCCCTTAAGACTGTTTTATAGGCCTCCCAGACCACCACCGGGTCCCGTTCTCCGTTGTCATTAAATTCGAAGTACTCGGTGGAGACTTCCGTAAGGTGGTCAACTAGCTCGGGGAAACCCAGGTAGTAATTGTTTAATCTCCATGTTCTGGGAGGGGACGGACCCTGTGTGCGAATTTCCACAAGTAGGGGTGAGTGGTCTGAGATGCCCCGGGGAAGGAAGTCGGCCGCCCGTGCTCTGTAGAGATCTGTGTGTGGGACAAAGAGATAATCAATCCTGGAGAGGGAGCCGTGGGCTCCAGAGTGGAAGGAGTACCCCTTGGTGTCCGGGTGCAACTCTCTCCATACATCACCCAAACCCAAGGCGGATGCAAAGTTAAACAGCTTCGTAGGGGTGTCCGGGTTGCGTTGTCTGAGATGTGTACGGTTAGTGGCATTGCACATGACATCATTAAAATCTCCCCCCAGAAACAGCCTATCAGGTTGGTGTTTACCTATGAGGGCAGTCAAATCCTCCAGCAGTTCCTGCCCCAGTCCGGGTGGGGAGTACACTGAAGCAAAAGCGACCCTCTCATTCCAAAGCGTTCTCAGGATCAGCACATAGCAGCCCCTAGGGTCCTGTTCCAGGCTTTGAATGGAAAAAGGAATGCGCTTGTGTATAAGAATGAGAGTGCCCCTGGATCCCATTGGGTATCCCGCATGGAAGGCAGCCCTGTAGTTTGTGCGTTGGAAATGAGCACAGTTTGATCCCGCTAGGTGTGTTTCGGATAGCAGGGCCACGTCGGGGGAGTGTCTACTGAGTAGTTGCTTAATCAAGCGCCTTTTGATTGCAGAGCCCATCCCATTTACATTCCAGGTGAGCACCTTAAAAGACTTGGGGCGTTCAGTCGGGATCGACTGGGGTTGTATGGATACCATCCAAGAATCGGGATAAAGGGTTGGGCGGGTGTTTCACGAGGAGGGTATCCCCGTTAATGGTGATGTATTGCGGTGCTTGCCCGGAGTAAAGAATATGATACTGTCTGGACCATCTGTAGCCTCGTCTTACCATGAACCTCAACAAACCTTGGAGTTTGCAGTGATGCGTTGCTCCCAGTGTAACAAAAAACTCCCTATAACTTTCCCTTCCCTCCCCCTCCCCATACTCCACCCCAACACGAAGTACCTGTAGCCCCAACATCACTGACACTCAAAAAAGGTAGGGTGTCAACCTTGCAAACCCTTGTTCAGGTTAAAACTAAAGAAGTTAGGTGGGAGGCCCGTAGCCTTCTCCCAGGTGTGATGGAGGTACGCCACCGCTAGCCGCAGTATTAATGACAAAAAATGACTTACAACAGTTTTGTGGCACCACCCATCATAGTCAGTAGTATCAATTCAGTCTTACACCCGCTTGTGGAGTCAGTTTTCATCCTCCGCCGGTTGGTTTGGTGAGGGTGGCTGGTCCAACTCCAGAGGGTGGCCCACCGGTGGTCTGGGATTTCTGTCCCTGTTGGTTCGAGGTGCCGACCAGTCTCCCTCGATATGCTGCTCTGCCCATCGCCAGGCCTCCTTTGGGTCGTTGAAGTGGACCGTTGTGTCCTTGTGATAGATTTTCAGCTGAGCCAGGAAGAGCAGGCCGTATTTGACTCCCATCGCTTGCAACTGTCTTAAGTTTTTCAAAGAATTGCCTTGCCTTCTGGACCTCCCGCATTTAGTCTGGGAAGAAGGCTATCTTGGACCGTTAAAGGTGATCGTGCCTTTGGTTCGTGCAAGGTGCAACAGCGTGTCTCGATCCCGATAGTTCAATAGTCTTGCTATCACCGTTCGCAGGGGAGCACCAGGCAGTGGTCTACCAGTGGGCATTCGGTGTGCCCTCTCTATAGAAAAGAATTTGGAAAAGGATTGCTGGTCGAACAGGTCCATCAGCCACTGCTCCAAGAAGAGCTCCATACAGGGGCCTTCAGCCTTCTCGGGAATACCTAGAATTCAAATTTTGTTGCGCCTGGACCTGCCCTCCCCTTCTTCGACTCTGGCTTCCAGAGTTTTGAGTTTGGCAGAGACTCCTTGAAGCTGTTGTTGCACCACGTGCAACCCGTCCTCCGTGTTGGAAATACGCTGTTCCGCCTCACCCGTTCGTGCTGACAATTTCTGCAAGTCGTGTCGGAGGAGGGACACATCCAGGCTGATTCCGTCCATCTTCTGCTCCATCGATGTGCGGGAATCTGCTATAGCCGCCATGACGTCCCTCAAGGAGAGTCCGGCCGCCGAGTCCTCCTCTACCGACGGCAACGGATGGGAATCGGGGGGTTGCGATGGAGGTATCGTGTACTGCTCGATTCTGTTTTGCATGGTGGGTCGTCTAGTTTTGTCTTTCCCCATGTCCATTACCAGGCACTCACCACTGTGTACGGGTCTTCGCCGTGGCGACCAACTGGCCGCGCCCGTCTCTCCTCGTACAGGCAGGGCGGCTCAGAGTCTGGCACACCGATTCCTCCAGTCGGGGTCCCACGGGGCCTCGCCTCCACTCCCGGCCCCCACCAGTTCTCCGGAGCTCCGTCCCCGACTCAGGCTGGCAACCACCGCAGGGTGTGTGGATGGTCCGGTTCCCGCTCAAAGCGTGCCCAGCGCTCCGGCGGCCATCTTGGTTCGTCGTCGGGCCGCACCGGCGTCTCCTTCCGCGGCTCCCACCTCTGCAACCCTGGCGCGTTTCAGGCTGGAATTTGCCCCAGTGCCCTGGGGTATCACGCACCGGAGAGCGTATTTTGGGGGTCACCCAATGTCCTTAAGTAGTCGTTTATAACAGGATGTTAAGCCGCGGTAGCGAGAGCTCCAGAGGTACACGTCTACTGCATTGCGCAGTTGGCCACGCCCCCCCCCCACGACTCCAATCTTGCTGTCTGTAAGCACAAGTGGAGAGCAGCTGAGCGGAAATGGAATTAGTCAGGCGGACCCTCTGACAAACTGGCCTGCCGCCTCCTTCAAAGGCAATATCGACTCTGCATCCACACCAAGAAAAGAGTCTTTATTCAAGCCGCATCTCTGTGGCATCAAACACAGTGTTAGGGAGAATTCTCTGTTAAGGCTAATTTCCCAAACCTAGTGAGTCCCCCAGCAGCTTTGCTGGATTTTTGGGGTTTATTTTTTTCTCCTGCTAAGAGTGAGACTCTTTTTCTCCCACTCTTAGACATGATTTGAGATATCCTTTGACTTTGTAATGTGTTTTATGGGCTACGGGGACTTTTACTCCATAGGGTTGCATGTGGTTTTTGGTAAGTGTGTTACACAGCACCCCCAGTGCAGTAACACAGGGGTGTCATAGTGACCCCCAAACATAGACTCCATACCCTGGGACTGACTACTATCTCCCAGGGCATGTAAAGTCACCATTGACTTTACTAGTCTTAAATTGGGAACAGAACCAGTACAAACCATCATATTGTGGAAGTACTGGTAGGGGTAATTAGATTGCCCCTGGCTCTGTTTTTCGAGGGGGCACTGTGCAGTCCCCCCTCGTCAAGTTTCTGGCTGGTGGCAGTGGTTACCACGCGATATATTCCTTAAGAATATCTACTATGGGATTTTCCCATTCATTTTAAACGCACCACTTTTTGGTGCAATGTTAAAGATACCGCCGGGTTATTTATTTAATATTTATTCCCCGGTTGGGTCTTTTCACCAGGACTCGGTTTTAAAATGGCATTTGTGTTTGCCTCTAACTCCAACCCAAGTCGAGCCCGTTGTTCCACTTTTTGGCGGGCTTCTACGGGCTAGCCACTCTGTCTGGGTCTACAGGATGTGTGGAAGGGGGCTTTAGGCACCCTGGACTGAGTTGCCTCGGCAACTCAAGTCGCACTCTTGTGTGATTGGCCCAGTGGTGAGCCGCCCGGCTCACCACTTAGCATGTTTGAGTGACATCTAGGACTGATGAATGGGGGTTTTCTGCATAAAAGCAGGGCTTTGGGGACTGGGACTTCAGACGTCGCCACAGGACCAAAGAATCCGAAGAGGGAGAAGCTGAGCCGACCTGCAACGACGACACCACCGGTGGAGCCCTGCTGAACCGACTCACCACTTCTTCCAACGACAGAGGAGATCTTCATCCCGAAGAGTCTCCTTCCTTTAACTGGTCGGGATAACCAGTTTGCCCGCCTTTTCGCCTTCCCGTATCATCTCTTGGCTGCCTTGCCTGTGCCAAGCACCCCGGCAACCGGGATACCACGTTTTACCACTAATGCGAATAAAAGGGTAGTACCTTTTAACCGGAGAATTCCGCGGCTGGTTTCTTCCCTGGCAGTGCAACGACCTTCAGCTTTCCTCCACGGTGTGATCTTCTCTTCCTCTGGACGACGCCGTGACTTGCACCCACTGCCAGGAAAAACTGCCCCCGCTGGAGGATTCTCTCCACTTTCAAGGTACTTTGTCCGCCTGGCCTCCCTTGCAACGGTCTGTGTGGGGTGTCTCGTAAATCCTCAACTTACCACTTGGGTTGGCCCTAGGCTGGCTAACTGAACTTTTCTGAGCTGAACTAATTCCTTTGTAAACTCTCTGCAAGACTTTTCAAGCCTTTTAAACTGTGTGATCTTTGGCGCATTGGTGTTCCACTCTCTCTAAAAGGGAGCCGGGCCTCTGAACTTTTTGCTCACAAGTAGACTTTGACTTTCCTGCCTTGCTGAGTGCTTCTAAAGTATTGTGTTGTGTGCTTTTCTAATTTCTGCCTTTTCCCTCCCTTTTTTGATAACTTATTGGAGTGCCATCTTTAGTTAAGCGCTCACCTCTGTCTAAAAATAAGTGGTGTTAACTAAGACTTGTCTAATAAGGAATAAGGGATGTATATATATTAATAGTGACTGTTTTGAACTTGCTTACAATAATAGTGCTGGAGTGTTTCTAAGTGTGTCTTTAAATAAATAATTATATACTTTGATACCAAAGCTCTGGTCAGTGTTTGCTTGTGCTACTGTATTTTGGTACCTATCTTGTATACTCTATACTCTGTCTAACTCTTCTTGAGAGACGTCTGGCTGCTCAGCCATAGCTACCAGGTAAATCTGGGTGGTACAGACTGCTACCAATTGGGTTTACTGCCAACACCTGTAGTCTTAAGCCTTTTGCAGTGGTCCCTAAGGGAACTGCACAGGTTTCTGCCCAACACACGGCCAATCCTTTCAAAGTCTGTAAGGAACTGGCCAATCCTGCAGCAGCCTCTTCTGTCACACCCACCCAGGACCTTTGCTCGGCCCTGGCTGCACACTTCACCTCAAAAACCCAAGACATCCTTTCCCTTCCTTCTTCCACACCACAGAATACACCAACACCACTGGAGCCTCCCTTGGCCCCTCCACCGCCTCTCCACTCTTCACTTATACCCGTCACTCCTGACGAGGTTGCCAGACAAGTCCGGTCTATGAAGGCTTTAAACAGGTGGACCCATGCCCCTCCAAAACCATTAAGGACAACATTTACTCTCTTGCTCCAGCCTTGGTTGATCTCTGCAATGTCTCTTTTGCCACTGGGGTTTTCCCAACTTCTCTTAAGCACATCCTTGTGCACCCTCTGCTCAAGAAACCCTTTCCGACCGCTCCATTCCAAAACCTATTGCCCTATCTCTATCACTCCTTTCCTGGGCAAACTCCTGGAGAAGCTGGCTATCTCTCAGCTCACCCTCCACACTGAATATGCGGGTTGCCTCCACAACCATCAGTCTGGCTTTAGAGCATCCAGATGCACGGAAACTGCTCTTCTGAACACATGTGAAGACCTGCTCTCAAATCGCGACACTAACACTCTCTCTGTCATCATTCTTCTTGACCTCTCCTCTGCCTTTGACACTGTAAACCACAACATCCTGATCACATGTCTCTGACACCCTGGGAATCGCAGGTCAGGCTCTGGCGTGGTTTACCTCCTTCCTTTCCGACCGCCCATCCCAGGTGGAACTTGGGTCCTTTCTGTCTACTATCTCTCTTTCAATCTGTGGCATGCCTCAGGGTCTTAACATATCCCTGTGGTTCTTCAATGTCTACATGGCTGCCCTGGCATGGGTGATTACCACATTCATCTCTAACTTTCACTGTTATGCGGATGACACGCAACTCTCCTTCAGGCTACCCTCACCCACCTCCTCTACCACGCTCATATCTCTCTGACTGCAATTCAGTCTTGGTGTGCTGCAAACTACCACTGCCTCAATGCCAATAAGACTGAGATCATTCACATGGGGTCTCCTGCTGCCGCTTTCCCACTCTCACTCTGGCCAGCCTCCCTTGGTCCTGCACCTGTACCCACCTGCGAGGCAAAAAACCTTGGGGTCATCTTCGACTCCACTCTCTCGTTCTCCACTCACATTTCAGACATCTCCAAAAAGTCCAACTATCAGCTGCACCTCCTCAGAGGTACTCTTCCTTTTCTCACCTTCCCCCAGCGGCTCGCTGTCTCCAGAGCCCTGGTTCTCTCAAGCCTGGACTACTGTAACATCCTCTTTCTCAACCTCCCTGCCTCTGCTCTGCGCCCTCTGCAACTCATCCAGAACAGAACCACGAGACTTATCCCTGGCCTCAAGCCCAGGGACTGCATCTCTCCAGCACTGAAATCCCTCAGCTGGCTCCCCGTGGCTGCAAGGATCAAGCTCAAGACCCTCTGCATTGTCCACAAGGCTTTCTGGAGCGTGGGACCTACCTATCTGCAACAATGCCTACCCAAATACTGTCCTTCCCGAGCCTTCCGCTCATCTACCTCCAACCTTCTGCGAGTAAGCCAGTTCTCCAAGCAGAGATTTGGAGGGAGATCTCCATCCTCTACAGGAGCCTCCCTCTGGAATAGCCTCCCTGCCACCCTCAGTCTTGAGCCAGATCTCCTTAAATTCTGGAATCTCCTCAAGTCATTCCTCTTCTCCTCTTCCTTCTCTCTCCCTCTACCCTGCTAACCTCTCCCACCGCTCTAACCCTCTTCTCCCTCCTTTTCCGCACAGCATGCTGACTGGCTGCCTGGTGTACCTCAGAGTTTCATAGGTCCATGGCACACTCGCCAGCCCACTCGCACTTGCCTCATCGTTACTGCACTTGGTCAGTGACCTATGAGATTGGCATCTCTCAGCACTTACCCCTGCTTCTGACTGACTGGGCGCCCTTGGTCCTCCCTCTCCTGCACCTGTCTGCACACTTGCACAGTCGGAATGTACCATGCCTTGAAGATCGTCTATCTGTTCTTCCCTTGTCTCCCCTCCTTACATGGTGGTGCCTCAATGCACTTGGAAAAACTGCAGAATCGTCATCAGACCTATTTGCTGTTATCTACAGTGTTAATTGTATTTATGCACTTGTTCCATGCACTTACTCTGCCTAGTACAGACTTGTATTGTTCAGAAATTCAAGGGCTCTGAATCACTTTTGTTTTTCCTCCTGTTCCCTCCCTCATTAAGCGCTTTGAAACACTTTGCTTTGTGTATAGGCGCTTTACAAATAGTACCATACCATTAGCAAAGCTTGTAGTCTGCTGCACGTCGGCCACTGTTGTATGTTATCCTTATCTGGCATTTAGGTCAATTGTCTTAGTTAGCCATGCCATATTGGGCTTTTCCCCTCTATCTAGGATAGTCAAATCTGGATGTTTTGCATGTGCTGTGTGTTTGAAATGTAGACTTGTCCATCTATCCAGGAAACTCGCATCTAGATGTTTTTGCCTTTTCCGCTGTATGCTGAAACCTAGACCTTTTCCCTTATCCTGTACACTTGAATCTAGATGGTTGCATTGCTGTTGTGTTGAAGTTGGGTGCACTGCAGTTTCTCCTTCCCTCTCTCTCCCCCCTCCTTCTCTCTGTGCTCTCCCTCCATGGTGCTTTCAATCTCCCCTATCTTTTCTAACTGCTACTCTATCACCTATCCTAGCTCTCTTTCGAAGTCTGGAAGGAAAAGTTAAAGAAAGAAGGATCTCCTGGGGGAAGGGGGCTGGCCGTTCAAATGTTGGCAGAGGTGCCAACTTCACTGGTGGTGGAGGAGGGGAACATTTATTTGTGTGAGGCCTCTAACTTCTTTATGCGTTCTAATGAGACTATTCTAGTGCAGCTTAAATGTTACAAGCAGGTAACTCTCTCCTTCAAGTCTGAAAGCACCCACTTATGCACTGCTGTGAAAATAAGCAGTCTCCTGTCCCCTCTCTACCCTTCCAATCACATTTCAATTGCATAAAGAAATATGCATTTGAAGGCAGGTACTAACAGTGAAATGCTTTATGTTATTAATTGCTGGCCTTTGTTAACAGCAAAACCCAGGTGCCATTTAACATACGTTTCCTGTTCTGTCCGGCAACAGCTCTGTAGGTCTGCCAGAGCGAGTCAACATAGCCAAAAATGTCAAGGGGGATTGGTGGGGGGAGTGTGGGGGGCTGATGCCCTGCCAGCTCAATGGTGTTGCACCACTACTTGTGTTTAATCCCTTGGTTACTTATTAGTAATCTTCATTACTCATAGCCCTATTCTTCCTCATCCCAGTACTTGTGTATTTATTTATTTATTTATTTATTTATTTATTTATTTATTACATTTATATAGCGCGCAGACAGCCCAGGGGCATTTTGCCACTGTTACTTGTAAGGAAAATTTAGTTACAATGGGTACAGGTTGTGCCTTGGGTTACAGTGAGGCAGTGACCTGTGATCAGATATAGGTGGTGTCATACCACGTAATGCATCATACATGACATTCATGAGGGCTAGGCCATATGTTTGTTAGATGAACGCAGTGAGGCACTTTGACTCATACACAAGTACTGAGATGAGGTAGAGAGACATGGAGGTAATGCCTGGTTTAGTTACCTGTAATCTTCATTACTCCTAGTCCCACTTCTACTCATCCCAGTACTTACCTATGAGGCAAGGAGCCTCATATTTAAGCACTGGGACAAGGAAAAGGGACGTGGAGGTAATTCTGGGCCAAGAAGCCGATTTTGGGGGTTGGGGGCTGGGGGTGGGAGAGAGAGGGGATGTGTGTGGGGGGGGGGTGAAGTAGGATGGGGATTGTACAAAAAATCATAATGGTCATTCATGTCCAGGCTAAGCAGGCTTGCAATGGGTATTAGTGGCTAGAGAGGCAGTTTGGTGCAGTCAGTCTAGTAATTTCTTAGTTTGGCTTGACTTTCTGTTTACTGGGCATCTCTGATAAAGCAGTCCTGCTAATTGTTATTACCTGGCTAAATTGGCATTTGGGTGCTGCCAGTCTAGCCGTTTCTTATTGCAGAATTGTATATTTTTCTGGGCATCTGTGATAAAATAACCATGATAAGTGCTATTGCTTCGACTGGCATTTTGGTGCAGCCAGTCTAGGTATGTCTAAATGTGGCCTGGAGTGCTTTACTGTAATATGTTATTCTGTGTCTAGACTGGTCTACATTGTGCAGCCAGTTGGACAGGTTTTCATTGTGGTATGGCATTTTTAATAGTAACGCATTATATTAAAGCATTAATATTCATGTACGCGGTTTGTGACTTGTATGTATTGGATTTTTAGATTGGTGTTACTCTACAAAACAATTGCAAATTTGCTGGCCTTTTAGCCAATTTTTCTCAGAAAGTGTGCATTAAAAGACACATTTATATTTCTCCTAGTTCAGTGTGCTGCGTACCCCTGCAGCAGCACGTTTGTGCATATTGCGCAAGCATGGTAATCTAGGCCAGCCCAGAGTGCGGCATGACCCGTGATTTTTGCCGCGTTGGGGGAGGCCCCCCTCAGCATGGCTCGCAGGGGGGCACCCAAATTTTGTTTTACGCCACTGCCTACGTCAATACTTATTCCTGGCAGACTGTCACTGACCTCCTCTGTCGTTCCCTCCCTGGACCTTTGGATTCCCCATATGGTCTCAATCCTCTCCCCTTTCTCTTCTTTGCCCATTAATGGTGGTACCCGATGGAAAGTACTCTTGGCATACTTCTCATCCTCGAGGAGTATCATTAATGTCTACCATAATGGCACTGTCATGCCGCAGGGCTCTCATCCCAACCTCCTCCTTCTTGATTGGCGTCTTCTGTCTCTCATCAACCCCCGCCCCCTTCTCCTGCCACTTCTTCTGCCACCCCTCTGGCCCTTCGCCACCACCAATGGGCGTACCACACTCCTGCAGCCCTCCTCGGAAGACCTTCAAAGGTGGCAACCAGCTCCACTTAGCTACCCTCAACTCTCACTCTTCCAAAAAACACCCTTCTGACATCTGTCACTTCCTTGAAGACTTCAACCTTGATGTCCTCGCGCTCTCACAGAGACATGGTTCACTGCCAGCTCTATCACTATTTTTGACACACTCCTCCCAGAGGGCTACAAGATCCTCTCTAAGCCCAGGCCTAACTGGCTGGGGGGGCAGGGTGGCCCTAATCTTCCCTGAATGGCTCCCTGCTACCATCATACCCACCCAGAACTACTTTGAATGCCTCGTCTGCAGGCTTGGTATCTCTTCAATCCTCTCGCTGACTCTTGCCACCATCTACAGGTCCCCTTGTCCTGTCTCCCTCTTTCTTTCAGAGTGGTCTGACCTCGCCTCTTCTCTCGTGGCCTCCACCTCCAAGCTTCTCTTCCTCCGAGACTTCAATATTCACCTTGACTCTCCTGATGCGGCCTCTGTGATTCTCTTTCCCTCACCATTCTTCCCTCTGGTCCGACGCACTCCGCCGGACACACCGTGGATGCCCTCATCTCAGGAGACATCCCCATCTCCAACCCTCTCACTACACCCCTCTCCTGGTCTGACCATGCCCTCCTGCCCTTTCACCTGGATCTCTTCGGTCCCCCGGCTAAGCCTCTGCCCACACAGCCAGTCTCCTTCTCCGTCATTCGACTGATGAAGCGAGTGTCTGTTGCGCATTTTGCTGCCACTTTCATTCCCCCTCCCAATCTGGCCACTGACCTTCACCTCTCCATCTCCAACACTCTGGACATCCTTGCCCCTGTCATGAGGATCCATATGAAGCCTGCCTCAAAGCGCAAAACCTGGTATGATTCCGACCTAGCCACTCTGAAACGTAAATGCAGAGTTGCTGGGCGGAAATGGCAGGCCTCGAGCACATCCTCTGACAGACCAGCCTGCCACCGGCTCCAAAGACATAACAGACTCTCCATCTGCTTGAAGGAGAAGGCCTATATTCAAGCCTGCATCTCTGTGGCCACTAAAAACACGGCTAAACTGTTCAAAATCTGCAAGGAGCTTGCCAATCCTACCGCAGTCGCCACCTCCCCTCTGCCATCCCTGATCGCTTTTACTGCACTGGCCTTTCACTTCATAAGCAAGACTCAGGACATCCTGTCCTCACTCTCCTCTTCATCCCTCCATTCTCCCTCACCCTCTCTCAGGCCACCCTTGGCCTCTCTCTCCTCTTCCCTCTTAATCTCCTCTTTCTCACCCAGATCACCGGATGAGATCTCTAGACAAGTCCTCTCTATGAAAGTCTCCTCCAAACAGGTGCTCCCCTGCTCCTATAGAATTATCAAGCACAGCATTGCATCCCTTTGCTCCAGCCTTGGCTGATTTCTGCAATCACTCCTTTGGCACTTGCTCCTTACCGCTACCTCTCAAGCTCTCTTGTGCACCCTCTCCTCAAAATGTCTTCTGGCAACCCCTCCTGCCTGTTTATCTACCACCCTATCTCCATTACCCCCTTCCAAGGCAAACTCTCAGAGAAGCTGGTTTTCTCCCAGCGGATCTACCACACTGAATCTGTTGGTTGTTTCCATAAACCACCAATCTGGCTTCAGAGCAGCCGGATGACACGGAAACTGCACTCCAGAACAACTGTGATGACTTTCTCTCGCATCTCGATTCCAACTCTCCTTCCGTTCTCATCCATCTTGACCTTTCCTCTGATACGGTCAATCATGCTACCCACATAAATCGGCTCCGTGATACCCTTGGCATCACGGACCTGGCCTGAACTGGTTGACCTCCTTCCTCTCTGGCCGTCTGTTTTGCCTTATTGTGGTCACCTGTGGAGATCTCGTACTTAGGATCTCCTGACCTTTGTAAAATTAGTTATTGGACTCAGATAGGCAAAGAATTACACATAGCACATTAATTATATTTATAAATTAGATGCCGTGTTACAGGCTCTTTATTCAATCATAACATATGGAAAAAAAGAATAAACATATAATCATATATATATATATATATATATATATATATATAAACAAAGAAAAAAGGCTACACCGTTAAGATCGGCACAGAAGACACCTTCATCTCAGCCACAACGACACTGCTTAGTCCCGCAGCAGGTAGGCAAAGTTATCAATCGTTCTAACAGAATCTGGTGCCGAGCGTCCTCCCTCTCAGTGAGACTGCATCACCTGGGGTCCAAATCCTAAGTCTGTATCCCAGGAGGAAAACCCCTGTCTCTTATGGGGGCTGCTTTCGATCCCCGCCCCTCATGGGTTAGGTGCCCTCGGCCGAAGAGCAGACAATAAATATGAGGCATAAACAGAGTGGAATATTCCAGTTAGAAGTTGAAAAAACCCATCTTGTCCTTTGGCGGACAATACAATAACTATTCTCCCCAGCTTGGTTATCTGACATAAATATGTGACCTTGTCTTCGCAGCAGAAATACATGTTTACTATCTGAGCCCTGAGCCCAGGAAAACATAGGCTTTCATTGCTGTTTCATTGCGGTAAATGGAAGTGAATAGCCACGAAGGCCACTCATCGGCGCCATGTTTTCTGGCTCATTTCGCACAGGCCCTACACTCCACACCTTGGATATTCAACTACCATAGCCCAATGTGCGGAAAGGAGGTTCCCAAAACCTAAAAAGACAAATGCCACAGATTCGGAATACAGGAAATACTACAAAAAACCAAAACAGAAAAAATGCCAAAAACCCAAACTAATGCTGAGCGCAACGCTTCAGGAATCCAAGAAAACATTTGTCCCCACCAGTCCTAGTTCTTATCCTGCGTCACTCTAGCAACTAGATTCTTCAAATCCTTAATATGTTCTTCAATAGAACGGGAACGATCGTCCAGGTCAAAACACATTCCTTCTACAGCCCTACAACCCAAATTATGCTTCAAAAACAGATAATCAATGGCTGCTCTATTTTGCAAAATAGCTTTTCAAAAATTTCCATCATCCAGCGACAACTCAGTTAAAGCTTGCAAAGTTTCATCAAGCCCCTTAACTACCAAACAAGCGAACTCAATCAGAGTCTCATTACGACCCTGGCGCTAGCCGTGCCCTTTTTAAGGGCACGGCTGCCACTGGTAATTAATTTTTATCGGGCCCAGAAAAGGGCAATAACCGGGTCATGTTGACCTTGGCGGATCCGGTAATTGCCCTTTTCTGGGCGCCGGTAAAAATGTATCCCCATTCCCATTTGAGCCCCATAGGGCTCAATGAGAATGGGGAGGATGCTAACAACAGGCCCGTTAGCATCCTGGTCTGCTAGCGGGTCCCGCTAAGAATGCCTGGTCTGACCAGGCGTTCCTTAGCGGGTCCCGCTGCAGACCTTCTAATAGTGTGGCCCGTAATGAACGGTGCCCATCCCTTACCGGCACCGTTCATTACGGGTCCTAATGAGACCCATAGTCTTATAACCCCCAGCAGCTAGTCCCCAAATCCCCACCAAGGAAATAGCCAATGCTAAAACTTCAGTTTCAGACAATAAGTGTACATCAGAATTACAATCGGGTGAGAAAGCGTTATAGGACGCGGATCGCGTGGACCGCCGAATAGCAGGGCATAGAGGAAATAGCATTAAGTTGAGGCGTGTCAAAGGGCCACCTGAAATATTAGCCGGAATATACAAATATGTTGGATTCCCACAAGAAAATAGCCAACCTGCAGGAAGTTTCACATGGCTCAGGTGGCTGGCAGTCAGAATAGTAAAATTACACCACATTTATTGGAAACATCCATACAAACAGAAATAGGTTGAGCACACAGGCGGTGCTCAAAATCCGTTCTCTCCTCATTATGGTTCAGGTTCAACTGCTGGCATTTGCCAACAAAGTTCAGATCACACGTCATTTGGTAACAGACATCAGCACGGGCAATATTGTGACTAATGATACTGGTCATATTTCTCAATTTTTGGTCTGTGTCTGCACATATTTTATAGTATTCGTACACGGAAACAGGAACCTTGCATATCAGAGTTCTCAACAAAAGGATCTTTATGCAAGACTCCAAACAAGCTTCCTAAAACCGGAACGGCGTTGGTATTGCCACGAGGCACATGGAAACCAAAGTAGCGAAATTGTGTTCATCCGACATACAAAAATGTGAAACATTCAGCACCTGCCGGGCTAAGTAAATCCATATATTATCGGTTTGCCCGAACAGCGTGGGATAATTATTTTGAACAGATGATATAGAAAGAGCAGAAATGTGTAAAGCATCACGCTTTTGTCCTCGTTGTTTCCTCTAGACACTGCAATAGACTGCAATGGAGGCATCATTAGGCTCAATACTAATAGCAGGCGTGTCAGTCTTGATCTAGATCCCTGAATCCATTGGCAGAATGGAGAAATGTTCTACTTCCTCCAGCATGTCCCTGGACCCTCCCGGAAACA
Organism: Ambystoma mexicanum; assembly: GCF_040938575.1. Lineage (NCBI taxonomy): Eukaryota > Metazoa > Chordata > Amphibia > Caudata > Ambystomatidae > Ambystoma > Ambystoma mexicanum. The sequence continues at coordinate 636,094,339 of NC_090928.1, read as the reverse complement.
CTCCATCGTGCCTCACACAGGCACTCAGCATACACAGGATCGATAAATCAGAATTTGAAAACAAGATATCAGTGGAGTACATAACTCAAGTAAATAACACATGTCAGCAGGAATATGTGACCATTTCCCTTTTCCCGGTTCCATCACAAGAACCACCTGATCCTCCCCTGCTGCAATCACATCCACCAGGACGGGCGGACCACTAGGTTTGTCGACCCATACTTTTGCACCCGGTACCATAGTATCTGATGAGCCAAAACCTTTATCCCCACGTATTGTTAATATTGTGGGCGGAACACCTTTCCTCACCATGGCTAATTTCACAGGGACTAATATCAATTGGGCCACTCTGTCTCCTTTATGAATTGGTAACATGTTATCACCAATGTTAATGAGAATAACCTTGATTTCTCCTTGGTAGTCAGCATCTGCAAGCCCTCCTAACACTTGAATGCCTTTTAGGGCTAGTCCAGATCTAGGGGCAATCAATCCCATATGTTCAGAAGGAATGTGTACACCAATACCCATGTCAATCAGTCAGATTTCTTCTCTTGCATGCAAATCCACCCCAGCTGACTCAGGAGTGGCGTGATAAGGAGCTAATGCACCAGGCGACATTTTCCAGTACAATAATGTATCCATAGCTCTATGGGTTCTGAATTGAAAGTTTGGCATCAACATGCGCATTAGTGGAGTCTCATTGTTCGCAATGGGAGGTTTATTGAGTATCTGCACAGCCTCCATCACGTGTTCATGCCACCCTTTCAACGAACCCTCCTCATTCTTTCGTAACTGTGCTTTCAACAAACCATTCATTCTCTCAATTAACCCAGAAGCCTCCGGGTGATACAGGACGTGAAAGATCCATTCAATTCCTTTTTCCTGACAATAGTCTGAAACCGATTTTCCTTTAAAATGGGACCCAAAGGGGCTCATTCCGAGTCCAGTGGTAGCCGTGCCGGTAAAACCGGCAGGCTGCCGCCAGACCCGTAGTGATTTACCAGCGCAGGACTTGCCGGATATACCGGGGCATTACAGTCCCGGTGGTCTGGTAAATCCAGTGACAGCAATTCTGTTAATCCCCATTCCTGTGGAGTGCCATAGGACTCCACAGGAATGGGGAGGATGGAAGCACTGGCACTGTGCACAACAGTGGCAGTGCTTCCGTGAAACTCTATGGATGGGTGCCGTCCCTCCCGCCAGGTCTGACCTGGTCGGAACAGCACCCGACCACAGAACTCATAATTTGCTGGTCCGAAAACAGCGGTGCCCGTAAATTTACCGGCACCGTTGTTTCCGGACCGGCAAACTTGAAAGGACCATTGTCACTCTGTATCTGCAAGGAAGACCATAATACACTGCCACTTGATCTAATAATTTAATTGTATTCGATTGTGTGGCTCTTTTACATGGTAATACCATCAGGTAACCAGAATATGTATCCATAATAGTGCATGCATTTGGACATCCCCTACTAATGGGCATTGGACCGATATAATCGATATGCCAAATTTGTCAGGGTAATTTTCCTCTACTCAATGTGCCATGAACAATATGTGGGACAGATCTTTGCTTCTGATGTTGACACACAGGACACTGCAAAATTACTGTTTTCACAATCTCCAATGGGATGCTAATTCCTCTATCTTGTGCACACCTGATAGTAGATTTCTCTCCGAGATGTCCACTCTTTTGGTGGGCCCACTTAGCAATCCCTTCCAGATCCTCCTCAGCCCTTGCGTCCATTATTGCAATTTTCGCATGTTCATCTGCAACAGAATTGAACCACCGTTCTAATGAATCCGTGGCACAATGTGCATCCACATGATACACATTAACGGTAATACGCATTAGCATCTCAGCAATTTCTTGCCCCACTTCTTTAGCATGGATTTTCCAAACATTTTTCTGCCACGTAGGCAACCACATCACCAAGCCATTGGCAACGGACCATAGGTCAGTATAAATATAACAACTCCCGGGCATCTCTTGTTTTAAAGCTTGATACACCGCATATAATTCGGCGAATTGGTTACTCTTCCCTTTTCCTGAGGTGTTTAACACCTTTTTCAATTTGGGATTGTAAGCTACTGCTTTCCAATGTCGTTCAACTCCCAGATACTTGGCTGAGCCATCTGTGAAGCAGGCATGTTCAACTTGCTCACTCGACACCTCTCCATAAGGGATTCCCCATTTTACAGGAAATTCGCCAATCATCCCTTCCTCACTTTGTTCCAAGTCAGCTAACGGAGCACCTGCCACTTATTCATGTAATTTGGCCACACCACCCTTTCATGTTTTTGCACGATCTTGTATGTACCATTTCCATTTAATAATGCTTGCCTCTTGAGCATCTCCAATTCGATGGGTTTTAGGTGAACTGAGCACCCATTGCATAATAGGTATTTCCAGTCGGATCAATACATCATGACCCACCGTCATTTGCTCTGTATTCACTAGTGCCCAATAACAAGCCAACATTTGCTTTTCAAATGGAGTATATCTGTCTCCAGCTAACTTGCAACTCCAAAAACCTAATGGCACTCGTTTTCTGTCGTGTTTTTGCCGTAAACTCCAGTTGGCATATGTATCTTGGACAGACATATTTAGTTCAATCACGCCTTCCCTCAATGGCCATAAATCCAGCACCGTTTGAATGGTGTCTTTGGCTAATTGGAATGCTCTGTCTTGTTCCTCACCCCATTCGAAATTGAATTTCTTATGTGTTACTTTTAAAGAGGCACCGATATTTGCCCCAGATGGTGTATGTGTTGTCTCCAAAATCCAAACAGTCCAATGAACTGCTGGACTTGTCTTTTAGTTCTCAGAGTGGAAAACTCGGATTTTTTGTTTGGCTTTAGGCACCATCTCACGATGTCCATTCTGACACTGAATTCCCAGAAAGATTGCGGTCTCTGCCGGACCTTGTGTTTTAGACTCATTTATTTCCCGTCCTTCCTTCCTTAAACCATCCAGAATAAGATTTAAGTGCACTTGTACACTATGCTCATCATTCCCTTGGATCAGTATATCATCAATATAGTGTACTATTTGCACATCTGGTTTTCATGGGATTTTGTCCAAATGTACGGCCACCAGCTGGTGACAGAGGGTTGGACCATGCATATACCCCATTGAGAGATGTTTAAACGTATACTGCCTCCCATTCCAGGAAAATGTAAACTGCTCCTGACATTCTTCAGCAATCGGAAGGGTGAAGAAGGCATTAGCCAAGTCTAACACTGTGTACCATGTTCCCTCAAATTTCTGTACATTTTCGATTAGCGTCACCGCATCCGGTACTGCCGGTATCAGCAGAGGTGTATGTTTATTAAATTTGTGATAATTAACTGTCATCCTGTAGCCTCCTTCTGGTTTTTTGACAGGCCAAATCTGGTTGTTCCACGCCGTGGTCACGGGTCGTAACACACCGGCTTCTACATACCCTTTAATAGTTTCTGTAATCCCCTTCTGACCCCTGGGAATCCAATATTGTTTCATGGACACTATTTTCGTGGCTATCGGAACCTGCACTGGCGACATCTTCAATTGGCCCACAATCACGGGGGTACAAGTGAATGCACAGACCCCAAACTGATCTAGTTTACCTCCCAATCCGAGGCTCAACCCTTCTAGAATATCAAATCCAATAATGTATTCGGGAATCGGGACCACTAATACATGATAGCTATCCCTTTTTAAACTCCCAATTTTCATATCTATGTTGGTTTGTACAGCAGGGGTCTCTTTGCCCCCCAATTCAGTTATTGTAAAATGACGCCCTTTAAATCTCGAAGGATTCCCATGTATCAATGAGGCCTCTGCCACGGTATTAATTAAAGTATTTACCTCCTGTATGTTTCCTGATTGCCAAAATAGTTTTACTTTCACATGTGGTTGTCTGTCTATTTTGATTTGGACATTTCCTACCGAACCCTTGTTCCCTTTTTCCACCAGCACCTTTTGTAGACAACTCACTAATTCCTCCGGACTGGCCTCTCCTATACTGGTGTCCCATTCCTCGCTCAAACCCGCCCCACATGCCCAGGTCTGGGCAACTTTGTCAATCAGGCTTTTCGTCCACCTTGGAATAGTTACCTCAGGACAGCCTACGACTGCGGAGCTTCCCTTTTTCCTAAATAGGGAGCTCATGTTACCTACTGGATATTACATGTTCCCTGTCGTCAATACCTCACCACACACTACTCACTTTCCAAAATATTTGCCTAATTGAGTCCAATATCATGTATCACATAAAATATTGGCAGGGAACCTTGGTTAAAATAGCAGCACAAGGACCATGCTCACAGCGCCAATTGTTTTGCTTTACGTGGTCACCTGTGGCGATCACGTACTTGCGTTCTCCTGACCCTTGCAAAAGTAGTTATTGGACTCAGATAGGCAAAGAATTACACATAACATATGAGTTATATTTATAATATAGATGGCGTGTTACAGGACCTTTATTCAATCATAACATATGGAAAGAAAGAATAAACAAATATATATATAAACAAAGAAAAAAGGCTTCACAGTTAAGATCGCCACAGAAGACACCTTCATCTCGGCCACAACGATGCTGCTTAGTCCCTCAGCAGGTAGGCAAAGAGATCGACCGTTCTAATGGGATCTGGAGCATAGCGTCCTCCCTCGCAGTGAGACAGCATCACCCGGGGTCCATTTTCAAACTCTGTATGCCAGGAGGAAAACCCTTGTCTCTTATGGGGGCTGCTTTCAATCCCCACCCCTCATGGGTTACCATGCTGCCCTCAGCCGAATATCAGACAATAAGCATGAGGCATAAACAGAGTGGAATATTCCAGTTAGAAGTGGAAAAAAACCATCTTCCCTCCTTGCTGTCGTTCCCACTGCCCCTTATCACTGCACCTGCAGAGTGCTCCGACACCCTTTCTAGCTTGTCCTTCGGCGGACAATACAGTAACTATTCTCCCCGGCTTGGTAATCTGACATAAATATGTGACCTTGTCTTCGCAGCAGAAATATAGGTTTACTAGCTGAGCACAGCGCCCAGGGAAACATAGGCTTTCATTGCTGTTTCATTGCAGTAAATGAAAGTGAATATCCAAGATGGCCGCGATTTGGCACCAGGTTTTCTGGCTCATTTCGCATATGCACTACACCGTCCTTCCCAGATTCAACTGGGCCCTTTTCTCTCCCTATCACACTCTCCACCTGTGGCGTCCCTGATAGCTATATCCTTTCGCTGTGGCTCTTCCGCATCTACCTTGCCCCTCTAGCCTGTTTCATCACCTCCTTCTCTCCTCACTTCCAGTGTTATGTAGACAGCACACAACTCTCCTTCAAGCTTCCCACCAGTTCCTCCTTCTTCCTCTCTTATTTCTAAGTGCTATTCAGGCTTGGTGTGCTGCTAACGATCTCTGCCTTAATGCCAGCAAGACTGAGATCGTTCTCATTGGGACCCCTGCTCCCTCCTTCCCTCTTACTCTCTGGCCACCCACTCACCCTCTTGTGCGGCAAAAAACCTTGGTGTCATCTTCGACTCCTCTTTCCTTCTCTCTTTCTCTCCGCACATCGCAGACCTTGCCAAGAAGGCTGACTTTCAGCTGCACCTCCTCAGAGGCATTCTCCCTTTACTCACCTTTGCCCTGAAAGTCATTGTCTCCAGAGCTCTGGTTGTCTCTAGGATGGACTCCTGCAACAGCCTCTTCTTCAATCTGCCTAAATCCTCCCTTCGTCGCCTTCAACTAATCCAGAATAGGACTGCAAGACTTATCCTTGGCCTCAAGCCTAGGGGCCGCTTCACACCAGCCCTAAAATCTGTCCACTGGCTCCCGGTTGATGCAAGAATTAAGTTCAAGGCCCTATGCATCATCCACAAAGCTTTCTGGGGCCTGGGACACCACTACCTCCAACTTTCTCTCCCTAAATACCTCCCCTTGAGAGCCCTTCGGTCTGTCAGCTCCAACTCTCTGCAGATCAGACTCTTTTCCAAGCAGAGAGTGGGCGGTAGATCTCTCTTCCGCAGGAGCCTCGCTCTGGAATGGCCCCTTGTCCCTCTCAGACTTGAGCCAGATCGCCTTACGTTTTGGAAGCTTTTCAAGACCCTCTTTTCCTCTTCTTGCTCATTGTCCCCTGCTAATGTCCCCCTCTGCCACATTTTTACTGGTTGCCTGGTGCCTTCTGAGTCTCACAAGGCACCAGGCCCTTCTCGCCTAGTCTACCCAAGCACTTTGTTCTCCCCTGACACCACCTTAACCTGCACTTGCCCTACCAGGCTCCCTACCAGGCTCCCTCCCCCCTACACTAGCCTGGCAGGGCCTACATTCCTACTGAGCCCGATCCATCCCCTTCCTTGCATTTCTTGTTGCTGCACATGCATAATCCAAATGTCACAAGGCCTAGTAGGACCGTTTTTTGTTATTCTTTATCCCTGTCCCCTTGGCCCCTCCACCCCCTTGTCGCGTGGCGCCTTGAAACACCTTTTACTGTATAGGCGCATTATAAATACTCAATAAATAAATAAGCAAGGTAATGCTCAGAAAGAAATTGAACACCTATGCGTATTGGGCTACATTAAATTAAAATATTTCAGGAGAGCAATGGGCAGATGCAGCAGAGCAGCGAGGGTGCATGCTTCAGAACGAGAAGATCCAAATTCTAATACAAGTTTATCCACTTAGCCAAACTGTTTGACCATTAGTAAATGACCGAGCACCAGTATACGGGACACTAGTGTATAAAAAAAGATACTAGAGGATAGGTAAAGATCTACTGGCTAAATCATACACATTTGAACCAGAATGTCTGGATAATGATTGTGGGCGTCATTTTGGCGTAACAAATGGTACCCCTGTGATGATGCTAGCAAACTTTGTAAACCACTTGGCAATCCCCCCCTACATCAACCACGATTTAACAATTTAATGACATGCCTTTTAAGTCAGTATGCTTTTACATTTATTATGGTTTTAATAGCCGTCTTTGGGTGCTCATTATAAATCGCTGCATATTAACTTGCTTTTGCCGCAGAGGTTGAATAATATTCTTTAAATAGTTGTGGCTCTTTCATGTCCCTTCTTGTCTCATCATTGTCAGAGGTGATGTGATGCCCGTTCCCCACTCTGAGCTTTGGTAAAATAATGGCACAGATTCTAAAATGGCACAGCTTCTTATCTCTGTATCCCTACTTGCCTACAGTTGTGTGATCTTGGGAATATACCTTTCCAAATCTGCTTCAGCTTTCATCTCTCACAACTTTGGGAATTCTTAGAAACAGAGGGGTCACTAGGGTGGAGTTGAGGGAGGGGGCTATAACCACCGAGTCTCATTAGCATAACCCCAGACCTTTTCCAGACCTAGCAACACCCCTGTTTAGGAATATAAATTGCACCTTTTAAATTGCTGCGTTAAATGAAGGAAGTATGAGTAAATGAAATTGAGGAGATATTGTGCCAATTTGCTAACTTTGGTACCAGAAGCTCTTGATCCCAATCTGGGCATCCATACTTGACCAAGTAATTTGATTTGTGCAAAATCAGCCACCCTGTTCTTTCAAAATGGTTTAAAATTAACCACATAAAATAATTAAAGGAATTATAGTTTTGTGAGGGGTCAGAAATGTGTGGTTGGCATCTTGGTAAAGGTTTTTCACAAGATGCCCTTTCATTAACTAAAAAGGGCTTAGCAAACGCCTCACTAACCCTAACCTAACAAGGATTGCCCTGCTTATCAAATAAACTAAAGGAAACATTCTAACAAAGGGAATCTGTTCCCCACACTTGAGCATGCATCAAACTTATAAAGGGAATATATGGCATTTCAAATACAACAGAAATAAGTTATGCTCAACATAAACTTAATAGCTGTACATCCTTGTATCCTGGTTGGACCCCCCCCCCTTGCCCAGATTCAAAGCAGGATATTCAATTAACAGTTCAAATAGAAAGGGTCAGGTTTTTAACCAAGTTATGATTATACAGTTCTGCTTAATCCTAATGTCTTTTTCCAGGACATTTACTAACAGTTCAATTAGAAGTCATGTCTCTATCTCTCCACTTATAACAAAAGAGTTCAACACGACGTCTTCAAAAGAGTTCAACACGACTTCTTCATAGGGAACAAAACACTTCTACAGTTCATTTGTATCAACAACAATGTTTTGTCAGGATGATTCCACGATTGTTCATGAAACACTTTAGTGGTCTTGCAATTTCTTCTTTTTAGCACCTTTTAACCACAACACAGTACTTCAATGATTTCTTCCTGGTCCACCAACCTGCCAGGACTACCACTACAAAATCCCTATGCCGGTATACTCGCTTGCCAGGACAAAAAAAAACTCCTAACACTACTACAAGTACTTCTGTGGTAAAGTTTACTTCCAACCGTTTGATTACGTCTTGACTTTCAATAACATCAGTATTTACCACTTTTTCTGGGAAGACAGGATACAAATTAGTGCTGTTTTTTCCACTCTTGTGATTGCCACATGCAGTGCAGGCTGTGCTCCTCTCCTCCTGAATTCTGTCAGGAGGGCTTCTTTCCTGCCACTCTTATTTTCACACTTTGACCATATCTCTGTCACACTTGTTCTTCTTTGGCTAAGACAAGGCTTGTTGAGGTTTTTTTCAACTGTTGCCTCTTTCTCACTTTGGCAATAAGGGTTATAATTAGCTTGCTTCAGTATTGCCTTCTCTTGGCTTTGGCAATGATGGTTAATGTTGAATTCTTTTAATAGTGCACGCTCTTGGCTTTGGCAATGTTGGTAATTGTTAACTTCTATTAGTATTGCCCCCTTTTGATTTTGGCAATTACTTTGAAAAAAGTACAATTGTAACCTTCTCTTCCGTTCACAAAGTTCTTATTCTGCCACTTTAACTTCTTTACATCAGTTCAGTATTCAAAATTAATCTTAGTGGCCAGGGCTATTACGGAGCATGCCGGGGTTCCCAACAGTGGTAATCTCATCGATTGCTGCATACACGTCTGCTCGCTTCGCTGCCGGAGTGCCTTCTACTTCCTCTGCCACCTCCTGCATGGCAACCCGCTTCGGTTCACTTCCTGCAGCCCTAGCTGGTCGGGCAAGAAGCATCCTGGCTCCAAGAACACTTCAGAGCTCACCTACGATTAAAGCACAACTTTGGGGGAATGCTTTTCACAATAACGCTTCCCGCCATGCAACCTCTGCATTCACTGCCATCTAAGTTAGAGACCCTCTTGGGACCATCACCAACTCTGTAGATAGCGGTGGCTCCGGGATCTGTTTTCCTCCTTCTGCTACTGCCACTGCAACATGGAATCTCTGCAGCCACTCCATCTCCCACTTCTCCTGGCCTGCACCTGAGGGCATCTCATATTTTGAAAAGATCTGCTCAGTTGTAGGTCATTAGAAACACTAGACTGCTCTTTGCAGTTTAGTTCTTCAGAATCCCTCTTCCTCGTTCCAGTGCTTTGGGCATTATAGATCTCGAAGTCCCCAAAATTCAGATTACTTCTCTTGTTCTGAATATTGTCTGCAATTTTACTCACTTCACTCTTAAAACTCTTTTTGAAGATGTAATTAACGATAAAAGGGCTCAATGGTTGGTTGGCATTTAAAGGAGAGTTAGCTTTTTCAAAATGTAGGGGAATAATATCCTGATGTCCATATCTATAATTTTCCTGTTGACTACAATATCTTTCATTACCATAAATGTGGACAATTTCATGAAGGCAAGTCTTACTCTTGGTATTCAGATTAAATGGCGAATCAGATTCCTAGTACATCAGAGGTCTAATGTGCAGTTTCCTATGTTCATTATTATTGTTATTATTATTATTATTATTATTATTATTATTATGACCATTTTCACAACCAACAAGATGGATAGTTTTGGGAAGGAAAACCTCACTCTAACAACAAGCCATTACATATTCTGACACTATATAACTCTCCCCGTCTAAGGAAGACAAATACTGAGTCTCTTCTAATGGAGTCTTGTCTATTCCCTAGGAGCCCTTCTCCTCCCAGGTGATCCTCCCGGCTAACACCACCCAAAGGGTTAGGATCAGATGGCGGATGCCTTCCCCAGGCCACCTGGGAGGAGACTTTAGATAGGGTAATTGTGAAGACTATGCAGGATTCGTCACAGTATACATTAATGGGCACCTGTAACTTTTCCATATATTTAATTTTTAGATTGGGAAACGCTTGCCGTTCCACGTTAGTCACTGATAATACATACGTTACATTGCATAAAGTTTGAAATAGTGGAACTACACCTAACATGTAAAAAAAAAGTTAGATGCCTTGCTTAAAAAAACATGCAATTTCTAGATTATGGGAATAGGCATAATGCTTGCAATACAAAAAAATACAATTTTATAATTGTTCATTTTCTTGCATGCATGATTGAGCTATTGCAGCCCATTTGTTAAACTGAAATAGTTCATTCATACATACAATGTGTTTATATTTTGTGGCTTTGAGTTATAAATGATTATTTTCTGCCATCTGCCATGCATTGTATGTTAACTAGGCACTATATATATATATATAATATATATTTCTGAGGCTTGTGGAATCTGCTTAGATCACATGCTGTGCATAGGCCGACATCTAGTGGAAGCTGCGGAGTATTACAGTTTGTTTTTTGAAACTCGAAAATGGGCGTCGACACAGGGCGTGCCAGTAATACCATTCCTAGTGTGACGTCCACTGTACCCATGATCCCTCACACGTGTAGGACCTTCAGATTGTTTTTTTCGCCATACTTGGAAGCATTTCGCAGAGTTCCCTGGCCTTAGCCATACTTTTGCAAAATATAGTTATATTTTCCCCATTCTCCACCCCAACGTCGAGTTACCGAACTTCCACACTCAACGCCGGCCCGGAGAAGAAATCGACCGTCGACAGCTGCACGACGGATTTGGGCCTTGGAAGGCTTCTGGCCTCGGCCTGGGCCTAGGAAGGCCTCTGGCCTCGGCCCTGCAAGTAGGGAGAGTGGGGGTGGACATACTCTACACTCTTTTGGTATATAGGTACATTCTTATATATTCCTACACTTAGCCCGCTGCCACAAGGTGCGTATGGAGGGTACCCCTTTCCAATTCTGCCCCAAGTGCAACCGCAAGTACTCTTGGGTTGACAGACCCGCCACGTGCAATCTCTGCTTGCCGAGGGACCACCCCGAGGCGAACTGCAGAGCGTGTAGTAGGTTTAAACCTAAAACACTTAAGGACCGTTCGATCAAGCGTTGGACCCACCACGACAGGCGTCAGGAGGCCATGGCAGCGGAGGGCGCCTTCAGCGATGGCAGCGACGCCGTGCTTTCAGACGGCGAGGGCAACGTGGCCTCAAGAGACAGCCGAGCGCAAGTCCCCGACCTCAGAAGGTCGTCCGGCAGGGCGTCTATGGGGAAGACCTCCAGCGACACAAGCGCTACCCACAGCACTTCCACAAAGCACATGAAGTCCAACCGAGACTCACGCGCACGTCGAGTTCTCGGAAAGAGGCACATAGAGAACGGTCCGAATCAGTGTCCTCTGGACATTCTCGATCTAGATCGCCACATGACTCCAGGCAATCATCCACTGTTGCCAAGAGTGCCTCGCTCCCCCAGGTAACGGAAGTTCGATCGTCGGAAGACAAAGCCGACTTCCATTCTCAGACCGCACTCCAGGAGTCGGCGCCAGCAGACCGCGTAACGGCGGCACCCAAGTCCCTACCTCCACGTTCTAAAGATAGGGACACTACCCCCAACCTCAACGCCAGGCGTCGGAAGGCTCCGAAAGGGGAGAAAAGGCAGGGAAAATACTCTTCCGGCCACGGGGAGGGGGGAAAACAACAAAGGAAGCAGTCTCAGCCTCCTTACACACCTCAAAAAATTTCCACTCCACACAAACAGACAGACAAGTCCCAGTCTTCTGTTATCCCAAGGACCCCTGCTAAAACCAGTAAGTCTAGTCAGGATAAGGCGGAGAAAGTCCCAGAAAGGGTCATTCCCAGTTCTAGAGAATAGTCTATGATGACAGACAGGGTTATGTCAAGGATGTCATCATTGGCAGATTTTTACACAAAAAACCCTGCACACTTTCTCTCCTATACTCCCGACGGGTCAGCACCCTCAGGCTCTAATGATCCAATACCTCCAAGTAAAAAGTTCCAGTTTGAAACCCCAACACGGTCTTCGGACCCCTTCTATATACAGCCCTACTCTCAATATCAAGGCGATACATCCTTTTGTGAGGATCCAGATTTGGGCATGTTGGAAGAGCAAACTGGTACGGGCTACTATGGGGATGATGAGGACCAAGAAGAGGAAAACCCTGAGACCTACAGAGTAGATTCCCCGGTAGAGAAAGAACCCCCGATTACCGACTCCCCTGTCGACAATCAACCTCTCCTGAATGAAGTTCTGTCCCGTGCGGCAGAACACTTCCACATTGACACCCAGGGTGCTCAGGAAGAGAGAGACTTCGCTGAGGAGTTAGTAGGAGAAAGGAGACCTGTTGCGCAGGCCATCCCTATCCTTAAGTCTAATCAGAGAAGAATCGACCCTTCACTTATAAATCCCAACCTCACAAGGGCAGTGAACCCAAGGATTGAGAAACTTTTCAGGGCAGCCCAATCAGACCCACTATACATAAGGGGGCATCTGAAGCCGGACTCCCTGGTAGTTACAAACACCCGTAAGAGGGCGAGAACACCCTTGTCATCGTCCGAAGCTCCTCCCGACAAGGAGAGCAAGAAACTATATGGGTTGGGCAGGAAGGTAGCCTCCACTTCCGCCTACCAGGCAAGGATTGCCAACTCCACCACCCTGTTGGCCATTTACAACTGCCACCAGTGGGAAGAAGTCGCCCCAGAACCCTTAGAGAGCCAATTGGCACGAATTTCCGCAGAGGGAAGAGCCGTGTCCGGTTGCATTTTAAAAGCAACCTTTGATGCCGTGGATAACGCCGGCAGATTAATAGCAGAAGGGACTGTTATCAAGAGACACGCTTGGTTACGGCAGTCTGGATTCAAGGCTGAAACCCAAGCATCATTGTTAGATAAACCGGTGGAGCCAGATCTGTTTGGTAAGGCGGTCGAGGACGCGCTGAAAAATGCCAAGGATGAGTATGAGACACTCAAATCCATAGGCCAACTAACCAATAAACCCCCTAATCAAAGAGGGAATGGCAATTTTCGTCGCCCACGCGGACAAAATTCCCAGAGAGGATCTAACTATTCCCAGGGGCAGGGTACACCATGGAACAATAACAACCAGGAGTCTACCCAGGGTTATGGCAGGGGTAATAAAAGAGGATGTGGTAAAGGTAGGGCAGCCCCAGTAGAGGCGGTGGCACGCCTCCACCAAAACAGTGATGCTCAGTTCAGGGTCCCTTCTCACGCAACCCCAGTAGGGGGACGCATTTCCAACTTCACCCAAGCTTGGGAAGGGATCACATCAGACAGATGGGTGCTGTCCACAGTATCCGCAGGGTACTGCATAGAACTGTTAGAGCGTCCCCGGAACCATCCTCCACGACAAAAAATACATTCTTTGGACCACCAGAAGATTCTCCTCGAGGAGATCGTCAATCTGCTAGCAAAGGACACGATAGAACTCGTCCCGAGACACGAGGTAAACAAGGGTATTTATTCAACTTACTTCCTTGGGCCAAAAAAAGATTTGACAATGCGCCCAGTATTGGACTTACGGCCTGCAAACAAGTATGTCAAGCCCCAAAAATGTTGCATGACTACTCTCCAAGAGGTAATCCCCCTCCTAAAAAAGGGGGATTACATGGCAACATTGGACATGAAAGATGCCTATTTTCATATTTGCATGTTCCCAGCGCACAGAAAGTACTTGCGCTTCAAGGTGGACAGTCGGCACTACCAGTTAAAGGTACTGCCCTTCGGGATAGTTTCGGCTCCAAGGGAATTCACCAAGGTATTGGTGGTGGCGGCAGCACACCTATGCAGGGAGGCAATCCCGGTGTATCCTTACCTGGACGACTGGCTCATCACGGGGCAGACCCCAGTAATTTGCAGAACAAACATTCAAAGGACAATCGACCTCTTCGAATTGGGCTTCTCAATAAACGAGAAAAAGTCAAGTCTGGTGCCAAGCACCTCCAAACAGTTCCTAGGAGCTATCCTAGACACTCAAGAGGGGTTGACCTTTCCTTCCGAGGAAAGAATTCGGAATATACTGCTGCAAATTCCGCAATATCAGTCCGGTCGCCAGATAACGGTATGCAAAGCAATGCGTTTGCTGGGCATGATGGTGTCATGTATTTACCTGGTCCCCCACGCGCGCCTGCACAGGCGTCCCATGCAGGAATGGTTGGCGAAACAGTGGTCTCAGGCAAGTGGTCAGTGGGACGATCTAGTGGTCGTTTCGACAACACTTGTACAAAGCCTTCACTGGTGGACAAGAGAAAATCTGTCCAAGGGGAAACCCTTTTTTACGATCCCGAGGTACAGGCTGTAGTCACAACAGATGCATCCCTGTCAGGGTGGGGAGAACACCATCTCCACCACACAGCTCAGGGTCTCTGGTCTCACTCAGTGGCCAAGAATCATATCAATCTGCTAGAGCTTCTGGCAGTATTCAGAGTGCTTCAAGCGTTCAAGCCCTACCTGTTGAACCTGTCAGTGCAGATCCTGACAGACAGCACAACAGCTATGTTTTACCTGAACAAGCAGGGAGGGACTCGTTCGCCAAATCTGTCCAAGCTTGCCCAGAAAATTTGGATGTGGTCACTCAGACGGAACATCTAGCTGTCATCTCAACATGTTCCATGGGATCTCAATTCTCTGGCGGACGCTTTGAGCAGAGATTCCCTCCCGGAAGAACACGAATGGTGTCTACAGAGAGAAATCGTAGAAGATCTCTTCTCTCAGTGGGGTTTCCCCACTATAGACCTATTTGCCACAAGCGAAAACAGAGAGGATTCGCATCCAGGTTCCCCCAACCAGACTCCCAGGGGAACGTCCTGTAGATGAACTAGTCAGGGATGTTTGCATACGCTTTTCCACCAACCCCTCTCATCAGGAAGCTGGTCAACAAGATGCACAGGGAATCGATGACGCTCGTCCTAGTTGCTCCAATGTGGGCGAGGTAACCGTGGTTCCCACACTTACGCAGACTAGCGGTGTGCGAACCCATCAAACTCCTGTGCTGGTACAACCTACTGTCCCAGCACCAAGGTCAGACAGTGCATCCTCAACCCAACTCAATGAACCTGGCAGCATGGCTCCTGAGGTCATAGAGTTTGGACATCTCAATTTACCTCAGAGATGTATGGACATCCTAAGAGAATCTAGGAAGCCAAACACGAGGCACTGCTACTTTGACAAATGGAAAATATTTGTTATCTGGAGCCAGAATAAGCAAATCAACCAAGTTGATTGCACTCCTTCCACTATAGTCACCTACGTGCTCTACCAGCTAGACGCAGGGTTGGTATTTAATTCACTGAAGGTACACCTGGCAGCTCTGCCAGCATACACCACCTTGCATAACAAAGTATCGTGGTGGAAAGTACCAGTGGTTAAAGCCTTCATGGAAGGAGTAAAGAGACTTCACCCTCCAATTTCTAACCCACCACCAGGATGGGACCTCAATGTGGTGCTTGCTAAAGTCATGGGTCCTCCCTTTGAGCCCATGCATGAGAGCAGTCTCAAACAGCTGACATATAAAACTGCCTTCTTGGTAGCCATTACGTCTATAAGAAGAGTCAGTGAAATTCAGGCTCTGTCAGTGCAGGATCCTTTCTTTACTGTCCATAAAGATAAACTGGTTTTACGAACACACCCTAGGTTCTCACCTAAGTTTATTTCTAAATTCCACGTGAAGGAGTCCATCGAGCTTCCGGCTTTCGTCCAAGACACACAAAACTCAGCTGAGGTGAAACTACACACCCTGAATGTGCGTAGGGCGGTCCTATACTATGTAAACAAAACCAGACCGCTAAGGAAAACAGACCAACTGTTTGTCTCCGTAGCTACAGGCAGAGAGGGAGATTGCGTCTCTAAAGGTGCCATCTCTAAGTGGATTATAAACTGTATCCAGCTGTGTTACTCCCTTTCTGAAAAAACTCTGCCTTTCACGCCAAGAACCCACTCTACAAGAAGCATTGGGGCCACTCTGGCTTTCATTGCAAATGTACCCCTTGACACCATTTGCAAAGCAGCTACATGGAGCTCTATTCACACTTTTACTCAGCACTACTGCATTGACACCCATTCCAAGACAGATACTCAAGTGGGAAAAGCGGTTCTAAGACATTTATTTGCTCATGACCCTTCTCACATCCCACCTCCTTCTTCTAACACTGCTCGCTAATCTATGCACATCATGTGATCTAAGCAGATTCCACAAGCCTCCGAAGGGATACATTACTCACCGTAATCGTATTTCTGATGCTTGTATCTGCTTAGATTCACATGCAACCCACCCTTTCTCCCCTCTGAGAGAAGGTGCATGGATGCTTGTAGTCTTATCTTTCCATCTATCTGCTTGGATAATCTGTACTCACGCTACTCCTCATGCTACCTCATGTCAGAAAAAATACAATCTGAGGGTCCTAGACGCGTGAGTGATCATGGGTACAGTGGACATCACACTAGGGATAGTATTACTGGCACGCCCTGTGTCGACGCCCATTTTCAAGTTTCAAAAAACAAACTGCAATACTCCGCTGCTTCCACTAGATGTCGGCCTATGCACAGCATGTGAATCTAAGCAGATACAAGCATCAGAAATACGATTACGGTGAGTAATGTATCATATATATATATATATATATATATATATATATATATATATATATATATATATTTGAAACAAGAGGAGAAAGGGGAGACCGCACTCTCCGCGGATCCCGAGGCAAAAATCCACACAAAAAATACATGAGCGCAACTCACACGAGGAAGGTCATAGAAAAGTATTTAATGAGATAAACACAAAATAGTGTAAAAATACAGCTGGGAAAGCAGCAGAAACAGAGGCAGGACGCCCGTGAGCACGACCTGCTTACAACGCGTTTCACGCTCAACTGAGCGCTTGGTCATATATATATATATATATATATATTAGATCCAAAATTTCCTTTTAGTGGGGCACGTGTCTACTTTAGCGGGTGCTCGTGTACGGTCAAGGAAAACTGTTAATTTATGCACACAATGCTATGTTTAGAGAACGAAGTGACTACATTCATGGCACTAACCACTCTACTCAGCTCCGAAAATCACAAGCACTCAATCCCAGATATAGTGCTAAAACATAACTTTTATTTCATATAAAACATTGTCATTTAAAAAAATAACAGTCAGCATGGATTTACAGAACTAGTTGCAAGGCTTCAAAAACCACGGTTCTAGTGCCACACGTTCTATCCCTTCACGGGGACTTCATCAGGCTAGTATTACAGCCTAAGGCTTACGGGCTGCCTTTTAAAATTCTCAAACAGGAAATGGAATATCTCCGGCCATGTGACCTATTCGTATTAACCTTTAGTATAGGTATCACTGAGCTGCCATTTTAAGCTAGTCAATAACAATCCAAAATTACTCAGTTTATGATTATACATTCATCTCAATGTTCATATTGATTCAACATTGTCATATTTTACATTTCTGTTTATGAATTGGACTATAAATCTTACATAATGCCCAAACGATAAAATATCTGAGTTTTAATAAGCAACAATGCAGTGCATCCTGCCCTGCCACGGTTATGGAGGCTGCAGCTTGTTGCTGCCAAGAGAATATTAACAGCATAGCCTCTCCCATTTCATATTACGTGTGATACACAACAATATTATAAAGCCCAAGTGGGCAATCTTCTAAAAGTGCACTACCTCCTGCACCCGAATTATCAAAATGAATACAATATAATCTTTCACATATTGATCCAAAATCACACAACCCTGCCCCAGTGGGCTATAAAAAAACATGTTAAAATAACCATTCTCTATACATATGTATGTTAAAGTGCTAATGCAATGGCGGACATCAGAAATGACCAGTTAATCATTATACAACCAATCTAGAGCTATGTGCTTGCTACATCACAGTAAAGTGTCAATATGCTTAAGTGAAAGTATCTCAACATCTGCCATAGATGAACAGTATCAACATATTAAAGTGCTAATGAAAATAGTATCATGGGAATCTAAACTTAGTATCAAAGTCCAACACATGCTGACTATATACAGCTAGCATCAAAATTAGAGTGTTGTGGTGCTTAAGTGCATTAATATGGACAAAGGTATTTCTCTCAGGCAAGTGAAAGTCCATACCCGGTATCCAACCACTATCAAATAGTGACTAACTGCCTCACCAATTAAGCTAATCTCTTATATTTATTTCCTGTTGTAAATCTCCCAGGATATATAGCCAGCTCTTCCCCTGCATTATGTCCATTTGGCTTTTTCGTATTGAATGTAATAATCACCCTAGACTCTAATTTCCTTAATTTCCGTTCTCTATTCCCACTCCTCTTATTCTGGGGAACATGAGCTAAGGCAAAGAACCAGATTCCAGTGGCATCACTGGAATGTTTTTCCATAAAATGTATAGCCAAGGGATAAGTAACATCATGGTTAAGGATAGCTCTATAGTGTTGCAAAATACGCAATTTCAGATGGCAAATTGTCGACCCAATCTACATTAAATTACAAGGGCACACTATTGCATACACTACCAATTTTGTTAGGCAGTTAATTCTCGGTTTGATTTTCCAAGTTTTATTTAAGTTATGTCCATACTTAATCATTCCTCTTTTGTCTGCATATTTGCACATTTTACAATAATGGCACTTACTGAAGCCAGTTTATGTAATTAACATTGTCAAGCCAATTCTCAGGATGACAATTAAAGCCAACCAAATTGAGAGCTATGAAATCTTTCAATGATTTAGCTTTGCCAAACTTTATCAATGGCCTATCCCCAATGGTTTCTACTATATCTGTATCTGCACAGAAAATTGACCAATGTTTGTTTAGAATTTGTCTTATCTGATTCGCTTGAATGCTAAATTTACTGATGAATCTAATGGGTTCTGTATCTCTGTTTTTAGGCTGTTTTACTCTCAACAGATCAGTCCTCTCTCTTTTAGCAGTTAGGTTATAGGTCTCCATCATGGCTTTTTTATTGTAGCCCATTTCCATAAATCTTGCAATAGTGTGCCTGTGTAATTTAATGTACATGGGTTGAGAATTTGCCATCTGAAATTGCGTATTTTGCAACACTGTAGAGCTATCCTTAACCATGATGTTACTTATCCCTTGGCTGTACATTTTATGGAAAAACATTCCAGTGATGCCACTGGAATCAGGTTCTTTGCAAATCCACGTCACACAAAATGTCTTTATTAATAAATGTGCCTTGGAGAAAAAGAAAACTAGTAACATAATGACGCGTTTCGCGGTATTCCAACCACTTGATCACGTAAGTATGGGAAACACAGATGATGGACAACATTATATACCCTGACAACTCTATGATTACATATAGAATGTCAACATATACAGAGCAATTCATGGATTGACTATGCGGTCGGCCATGTTTGAATAATAAAATGCCTTTTAATATAACCATATGTTAAATGCATTGCATCTCTCAAAGCTTGCATTGGGTCTGGCAGAGGCTGCCGTGCTGTGCTAATGGAGGTCTGCTACCTGAGATTTATACTATGCTGACAAAGTAAAACCGTCTTTAAATAGTCCGTGTAATTTATAGGCTGCTTATAAAACGTAGCCTCACTGTGTGTAATTGTAAAGCAGACTTAGGCGCAAGTGGCCATTAGTGTAAAGAGGATCGGCTGAATCAAATTGCCAACTCTTCAGTGTCACTGCTCTCAAAAAATAAGCTGCTGTTTAAAATACAACCTACGCTACTGGGCATAGTGCATATCCTCCATATTTAACACGACAGTCTCCACTACCCCAATGAATGAGCAATTCATTACCAATTGTACATGGAATCAAGCATTCAAATTGCTTTAAAATACATATATATATATTTCTGAGGCTTGTGGAATCTGCTTAGATCACATGCTGTGCATAGGCCGACATCTAGTGGAAGCTGCGGAGTATTACAGTTTGTTTTTCGAAACTCGAAAATGGGCGTCGACACAGGGCGTGCCAGTAATACTATCCCTAGTGTGACGTCCACTGTACCCAAGATCCCTCACGCGTCTAGGATCCTCAGATTGTTTTTTTCCGCCATACTGGTCGGAAGCATTTTGCGGAGTCCCCTGGCCTTAGCCATACTTTTGCTAAAATATTGATTAATTAACATCCTTCCCCATCCCAACGTCGAACTTCGACACTCGACGCCGGCTGGAGAAGAAATCGACCGTCGGCTGCTGCACGACGGATTTGGGCCTCGGAAGGCCTCTGGCCTCGGCCCGGGCCTTGGAAGGCCTCTGACCTCGGCCCTGCAAGTAGGGAGAGTGGGGGGTTGGACATACTCTACACTCTTGGTATATAGGTACACCTTATACATTTCCTCCACTTACAGCCCGCTGCCTCAAGGTGTGTATGGAGGGTACCCCTTTTCAATTCTGCCCCAAGTGCAATCGCAAATACCCTTGGGTCGACAGGCACGCCACGTGCAATCTCTGCTTGCCGAGGGGCCACCCCGAAGCGAACTGCAGAGTGTGTAGTAGGTTTAAACCTAAGACACTTAAGGACCGTTCTACGAAGCGTTGGGCCCACCACGCCAGGCAGGCGGCCATGGCAGCTGATGGCGCCTTCAGCGATGGCAGCGATGCCGTGCTTTCGGACGGCGTGGGCATTACGGCGTCAAAAGACAGCCGAGCGCAGGTCCCCGACCTCGAAGGTCGTCCGACAGGGCAGCTGTGGGGAAGACCCCCGGTGACACAGGCGCTTCACACACCACCCACACTAAACACACAAAGTCCAACCGAGACTCGACGACGTTGAGTGCTCGGAAAGAGGCACAAACAGAACGGTCCGAATCAGTGTCCTCTGGGCGTTCGAGATCGAGATCGCCGCATGACTCCAGGCAATCATCCACTCTTGCCAAGAGTGCCTCGCTCCCTAGGCTAACGGAAGTCCGATCGTCGGAAGACAAAGACGACTTCCACCCCCCAGGCCGCACTCCAGGAGTCGGAGCCCGCAGACAAGATCGGCACGGCCCCACGTTCGAAGGACAGGGACCCTACCCCCGATCCTCGACGCCAGGCGTCGAAAACCTCCGGAGCTACAAAGGGACAGGGAAAACACTTTTCCACTCACGGGGAGGGGGGAAAACAGCAGAAGAAGCAGCCTCTGCACTCTTCCACACCTGTGAAACACTCCACTCCTCCTAAACAGGCAGACAAGACCAGGTCTGCTGATATTTCAAAGAGCAAATCTACTCAAGATAAATCTCCAAAACTTTCTGAGAGAGTCATTCCCAGTTCCAAAAAATGGTCCAGTGATGACATAGATAGGGTCATGTCAAGGATGTCTTCTTTGGCAGACTTTTACGATAAAAATCCAGACCATTTCCTTTCATATGATCCACAAGGGGCTACACCCTCAGGCTCTAATGATCCTACCCCCCCCCCCCCGAGTAAGAAGCCCCGGTTTGAGACACCGATGAGGTCTACAGACCCCTTCGAGGTACAACCATATTCACGACCATACTCACTATATCAAGGAGAGACTCCCTTTGGTGAGGACCAAGATTTTGGCATGGTAGAAGAGCAAACCGGGACGGGCTACTATGGGGACGATGAGGACCAAGAAGAGGAAGACCCTGAAACCTACAGAGTAGATTCCCCGGTAGAAAAGGAAGCCCCGGTTACCGACTCCCCTGTCGATAACCAACCCCTCCTGAACGAGGTTCTCGCACGTGCAGCAGAACATTTCCATATTGACACCCACGGTGTCCAGGAGGAGAGGGACTTCGCTGAGGAGTTAGTAGGAGAAAGGAGGCCTGTTGCCCAGACATCCCTATCCTCAAGTCTATTCAGCGAAGAATAGACCCGTCCCTGGTGAACCCGAACCTCACCAGAGCAGTCAATCCCAGAGTTGAAAAACTTTTCAGGGCAGCCCAGTCTGACCCTCTCTATATAAGAGGACATCTGAAGCCAGACTCCCTAGTTGTCACTAACACTCGTAAGAGAGCTGTAACACCCAGACAAGGAGAGCAAAAAACTATATGGTTTCGGCAGGAAAGTAGCCTCAACGTCCGCCTATCAAGCAAGGATTGCAAACTCCACCACCCTGTTGGCCAGCTACAACTGCCATCAGTGGGAAGAAGTCACGGCACTCATAGCCTCTGTACCAGACCCCTTAAAGGGCCAGTTAGCTCGGATTTCCGCAGAGGGTAGAGCCGTGTCTGGTTGCATTTTAAAAGCAACCTTTGACGCCGCGGACAACGCAGGCAGATTGATAGCAGAAGGTACTGTTATCAAGAGACATGCGTGGTTACGGCAGGCTGGTTTTAAGGCAGAAACCCAGGCATCATTGTTGGACAAACCGGTGGAAGCCGATCTGTTTGGTAAGGCGGTCGAGGACGCACTGAAGAATGCCAAGGACGAATACGAGACACTCAAGTCCCTTGGTCAGTTAACCAATAAACCCCCTAACCAGAGAGGGAATAGTAATTTTCGTCGCCCACGCGGCCAAAATTCCCAGAGAGGATCTAACTATTCCCAGGGGCAGGGTACACAGTGGAACAACAGCCAACAGTCTACCCAGGGTTACGGCAGGGGTAATGGGAGAGGCCTGGTAAAGGCAGAGGCAGCCCCAGCAAAGGAGGAGGCACGCCTCCACCAAAGCAGTGACGCTCAGTTCAGGGTCCCTTCTCACGCAACCCCAGTAGGGGGACGCATTTCCAACTTCACCCAGGCTTGGGAAGGGATCACATCAGACAGATGGGTGCTGTCAACAGTATCCACAGGGTACTGTATAGAACTACTGCAGCGTCCCCGGAACGATCCTCCACGACAAAGAGCACACTCTTTAGAACATCAGAAGATTCTCCTCGAGGAGATTGCCATACTGCTAGCAAAGGACGCGATAGAACTCGTCCCGGGACACCAGGTAAACAAGGGTATTTATTCAACTTACTTCCTTGTGCCAAAAAAAGATTTGACAATGCGCCCAGTATTGGACTTACGGCCTGCCAACAAGTATGTCAAGCCCCAAAAGTTTCGTATGACTACGCTACAAGAGGTAATCCCCCTCCTAAAAAAGGGGGATTACATGGCAACCTTGGATCTGAAAGATGCCTATTTTCATATTTCCATGTTCCCAGCGCACAGAAGGTACTTGCGATTCAAGGTGGACAGTCGGCACTACCAATTCAAGGTACTGCCCTTCGGGATAGCTTCGGCACCAAGGGTATTCACCAAGGTACTGGCAGTGGCGGCTGCACACCTACGCAGGGAGGCAATCCCGGTGTACCCTTATCTGGACGACTGGCTCATAGCGGGGGAAACCCCAGTAATTTGCAGGACAAACATTCAAAGGACTATCGACCTCCTCCACGAATTAGGCTTCTCAATCAACGAGAAAAAGTCAAGCCTGGTGCCAAGCACCTCCAAACAGTTCCTAGGAGCAATCCTAGATACTCAAGAGGGGTCGACCTTTCCTTCAGAGGAAAGAATTCGGAATATACTACTGCAAATTCCGCAATATCAGTCCGGTCACCAAATAACGGTACGCAAAGCAATGCGTTTACTGGGCATGATGGCGTCATGTATCATCTCCACCACACAGCTCAGGGTCTCTGATCTCCCTCAGTGGCCAAGAACCACATCAACCTGCTAGAGCTTCTGGCAGTATTCAGAGCGCTTCAAGCGTTCGAGCCCCACCTACTAAACCTGTCAGTGCAAATCCGGACGGACAGCACAACAGCCATGTTCTACCTGAACAAGCAAGGAGGGACTCGTTCGTCAAATCTGTCCAAGCTTGCCCAGAAAATATGGATTTGGGCACTCAGACGGAACATCTTCCTGTCATCACAACATGTTCCAGGGAGCTCAATTCCCTAGCGGATGCTCTGAGCAGAGACTCCCTCCCAGAGGAACACGAATGGGTTCTACACAGAGGGGTCGTCGAAGATATCTTCTCTCAGTGGGGTTTGCCCACTATAGACTTATTCGCCACAAGCGAAAGCAGACAATGCCCAGGATTTGCATCCAGGTTCCCCCAACCAGACTCCCAGGGGAACGCCCTGTGGATGAACTGGTCAGGGATGTTTGCGTACACTTTTCCACCAACTCCTCTCATCAGGAAGGTGGTGAACAAGATGGACAGAGAGTCGATGACGCTCGTCCTAGTTGCTCCCATGTGGGCAAGACAACCCTGGTTCCCACACCTACGCAGGATGGCGGTGTGCGAGCCCATCAAACTTTCAGCCTGGTACAACCTACTGTCCCAGCACCAAGGTCAAACAGTGTATCAGCAACCCAACTCAATGAACCTGACAGCATGGCTCCTGAGGTCATAGAGTTTGGACATCTCAATTTACCACAGAGGTGTATGGACATCCTACAGGAATCTAGGAAACCAAACACAAGGCACTGTTACTTTGACAAGTGGAAGAGATTCGTTATCTGGTGCCAGAGTAGACAAATCAACCCAGTTGATTGCACTCCTTCCACTATTGTTACATACATGCTCCACCTGCTAGATGCAGGATTGGTTTTTAACTCACTGAAAGTACACCTGGCAGCCCTGTCGGCATACACCACTTCCCATAACAAGGTCTCGTGGTGGTAAGTACCAGTAGTTAAAGCCTTCATGGAAGGAGTAAAGAGACTTCACCCTCCTATTTCAAACCCACCACCAGGGTGGGACCTTAATGTGGTGCTAAGCTCATGGGGCCCCCTTTCGAGCCCATGCATAAAAGCAGTCTCAAACACCTGACTTATAAAACGGCCTTCTTAGTAGCTATTACTTCTATAAGAAGGGTCAGTGAAATTCAGGCTCTGTCAGTGCAGGATCCCTTCTTTACTGTCCATAAAGACAAACTGGTTTTACGCACACACCCTAGGTTCTCACCTAAGTTTATATCTAAATTCCACGTAAACCAGTTCATCGAGCTTCCGGCTTTCTTCCAGGACCCTCAAAGCTCGGCTGAGGTGAAACTACACACCCTAGATGTGCGTAGGGCGGTCCTCTACTATGTAAATAAAACCAGACCGCTAAGGAAAACAGATCAACTGTTTGTCTCCGTAGCTACAGGCAGAGAGGGGGATCGCGTCTCTAAAGGTGCCATCTCGAAGTGGATTATTAACTGTATCCAGCTGTGTTACTCACTCTCTGAAATAACTCTGCCTTTCACGCCAAGAGCCCACTCTACTAGAGGCATTGGGGCCACTCTGGCTTTCATTGCAAATGTACCCCTTGACACCATTTGCAAAGCAGCTACTTGGAGCTCTATTCACACTTTTACTCAGCATTACTGCATTGACACCCATTCCAAGGCAGATACACAAGTGGGACAAGCGGTTCTAAGACACTTATTTGCTCATGACCCTTCTCACATCCCACCTCCTTCTTCAGGCACTGCTCGCTAATCTATGCACAGCATGTGATCTAAGCAGATTCCACAAGCCTCAGAAGGGATACATTACTCACCGTAATCGTATTTCTGATGCTTGTATCTGCTTAGATTCACATGCGACCCACCCTTCCTCCCCTCTGAGAGAAGGCGCATGGTTGCTTGCAGTCTTACCTTTCTATCTATCTGCTTGGATTATCTGTACTCACGCTACTCCTCATGCTACCTCATGTCAGAAAAAATACCATCTGAGGATCCTAGATGCGTGAGGGATCTTGGGTACAGTGGACGTCACACTAGGGATAGTATTACTGGCACGCCCTGTGTCGACGCCCATTTTCGAGTTTCGAAAAACAAACTGTAATACTCCGCAGCTTCCACTAGATGTCGGCCTATGCACAGCATGTGAATCTAAGCAGATACAAGCATCAGAAATACGATTACGGTGAGTAATGTATCCTATATATATAGGATACATTACTATATATATATATATATATATATATATATATATATATATATATATATATATATATATATATGAAAGGGGGCGAGTCTACACCTTTGCCCGCCGATTCGACCATTTAAGAAAAAAACACATCAAGTCAAAATACACAAAAGAAATCCGGAACATCACCCCAACCACAAGCGATGCAGCCTCTAGCTCTGACGTAGATTCCACTGCAAGCGAGTGACAACCAGCCCAAAAAAACACATTTTTAGACGAAATGAGAATGTTGGGACTAGATGGACGCAACCACACCAAAAAGGCTTCAGGAAGAGGCAAGGGAAAAGCACGAGGACGTGGAGGCAAAGGAAAACCCGGAGGGGGCAAAGGAGTAAGCAGCACAGAGTCGGATGGGAACATAAGAACTCGCTCTGGCAAGAAGAACACAGAATGAGCGATACAAACAGATAACAGTATCATTAATTTGTCCAGACATCAATTGTCCGAGGAACAAATTAAAGTACTTAAACATGGATTTAACTTCTGTCCAACGGCCAGCTATGATTATGCTGAAACGAGAGTAAACTTTTACAAATACATGCGGAAGATAAGACTTAAGAAATTTTTCATCATGAATCCACCAAAAGAAAAATCTGGTAAGCGACCACAAGGCAAAACAACAGTGCCCATTGAAGACCTGGAAGGGTTACTAGATTTGGCTCAATTGGAATTAATGGCACAAACCAATGAAAATGAAACCGAAGCAACATTGAAAATGCTTGACATTGACACAGATTGGTCAATTAGTAGCAATCTGGAATAGAAATCCAAATTTAACCCTACGTTTCAACCAGGGGGGCCCCTAGAGGCATTTCAGGATTTGGTAATTCATGACCTCAAAAAAGGTAGGTTGAAGAAACACATAAAATCAAATCTATCACTTAAAGAAAAACAGATCCTACATGAATTACAGAATATAAAGGATATTGTAATCAAAGCCTCCGATAAAGGAACCAATATATTAATTCAGAGCAGAGACGACTATATCAAGGAAGCTTAACGACAACTACAAGATTCCAGTTGCTACGAAGAATTGGCCATTAATCCTTCTGAACAAATCACGATGAAAGTAAAGGGTTTACTCGATAAATGGCTTGACCTAGATATCCTTACCGATGAAGATTGCAATTTCCTATTTAACAAATACCCCACAATACCAACGATTTACTTCCTGCCAAAGGTGCACAAAAATCCTTCACATCCACCTGGTAAACCCATTGTCACACTAAACGGCGCAGCTTTGGAAAACATGTCCAAGTATATTGATCAGACCCTCCTGCCATTGGTATTCACCCTACCATCATACCGAGACACAAATGATTTCCTTAGTAAAATCAATGGAATCACATGGGAGGAGGACTACATGTTTGCAACACTTGACATAGTGTCATTATACACATCAATCAGACAATGCGATGGAAAAGTCGCGTGCAAACATTTCTTGGACAGCAGATCATTGAACTACCTTTCGCATGGCCAGATGATTATGGAAATGATAGACGTATGTTTAACCAACAATGTCTTTCTATTCAATAATACATTCTATAATCAGCTATGGGAACTAGCTTTGCTCCATCCTGCGCAAAGTTGACAATGGGTTGGTGGGAAAAAACAATAGCATGGACTGAAATCAACAGTAAATACACCGACCAGGTGGTTCTTTGGCTAAGATTTATTGATAATCTTTTTATCCTATGGAAAGGAGATGATAAAGACTGGTCTGACTTTCTGAAAACTTTGAACATCAACAATGTGAACTTAGACTTCACAGAAACACATAGTCAGGAGTCAATCATATTACTTGATGTGGTAGTAAAAGTAAATCAACATGAAATAATTACTGAACTCCATTGGAAACAGACAAGCTCCAATATGCCGCTGTTAGCAAGCAGCAACCATCCTACTGCTTAGAAGTGGAGTATTCCATATGGCGAGTTTGTTAGAATTCGACTAAACTGTTCAAATCTGGACTGCTTCGATAAAGAATGTAGACTAACTGCAACAAACTGTAAGAAACAAAGATATCCAAAAGCCATATTGGAAAGAGCATATCTAAAGGCTCCAAATCTGAATCGTACAGAATTACTTTCAACAAATCGAGCTTGTGAAGAAACTGATTAAGAAAACGCTATTCGGCTCATCTTAACGTATGGCACACATTCCGGTGCCATACGCAAAATACTCCAGCGACATTGGAATGTGCTACGTTCGGACGAAGTTCTGGCATCACACCTAGGAGAAAGGATTAATATCACGTATAGAAAGTCTTGTTCCATTAAAGATCTACTTGTTAGCAGCTATATGCCACCTGTAACTAAAACAACAAATACCGGTACATGGCTAACCGGAAACGGAAATGGTTTCTTTAAGTGCTCAAAGTGTAAAGCCTGCCAATATGCCATGAACAGTGCCACCTACAGTATTGGGTCCAGTATTGGGTCAGACGGTGGAATTAAAAGCAAGAATTACATGCAACACGGAATTTGTAGTATATGCCCTGATGTGCTTGTGCAAGTTATGGCACATTGGAAGCACTATTGGAAAGTTAAAATTGAAAATTCTCCAGCACATGAGAGTAATTAAGAACTTCGATGTTGCATATCCAATGGCAGTACACTTTAAAGAAGCCCATGGAGGCAAAATTGAAAGTTTCAGATTCTTCGGTGTACATCATGTGAAAGAAAACCCCAGAGGGGGTAACCGAGAATTGGAACTTCGACAAATGGAAACTAGATTTATTCTAGATTTTGAAACAAAAAAGCCAAAAGGGACACAATTTGGATGAAGAATTGTACATGTTTTTAGGAACTTAAAATTGACATACAAGTCTGAAGCAAGTGTGGCTGTTTCTAACATCTTTTTTTCCCCAACAGGTCTCTATTTGCATCAACATATAGCATGGCTCAGAATTATCAAAAAAGCAAACTAAAAAGGAAAAAAGTGTGTTCTATCATCAAATAGCAAATTGATGCTGATGTAATTGTAGGAATTTTTGTTTACAGTCTGGTTGTGGTTTCATTTCAGAACTTACAAAAAGGGCAGGTGCCATATTTTGTTTTTATTGGTGATTAGGTAGTAAAGCACAGTCTCGTGGGGATTCCTTATCTTGAATCCTTTAGTGTTGCGTAAAAAAGAGTCATGACATACATCCATGTGTTGGAGAAATGCAATACTGGTGATAGTTGGGATCCCGAGTATAAATATAAGACCATGGTCTAAATTTTAAGGCAAACTTACTCTGTTCTAGAAGATATTTGCTATAGATAGTCACCAATGACACAGAGTATCCCATCTGAACACAAACCTTTAATGCAGTGACAATGATTATGCATGATGCATTGTATGATATATAATTTAAAAGAAGGCACTAAGCACCTTTATATTCAAGAAAGAACAAATATTGGCAGCTATGTTTTTATATTTATGCACTTAGCACTTTAAAATTGTAAGCGGAATAGGAATTGCTGCTATGTTTTTACCAACAAATTAAGCACCTTTTTATGCACTATGCACTTTATCAAGGAAATAGCGATTGTCGCTGTTATGGTTCTGATGCACTAAGCACCTTATAATTTTAATGAAAACAAGAACAGTATTGTTTTTTTCAAAAAATGCATTAAGCACTTTATGATCATAATATCGCAAAAACTGCCGTTTTGGTTTTATTTATGAGTAACGCATTTCTCAAGTGCTAAATATTTTTATTGATTGTACAATAATTATTGTAGTCATGGCTTTGATGTATTTTAGCAACACACAAGTAATTGTCCTTTTCTGTAAAACCGTATTTTCCATACAGGAAAATAGCCTCTGAAAATGGCTAATCATATTTGCCAGTGAGAAAATATGCCATAATTAAACGAAGGACGTCATTTAGGGGTCGCCAGAGGTCGCAACTGTGCCCTCTGAGGTCTCCCTTGCGACCTCTAAAAAAAAAAAAAAAGTTTTTCTTTCTTGTTCAGGCCCCTTAAAAAAATATTAAGAAAAATAATAACAGGAGTGCCACAAATCTAACACTTTCAGCACTGACCCTAAATAAGAAAGAATAGGAATACCAAATAATGTGTCTTTCTGGAATTCTATACAATAATTGCTAGGCTCATTAAAGGTTTATTTCAGGCACACTTCAGGGGGTGAGTCATTGATTTAGTCTGTTCTTAAGCACCTCAATTCAGCCTTTCATCCTTCTGAGGTCGATAAATGAGTACCAACATTGGTTGGTTGATATTGGGCGTATATTTTTTCTATATAAAGCGCTCAAGTGTAAGTGCTATATAATAACACATCATTATCATTTGGTCATGGACGTCTGCTTGCATTCACAGTAATTTGGGAATATGGGCCTATACACACTGATCTTAACGATAGAAATGGCGATCCATTCTTGTATGAAATGTACATTATAGTGATATCATAACCATATTTTTTGTAGTGTACAATGCTATGTGATGCCACTTCCTGTTTTGTCAAGGGGCTAAAGGTTGTGTTCCATCGCTACCCGCGATATCACTTCGGGGTGGGGTCAAATGACATCACTTCCTGTGATGTCATCAGGGGGTCAAGGGTTGTGTGATGTCACTTCCGCTACCCCTGGCATTTTGGTGAAATGACGTTCCTGAATT
The DNA here is from genome assembly GCF_040938575.1 of Ambystoma mexicanum. Lineage (NCBI taxonomy): Eukaryota > Metazoa > Chordata > Amphibia > Caudata > Ambystomatidae > Ambystoma > Ambystoma mexicanum. The sequence goes on along the minus strand of NC_090928.1, from coordinate 636,063,723 downwards.
AAACTCCTACAAGCATACCAGTATTGGTTTGAAAAGTGGCTCAAAATGGCCGCCATGGTATTCGTGTGTAGAACGTGGAGAACAGAGGAAATAGACATAGGACAATCACAGAGTGGAAACCATAGAGACTAACAATGTGAAAGAGTATATGTATCACCCCAGTGTTTGAAACATTTGTATGTGAACAAGCAGCGAGCATGCTGCGAAACGCGTCATACGAGCGTTCTCCTTTTATAACAATTATTTAATGGTTTAATAATTAAATAAAATTTTGGATATTACAAGAGAAAAACAACTGAGTCAGGCTGGTTTCTTGAAGCTTCAGCGCAGCACAGACATGCGGATCGATTGGAGTGCAGATCCTCCTTTGGGGCGCCGGAGGTCTGGCTGTTGTCCCCTTTGTTCAAATATATATTTCTCCAGGACTTGGCTGGACCGCCAGTCAGTGAGGAGCACGCTCCTTTCAGTAAAATAAATACTCAGTCCAGTTCTTCGAATTCCATAAACATTTCTTCTTTATTTGATCATAATAGATCACGCATCATAGCTCCATGACATATAGCCGCCATCAATCCCGGCTCTCCCAAACAAAAACAGTTGACGTGTTTCGCGGCACCACTTGCCGCTTGATCACAACACTGTGTCTCTGACACCATCTTGTTTTAAGGTTACGGGCAGCATGGTAGTGGACATGGAACGGGGTCATGACAATGGACATTGAAAAGGGACTCATACCCCATGTGAAACTTGACGGCCATCTTATAATAGGCTTAATACCTAAAATGCATTCACACTGGGTAACATACTGCCCTTGGTATAGTAGTCCAAGTGGGCCATCATGATAGCGAGTGTTTCAGTGCATTGGTTCTTTTCTTGTTTTTTTTTTAAAATGCTGTCACCGTTTCAATTCAAATAACTACCATTGTTACTTGTACAAATCGGCCTTCAATGTTTTCCATATTACATCATTTCCGAAGTGTGAAATGTGATACTCACAATGCATGAAGTGCTTAGTGCATAAAAACAAATTCAACAATTACTTCACCTTAAAGTGCATAGTGCTAGCAGCATAGATTTTCTAAACCAATAATTTGGTTATTACTTAGCAGCATCTTGCTGTAAAGTGCATAGTACGTTCAGCATGAATATATATATATGCTAATGCTACTGACATTCAACTGCTGTATAAAAGTATCAGTTTACTTAGGTCTACTCAGTTATTCATGTTTTTCCTGGACAGGTTAAGCTGGCCGCTTAGTCCTAAATGTGGAACCAATGACAGCAGGGGATGCCTCTTTAGTCTAATGTATTTAATTTATTTTCTACTGTGTACTATGGTATCATTAGTGATGCGCAGTATGTGTCCCAAAACAGTGGATGAATTATATACAGTGACTTTCCAAAGGGGTAACTCCCGACTTGACTGAGAAGTCAGAACCCTTTCTCGATTTCACAGAATAAGATCCAGGTCCTCTGTCCAGTCACCAATAATGAGATTGTCTCAGCTAGTTTGTAAGCGTGATGCACTCTCTTGGGCTCCAAGATTCATTGAGGATTTCAGCAGCTGCAAAAACCATCAATAGCCACTAGCCCTGGACACACTATCACTGTGGTTCTTGTATGGAGACAGTGCATGGCAACAGGTATCTGAAAAGGGTTTTATGGAGGGCTGGCTATCCAGGAAGGACCACCAAGATAAATCTGGTAGTACTGTATGCTGTGTACTACCAAGTAGAGGGAGAGAAAGGTTTTGCACTCTAGAACCCATCAGTCCAAAGCACAGTCAAGGTCTCCTGCTGGCACGCTTGGACAAGCTGTTTGCTTAGTTGGGAGCCAAAAGGGTGCATATTTAGAGAGCAGCAAAGTTTCACAAACACTCGAAATATCAAACAGTCCAGCCTCCGATATCTGTAATCTGTGAAATGTTTTGAGGGCCAATTTGCAACTTTATTAGAGAGGCTGGGGCGTAATTTAGTATGTGAAAGATGCTCTGATATTGCTAAAGAATCTTCCAATCTTCTTATTGTTCGTATATGCTTGCTCAACACCCCCAACAAAGACCACATGAACTAATGTTTTTTGTATTTTTTGTATTTGTTATATGGTTTGCAATAAACCTGAAACACAATATGACAGATAAACATAACTATTACAATTGATTAAACAGTTTCAATTATTTGCTCTAAAAAGTACTAATATCTAATAACACTTCATAATATGCTTACAAATTACAATTTTATGTTATACTCGATCTACTTGGTTTATAATTTTATTGTCCTCATGAATAAAACAAGCTATACAATTATTTTTTTTTAGAACCCATCGATAAAACCTTTGCCACGCTATATTATCATGTTTGTTTGTACCTAAGAACAGCAAGGTCTATAGAGTTTCAGCAGGATCAACAGTTACGTCAGACATAAAATTCAAGAGCCCGTGTTCTCCTAGCCAATCCACCTTCTAGGCACTCTGTAGCCAAGTGTTTCCACGACTCGTTACATTTACAGAAACAACACAATGTGTCTTCACAGTGAATACATCGCCTATGGACTACACCATCTAAAGCATTTAATATATTAAACTTGAATCTCATGTATGTTAATCTAACCCTACGGTACAGAAATAAATGAAGATATCCTGCCAGCTTGTTAAATTGTACATTTACTTGTTTATAGTGGCCGTACGTGTTGTATTTCCCCAACAGTCTCGTATTGGTTGGTCCAGTCCCACAATGTGACCTTTTCATTTGATCAAATTTGGATTAGTTGCTAATTCTTCAATAGAGGTCCCAATGTTATCCATTTCTGTTAGGCATATGGGGAGTATAGGTGAGTAAGGGCTCATGATGTTACCTGCTGAAATGGTTCTACCTAGATCTTCAAATAAGGATTGCTTATTCGGACATAACATCTTGTTTAGTACCATTAGATTTTTATAGTTGATAATAGAGTCCAAAGATGACAATCCAACTTCGATTCTTAATAAAACCATTGGAAAGGATGCTGAAAGCCGAAGACGACGCTTCCCAAAAACACCTTTCAAATTACTGTTTTTTGGAAATATTTAATACCTTTTAGTCCATATGTCAACATTGGTACACTTTTGCCCTTGTAATAATCCAGGAGTGGTCATAATGTATAACCACAAAATGTAAGATCTGTTTTGCATATTTTGTGCCACTAGGTGAACCAATTTCCCCTCTAATCTGTCTAGAATTGTTGCGCCGGACCTTCTAGTAGCCTATAGTGGAAAACCCAAGTATACTATGTGATCCACAACCCTCAAGGGAACACCCCCTAGATACCATTTATGTTTACTTTTCCTTCTACCTTTGCCACAAGGAATTACAGATGATTTAAAGGCCTTTATTCTTAATCCATTATAGTCTAAATATTTCCCTAATGCGGATAAAGATCTAGACAGCCCAATATGAGGCCCGTCAAATAGCATTTGGTCATCTGCAAATGAATTAATGAAGGTGAAAAAGCCAAGTACTTTGTACAAAGTACATTTCTGTAAGGAATGTGTTGCAAAAGGTCAGCATTTTTCTGCTATGTAGTTTATGGAAAAAAGTCTTCACGGTTTCAAAAATAGTATGTGTAAAAATGGTTGTATTCCATCGGTTGCTGGAAAGCGGCCACATGGCGATCTGTCTGATATATGAAACACTTTAATACCAATTAGATGTATATTAAAATGTCAGAAGACTGTGACATACTTAACCTATACCCAAGCCGCTTTTTTTCTTTTTTATTAGTCTTTGCAATTCAGCCGATTTTAATCTTTAATTGTTGGGTTTTTAACCAAGTACTTTAACCAATGGAGAAGCATATCATATTTTTTAGCAAAACAAATCTCATAAGGAAATAATCAAATGCAAAGTTGCAACCATGCTTTTATGTAAATATCTGTGTACTTTCATGTTTTTAGCAGACTTTGCAGAGATCATGGTGTTGACAACTATGTTCTCCTATTCTGCAGCTGAACCCAAGTGATTTGGATGTGCCCAAATATTGTATAGTTGACCTTGAATAGGTGACACAAACATTGACTGACCGGATACTCTTCTGTTTCAGGGTGGTACGCTCACACAATATGAAGGAAAACTCAGGCTGGTAGAAATTGCACAAGTACCAAAACAACATGTTGATGAGTTCAAGTCTGTCTCAAAATTTAAAATTTTCAACACCAACAATTTGTGGATTTCGTTGAAGGCAATTAAAAGGCTACAAGAACAAAATGCAATTGATATGGAAATCATTGTTAACCCTAAGGTAAGGTTGTCAAATGTGATATTTAAAAAAATATATTGTTCATCATGATAGGTAAACAGTACCAATTGACATATTTTGGGAGTTAATTCTCTTCATTGAAACTTTACTTGTTTTGAAAAGTGGTGCAAAAAGATTAATCCTTTTTCTAAAATGTCTTTGGTGCTTGTCATCAGTCCTCAAGGCTTGGTGCATTAGGTCATTCCAAATTGCTTCTATGACTAGTCATGAGATACATTTTCTTGCACTATATTTGAATTGGTTTTATTTACATACTGATTGGTTAGTATGAACTTCTTACCTGTTGAAGCCACCAAGGACTCTCAGCCAGTATTGATATTTTATTTAACGCTTGTTAACTAGTAACGAGACAAAATGGGCCTTGGTGTATCTGGTTAAGGGAACGTTCCAGGTTTGTGTTGCTCTACAAAATGAGTAGTTATCTGTTGGCTTCAAACCATCAGACAGGGAGTTCTGCAGACTGGACACCTGAACAGAAAATAAACCTCATCCCAAAAAGCAAGGGAAACCTAGAAGCCTGAAGAGACCTGTCTGAGAGCAGGTGCGGAGTTGCCTTCGGGTCCCAAAAACCATGAGGGAACTCTGTGTGAAATGCCAGGTAGGCTATGTACATCACCTCAAATGTAATCTTATCAACAGAAACCAGTGCAAATATTGGATGGCATGGGGAGGGATATTTGCCCAAGTCGTTGTGTTAAATACTTTCCTTTGTTGCTTGTTGGGAAGTTCCTTTGTGGCAGGTCTTAATAAACCAACTTGTCACAAGTCCACCTCAAATAGGAAAGCATTCACCCAAATGAAAAGTACAAATACAGCAAGGTCTTTTTAAAGCAGTCAATATAGTAAAGGCGACTCGTGGTCACCTAGCTAACCTGACCTTGAGGCAAGATAATGTGGCAAGCCTTAAGTTAATATTTTGTCATGGGGATCTGGCATGGGCCAAGAGGCTGGCAAGAATTCTGCACTTCTTTGGTCTCATGTTAGAAAAACATCACCTTAGATCCCTCTGAGATTTTATTTCATTGTATTACTGGTTATCTAGGCCACCCCAGCTTTCATGAAACTGCTCAACACCATGGCCACAGCACTCATGACCCATCTGCATGGATGAGGACCGGATCTGTCATCAGGATACAGAGAGACTAGCATGCAAGAAGATTTTATAAGCACAGCCATTGGCCGCCTAAAAGATGTTAAATACAAGTGGTGACTGATCTGGTCCCCATTTCACATTGTTTTCCAGACTCTAAAAAGGGTGAATCCATCACCATCTTTGATCATCTGATTAGGAAGGACTGCTCCCCGATTATGGCTCTGTGCAGATGACCCACCAGGGTAGTGTGTTCAAAGTGGTGGATGCCACCAACAGGTCACGCGGAACAGGACACTGACACCCCTTGAACCCTCTATATTCCATAGATGCTCAAGCTATAAAAACCAGGATAGGTGGTTGGAATACTGGTTACTGATTTTTTCAACCCGACATCCCTACAAGCTTTGCCTGCCTGCCTGTTCGTCAGACAGAGGACTTTTTTCACACATGGTTTCGGGATTTCCAGCCCTCCGATACTATGCAACAGGTCCTAGCATTCAGTGATTTGCTAGTAATACAAAGCACATACATTGTGTATTCAATATTACCATGGAGGAAAACGTGTTATTTCTGTCACAAAAGCATGTTACCATTGCACTCCTGTTTGGCTCCCTCCATGCTCCATGTTTGGAAATGCATGCATTAATGCCATTACTATTTTGCCCTTTCTTTCCCATACCTGACCTTGCACCCATATGCATTCTGGATGTGCCTTTCCTTGGGAGTTTTTTATTTTTTAATCCAGCATCAATTACTTGTTGGGATTGTGCTACAGCCGCATTTTCCTATGGCTTCACAGTGCAGTGCCAGGTTCGCTTAATAGTTTTGTTTTTCATCCTCCAAGGGCCTTTCGCCATCAGTGACTTACCTCTATGACCAGTTCATGTACAAGAGGCTTTGTTTTAAAAATCTATCTGTATCAAACACCAGTACCTGACCAAAACGGTCCACATAGCCTGCCTTTGATTGCCCTTTATTATCTTTTTGTTCAGAGATCGCTGGATGTCCCCCTTGTAACATGAAATACAGTGCATGTGAGTGTTCAATGTGATGGGAACATGTGACTAGTTGATAGGAAAGATTCTGGAGTCTATTTTTATTGCTTGCTTAACACTTGCCTCAGGTATTGTAGACAATGCAACCTCCTCTGTGCTCAGAGGCCCTTCTTCTGAGTTTGAATGACCCACGTCATTGTTTAAGGTTTTTGGCTGTCACGTAGCATGGGCACCATAGGAGTAGCAAATATCCAGACCTGCAGGCTAAAGGCCTTGCGTAAACATGGAAACAATGATGCAGGAACCTTAATAACAAGCCAGAGGGAAAGTCCAGGATCATGATCTATAGAGGTCGTGCAGGGACTGTAGTTTGTGTATGCACACCTTAATATAGAAAGTTTCGATTTACACCCTGAAAAAGAGGTTTCATTTGGTACATTCAGTTGTCACCAGTGAAATTACTGAAGATTATTTCACACCACGTTTTACTGAGAATCAACAAAACATTAATCTGAAACCACAGGTGCATCAAGATTAGCCATTAGTTTTGCCAAAAGGTGCATACCGCCACCATCTAAGTAACATTGCCCACATTGACTACTCTTTGTTTTTTTTTTTTTTTGATATCACATTTTATTGGTTTTATAGCATACAACCACTGGTCCTTCCGAGGCCAGAATTTAAAACGACAACACTTAAAACTAATAATAATAACGTTGGATGGAAAACACACTCAGATGGATCACATACCGTATACGTATACAATATACAGTGTAATAGTATCTTGTTCTATAACAGGTTTTCTGTAGCAATGTCCATATCCCTTATCCTATGGTGTTATGGTATTAAAGGTTCAGGAGTTCACACCGTGTCTTCCCAGCGTTGCCATATCTTATCTGCTTTTTCAGGACAACCTCTGGCCCTGTAAACCCTCCTTTCTATTGCAATGCAAATGTGTACGTCCGTAATCCACTGGTTTACCTGCGGCGGTTCCGCTGCCCCCCATAGCCGTGCTATGTTTCTTTTGATTATCGCTGTTGTAGTCATGAGGCAGAGCTTTTCATATTTTGACATATCTATCTCACTGTCTACTCCTATTAACAAGTTTGGGATCTCTGGGGATCGTCTGGTTCAGGACCCTTGATAAGACATTGCAACATTGCTGCCAGTAATGGCTGATTACTGGGCACTTCCATAGTATGTGAAAGAAAGTTCCTTCTTCCCCCCCGGCAGCGTAGACAGTTAGGTTAAGCTATTTTACCCCAGTGGTACAAGGCTACACTCGGGTAGAAGATTCTGTATAATATCTTCAGTTGTACTAGGCGTAGCCTGGCAGATATGGTGACTTCACAGGGGTACATTAGGACCTGGACCCAGTCCTCTGACATGATCTCTCCCACTTCAGTTTCCCATTTTGACTTTAATCGTACCAGTTCTGGTGTGGCAAAGGAGGTGATAACACTGTACATAACTGTGGGGACTTTAGCCTGAATAGGCTCTATAACTATGTTCCGTTCCAATGGGGTACAGTCTGACATGTCAGAGAGGGTAGGGAGGTGCTGTTGTAGAGCATGTCGGAGCTGTGTGTAGTGGTATCTCTCTCTCTCATGGAGGTTGAAGGTCAGGATTAGTTCATCAAAGGGTCTGATAGTTCCTTCTACTATAATGTCTCTCACCTTTTCTATGCCATGCCTCGTCCACACTGGCCATTTCGTTAGTTTAGTCACTTCGGGGAGATTCCTATTATTCCATAGTGGTTGTAGTGGAGTGACTTTGTCCCCCCAGCCTATAAAGGTATGTGACTCTGCCCAGATACGGGGCGTTTGCGATGTCATGTCTCGAGAGGATGATCTGGGTGTTGCAGCATATAACTCTATGGGGGGGTGATGCTCTCACATGTGGTAATCTTGATTTGATGTGTAGTGTGTCATTTATCACCGACATATGGCTGGCCCAGTAGTATGTCTGTAGCCTCGGTAGACCAATGCCGCTTTCCCATATAGACCTTTGTAGTGTTTGGAGGGCTATTCTCAGGTGCCCGCCGCCTCACAGGAGTTGCCTGAGTACACAATCTATTTCTTGGAACGTCTTCGTTGGTATGTGCAATGGAGCATTCTGTAGTATGTACAAGTAGCGGGGAAGTGTTAAAATTTTAAACAGTGCAGCCTGCCCTAAGAGGGTCAGGGGTAAAGACATCCAGTACTGCACATCTCTTGTGAATCGTTCTGTGTTGGGTCGTAGGTTATTGAATGTATAGTCATTAAGGTTTCTTGTGATCCGGATGCCCAGATATCGAAAGTCTTCATGGGCAACTCTATATGGGCAGGACTCGGGGGTCTCAGCACCTAGTTGGTTTAGTGCAAATAGTATGGATTTGGACCAATTCACCTTCAAGCCACTAAAGGCTCCATATCTTTGTAGCAGCTGTGTTACCACTGGGCATGCTGTTTTGGGGTCCCGCAGGTATATCAGTAAGTCATCTGCGTATAGTGAGACTCTGTCTTCCCACCCTGGCCCTCCGGGTATGCCTTTCCAAGTGCATGTGTCTCTCAGCCACTGGGCCAACGGCTCCATGGCCAGTGCGAAGAGGAGGGCTGATAGTGGGCAGCCTTGCCCTGTCCCCTTCCCCAGGGCAAAAGATTGTGACGTCCAGCTATTTACCCTGACTTCGGCCATCGGTGCATTGTACAGCATTTGGATCCAGGATAAAAATCGTTTGCCGATCCCCATTTCACGCATGATCGCCCAGAGTGCCTCCCAATGGACTGAGTTGAATGCTTTCTCGAAATCTATTGCGAGTACTCCTACGGGGGTGTTCAGGGTCTGGGCGTATTCAATGGCTAGGTGTTGTCTTCATATGTTCATTCTTGTAGATCTATCGGGCATGAAGCCACATTGATCTGGGTGTATGAAGGATGTTATGACTTGTTGTAGATGTGTTGCTAACAGTTTCGCCAATATTTACGTCTCGCTGTTGATTATAGATATTGGTCTGTATGAGCTACATTTATCTGGAGGTTTGTCTGCTTTAGGTATTACAATTATTGTTGCCTTCCTTAAATCTGCTGGTAGTCTCCCCTTGGCTTGGGCCTGTTGGTACATTTTGAGTAGATGCGGGGCCAGCTCATTCCCGCCTATCTTTTTCCAGGTTTCTATGGGAAAGCCATTTGGTCCAGGTGTCTTCCCGTATTGGAGCTGCATCATGGCTGCTATTACCTCATCTTCTGTGATTTCCATTTCTAGCCCAGCAACTTGTTCAGCGTTTAGAGAGGGAAGGGTGATCTCTTACAATATGGAGACTTCAGCGGGAGCTTCAGATGCCCTGTATAGCCTTTCATAATATTTTGCAAACTCCTCTGCGATAATTGCGTCTGTTAGTCGTGATTCAGCATTTAGGGGTGTGATCGCTCTTACTTGATTGTGTCCCTCATCTCTATGCTCATGCCACGCTAGCATCTTCCCGGCTTTATCGGCCGTTTCAAAAATTCTGGCTCTCATCGCCCTGTGTGCCTGTTTGGCATTGTCCAATGCAATGTTTTGTAACTTTTTTTGAACCAGGATCAAAGCTCTGTTTGTGTCGGGACTATCCTGGATTAGATGTGTCCCCTCTGCCAGTTTAACATTTGCCTCTGTCTCTCAATGATTCCAGGTGTGCTTTCCTTTGTGCCGCAGTCCAGGAGATGATCTCCCTGTGAATCACAGGTTTGTAGGCTTCCCATAGGGTAATAGGGGAGTCTACCATTCCCTCATTTAGCTCGAAGTATGTTGTGCTGGCGTTTTGTAGACGTTCTATCAATTCCGGGGAGCCTAGATGGTAATTATTCAGTCTCCATACCGGTGGCGGGGATGGTTTATACGTCGTGATTGACATAAGCAGGGGGGAGTGATCCGAGATGCCTCTTGGGAGGTACTCTGCCTGTGTCACCGTGTGTATCATTAGTGCTGGTATACAGAAGTAGACTAGGCATGACAATGATGCGTGTACCCCAGAGTGATAGGAGTATTCCTTTTCCCCAGGATGTAGGTCCCACCACACATCCCTAATACCAAAAGCTTCGACAAATGTGGCTAGGTTAGTTCGGCAATTAGGGTCCCTACTGCATAGGTGTGTGCGATCTTGTATGTTTTCCATTACATCGTTGAAGTCTCCCCCCAGGATTAAGATATCTGAGTGTCATTAATCATCAAAGGCGTGATGTCTTCTATTAGCATGGCTTGCAGTGTGGGTGGGGCATAGATCACCAATAGGGAGATTGTTTTGTTCCAGAGTGTACCTGTGACATAGTGAATCTGCCCCCAGTGTCCTGTGTTGCTTCTGTAAGGGTAAAAGGAAGCCTTTTGTTTATCAGTATTATTACTCCTCTGGCTCCCATCGTGAAGCCTGCCTGTATTGCTGTACGGTAGTTGGCGCGTTTGAATAGTGCATTGGTCGTTCCTGATAGGTGGGTTTCAGTTAGGAAGGCTATGTCTGGGCTGTGCCTATTCAGGAACTGTCGCACTAGTCGTCTTTTCAGACTGTTTCCTAGATCATTCACATTCCAGGTAAGGAGCTTCAAAGCTCGAGTCTTAGTGTCTTGCGGAGTCATTTAGGCCTTCGTGACTGTAGGTAACAACAACGCTCTCCGGGATAGGGGCGCTGCTTTCATTCGCAGGGAGCAATGGCCTGCATGTTAACAAATTTGTAACTGAAGGGACAGCCCTAAAATCGGGCAGGAACTAATGGGCTGGAAAAACAAGATGTATATACAATGAATGTTCCTGCCCTCTCTAATTCAATACTGCAATAATTTAGAGCAGTGTATTTTTTAAACCTTCCGAAAAACACCATGCATAAGTATTGAATCCTAATTACGTGGTGATGAAACAACCATTAACAATGTTTGGTTTTTTATGGTAGCCTCTTTATTGTTTTTGTGGCTAGTCTTTTTAATTATATTCTTAAAACAAGAAAAGAAACAGATGTTCAGATAAAACAAGGTGGCACAGGGGATCACCTTGATTTTAGCTTGACACAACTTAGTTAATAACAAATCAACAACTGTGCATATGTAGAAAAGTAAAGAAATAATGAATAAAACAAAGGAAAAACTTGGAAACCTGTGCAGGTCTTTTCTGGTCTGTACTAACAATATGCTATGATTATTTATTAGGCTAAGGGTGAACACAGTATTGCTTCATAGAGTCCACCATTCCATAGGTTCAAAGCTATAACATATTGGATTCAATTACTGTTTTTCTCAATACATTTAAACAGAACAATAAATTCAGAAAAGCACAGAATTCAAACAATTATATTTGCTCATATAACCGTGGTTAGAAAATCAGGATGTCTAGAGAGACTGGTCCGACGTCTATTAAAGAATGGAGGGGATTTAGTGTGGTCCTAACAAGGTGGTCTGCAGTCAATTTTCCACAAGGATCACTGACGTTTCGATTGTTTACATTCACAATCTTCTTCTGGGGCCTTATATATGTAGGTCTCCCTATAGATAGACAAAGAAAAAGGTATCCACTTAGAAGAGAGTACCAAGTGTTTCTGTTAAAAATACAAGTGAAAGGATATAAAAACTTCATATTGCTGTTGCTACAATAAAGAAGTGAAGGGCTGTGGGCCCTTAGAGTTCAGAAACTGACCTTTCCTAGGAGCTTCCTGGAACCTCCTGTGGTTCCCCGGTTCTGTGGAAATGGTAATTTGTAGGCTGTGCATAAGTGTCACAGTCTGGGCGGGCTGGAAAAGAAGTTCAAACCATAGCCTGGGGGTGAGGGTCCATTGTGGCGGCCCTGTAGAAGAGTAGAAACAAAGGCAAGGCGGAGTTGTGTGAAAAAGTGGCTGAGCCATATGTCAAGTGTTTGCTGTGGTCTTGGGTGCCTATGAGGAAGATAGGATTCCTTTCTTTAGCGGAAGTTACAGAGAGGCTGTAGTGGGACTCAAAAGGGGAGCTCACCTGTATTAAATTTGGTTAAAATGCGGCTCGAGCTTCTCCTCCGTGTGCAAGTTGTCCGGTGAGGAGTAGTTATTGAATGCGAGAGGACGCTGCTCGTTATGCGTCTAAGTAGAGCCAGCGCGTCTGTATAGTGTCTCCGCTGTCGCGCATGCGTAAGACAGGGCAGGCTAGTGTCTGCGATGTGGGCGCGCGTGCTGAATAGTGTCTCAGCTGGCGCGCATGCGTGAGGCTGGTCCGTGTAGTGTCTGTGGAGTGCGCGCGCGTGCTGTAGTGCAGAGGGCAGGGCATGCAAGTGTGTCACGGTGCTGCAGCCGCTGCCCTGCAATGAAGGAGCACCGCTTCGGATGGCTGTGTAACTGTGCCCTCGGGCCTGATTCGCAAATTGTTATTGTGTCACATGTGGATGTGTGAGGGGGAGACGGCAATATTATCTGAAGAGCGGTGAGTGCTCACTACATGTAGGGCTGTGGGGCCGGAAGGGGCGTATGAACGTCAGAGAGGTCCCTGATAGCTAGCACTGGTGAGGGTGCCAGCTCCGTAGTATGTAGAGTCCTACCATATGTTGGCGTCAGTTTGCACTCTGCTGGTCCTAGCTACTGGACCAGTACTAGGTCGTCAGGAACACCTGTAGTTGTATAGAGGGCATTTTCAGGTAGTAGTATGGTAGTCCAAGGGGGCTGCTTCATTTAGGCCATTTGTTAGGGTCTGCAGCTTGAATATCCACCAAGATTCCTTATGTCTAAGGGAGTTCGATATGTTGGTGGTGCCTATAACTCGATCAATCACCCACCATTTGAATGAATCATGGGCATGTTGTAGTTCCATGAAGTGTGAGACCAATGGGGCATTGTGTGCTCTGCACCTTATCCTTGATTTGTGTTCACTTATCCTTTTGTGCACAGGCCTGGACGTTTGGCCCACGTATCTGAGTCTGCATGTGCACTCAATGACGTAGATCACATTGGTTGTTTTACAATTAGTGAATTGTCTGAGCTCCCATTCCTTGTTTCCTATGGGAAAGGATTTCATTTTTTAACGTCTGTCTACAAGCCATACATGAGCCACATGGGTAATGCCCACGGATTTCTCGCATGTTCCAAAGAGAGGACCTTGATGATTTTCTACGGGACCTGGTATGGGTCAATAGATCCTTCAGGTTCTTATTCCTCTTCAGGGCCATTCTTGGTAATGGTTCGTCTGGTAGGTTAAGTTGAACGATAGGCCAATATTTTTTAATCATGTGCCTGAATTGCGATGTGTTTGCACCGAATGTGGAGATGCATGCCAGTATGTTATCTGTGCCGGGATCAGAATCATGGGTTTTAGCAGTGAGCAATGTTTCTCTCGGAGTGTAGAGGGCCCTCTTCATTGTGTTTTTGAGCAGTTTCTTGGGGTAACCCCTAGTTACCAGTTTCTGTTGAAGCAAGGTCGCGTGTATCTTGAATTCTCCTGTTTCGGTACAATTTCTACGTATTCTGAGGAATTGTCCGTATGGCAAGTTGTCGCGTAGGTTTCTGGGATGGTGGCTGTTGTAGTGTAAGATGGTATTTCTATCTGTTTCTTTTTTGTAGATAGAGCAAATCAACTGATTTTCTTT